>NC_066579.1:453745338-454945338 GCF_024323335.1 Lathyrus oleraceus
CAAAATTTTGAAAATTCCCTTTACTCATCACATGTCATTTTCCTTTTGGTCTCCTGTCCTTCTCGTTGAAGCAATCTTACAAAGCAATCTCCGCCTTTGCCTTATCATAATTTCTCTCCTCCATCATTTGCTCATGAGCGTCAAGAGAGCTTTGTAGCTCCTTTTTGCTCATCGTCACAAGATCCTTCGATTCCTCAATCTCTACAACTACATTGTCAAATTTGGGTGTTAAAGAACCCAAGATTTTCGCGACAACATACTGTTAGATGACTGTTTCTCTACATGACTTCACTTGATTTATCAACCAAACAATCCTAGTTGTGAAATCATTGATTTTGTCCTTTTCTTCCATTTTAATAAATTCTAGTTGACGCTTGTGAGTTTGTAACCTCACCACATTCGCCTTATCAGCCCCTGCATAAGTCTTCTCTAAGATTTCCCATGCTTGCTTTGACGATTCACAATCACCAACTATCTCAAAGTTGTCACCATTTGTAACACCCTAAACCCCACATGAAATTTTAACACATAATTTAATAAAATTCACAACCACATAGGGTGTCACGCACATCATCACAAACAAATCCTACTACATAACACATGTTACAAAATATTACATAACACTTGTCATCGCCTGCTCACCTTTACTTAGGGTATCATCGCAACGGAATCATCACCAAACCAAATCAAACATTTAATAATCGCAATTCAGGGATTTAAATCTCATAACTTCCAACTTCGTAACAAATTAACTAGAGTTGTAATGTTCAACTTATCACCATTTAAAACCCCATCAAACATGACTAGCAATTTTAACAAGACAAAATAAATTAGAGAAAACGTTCCCAGCCTGATGTTACATTGACTAGAGCAAGACCCTACTTAAATAACGACAACTAATAGGAAGCCACTCCAAGAGCTACCTTCCACTTACTACAGCAAGCTACTCCTGAGTATCTACTTGATGCCCATGTAAAGGTAACATTCAAACAGAAGGGGTGAGAATACACTTCAATAATTAACGTGAAAACAAGTGGAAGTAAATTATCGCACAACATCATCATCATCATCATGCACATTACTCAATCAATACCAACATACTAAATATTCTCATCCAACAACACATCAACAACCAGTCAACACATATGCAACTCTTATGCAATGTACTCAACACCGACTCGACATGCATGTGGTGCCAAATATGAACATCCTGGTTCATTTTGCTCCCTATCTCCACCATAGGATCAGATTCCCTCTTGGAACTGGAGCACACCAAATTGCTACCATCACCATAGGTAGCGCTTCACTAATACCACATAATTGGAATTAGCTACTCACACCCAATCCACCACCATATGATCGAGGCTCACCAAAAATGGAATGAAGTCCGTACACCATGATGCATGACTCTAAATTAACACATATTAACACATCAGGTTTACCAAAAGGATCACCACACACATCTCATCATTTATTCATCACATCATTCATCATACAACCATCATTTCAGGTTATAATGTCAATAACATCAATAAACAACAATAACTCATCATACCTGATTCAACGACAAACAATCATATCACTTCACCCCAAAACAACACATCCTCGTATTCAATGTAACATTTTACTAACTAGTAAAACAAGTCATCATACACATCTCTACAGTTGATAATTGATTATTATGAGTGTACCTTAGCATTAGGAAGCCTATAAGCCTTTTGAAATAAGATAGAAAATGTTTCATGCTTGAAAAATAAGTTTTTAAGTGAAAAAGAAGTCTATGTGTCGACACATAAAATAACTTATTTTAAGGATAAAAATGGAGGTCGGCACATGTGCTGCATTTTTAAAGCTTGTACGTTCTAACCTATGCGCCGCCTTCATGTGTCGACACATGACCTTCATAGGTCGACACATGACCTTCATAGGTCAACACATGACGCGGAACTTTCCCAAAAATCAGTTTTTAATCCATCTAAACACCTTCTCATGTGCCAAAAACTTATGCTACGAAATTTCATTAAATAAAATCCAAATTTTCATGGTTATAGCTTCCTAATTCATCATCTACTCCATAATTTTCATTAATCACCACCACATTACAACACATCATCATACTCTTCATCTCTAATTTACCAATAACACAATCAATTCAAAATATTCAAACATCCATCAATGGAATCATATGATCAACAACATTCAAACAAACATATGAATACATCAGGTACAATAATTCTATACAATTTTATCATACAATCAATAGCTACAACACATACATCAAAACTGAGAATTACAACACCCAATCCTAAGGATATTAAGGTTCCTCCATCCACCCCACATGTTTTTACACCTATTAGAGAAGCACATCTCCCCCTTACCTGATTTCCAGCAAACAAAAGACCCTTTGATCCTTAAAGTTCTTCTTCAACCTTAAGCCTTTGCTTTCCATGTTTGCCTCTTTTTGTTCCAACTCTCCAAAGCACGTACTGACTCTGTAGTTTCACTAATTCTCTATTTTACTCCAATACCTATTTCCTTCTAAAAATACTCTTCCCCTTTTACCCTCCAACTTATCCTTGTATCCCTTTCCTACCCTCCATATTTTCCTTATTTCCAACCTTGCCCTTAATTCCTCTACACATCTTATGTTCCCATTATTTAATTAATTAATTAAAATAAATAAATGAAAAATGTTATTCCAATCACCATTAAAACTCTTAATAATTCCAAACATAAAAATTAAACTTCTACTCTTCCTATACCCCTACTTCAAGGACACCCACGCTACAACCACACCATAAACAAATACAATGCAAATCAATTCAAATAAGATCCTAAACACTTCAATTAAATCAAATAATTGAACTTGGGGTGTTACAACTCCCCCCCCCCCACTTAGAAAAAAAATTGACTTCGAAAATTACTCAAAGGAAATAGATTCAAATACGACTCTCTCATATGACTCTTCATATCCCAAGTTATGCTCTCACCAACTAGTCCTCCCACTACCTTCATCAAGACAACTTCCTTACCACATGACTGCTTCATTTCCCGATCCTCTATCCACATGGGAGATGTCTCCATAGTTAGGTTCTCTCTTACATGTATATCGTCCACTTGGATCACATGAGACGGATCCAAAATCTATATCCTCAACTGAGACACATGAAACACATCATGAAGATTAGCAAGTGGCGGTGGAAAGGCAATATGATATACCACCTCTCCCATCCTTTGCAAGATCTGATATGGAACAACAAAATGTGGCATGAGCTTTCGAGACTTCAAGGCTCGACCAACACCAGTTACCGGGGTAACCTAAAAAACATATGGTCCCCTCTTAGAACTCAAGTGCCTTTCTCTTCTTATCATGGTAACTTTTATGGTGACTCTGTGAAGCTTTCATCTTCTTCTGAATCATCTTGATCTTCTCAGAAGTCTGTTGCACAATCTCATGTCCAATTACTGCATTCTCACCAGATTTGTACCAGCACAAAGGTGTTCCACACCATCTACCATACAACGCCTCAAACGGACCATCCCAATACTCAAATGGAAACTGTTATTGTAAGTGAATTTAATCAGCGACAAGTAGCCATCCCAAACAATTCCTTGTTCTAGTACACAAGCCCTCAACAAATCTTCCAAGGATTGGATATCCCTCTCAGTTTCCCATCACTCTGCAGGTGATAAGCGGAACTCAACTTCAGCTTAGTACCCAAAGCTTCTTGCAAGCTCTGCCAAAACCTTGACGTGAACCTCATATCTCTATCTGACACAATGCTTGACGAAATATCATACAAACTAACAATCTTCTCAATATACAACTGTTAGATGCCCAAAAGTGCTTATTTGAGCTATCATATGTGGGCATCTTTCACTCTTTTGCCTTGCTAAAATTGTCAAAATCACATTTATTTTACATGGAATGCGTTACATTGATAAACAAGCTTGGTGCCTTTGATGTGTTTGTTATTGTGCAGGAAAGGCATGAATTAATTGATAATAAAGACACAAGAGAATTGGCAAAGGAACCAAAGCAAAGGAGCATTTCATCTGCCTGCTCGCTAGGCGAGGCTGTGGCGAAGAATGGGTTCGCTAGGCGAGCTCCTGGCGAACAGCTCCAGTAAATTAGCAAATTAATTCGCTAGGCGAGCTCATGGCGAAGTCTGCAGCGAATTCATTCTGTTTTGGTGAAAAAGTGCAGCCAGCACTCACTCGCTAGGCGAGGCTCTAGCGAGTCCCCAGCGAGCATTCCAGTAGCTAAACCTCTCAACCTCGCTGGGGGCGAGCTTGGAGCGTTTCCTTCGCTAGGCGAAGGTATGTTCGCTAGGCGAACATGACAGTTTAGCAAGCCCTGTTGCTCTGGGCGCAGGGGCTTTTTGTGCCCATTTTAGGACCTCGCTAGGCGAGCCATTCTGCTCGCCTAGCGAACATGACAGTTCTGCACTTGTCTATAAGTAGTAGGTGCCACTTTTGGGCACCATACCTCATTTTTACCAACTTTTCCATTTTTTGTACTTTCTCCTAGATATTTTACAGCATTGCTTTGTGGGAGATTTTATGCCCTAATTTCATTTCTCTTCATCTAGCAACCATCTTCCACAAAAAGAAGGTGGATTCCCATCCAACTTCGATTATTCGACTTGGATGTTGATCAACCCTCTTTCCTTACTTGCCGACCAAGCTACCATGAAAATGAGTAGCTAAGTCTTCCATTTGTCAAGGTTAGATGTAGGTGATTGCTAGCTTTGTGTGTAAATGTAAGGATCCTCATATGTAAACTCTTTAACGGTAAATATATGATGAAAACTTTGTTTCTATTTAAAACTCTTTGTGTTGGTATTTGATCGAGAGATGTTTACCGATTCTTGACCTAGGTTTTCATCCAAACTTGTTTGTTAGCTAGAGATAGTAACGAATGATTTTGTTCACCATAAGGTTGAACCAAAACGTTGTCTTTTTGATAGATTGTGTTCGAGAGAAACAATGGATCAAAATGACAAAACTCACAATGGGTGTTCGAGAGAAACGCATTGAGAGGACTTTGTGAAATTATTTATCATCTAAAGGAGTTTATAAGATTGTTGACCGAGCAAATACATGCAAAGCAAATGTAATCATTGAAACCTAACTTTGACAATATTTCTCATATTAATCAAAACGTAACTTTTACCGCAATTAATTACTTTGTATGCAAGATAACTTGATTAAAACCAAAACCCTAGTGTTACATTAAGTTAAGATTAATTCAACCATTGAACGGCAGTGATATCTTACAATCTCTGTGGATACGATAACAAAACCCGACACTTAAAAACTGTCTCAACAAAATGGCGCCGTTGCCGGGGATTGTAAATTGATATTGCGAGCATCGCATTGGTTGTTTAAGTTTTAGCTTGTGAATTTTTGACTTGTGCTTGTAATTTGTTTGGTTTAGTGTGCAGCTTACGTTTTATGCGAGGGAAAATCCCTGTGGACGAACTTCTTTTTGATCCTGAGATCGAGAGAACCGCAAGGAGGCTCAATAGCAAAACAAGACGTAGGAGGCAACAGGCTAGGCAACGCCAAGAGCAAGGAGAAAGTTCTTCAACCACAAATCCACACCCATTCGTACCAAACATGGAGCCACAACCACCACCACCGATTTCTACTCCATGTATCAACAGTCCAAGGAACACCGCTCAGTTTGCCAACCAAACTGGAAGGCAAGCTGAGATGAAGACGGGAACTCTGAATTTATTGTATGGGAGTCCATTCACCGGAATGGACCATGAAGACCCATTTGCTTTTCTCACAAAATTCTATGAGATAGCATTGGCTGCCGGAGTGGATCAGGCTCAGGAGCTTCCGTTGTTCAGACGTTTATTTCCTCACGCTTTGCTCGGTAAAGCAAAGGATTGGTATCTCGATCAAACACCTGCCGTAATGACAAATTGGAATGTGTTAGAGGAGAAATTCATTGAAAGATTTTTCTCTCATAACCGATTCATGGAATCAAAGACGGCCATCTCGGTGTTTTCTCAAGGAACCAGTGAATCGTTGAATGAAGCGTGGGAGAGATTCAAGTCCATGCTAAGGAAATGCAAAGGGCATGGATTTGATGAATTAACTCAAATCCATATCTTCAGAAATGGACTTCAACCAAACTGTAAGACGTTGTTGGATGCCACCTCGGGTGGCTCGTTGATGTCAAAAAGTGCCGAAGAAGCCACAAACATTATCAATCGCATGGCTTTGAATGATCTTCAGAGTCAAAGTCGTGGAAATTCTTTGAAGAAGGCGGGAGTGCTTGAGTTAGGGACGAATGATGCCATACTTGCCCAAAACAAGCTCATCTTACAACAAGTGGAACTCTTAACGCAACAAATCAAAGAGTTAAGAGAACCGTCAAAAGCTAAACAAATAGCTTGTTGTGAACTTTGTAAAGGTGAACATGACACCGGATTTTGTCCACCTCCCGGTTTTGACGAAGTAAATTACATGGCCAATCAACGGGACTATCAACCAAGACAACAACAACCTTATCAACCGCACCCTCAACAACAACAACAACAACAACAACAATTCCAAGGGAACCAAGGGTTCCAACCTAGAAGCAACTATTATCATAACCAAGGTTATGGAGGTGGTTCTTCTAGCCGTCAAAATCCTCCCCAAAATCCGTATCAATCTCAACAACCGCCGGTAGTCAATTCTAAATTGGAAGAGACATTGACGCAATTCATGCAAATGTCAATGGCCAACCAAAAGAGTAATGACGCGGCCATAAAAAATCTTGAAACTCAAGTTGGGCAACTTGCCAAGCAACTAGCTGAACAACAAACCGGTCCTTCTTTCTCGGCCAATACGCAAACAAATCCTAAGGAGCATTGTAAGGCGATTATGACGAGAAGTGGAAGGGAGTTGGGTAGTGAAAATGAAAAAAGAGTGGAGAGTGAAAAAAGAGAGAAAGAGAAGGAGATTGAGGAGAAAATAGTGGATGAAAATGTTGACGGTGAAGTAGGAGTGTGGAGTGATGAGGAAGTAGTTGAAAATAATAAAAATAATGGTGAAGTTGAACAAGAAAAAGGTGTGGAGATTGAGTAAAATAATAATGATGAGGTGCTAAGGGAGGTAGTGAAGAAGCCTAGATGGAAAAGTGCTAGAATTGCAAAGGGAAAGGAGGTAGTGAGCGCTACTCCGGTCCAAAATCTTCCTTACCCTCATGCCCCTTCCAAAAGGGAAAATGAACGGCATTACGCCCGGTTCATGGATATTTTTAAGCAATTACAAATAAACATTCCGTTTGCTGAAGCTTTGGAACAAATGCCAAAGTATGCCAAGTTCATGAAGGACATACTAACCAAAAAGCGGAGGTATACGGAACCGGAGACCATCGTCCTTGATGCGAGCTGTAGTGCCATCATTCAAAGGACGCTTCCTAAGAAAGAGGTTGATCCGGGAAGAGTTACATTGCCGGTTAAAATTGGTGATGTTTATGTCGGGAAGGGACTTATTGACTTGGGGTCGAGCATAAATCTAATACCTTTGTCAATTATCAAGAGGCTAGGCAACATCGAGATTAAGTCCATCCGAATGACATTACAATTGGCGGATAAGTCGACGACCCATCCTCATGGCGTAGCCCAAGATGTGTTGGTGAAGGTCGACAAATTCTTTTTCCCGGTGGATTTTATTGTAATTGATATGGAGGAAGATGATGATGCTCCGCTCATATTGGGCCGACCATTCATGAAGACCGCAAGAATGATGATTGATGTTGATGACGGTTTAATGAAGGTGCGTGTTCAAAATGAGGAGGTCACCTTTGATCTATTCGAGGCGATGAAGCATTCCAAGGATAGAAATGATAGCTTTCGCATCGATGTGATCGAAGACGCTATTATGGAAGTTTCAAAGCATATCCACGAGATATCTCCTATGGAGTTAGCTCTCGACGACTCATTAGAGGTTTTCACTGTTGAAGAGGAGCTAGCTCTTGAGGAATGTTTGAAGGAACTTGATAGCTTGGAAGACCTACAACCGTGGGAAGTAGAGGAAGAAAATTTGAAGAAGGAGGTAATTGACGAGAAAGCGCCAATTGAATTAAAAGAGTTACCTTCGACTTTGAAATATGTGTTCCTAGATGAGACCGAGGCAAAGCCGGTCATCATAAGCAACCTTTTGACAAAAGAAGAAGAAGCCCGTCTAATCATTGTGCTAAAAACCAATCAAGAAGCTATGGGTTGGACTCTTTCCGATCTTAAAGGAATTAGTCCATCCTATTGTATGCACAAGATTTTGATGGAGGAGGATTTCAAGCCGGTGGCTCAACCACAACGCCGCTTAAATCCTACAATGAAAGAGGTTGTAAGAAAGGAAGTGGTGAAGCTTTTGGATGCGGGAATGATTTACCCGATCTCGGATAGTCCGTGGGTTAGTCCCGTGCACGTGGTTCCGAAGAAGGGTGGAATGACCGTAATCCGTAATGACAAAGACGAATTGATCCCGACTAAAGTAGCAACGGGGTGGAGAATGTGTATAGATTATAGACGGTTGAATACCGCGACTCGTAAGGACCATTTTCCACTCCCATTTATGGATCAAATGCTTGAAAGACTATCGGGCCAACAATACTACTGTTTTTTAGACGGCTACTCCGGGTACAACCAAATTGCGGTTGACCCGGTTGATCATGAGAAGACGGCTTTCACGTGTCCGTTTGGAGTGTTCGCATACAGAAAAATGCCTTTTGGGCTTTGCAATGCGCCGGCGACATTCCAACGATGTGTCCAAGCTATTTTTGCCGATCTAATAGAGAAAACAATGGAAGTCTTCATGGATGACTTCTCGGTGTTTGGTGGGACGTTTAGTCTATGCTTGGCAAATTTGAAGACGGTGTTGGAAAGGTGTGTGAAGACTAATTTGGTGCTAAATTGGGAAAAGTGTCACTTTATGGTGACCGAGGGGATTGTGCTAGGCCACAAAGTCTCTAAAAGGGGGCTTGAAGTGGATAGAGCTAAGGTTG
Source organism: Lathyrus oleraceus (assembly GCF_024323335.1). Lineage (NCBI taxonomy): Eukaryota > Viridiplantae > Streptophyta > Magnoliopsida > Fabales > Fabaceae > Lathyrus > Lathyrus oleraceus. Next base: position 453,754,349 of record NC_066579.1, read on the forward strand.
ATGTAATTGAAAAATTACCCCCTCCGGTCAATGTGAAGGGCATCCGTAGTTTTTTGGGGCACGCGGGGTTCTACCGGCGCTTCATCAAGGACTTCTCAAAGGTGGCTAAACCTTTGAGCAATTTACTCGCCAAAGATCAGGTATTTCTCTTCACCGACGATTGTTTGCAAGCTTTCGAGGTTTTAAAAGAAAAATTGGTTACCGCTCCAATAATAGTCGCTCCCGATTGGAAGGAAAATTTTGAACTAATGTGTGACGCGAGTGACTATGCCGTTGGAGCGGTACTTGGCCAAAGAAAGGACAAAACTTTTCATGCTATACATTATGCGAGTAAGGTTCTTAACGAGGCTCAAATAAACTATGCCACAACGGAAAAAGAACTACTCGCAATAGTGTATGCGCTAGAAAAGTTTAGGTCCTATCTTATAGGGTCTAAAGTCGTGGTGTACACCGACCACGCGGCGATTAAATATCTGCTGACCAAGCCGGATTCGAAGCAAAGGCTCATCCGTTGGATCCTCTTGTTACAAGAATTCGATGTCGAAATTAAAGACAAGAAGGGGTCGGAAAACTTGGTAGCGGATCATTTATCCCGCTTGGTGAATGTCGAGGTTACCGCATCTGAAAAGGAAATCCGGGAAGAATTTCCTGATGAAAATTGTTTAAGGTTCAAGTTAGGCCGTGGTTTGCAGACTTTGCAAACCACAAGGCTAGTGGTTGTGTGCCGGCCGATCTAACTTCGAACCAAAAGAGGAAGTTCCTTTCGGATGCGAAGTATTATGTTTGGGATGACCCATACTTGTTTAAGTTGGGTAGCGATAACCTGTTAAGGAGATGCGTAACTGGTGATGAAGCCCAGAGCATCCTTTGGCATTGTCACAACTCGCCTTATGGCGGACATTATAATGGGGTTAGAACGGCCACAAAAATTCTTCAATCGGGATTTTATTGGCCAACTATTTTCAAAGACGCACATACCCATGCGCAAAGTTGTGACAGTTGCCAAAGAAGTGGTGGGATAGGTAAGAGAGATGAGATGCCTCTCCAAAATATCCAAGAAGTGGAAGTGTTCGATTGTTGGGGCATAGATTTTGTTGGACCTTTCCCACCCTCTTACGGGAATGAGTACATGCTTGTAGCTGTTGATTATGTCTCTAAGTGGGTTGAGGCGATTGCCTCACCTCGGGCGGATGCCAAAACGGTGATAAATTTTTTAAAGAAAAACATCTTTTCCCGTTTTGGAACCCCCGAGTGTTGATAAGTGACGGAGGGTCACACTTTTGCAATGCACCTTTGGAAACAATTCTAAAACATTATGGTGTGTCGCATAGGGTGACAACTCCGTACCACCCTCAGGCTAACGGGCAAGCGGAGGTCTCTAATCGAGAGATTAAGAGAATCCTAGAAAAAACCGTGTCTAATTCTAAAAAAGAGTGGTCCCAAAAATTGGACGAAGCATTATGGGCCTACCGTACGGCCTTTAAAGCTCCAATTGGCCTAACTCCGTTTCAATTGGTATTTGGTAAAACATGCCATTTGCCGGTTGAATTGGAGCACAAGGCTTTGTGGGCCCTAAAATTTCTAAATTTTGAACCTGAGTTGGCCGGTAACAAAAGGAAAGTACAACTACTTGAGTTGGAGGAGATGCGCAATGCCGCATACCACTCAAGTTGGTTGTACAAGGAAAAAGCAAAGAAGTATCATGACAAGAAGATCCGTACCAAAGAATTTGTGCCCGGACAATTGGTCCTATTGTTCAACTCCCGGTTGAAGTTGTTTCCCGGGAAGTTGAAATCGAAATGGTCCGGGCCATTTCGGGTGAAAGAAGTAAAAGAGTACGGGGCCATTATCATTGAAGACATGGACGAGAAAGACAGTTGGACCGTGAATGGCCAACGATTGAAAGTGTATCTCGGCGGTCATGTGGATCGCGAGAGTTGTGCTCAGCCGCTCGATGCTCCACTGTGAGCATCGCACCGTCGAGCTTAGCCGACGTTAAACAAGCGCTAGTTGGGAGGCACCCCAACATTGTAAGTATTTATTGTTTTATGTATCATGTTGAATTCTCTTACAGTGTGCGAAACATGGCTGGATGACTTGCAAGTGCTGCATTTTCAAATGCATTTGCTGTCATGCTCGCTTGCAGCTCGCTAGGCGAGGCAGAAGCGAGCATGCTCGCAAGCTGCTCGCTAGGCGAGGCAGCAGCGAGCGCTGCAGCACTGTTTTATATTTAAACACTTCAGCAGAGCCATTTTGCCCTACCTTCAAAAATTTGTCTGAACGGCTCTGCTGAGGATTTCGTGCGTGGTTTCTCAAACTCCCTCTGTTGCATCTTTATCACCGACACGTGCTTCTTTCGCCAATTGCAAACTCTCCCCACTTCTCTTTTCCAAATCCGTTTACCAAAGGTTTGCCCCACTTCTTTTTTCTTTTTGTTTACTCTTAAATTCCAAATATGCATAGCAAATAGGATAAATTTGGTATGGGAAACATGGAGGTTGCATGACATATTGTGGAGTTTGCAATGTTGTACATTTAGGTTTTCAAATTAGGGATTTAATTTTACTTTAGGTTTTCCATGAAATTAGGCATCCCCAATAGCATAGAACAATTCATTATCATGAGAAATCATTGGGTTTTGCTGTGGGAACCTTGTGTGTACGGGTATTGGGGGAAACATCTTTAAAAATGCAGAAAATCCCAAAACCCGTAAGGTTCGCTAGCAGCTCGCTAGGCGACCTGGGGCGAACGTTCGCTGCAACTTCGCTAGGCGAAGCAGCAGCGAACATGACAGTAATTTGAATTTTGTTTTAATGGCTAATCTGTTTGTTGGTGTGTATTGTTTCTTTGTATATTTTGCAGAATGGAGTCTAGATCTGGAGCTGGTAAGAAGAGAAAAGGAGATGCAACTACTTCCAGGACCGTGCCGATTCAATTCGACAACGACAAGTTCGTAGGCCCGAAACAAGCGGCACGTTACATCGCTTTGGAGAAGCGAAAAATCCTTCCTGAGAGGCGTTTTCTGATCAACCCGCAGGGCACTTACCGAACTTTCGCCGGGTTGATAGACGCCAAGAAGTGGGATAGGCTGATAAGTCCCTTGGAGCATTATGACATTGGTACAGTGCGGGAGTTCTATGCTAACGCACTGCCCGACGACGACGAGCCCTTCACTTGGGTTTCTAGAGTTGCCGGGCGTACTATTCCTTTTGACCGGGATGCGATCAACAGAATCCTAGGGGAACCGCTCCAGCTGGGAGCTGATCAGAGAGACCAGTACCACACCGACCTCAGACTTCATCGAGACGTCGCTGCCATTACCACCGACCTGCTTTTGGCTGGGAGATCGGTTGAGCCGAACCCATCTGGGGTTCCTGTGAGATATCACCGGGAGGACATGACTCCCATGGCTCAGCTGATTCTACTTCTGGTTTTAACCAACATCCAACCCAAATCACACACCTCTACTGTGCCGATCCCAGTGGCACATTTAGTCCATTCCATCCTGACTAATGTTGAGATTGATGTGGCGAGGATAATCGCCAATGAGCTGAAGACTGTGGTTGAGAGTGGGCTGAAATCGGGGGCTCGTGTGAATTGCCCACTGGCCTTCCCGTGTTTGATTATGAGCTTATGTATTCAGGCTAGGGTGAGACTTCCGTCTCGTGGACAGGTTAGGATCCCGGCTCCAATTGATGATCGGTATGTAGCTAAGTATTGTAGAGCTAAGGCTACCGCTGGCAGTGCGGCCTCGGGAAGTACTCGGGCTGCTGATGGTCCTAGTGCTTCTTCTCCCGGACTTGATCCTTACCTGAGGGCTGTTTGTGACTACAGTTTTGAGTGGATGGCAGCATCCCAAAGAGCTATGATTGACATGCACAGCAGTATGCAGAGGTTGGAGCTGCAAGGTAATGACCCCTCCGGTGCTCGAGCATTGTTAGCGCGTGAGCAGTTTATGCTCAACGCTAATTGGCCTGTGGACAGGCCAGTCTATGGTGAGGGGGAGGGAGCTGAAGCTGATGATGAGGATATTGATGATGAGGCTACCGGTTCTGAAGCCGGTAGTGAAGAGGAGTCTTGAGCCCTTTGTGGGTTAAGTTTTTGAGTATTTGTATTTCAGTTTTTATTATGTCATTTTTATTTGTACTTTCGAATTTTGTATTTTGACCATGGGTTGTACTATTGGGGTGTTTTGTCCCCCACGAACAAAATTTTATTTTTCAGTTAATGTTATTTATGTTTGTTGTTAATTTTGTGTGTTTAATAAATTTTTGGTTGAATGAGTGGCAAACCCTTCTAGATTGGTTGCTCCTCAAGAAGTACCCAATGAAGGTGCATCCGAGCTTGGATGGCAATGATAAGAATAACAAGTGAATGAAGCTAAGGTACATGGTTACCGTCGGCTAGAATTTTAGAATGCATTAGGAACTTTACTCTTTTTGGTAAATTGAATATTGTCTTTGTGCAACATAATTGAATGAATGTTTCATCTAGAACCTAAAACCACAAAGTGTGAGGAAACCTCCATTGTTCACTTAAATGCTGGATTCTAATAAGTTTTGTTGATTCATGTGATTCATTATTTGTCTGTTATTATTGTGAAATTGTGGAAGCAATTAGAAATGATCAAGGCACTTGTTTTCTTTCGAGCACAACTACATCCAAAAACAACTTACCTGTGAGCAGAGAGAGTATTTGTTAACCCCTTTGAGCCTAAACAGTTGAATCTCGGCTTGAAATAAAGCGAGATCTCAAAAATCTTTTTTTTACAACCCGGAAAATATTGATTATTGTTCTTTTGCCGTAAAAAGGTAAGAGCATTCACTTAGGGTGTGGAAGAAATAAGTTGGGGAGAACGAAAAAGAATTGGTAAGCACCACAACTCTTGAAAAAGAAAAGAAAAACCGAGCAAGCATAGAAAAATATATGTATAGAAAATATAGAAAAGAAACATCTGTTTTGTACATTTGATGTGAAAGAAAAGAACAAAAATATAAAGAATGAAAATGAATGCTTGCTTGGAAGAAAAATAGTGAAAAATAAGAGTTGAGTTGTGGAATATGTGTTGTGAAGGTTACAAATAAGAAACAGATGAAACAAGTTGAGTAGTGTGAATAATACTGTGAATGTCTCTTTTGCATCGGCACTTTCGTTTCAATGGCCTTAGAAATGACCCTTGTTTGTTAACCTGACCAAGCTTCAACCGAAAAGCCCTTAGTGATCTTTATGCTTCCACAGTACCATTTTTAATTGATTAGACATTGTATGAATCTGTTTGATTTCTTCATTATTTGTTAGAGAGCGAGATTAGTCCCGCGGTTGCAAACGCGCAAAATCTTCATTCCTGATTCGAAGAGGAGAGATAGGATGATTCATTCAGAAGAGTATTGTTGTAGATAGATAAATATTTTGCATTGCTATTTAAGTTTAAGTTCCTAGGTATTATTTTATTCAAACCGTTGGGAACTTGTATATGCGAATTTCGCTTGTGTTTGAGCCGTTTATCCAACTTCGGAGAAACCGTTTCTTTATGCAAATCCTCTTGTCTTTCAAGAGGCATACTTTGCTTGAGGACAAGCAAGAATCTAGTTGGGGAGAGTTGTTAGATGCCCAAAAGTGCTTATTTGAGCTATCATATGTGGGCATCTTTCACTCTTTTGCCTTGCTAAAATTGTCAAAATCACATTTATTTTACATGGAATGCGTTACATTGATAAACAAGCTTGGTGCCTTTGATGTGTTTGTTATTGTGCAGGAAAGGCATGAATTAATTGATAATAAAGACACAAGAGAATTGGCAAAGGAACCAAAGCAAAGGAGCATTTCATCTGCCTGCTCGCTAGGCGAGGCTGTGGCGAAGAATGGGTTCGCTAGGCGAGCTCCTGGCGAACAGCTCCAGTAAATTAGCAAATTAATTCGCTAGGCGAGCTCATGGCGAAGTCTGCAGCGAATTCATTCTGTTTTGGTGAAAAAGTGCAGCCAGCACTCACTCGCTAGGCGAGGCTCTAGCGAGTCCCCAGCGAGCATTCCAGTAGCTAAACCTCTCAACCTCGCTGGGGGCGAGCTTGGAGCGTTTCCTTCGCTAGGCGAAGGTATGTTCGCTAGGCGAACATGACAGTTTAGCAAGCCCTGTTGCTCTGGGCGCAGGGGCTTTTTGTGCCCATTTTAGGACCTCGCTAGGCGAGCCATTCTGCTCGCCTAGCGAACATGACAGTTCTGCACTTGTCTATAAGTAGTAGGTGCCACTTTTGGGCACCATACCTCATTTTTACCAACTTTTCCATTTTTTGTACTTTCTCCTAGATATTTTACAGCATTGCTTTGTGGGAGATTTTATGCCCTAATTTCATTTCTCTTCATCTAGCAACCATCTTCCACAAAAAGAAGGTGGATTCCCATCCAACTTCGATTATTCGACTTGGATGTTGATCAACCCTCTTTCCTTACTTGCCGACCAAGCTACCATGAAAATGAGTAGCTAAGTCTTCCATTTGTCAAGGTTAGATGTAGGTGATTGCTAGCTTTGTGTGTAAATGTAAGGATCCTCATATGTAAACTCTTTAACGGTAAATATATGATGAAAACTTTGTTTCTATTTAAAACTCTTTGTGTTGGTATTTGATCGAGAGATGTTTACCGATTCTTGACCTAGGTTTTCATCCAAACTTGTTTGTTAGCTAGAGATAGTAACGAATGATTTTGTTCACCATAAGGTTGAACCAAAACGTTGTCTTTTTGATAGATTGTGTTCGAGAGAAACAATGGATCAAAATGACAAAACTCACAATGGGTGTTCGAGAGAAACGCATTGAGAGGACTTAGTGAAATTATTTATCATCTAAAGGAGTTTATAAGATTGTTGACCGAGCAAATACATGCAAAGCAAATGTAATCATTGAAACCTAACTTTGACAATATTTCTCATATTAATCAAAACGTAACTTTTACCGCAATTAATTACTTTGTATGCAAGATAACTTGATTAAAACCAAAACCCTAGTGTTACATTAAGTTAAGATTAATTCAACCATTGAACGGCAGTGATATCTTACAATCTCTGTGGATACGATAACAAAACCCGACACTTAAAAACTGTCTCAACAACAACTCAATTAACTTTTTCAAGTTAAAGTTGATCCTGATCGGTATGAAATGAGCTTATTTGGTCAATCTATCAACAACCACCCATATAGAATCACATCCCTTCGTCGTCTTCGATAACTGGTTATGAAATCCATGGAAATTCTATCCCACTTCCACTATGGAATACTCAAAGGTTGCATTAGTCATGACAGTCTCTGATGCTCAATTTATGACTTCTGACAAGTCAAACAAGCATAAACAAATCAAACTACTTCCTTTTTTCATTCCTGGCCACCAAAATAATTCCTTTAAGTCTTGATACATCTTAGTGGCACCAGGATGAATACTGAACCCACTCTTGTGACCCTCCTCAAGAATACTCTTCTCAAGCTCGGGTACCTCTGGTACACAAACCCTATCTCTGAACCTCATCACACCATTCTCATCAATTTTGGAATCACGACCCTTATTCTGATTCATTAATACAAGTCGGTCAACCAATCCCATATTGGTCTTCTGATCCTCTCTGATCTCTTCCAGAATGCCACTCGTCAGCTTCAACATGCCCAACTTCACACTATTAGAGATTTCTTCGCATACTAGACTCATGTCTCTGAATTGCTCGATCAACTCTAGCCGTCGAACCATCAACGTTGACATATGCAAAAGTTTTCTGCTGAAATCATAAGCTACAACGTTAGCCTTACCCGGATGGTAACTTAAGTCAAAATCATAATCCTTCAGAAACTCGAGCCACCTTCTTTGCCTTATATTCAATTCCTTATGATCAAACAAATCTTTCAAGCTCTTGTGATCATTGAATACCTCAAATCTGGAGCAAAATTGGTAGTGCCTCCAAATCTTTAACACAAAAACCACTACGGCCAACTCAAGATCATGTGTAGGATAATTCCTTTCATGAACTCTCAACTGCTCGAAGCATAAGACATAATCTGTCAATTCTACATCAACACACCTCCCATACCCATATTCAAAGCATCACAATATACAACCAAGGATTCACTTGGATTCGACAAAATCAAAGATGGAGCAGACACCAACTTCTTGAATTCATGGAAACTCTATTCATAATGCACATACCAAATATAGGCTTGACCTTTTCGAGTCACCTGAGTCAACGACAACGCTAGCTTTGAAAAACCTTCAATGAACTTCCTGTAGTAACCAGCCAACCCAAGAAAACTTCTAATCTCAATGACAGACTTCAGAGTTTCCCATTGTAACACATCATCTATCTTCGACGAATCCACAACTATACCAGCACTAGAAATCATATGATCAAGGAAACCGACTTCTCTTAACCAAAACTCACACTTGGAAAACTTCACGTACAACTGGTTCCCTTTCAATGCATGCAGTACAATTCTTAGATGTTCTAGATGCTCTTCGTCAGACTTTGAGTAAATCAGTATGTCATCGATAAACATAACCACAAATTGATCTAAATACGGATGGAATATTTGATTCATGTATTCCATGAACACTCCAGGCGCGTTAGACACATCAAATGACATTACCGAATACTGGTAATGACCATACCTCATTCTGAAAGCAGTCTTCGAAATATCTTCAAGCTTCACACGAATATGATGATAACCCCAAAGAAAATCTATCTTGCTAAACACACAAGCACCTACCAACTGATCCATCAAATCATCAATCCTCGAAAGTGGATACTTGTTCTTGATATTCACCATATTCAGCTATCGGTAGTCCACACATATTCTCATACTACCACCTTTCTTCTTTACTAACAACACCGACACACCCCACGGTGAAATAATCGGACAAACAAACTTCTTCTCAAGCAAATCTTCCAGTTGCTTCTTCAATTGACCTAACTCTATAGCATACATCCTATAAGGAGCCATCGACATTGGACTAGTACCAGGTACTGGGTCTATAACAAACTCTACCTCACGTTCCAGTGGAAAATCACTAATATCATCTAGAAATACTTCTGAGAAATCACTCACTACAGGTAGCTCATACAAGACGACTTTAGTCCATGCCTTCATATAAGCTAATATCATAAACACTACAACATCGTTCCTTACGGACTCTTTCACTTGCTTAGTTGACACGAACAACTCATCACTAGTATCAAACTCTGGAAATGACACCGTCTTGGAAAAACAATTGATATGAACATGATTGAACTCAAACCAGTTCATTCTAAGGATAACATAAAGACTCCTCAAAGGTAGACACACTAAATCCATACCAAAAACTCTTACCGTAGATAGTAAGCGTACAATTCAAACAAACCCACGAAGTGAGTACCGGACCTAGAGCCGGGGTATCAACAATCATGCTCCCATCCATAGAGGACAATTTCAAATCCAACTTCTCTGCACAATCAAGCGAAGCAAGCGAATGCGTCACACCCGTGTCAGTAATAGAAATCAAAGGAAGACCATTTATAAAACACATACCTCGAATCAAACAGTCAACACCAGTAGTCTATGTCCCAGACAAGGAAACAAATTTCCTCACGACTATGCTTTGTTTGGCTTCTGACAATTGGTACTGATATGACCTATCTCGCCGCATTTATAACAAATTGTCCCATTTCTCCTGCAATCCATAAGATGGTGACCTGTCTTACCACATTTAAAGGATCTCATAACGTTATTCTTGATCTCATTAGCACGGTGGCCCAACTCGCCACACTTAAAACACTTGATAGAAGTGGGAGTCACTCCCCACTTGACTTCTTCTCATTAGTAGTCCTTTGCTTTCCTTTTTTATCTAGAGCATTATACGGGTTTTCCCTGAATCAATTCTTCCCATTCCTTTCACTAACAATCTTATAGTGAGAAGAACGAGATCTACAGTCCTCATCATAGATCAAACATTTATTCACTAGAGTAGGGAACCTGCGAATCTTCTGGTATCCAATACCCTACTTAATCTCAGGTCATAGTCCATTCTCAAACTTAATGCATTTGGATACCTCCACAGCTGCACCATTGTAATGAGGACAAAACTTCACCAGCTCCTCAAACTTGGCAACATATTCAACAACCGTCATGTTTCCTTTCTTAAGCATCAATAATTCAATCTCCTTCTTGCTACACACATCTTCAGGAAAGTATTTCTCAAGGAATTACACCCTGAACACAACCCAAGTGATATCAGCACGAACAACTTCTAGTCTCCGGCGAGTGTTATCTCACCAGTCTTTAGCTTCCTCGGACAACATGTGAGTACCAAACAATACTTTTTATTCTTCAGTACAGGCCATTACTCAGAAGATCTTCCTGATCTCCTTGAGCCACACCTGAGCACCCTCCAGATCATACCCGCCCTTGAACTTCGGCGAATTATTCCTCTGGAATTTTCCCAACCCATAAAACTCATCACCTGCATGATTCTTCTTTTTATGTAGTGCCTGAGCCACTGACTCGAAAGCATCAACAATAACGCGATCATTTCTTCCATCCATTATGCACATCATCAAACAAGCATTAGAAGAAACAGTGCATCGACAATGTACACACACTTGTCGTATACAAGGGACTCGACTATATCACAAAACTTGGCCGGACGGACCGACCTGCTTTGATACCACTATGTAACACCTTAAACCCCGAATGAAATTTTAATGCATAATTTAATAAAATTCACAACCACATAGGGTGTCACGCACATCACAAACAAATCCTGCTCCGTAATACGGGTTACAAAATATCACATAACACCTGTCATCACATACTCACCTTCATTTAGGTTATCATCAGAGCATAATCATCACCATACAAAATCAAACATTTAATTATCACAATTAAGGGATTTAAATCTCATAACCTCCAACTTCATAACACATTAGCAAGAGTTGTAATGTTCAACTCATCACCATTTAAAACCTCATCAAACATGACTAGCAATTTTAACAAGACAAAAGAAATTAGAGAAAACGTTCCCAGTCCAATGTTACATTGACCAGAGCAAGACCCTACTAAAATAACGACAACTAATAGGAAGCCACTCTAAGATCTACCTTCCACTTACTACAGTAAGTTATTCATGATTATCTGCACGATGCCAATGTAAAGGTAGCATTCAAATAGAAGGGGTGAGAATAAACTTAAATAATTAACGGTGAAAAAAGCGGAAGTAAATTATCGCACAACATCATCATCATACACATTACTCCATCAATACCAACATACTAAATATTCTCATCCAACAACACATGAAGAAACAGTCAACACAGATGCAACTCTTATGCAATGTACTCAATACCGACTCAACATGCATGTGGTATCAAATATGAACACTCATGTTCATTTCGCTCCCTATCTCCACCATAGGATCAGATTCCCTCTTAGAACCGAAGCACACCAAACTTCTACCATCACCATAGGTAACACTTAACTAATCTCCCATAATAGGAATTAGATACTCGCACCCAATCCACCACCATAGGATTAAGTTTCACAAAAACTGGACCGAAGTCCATACACCATGATGCATGACTCTTAATTAACATGCATTAACACATCAAGGTTCACCAAAAGGATCCCCACATACATATCATCATTTATACATCACATCAGTCATCATACAACCATCATTTCAGGTTATAATGTCAATAACATCAATAAACAACAACAACTGATCATACCTGATTCAAAGACAAACAATCGTATCACTTCACCCAAAAACAACAACATATCCTCGTATTCAATGTAACTTAGAATTAGGAAGCCTATAAGCCTTTTTAAACAATAAAAGGTTTCATGCTTGAAAAATAAGTTTTTAAGTGAAAAAATAGTCTATGTATCGACACATACAACCCATAGGTTGACACATAGAAGAAATTTTTTCCTATGTGTTGACACATACGAGTTATAGGTAGACACATATGCTACGTTTTTAAAGCCTGTACGTTCTGTCCTATATGTTGCATTCATGTGTCGACACATGACCTTTATAGGTCGACACATGACGTGAAAGTTTCCTAAAAATCAATTTTTAAGCCATCCAAACATCCTCTTATGTGCCAAAAACTTATGCTACAAAAGATCATAAAATACAACTCAATTTTTCATGGTTATAGCTTCCTAATTCATCATCTACTCCATAATTTTCATGAATCAACACCACATTACAACACATCATCATACTCATCATCTATAATTTACCACTAACACAATATGTCAAAACATTCAAATATCCATCAATGGCATCACATGATCAACAACATCAGAATAAACATATGAGTACATCAAGTACAAGAATTTCACACAATTTAATCATACAATTAATAACTACAACACATACATCAGAATTGAGAATTACAACACCCAATCCTAAGGAGGTTAAGGTTTCCTCCATCTACCTCACATGTTTTGACACCCATTAGAGAAACACATCTGCCCCTTACCTGAGTTCCAACAAAAAAAACCCTTTGATCCTTAAAATTCTTCTACAACCTTAAGCCTTTGCTCTCTCTCTCTCTCTCTTTGCCTATTTTGATCCAACTCCTCGAAGCACATACTGACTCTGTAGGTTCCCAAATTCCCTATTTTATTCCAAGACCTATTTCCTTCTAAAAGGACTCTTCCCATTTTACCCTCCACTTTATCCTTGTCTCCCTTTCCTACCCTCCATATTTTCCTTATTCCCAACCTTGCCCTTAATTCCTCTACACATCTTATTTTTTTATTATTTAATTAATTAAAATAAATAAATGAAAATTTTTATTTGAATCACCATTAAAATTCTTAATAATTCCAAACACAAAAGCTAAGCTTCTACTCTCCCTATACCCTTACTTCAAGGACAGTCACCCTACAACCACGCTATAAACAAATACAATGCCAATAAATTCAAATAAGATCCTAAACACTTCAATTAACTCAAATAGTTGAATTCGGGATGTTACACCATCCACACATTGATGAAACAAAAACAACACCTTGAAATATTTCTTCTTCTCTTCCTTATGTGTTGCTTGTTGTGCATACGTTGCACCAGCGGTAAGAGGATTCACCCCGTTCTTGATCACTTCTAGAACATCTTGGTAGCCAAACAAAACTTTCATTTACTTACACCATTTTTTGTAATTCTTCGCATCAAGGATAAGTAGGTTTACGAAGATTATTTCTTTAGAAAGAAAATTCATGTTGCACACTAGGTGTTTGTGGATCAGAACCAGACTCTTAATGCCAAATGTTGGAACTTTGGACCACAAGATTGGTGAATTATGGTGGAGAGAATTTGAATGTTAAGAGTGAAAGAGTAAAATTGTGTGCGTGTGTGTGTCTGTGTGTGTGTGTGTGTGTGTGTGTGTGTGTGTGTGTGTGTGTGTGTGTGTGTGTGTGTGAGAGAGAGAGAGAGAGAGAGAGAGAGAGAGAGAGAGAGAGAGAGAGAGAGAGAGAGAGAGAGAGAGAGAGAATGATAATTTGCATTAATTTGGATGAGAAGGCACCCAAGATATTTATACAAGTTTTACAAACTAATTAGGATCCAAAATAAACAACTACATAATAGAAAATTGAAAAACTCGGGCTTGTAACCAGATACACCATTTGGTTAACCGGTTACATCTGACATTACAAAAATAAAACCTTTAGTGATAACTGGTTAACGTCCGAGGTTAACCGGTTACACCTTAGAGATTTTCACTTTTCTGCTACACAGAAGTGCTTATGCCTTTCCTGTAACCGGTTACACCCCCGCGTTAACCGATTACAACACTTGAATTACTCAAAATGCTTTTAGCAGTAACTGTTAAGAATATTTGTATATAAAAAATCCCATTTGGCTATAACATTTAATTAGATGTAAATTTCTCTCTCTCTCTCTCTCTCTCTCTCTCTCTCTCTCTCTCTCTATATATATATATATATATATATATATATATATATATATATATATATATATATATATATATATATATATATATATATATATATATATATATATATATATATTCTCTGTAGTGCTTTTTAAACATACGGTTTATTCAAACGTCTCTCACTCTCTTACACTTCAATATGGTATTATGAACCTTCAGTTCGAGTGAAGGACAAACTCACTTGTATTAAAATCCATCCCCACAGGTGGTGTGTAGGAGGTATCCCGTTGAAGAGTGTTAATGACGGTACAAATGTATATGGATGAAAGAGCTTTCTCTTGAGGGGGGATCATTGTGGATAGACTCACAATTGATGGAGAGTGTTGAGAATAACATATGTCAGTTGTAAACTTTGAGAAATAAAGTGTGGGAAAGTCCCACATTGATTATAAAAGTGGATACTTAAGCATTTATAAGTGAGAGAACCCACGCACCTATCACCTTAAAATTTTGGGTGAGTATGTGGTGTGTCTCTCACAATATATGTTGTTCATAGAGAAAAGCCCCAAAGAATATGAAAATGGTCCCTCATATTGAACCCATAAACTGATGTACCATCATTGGTATCAGAGCTTGTAGAGATTCAATTGTTCACCGCACTTTATCCAATTTAACCACTGTCTTCCGATGAGATTTTTTTTAAGTGACTCATTCTGGTCACCACCAGGATGTCGCTACACCACCAATTTCGACAACGTTTTGGCACACCATCCCCACCGACAGAAGCATCTGCTCTGATCCAGACCACACCTAGAAAATCACCGTCAACCACTTCCAAATGCGCTCACACGCACCAACAACGTTCCTGCGCGTGAGCCTTAGGCACCTCCATCCCTGCTGCACATGACAATGCATCCGAGCACCCTCCTTGCCGTCGTTTTCACCTTCTGGCTCGTTTTTTCATTTGATTCTAGATCCACACTAAATTATTATTTTTGATCTACGAAAATATGATTTACTGTTCAAACAACCCCTATTTCCCCCCACCACTGGTCGACCTTGTTTGCATACTTTTCAGCCACCTATTCTCATGGAAAATCACTACATCACCAATTCTGTAACTTTTACCAAAGTTCCGCTCATCCCCTACGAGAAACTAACCAGGACAAATAAATTTTGTACAAAGGAAAGAAAACACAACAACAAAAATAATAATAACAACAACAAACTATAGTTGCTGATGTTGCTCAACCAACTATCACCAAATAAGTTACCATTTTGGCCGCTAATTACAATGAGTTCCTTTAGTTCAAAGCAAACCATCAACCATCATCTTTTGCCACCATTGCTCAGTCAGGTAATCATGTAGCCTTTGTCCTTACATCTGCCTCCCTTGGTCTTTGGGTCCTTGACTCTAATGCCTATGATCATATGACTGATAATAAATTTCTTTTATCTAACTTGTCTTGTTATGATTGTTTGCCTTATGTCACTATGGAGGATGTCTCTAAAATCAAAGTTCAAGGCCTTGGTCAGATACACCCACTTCTAAATTTGTCTTTAGATTATGTGCTATGTATTCTTAGTTGTCCTTTCAATCTAATATATGTTAAAACGCTCACTGTTCTCTTGATTGTTCAGTTATGTTTGTTGATAATTTTGTTTATGTCCAGGATCGACGCACATGACAGACGATTAGAACAGGGAGTGAATCCGAAGGATTATATCATCTATCACCATCAAAGTCTTACACATCAACGTTTAGGTCACCCTAACCTTAATATAATGCATCTTTTTGTTCCTAGTTTTTCTAAGCATTCGTCATTTGAGTGTTAGTCATGTTAATTAGACAAACATACTCGTCACACCTTTTGTCAACCAGTAAATAAAAGTGTTGCGTCACCTTTTGCTTTAGTTCATTTTGATATCTGGGGTCCTAGTCGTGTCAAGTCAACTTTAGGATGTTATTACTTCGTAACCTTCATCAATGATTTTTCACGATGTACTTGGTTATTTTTGATGAAAAACCGTTCACATGTCTTCCATATATTCCATGAATTTTATGTCGAAATTAAAAATCATTTTGACACTTCCATTAAAATTTTACGCACCAATAATACTCGTGAGTATATGTCATCCCGGTTTCAATCTTTTTTAACATCACATGAGGTTATTCATCAATCATCATATGCTCACACACCACAACAAAATGGTGTTGTTGAACAAAAAAATCGTCATTTAGTTGTAACTCCACAAACTCTTTTACTTCACCATAATGTCCCTTCTAATTTTTTGGGTGATGCTCTTCTCACAGCTTGTCACCTTATCAACCAAATGCTTTAATCGGTCCTTCAAGATCAAATTCTATACTCTATCTTGAACCTAAAATATGATCTCTACGACATTCCTCTCTGCGTCTTTGGTTGCACATACTTTGCTCATGACCTCAGTCCAGATAAAGACAATCTTTCAACCAAATTCTAGTCTACTCACATCTACAAAATGGATATCGTTGTTTTTGTCCCCAAATTCAATGATACATTGTTTCCTCCGATGTCACATTCTTTGAAACCACACCATTTTTCTCTGCCTTTGTGTTACCTATGAGAATGGTACTTCAGATGCTAAAGATATCCTTTTCGTCATTCCCACACCCATTGCAACCCCTAGACCTCCATTGCAGGTCTACCAACGACAGACACATCGTTCATCAGAGGTAAGAGATGATATGGTGGCACTTTTTCTCCAATGGCCAAGATCAATTCAATTCGCTTCTTTCTTGCAATATCGGTAATTCATTATTGACCACTTCATCAGTTGGACATCAAAAGTTCTTTTTGAAGGAGAATTGCCATCCAAGGCGCAACGGAATTTAAAAATTTCTCCATTTAGTGATCCTTACGAATGGGCATGATCAGTGATATAATCGTTACCTCTTGTGGCGATTCAAACCTTTGGTGCAGATCTCTTGTAACGATCAAAACCTTGGATACAAATCCACGGAGCGATCACGAACGTTGAACGATGACAACGTCTCTACTCAGTCCACACGAACGGGTTCCTTCAATCTCAGTGCTAGCTGGTACGAATGAAGGCTTTGAGTGAGAGAGAGAGAGGGAAACGAAATTCCAAGTCTTCACTTGAGTTTTAGTCTGAGTGACAATGCTTCTACCCAAGGGTTCTATTTATAGAACCACTTGTGTGGGCTTCAAGCTAAAAGCCCACTTAAGTGTATTTTGGCCCATATCTTATAATATGCCCAAATCACTTAAGTGTGTGGTACCTTACCATATTTCGTATTCTACTTAAGTGCATCGTACCTTATGATGTTCCTTAGTTATTCTATCTCTCATCAATCCGTCCTTTGTGTGTGACCCTGTAGGTTTTCGCGACGTTGGCAATTATATTAAATCACGCATTTAACATAATAAACAGTGAGCGGTATCTAGCAACACATCACTGCTACCCAAGACACGAAAATATCATGTGATCTGACAAAACCTCCTGTGATAATAATTATGTGTATAATTACCCCTTTGCCCTTATGTCTATATTGAACACAAGGTATAGACCGTGTCATCCTTGTCCAGTTCAATATTGGACCCATAGACATTTATTCTGTTACGCAGGATGGGCAAATTCCATCTAGGTCACTCATGTCCCTCAGCATGCTTCGTGGAGTACCCATCAACTATCTTTATGGTTATCCAGTTACGGACAACGTTGGATCAACAATAAAGCACTCGACTCTACATCTAAGATCCATAGTGGTTTCAGGTCGAAGAGTGGTATACACCATTATCACCATGAGAATAACTTATGACACTTTGCATAACTTTCTATATAGTATTCTCATAGCGGGTCAATCCGGTATAAATATTACTCTTAATATTCATACCTATGTTTAAGACTTGATAACTCTTTATCCATGATCCATGAGATGTGATCATCAGTCTACAAACATAATAGTCTTAATTCTTTGATGTTATCCCACTTCACAATAAAGCTCGACTACGAATACTTTAAGAATAATGTCCTTATGTTTAATGTGATCTCATGATTAAGTCATACTTGATACATTAAACGGACTAGCTATTCTAGGGACTTTATTAATCAAACATAATAAAGAAAAAATCTTTTATTAATTAATAAATAATTCGATACAAGTACCAAAAGTATTGACCTCTAGGGCTTACACCAACACTTTTTTACACAGAGAATTGGAGGAGGAAGTTTATATGGATCAACCGCCAGGTTTTACTATTCCTGAAAATTCTAGACTTGTTTGTCGACTTCGTCATTCTCTTTAAGGGCTGAAACAGTCCCCACGAGCTTGGTTTGGTCGCTTCAGCTCTGCCTTGATACAAGTTGGTATGACTATATGTGAGCAGATCACTATGTTTTCTTCCTTGATTCCACCTCCGGCCGACGCATATTTCTTGTGGTCTATATTGATAACATTGTTATCACTAGAGACAATACATAGGGTATCCAACATCTTAAAACTCATCTTTTCAAAACTTTCTAGACAAAAGACTTGAGTCCACTCAGATACTTCTTTGCCATTGAAGTTACCTAACTCTCATCCGACATTGCAATCAACCAACACAAATATACCTTAAACATTCTTAATAAAATTGATATACTTAATTCGTCTTATTGATACACAAACTTAATAATTTAATAACTATTGTGTTAGAAATTAGAACGATCTATATGGTTCCAAACTAAAATTATAATATTACTTGAAATTTTGTTACATTTAAAAATGTAATCTAAATTTTGAGGACATGCAAAGTTTTATATGGGCTTCATTTGCTCTTTAGCATTTATTACAATTCATTACATAGAGTCGGGCACCACACCTCACTTTATTTCCAGGTCAATTTGCCTGTCTCTAATCATTCGCATAAAACACAATAATCATAAATAGAAAACACCCAAATAACATGCAACCGGTGACATTAATTAAGAGCTAGCTAGAAACTATTTCCACCAAAGCCTTCAAATCTTGTGCTGCTTTACCATTTGGTCCAGCTGCATCTAGCACTGTCTTTTTCACCTTTTGAGCATTCTCTCTCATTTTCTTTCCCTCTTCCTTCACAAGAATCAGATTCAAACTCTTCAACAATCCATTTTTAGTAAACACCCCCCCTTCAATCTTCACACCAATCTCCCAGATATCTTCCACCATTCTTCCTGTCATTCCATGATCTCCAAAAAAAGGCCTACATATCATAGGCACCCCATTTGAAATACTTTCAAAAACTGAATTACATCCACAGTGTGTCACAAACACTCCCACAGAATCATGTCCCAAAACTTGAGTTTGAGGCACCCAAGGAACAATTTTCCCAATATCACTAGTCCTCTCAAGAAACCCTTCTGGCAAAACTCCTTTCAAATGATCCTTTAGTGACCAAAGAAATGGAAATCCACTTTCTTCCAATGCCTCTGCCAATGCAACAAGCTCATGTGGAGGTGGTGTCACTGTAGTTCCAAAGCTAACATAAACTACTGATGTACTTTTCTGTTTGTCCAACCATGACAGACAACCGGTTTCATCATTCTCAGATGGTGGCAAAGGTGGTAGAGGAATTGAAAGAGTGAGAAAACCAACATAAAGCATATTCTGCAACTTCGATCTCATATCCTCAACAAACAAAGGTGGATCTAATTCCTCAAAGAAATTCATAACCACTGCTTTAGCTTTAGGCAACACTTCACCTAATGAAGCAAGTGTCTTTGAAAATAGTGTCTCTTCACCATCACCACAGTTGATGATATCTTCAGGCAAATCTTCAACTCTCATCTTATACAAACCTCGAAGGAAATCAAAAGATCTATCTCTAGCATTGTTCTCAGCACATTTTTGACGTATAAAATCAGTATGAAAATGTGCAGAAAGAGAGCAGGATAAAGGAGGCCAAACAGGAATCCATGGAACATTGAGTTTCTGAGCTATAACAAGAGAAGGAACAACAAAAGCATCAGCAATGATACATGTAACTTTCTGTTTTGTATCAGCAACTGCTAAATCTATTCCATTTTGGAGATTTTGAGGAGCAGCTTGAAGAAAAAGGTTGACTTTTTCAACTGGGTGGAAACCAAGTACATGACCCTCTGGAACACCATCATGAATATTGAAAAATTTGATGTTATTTGGGATGTTTGGTTTTGTAAAAAGAGGTTGATTAGATTGTTGGGTGCCAATGAATGAGAAAAATGTGTTTGGGGAAGCATGTGCTAGTTTGAGGATAAGGTTTAAGAGTGGAATTGGATGGCTACCAAAGGGAAAAACATAAACTACGACATGTTTGTTCTCAGACGATGAGATTGTCATGTTGTTGGTTGGGAAACTTGAGAGTATTACTGACTTTGTTTTTGTTGCTGTAGTAGTAATTACCTCAACCTCTGATAGGAGATATATATAGTATAAGATAGGTACTACTATACAAGAAAATCAATGAGTAGATATATAATTATAACAGCTACATGCATGGAGAAAATAAACTCCCTCCGTTCTTTTTTAAGTGTCATTTTTTTGATAAATTTTTGTTTATTTTTAATTGTTATTTACAGAATTCAAGGTAATATTAAATACACTTTTATCAAAATTATCCCTATACAATTATTACAGAGAGAGAAAAAATAAAATGAATGTAGGATATTATAGATAAAATGAGAATTATTGTTTAAAAAGTAACAATAATGATTAATTTTCTTGATATATGTAAAAAATTAAAAAATGACACTTAAAAAAAAACTGAGGGAGTAATTGTGAAAGTGGAGTGGTGAGTGAAAATGTGCAACGGACACTAATATGTCTCTCACTCTCCAAGAATGGTTGTTATGTGCATGTCCCTAACTTAACTGTGGTTGTTATCAGTTGTCACGTGGAGTCCTAGCCCCCCACTCATAAGCTAGATATTGTTTTGTCATCATGTTTTATTTTCTTGTATTTCACATCTTTTAAATCATTGTTCAAGAAAATTTTAAAAAATACATTTATCTTAAATTATATTACTCCCTACAAATATATTATCTATTCATTTTAATTTTAATTATTTTTTTCTATTTCATTTTGATTCTTACAATTAATTTTTATAAAATTACTTTATACTATACACGATTTTTGTAATATAAAATCAATTATTCTACTTATATAGTAGAGATTAATTTTAATATAAATTAGTGAAAAATAGTGTTTGATGAAGAGAAGGTACGGTACCTTGGAAATATTTCCAGACGTCAAGTTAGTGAATGAATAAGGCAACCAAGAATATGTTTAGGTTTTCAAGAGTGTGTATCTTCATTGCAAAGTTTTCTCTTATAGCTAAATTCAACAATTTATGAGATCCATAACCTTCGAGGTAGGTGTCGTCGTATTACCCAATATGACATCTAGCATCCTTTATTTGATCATATCAATTTATTAAATATGTCTTTATAGTAGAACTTAGTATGTATATGTTGTCTTTTGACCTTTCTTCCTTAGATTACCTTCCTTTGTTGTTCTTGATCCCACCTTCCATCATGATCATCTACTTGAGTATCTACAATAGTATAACGAACAACTCAACAATAAAAAGACGTGAGCATAAATTCACATATATTATCGATGTATTAAACAGCAAAGATAGTTTCAAATAACAATAAAATCAAAACATATATTAATTCACACCCACAATCAAAAGGTAACAAAAAGTTATGAAAAATCACTGAACTCATGTATAAAAAACATAAGCAACTATGATAACTCTAGGATAAAAAATCTGATTCTTAAACTTATAAAAAGGGTAACAAAAGGTCATTGAACTCAAAATTTCTTAAAAACTCATCGACTGGACAACGAACCCGAAACGCCGACCCGTCATCTGCCGACCACCGACTGTTCTAAAAAAAGTTACCAGAGTCAGAAATAAGAATATTAAAGACAAATGTTTGGGTTTCAGAATCCGAAATAGATATATCAAAATCGTATCACTCTTCCCCCTTTTGTCATCAATCAAAAAGAGAGAAAATAGACAGTAAAAACCAAACAAAATTTTATTTCATTTAAAGTGCACTTGGCACAAAAACAGAAATGATAAAAACTTAAACTAGTATAGCAACAAGTTTTTACAAGCGGAGGTTTAAGAAGGGGGTGGAAGTCTGGATAAGATAGCATGAACCATCCCTTCAATCTTGTTGTTCGTTCTAGCTTGTGCCTTGAACATCTCATCCTTCTTATCCAACCTCTTTCTGACAACAACATTCTCAGCCTTGAGCTCTTCTAAGGTCTTCATAATGAATTCTTCTGATTCAGAAGCCAGAGTCTTTGCTACTCCAAATACACTGCTAACCTCAAAAGTCTTCTCAGAAAAAGCAAGAGTCAACTGTTCAAATTGAGTTTCTTGAGCAGGAGGAATCACTTCTGGTGAAGGGAGAAGAAGTGTTGGAGGAACCTTCTGAATTAAAGGTTCAATAATACCAGTGAATCTGGCATGGAAGTTCCTCTGAGTATCCTTTAAGCACATAAATTCCAACTCCCTAGAACTAAAATCAATCCATCTTCTGAAGTTGTTACACATAGAACTAACTTCAAAGAGGTTTGCATTAGAGGTGAAAAATTCAATGAGAATGTTCATTCTAGCAACATCCTCACTTTCAAACTGCATTAACAATTCATCCAAAGGTGTGGGACGATTTTTGGTTTGAAAGGGATTTTGGTCAGGGTAAAGATGAGGTGTTTTGTCAGGGGCGACAATCATCTCAATATCTGACTCAAAATCAGAATTATTATAATATGATTCTACTATGAGAGCGTCAGAGTCATGAGGTTCAGAGTGAGTGATGTTTTTTGGTTGTTGTTTTTTAGGTGGAATTGGTGAATGAGGGTTTTCTAGTTGAGTAATTTGGGATAAAAGTGAGAGTGGAAGTGGTGGTTGAGGTGTAGGTATGATAGTAGATGTAAGGGGTTCAGAAGGTAATGGTGTGGGAAGTGAAATGGCCTCATTTGAATTAATGGTTTAGGGATAAGAAACATGTGGCTCATCAAGAATTGTTTCAGAGAGAACTTATTCAGAAAGAACTTGTTCAGACTAAGCAACTTCAACATGTGTAGTTATGAAAGTTGTCTGACAAGGATTGGTTATAAAACTAAAAGTATTTGGATTTGGGGTAGGTGAACGAGTATTTGTAGATGGAAAGGATGAACTATTATCTACAACTTGAAATTGAGTTTTAGAAGGAACAAACTTACTTGAGACAATTCCAACATAAGGAGTAGCAACTACAACTATGGGTTCTTAAGCAGAATTGTCTAGAGTTCTCCTAGCAGAACTAAAAGTCTAAACCTTCTTAGAACTTCCATCAGAATACTTCTTAGAACTCTTCCTCTTCCTCTTAGAAGGACTTTTAGAAGCTTTGTTTTGGGCACCTGCTTGACAGATATCAAGGTAATCTATCAGAACATTCAGAGGATCTTGCATTATGAAGATTGTAAAGTCTTCTAAAGGGATCCTTCTGTTGGAGATAACTTACTTGGGAATTTCAGTAGGTTTTCTTGTCAGTTCAGCTATAAGGCCCATGCTCTTCATACTTATGGCATTGAACATCCTTCCAACTTGGGGTTCTATCTCTTTAGTAATCTGAGCTTCTGTTAGAGAGTCTATCAGCTTACTCTCCACCAGAATATCTGATATCAAACTTTCAAGAGGAATCCAATTCCTTTTCTTCTTGCTACCATGTGTATTGTAGGTTCTAAGTGTATGTAGCAATTTTGGTAAAACAAAGAGTGTTCACAAGATGTTGCATGTGATGTCTTAACATAAGATATCTATGTACCTGCTGGAGTTTAAAAACATAATTATGCAGGATTGTTTCAGGATGTCATACATGATGTCATGACATCTGATATTATATACCTGCTGGATATTTAAAATGAAATTATGCAGGATTGTTCCAGGATGTCAGACCCGATGTCATGACATCCTGTACACAGAACATTCAGGGTGAATGTTATGTGTTATGTGATTGCGCATTTAATGGCAATCTATGTATGATTGAAGATCTGATTTGCAAACGCATTCAATCATTAATTACAACCTGAAGGGGAAGATGAGGAAGGTGGTATGAAGGTGACAACCATAGAAGAATCTCAAGACATCTCAAATATGAGAGTTGATGAGCTAATTGGATCCCTCCAAACATTTGAGTTGGGAATATGTGATGGATCTGAAAAGAAAGCCAAAAGCATAGCCTTCATGTCAAACACTGAAGGGGAAGATGAGGAAGGTGGTCAAGAGACTGATGAAGATCTGGCAAATGAGGTAGCAATGCTGGGAAGACAGTTCAACAGACTTATGAAAAGGATGGATGTAAGATCTAAGGCCAATGTCAAGAACATCACATCTGACATCAGTAAATCCAACAATATTGGAAGAAGAACAAGGTCAGAAGAAAAACCCAAAGAAGGAAAAGGAGTTTAGTGCTATGAGTGTGATGGGTATGGTCACATTAAAACTGAATGTGGGACCTACCTCAAGAAACAGAAGAGGAGTCTTGCTGCCTCTTGGTCTGATGAAAGTGAAACAGAAGAAGCTGCAAATCTTGTGACTGCATTGACAGGAAGATAGGGTTCTGATGAAGAGGCAAGTGATGATGAAGTTACCTTTGAAGAACTGGCCACTACCTACAGAGAATTGTGTCACAAAAGTGCAGAAGTGTGCAGACAAGTTGAAAGCCAGAAGAAAGTGATAGCTCAGCTGGAGAATGAAAAAGGGGAACATGAGGAAACCATCTCCAAGTTGAAAACTGAAGGTGTACTCTTGAATTCCAAACTAGATGAGATGACCAAGTATGTAAGAATGCTTAACAATGGATCTGACATCTTAGACAAGATTCTCCAGACTGGTCAAACAACAGGAGACAAATCTGGCATTGGATTCAATGAATCTAAGACTGATTGCAGTTACATAAATGGCAAACTTAAATCCAAACCTAAGTACAGCCATATTGATAACAAACCTGCAATGTCACATCACATGTCAGAACATCAGAAGGGAAGACAGCAGAAAGGGAAATACCAAAGATGGAGATGCCATTACTATGGAAAATTTGGCCACCTGAAGCCCTTCTGCTATAAGCTGTATGGTTATCCTAGCCCTGTTCATCATCAGACTCACTGTCAACCAAGACCCAAACATCACAGGCCTATCAACAAAAAGCTTTGGGTTCCTAAGACTAATGTTTCAAGTCTAATAGCTCACACTTTCTTCAGAGTTTCAGCCAAAGAAGATTGGTATTTTGACAGTGGTTGCTCCAGACACATGACTGGAAACAAACACCTGCTAACTGACCTTCATTCCCATGCCACAAGTTATGTAACCTTTGGTGATGGAGCAAAGGGTGAAATCAAGGGAATTGGAAAGCTTGATTGCCCTGGAGTTCCTGACCTTGACAATGTCCTACTTGTTAAGGGATTAAATGCTAATCTAATAAGCATCAGTCAACTGTGTGATCAAGGTCTAAATGTAAACTTCATTAGAATTGAATGTCTGATTACTAACAAGGAAAATGAAGTGATCATGAAAGGAGTTAGGTTTAAAGACAACTGCTACATGTGGAAGTCTCAAGAAACTGGCTACTCTTCAATGTGTACCTTGGCCAAAGAGGAAGAAGTGAAGATATGGCATCAAAGATTGGGCCATCTGCATCTTAAAGGTATGAAGAGGATCATATCTGTTGAAGCTGTTAGAGGAATTCCCAACTTGAAGATTGATGAAGGAAAAATCTATGGAGAATGTCAGATTGGAAAACAGACAAGGATGTCACATCAGAAGCTCAGACATGACACCACTACCAAAGTTTTGGAACTCCTCCATATGGATTTGATAGGACCCATTGTCATACCCCAAAATTTGCCCGTTGATATTACAAAGCATTTTTCAAGGCACTCCGACTTATTCTGCAAGGCACTGATCTTAAAAGAACAAAGGCCCAGCTCACGAGTGGCCCAATCCAGAAAAGGCCCAAATTGGCCTGCTCGCTAGGCGAGCAATTCCTTCGCCTAGCGAACCCCTCGTCATGACACTCGCCCCAGCGAAGCGCCAGATCCAGTAAAAGCCCAAAATAGCTTGCTCGCTAGGCGAGCAACTCCTTCGCCTAGCGAAGCCTGCGAATATCAGAATTTCTGGGCTTCATTCTGAGCCCATTAGGTCACAACCAGAGCATTATAAATAGCCAAGCTTCAGTAACGAAAAGAGAGGGGAGGAAGACGGAGACAAGGACAGACGGAAACCCTGGCACAGAAACCCTGGAGGCTACCGTAGAGAGTTCCGAATAAAGAAACCCTGAAGGCCGCTCTTCCGCTCCGAAGCTACCGCCTCCCAACTCCAGCCGATACCAAAAGCGATCAGTCTCTTCAACATAGCAGCTTAGTTGCAAGCAGGTTTGCGCATCACTATTGTTTTATGCTTTTAATCGGTAATCGCTATATACATAAAGCATCATGATTGAAGTTTCGAATATGTAATTTGATTTCGCATACGAATTTAAATATGCTTGAATATCATGAATGTTTGACCATACTATTCCTGTAATCAAATGCCATAAAAGTTCAGGTTTTCAGAGGTCATGCTGCTGTCAAACTCCAAACCCGTGGCCGCTCGCTAGCACATCGCTAAGCGAGCCTGTAGCGAGCATTCGCTGAGCCTTCGCTAGGCGAAGCAGAGGCGAACGGGACAGTGGCTGCTTTGTTCTGCCTTATGTCTATCTAACCAAGACTTATTATAATTCTGCATCATTTGGCCTGAGATTATGACTGTTGTGTTGTAGTGCAATTTTCAATTGTACTTTACTTTGATGCTCTAACCCGTGTGTTGAATTGTGCAAAGGTTTACATATTCCCGAAGAAACGGCCGGCTAGGTATTCCACCTTACGTGTGGGATACCCTGATGGAGATTCATCCTGAATTACTCAATTGATTTTAATGTATTAATTTCATGGTGAAGATCCACCCTAATGGCTTAATTGATCTTAATGTACTGATTTTAATATGGACCTAATTACCTACTTGATTACGGTTACCTAATTAATTGTAAAACTTTGCCTTTGAATAAGTGATCTCAGACCTCTCTTTGTTACCCTACGATTATGGTATTATGGTCATGTCCCGCGAATATGGGGATCCACTTAGCAAAGACCCTTCGGTTAAATCATCATAGTCCCTCGAATGTTGCCTTTGTCCCTCGATGACCCTTCGGTGTAGCCTACGGTTAAATGGCGATCGTCCCTTCGAATGCTAAGGTATCCTCACAACTGTTGCCTTCAATGACCAATCGATGACCAATCGATGACCCTTCGATGACCCTTCTACATCCAAAGGATAAAACTGCTTACTTCTCAATAGTAAGGACAGTTTTACCCTCATAAGGATAGGAAATGCCCGGAAAGACCTCGGATAGGTATAACTCTTAATTGCTTATTCATAATTTAAAACTACTTTTCACACCTTACACCTTTCAAAACCTCCATCAGAAAATCACCACTTGGCATACATTCGCACTAGAATCATTGCCGAGTTATATTTTTCTAAACTATTTTCAAAACTAAACGAGATAACCACTTTGTATACATTCATTCAAGAATCATTACAAAGTTAAATTCTTCTTTTCAAAACATTTCCTACACATCTCTCAAACACTTTTTCAAACTAGAAAAACATAAATGATTGAGCAATTAAGAGCCCATGGATAACCATGGATACAAAGGGTGCTAACACCTTCCCTTTGTATAATGTACCTCCCGAACCTAAGAATCTAAATTAAGGTCTTTCCTGTTCTTTTCCACCTTTCCTTATTGGATAAAAGAAAAGTCGGTGGCGACTCTTGCTAACCGCGACATTGCGATTAAAAAACACAAAAAGTCAGTTCACCGTATGACAGAACTGGCGACTCTGCTGGGGAGTTACAAAGAGAGGTCACCTTAAAAATCATTTATGTTTTAAACTGTTCCTTCTTTTGAGGGTATTTTATGCTTGAGTGAAAGATCCTACACCCGGATCTAGTGTACCTTAGGTAAGTAGCAATAGATCATCGCGACTATCCGGCGTATACTGGAATGGTTAAAATGATGGCTACGGTTAATGTGACACTTTGGATGTCCTGATGTTCCTCATGTTTACTTGAGGAAAAATTTGGCATTCGCGTGGTGTCATCAAAGCATTAACCAGACCTTTAGAACCCTAATTGACTCATCCTAGCCATTAGAAAGTAGTGAGATAACTGACTTCGGTTCCGACTGGGGTTGGTTGAGACTCGATACTACACTCTTTGAGATTGGACTTTAGGGAAGCTTTGGTCAACCACTTGGCGTTGCACTGAAGTGGACTTAAAGAAAGGTCGATGATCTGAGATCCTTCTAGAACCCGGTTACTATTCTAGGACAGGTTGAACCAACCAAACTTCAGTGGGGAGGGTACTTACCTATGGAACTCATGCAAGCCTTAAAACTTAGGAATGATGGTTGTGTGACTGGCTTGTGCTTGTTATTTACTTAACATCATAACATCATCATAACATCATGGCATTGAACTAACCATTTCGAGGACTTAGGGATTTAACTTTGCTCTATTTTGTAAAAAAAAAAAAAAAAAGTTTCCTTTTTGGTAGTTTATGCAAAATTAAATTCCAAAAGTCCTCGAAAACATTTCATACATTGCATAGCATAACATTGCATAACAGGTGTTCTAAAGGGATCAATGTTCTCACGGTTTTCATGCAAGCAGAAAAATGGACCTCGAACAAACTGTCAAGGATCTCCATACTCAGAATGCTCAACTCCAGGAGATGATCTTGAACTTATCCAAGGGGCAGGAAGAACTGAAGGCTCTCTTGCTCGAGAAGAAAAAAGACAAGAAATCTGTGAGGCACATTAACCCGGGAAGAAGGCAGTTTACGAAGATCAATATGACTTTAGCACAAGCACTGCAGGGTATGCTAAAAGCAAATTTAATTACCCTCAGAGATCCTCCTGCAAAACCCAACACTACTTCTCCTAGTTATAATCCCGACGCCAGGTGTGCGTATCACTCCGATAGCCCCGGGCATAATACGAACGATTGTTGGTCGTTGAAGAATAAAATTCAGGATATGATCGACGCCGGAGAATTTGAATTGAATCCGCCTGAGACTCCTAAGGTCATCACTGCTCCTCTGCCTAATCATGACAAAACTCTTAATGCTATAGAGGATGCCGACAGCGATTGCGACCTGGATAGCTGGGTCTACCCAACAATTGGTGACAGACTCAATAATTGGAAGGCTGAAGACACTATCCCGATTTCCTTTAGTCGGGAGTAATTGTTATTGCTATTTTAGTATTTCAAAAGCATTGTGTCTATACCCGGGGCACAATAGCTAATTTTTCAAGGGTTTTGTCATTTTCATAAGCATATTCATATTCAATAAATCAATGGACTTTTTGCATTCAAATATTGCGCTCTTTATCTTTCCTGTCATTTTTCAAACAAGCTATGTTTTCTTGCACACACTCACGTAACAATTTGCCGATCCATATCCACTCTGGATCCTGTTGGTAATGACTCTGCTACTGTTCATTATGACTTTGAAAATCCGATCTACCAAGCCGAGGATGGAAGCGAGGAAGATTGTGAAGTCCCTGGAGAACTTGCCCGACTACTGCAAGAAGAAAAGACTATACAGCCGCATGAGGAAATCAATTGAAATTGTAAATCTGGGTACTGAAATAAACAAGAAAGAAGTCAGAGGTTTCTTGGGGCACTCGAATTACATTGCCCGATTCATTCCACACTTGACTGCTACCTGCAAACCCATCTTCAAATTACTGAGAAAAAATCAAGAGATGGTATGGAATGATGAATGCCAAGAAGCTTTTGACAAAATCAAGAAGTATCTCCAAGAACCTCCAATTCTGATACCACCAGTTGAAGAAAGACCTCTCATCATGTATTTGACCGTGTTAGAAAATTCGATGAAGTGTGTGTTGGGGCAACATGACGAGTCTGGTCGAAAAGAGCATGCCATATACTGCCTTAGCAAAAGGTACCGGCTGTGAAACAAGATACTCACAGCTCGAGAAAGCTTGCTGTGCTTTGGCTTGGGCTGCTCGCCGACTAAGACAGTATATGTTGAATCATACCACTTTATTGACTTCTAAGATGGATTCTATCAAATATCTATTTGAGAAACCTGCTGTCTCCTGAAAGAGTTATCACTGACAATGGTACTAATTTGAACAACAAGATGATTACTGAACTCTGCACGCAGTTCAGAATAAAACACCATAACTCTTCTCCGTACCGGCCAAAGATGAACGGCACCGTGGAGGCTGCTAATAAGAATATCAAGAAGATCATACAAAAGATGACAGTAACGTACAAAGACTGGCATGAGATGTTACCATTTGCTCTTCATGGTTATCACACTTCAGTACGCACTTCGACAGGAGCAACTCCTTTTTCTTTAGTCTACGGAATGGAAGCCGTTTTACCAGTGGAAGTCCAGATTCCCTCTCTAAGAATCATGAAAGAGGCGGGCTTAGATGAAGATGAATGGATTCAGACTCGACTCGATCAGATAAATTTGATTGAAGAGACTCGCGGTTGTTTGTCATAGGCAGATATATCAGAAGCGCATGATCCAGGCATTTAACAAAAAGGTCAAGAGACAGGTATATCAAATTGGTGACTTGGTGATCAAGCGTATCATTCTACCGCAAGGTGATCCCAGAGGTAAATGGACTCCCACATACGAAGGGCCTTTTGTAGTTAAGAAGGTATTCTCTGGTGGAGCCATGATACTTGCTACGATGGATGGCGAAGATTTCCCGCATCCTGTGAACGCGGACATAGTTAAAAAATACTACGCATAAAAGAGACCCGCTAGGTCGACGTATCTAGGCAAAAGTAAGGGCATCCCGGCGAACCAAAAGGGTTCGGGTAAAAATTAGGGATAAACATATAAAAACGTAATCCCGGCAAGTCGAAAACCTGAAAAGGCGGTTTGGGCAAAAAAGGGTATCCTGGTGGACTGAAAACCTGAAAAGGCGGTCCAGGCAAAAATAAGGGATTAAAGCGTAAGACTATGTCCCGTTCTCAGTCAGCTTCAACCAAGTTCCAAGGACTGAACAAGCCAATCACTTCCATCCGACAACAGGAGATGAGACGCTTGAAGACATAATGACAGTGGTGGAATTAAAATCAATGGGACCTTTTCTGCATAGCTTTCTCTTTGTTTTCTTGACGATTTCCTCTTACTAGGATTTCTGTCTCCTTGTACACAAATTGCCTGTTTACAGGCCCTCTTTCAAAATCAATACAATTTCATTTCCAAAAAGCTGGTTTCGTGTCACTTTTCTGTTTTGTTTGCGTAAACGCCCATTGATTTAATTTGAATTGATTTATGCATTTGAATATGATCAAGGTTTACCAAAAATGCATGCCAGAATAGTAATAGCAATTACTACACGACTTCAGGATCGAGGAGAAGGTCTAATCACGCTTCCCAATGAATCCGTTGCTAATTCGATTCCCCGACAACGCCAGTTATTCCCCAGAAGAAATTGGCATCACTAGACTGGTCATCTCTTCTACCCCAGCCAGGCTCTGTTGAATATCTCTGCCATCAGATAAAAGTCAAATACCCCTAGCTAAGGAAGGGTCATCAATACAAATATCTCCGACCAGAAGACTGAGATTTATTTCCCCAGTAGAGTCCCCTGGAAGAACGTTTCAGACACATAGTGCATTCATTACATCAGTCCGCATCACATACCTGCATACAATGTTAATCATCCTCTTGATACGGTCAAAACAAAGGCCCATTCAGACAGACATCTTTATCAATTACATTCAAGATTCAACTATATCCCTCAGATACTGCCTAGCATATGGTACATTCCGAGGTGTAGTCTAGCGTACGACTACTTTCTTCTTCAGATACATCTTTCAGATATACTCCATGTCAACATTCATTCTGACATCCTCCTAACGATGGCATTTATAAGCTCATCCCAGACATTTATCGCAAATACAGCATACTATCAGATTCAGCCTAGCGTACGGTTCGTTCTGATTCAGCCCAACATATAACTCCTTCAACTCAGATACGATCTAGCGTACGATCCATTCTGACCTTCAACAACTCAGATACGATCTAGCGTACGATCCATTCTGACCTTCAAGTCCTCTGATGCCACTCAAATACAGTCTAATGTACGACCAAGTTAGACCTTCAAGTCCTCTGATGCTGCTCAAATACAGTCTAATGTACGACCAAGTTAGACCTTCAAGTCCTCTGACGCCACTCAGATACAGTCTAATGTACGACCAAGTTAGACCTTCAAGTCCTCAGATAGTGACAGATACGGTTTAATGTACGAGCCAATTAGACCTTCTGCTACTCAGATGCTACCTAGTGACAGGTACATTTCTGAATTGTAGTCTAGTGTACGACTACCCCTTTTATAAGCAGATTCAGCCTAATGGACGGCTCATGCTGCTCAGATGCGGTTTAATGTACGACCCAATTAGACCTTCATCTCCTCAGATGCTACCTAGTGACAGGTACATTTCTGAATTGTAGTCTAGTGTACGACTACCCCTTTTATAAGCAGATTCAGCCTAATGGACGGCTCATGCTGCTCAGATGCGGTTTAATGTACGACCCAGTTAGACCTTCATCTCCTCAGATGCTACCTAGTGACAGGTACATTTCTGAATTGTAGTCTAGTGTACGACTACCCCTTTTATAAGCAGATTCAGCCTAATGGACGGCTCATGCTGCTCAGATGCGGTTTAATGTACGACCAAGTTAGACCTTCATCTCCTCAGATGCTACCTAGTGACAGGTACATTTCTGAATTGTAGTCTAGTGTACGACTACCCCTTTTATAAGCAGATTCAGCCTAATGGACGGCTCATGCTGCTCAGATGCGGTTTAATGTACGACCCAGTTAGACCTTCATCTCCTCAGATGCTACCTAGTGTATGGTTCAGCTCTGAAGTGTAGTCTAGCATATGACTACCCCCTTTTATAATCAGATTCAGCCTAATGGACGGCTCATTCTGCTCAGATACGGTTTAATGTACGACCCAGTTAGACCTTCATCTGCTCAGATGCTACCTAGTGTACGGTATATTTCTGAAGTGTAGTCTAGCATATGACTACCCCCTTTTATAATCAGATTCAGCCTAATGGACGACTCATTCTGCTCAGATACGGTTTAATATACGACCCAGTTAGACCTTCATCTGCTCAGATGCTACCTAGTGTACGGTACATTTCTGAAGTGTAGTCTAGCATATGACTACCCCCTTTCATCATCAGACACAGCCTAACGGACGACTCATCCTGCAACTCCAATACGGTCTAGCATAAGACCCATTTGGATCTTCAACTCAGATACGATCTAGCATACGATCCGGTCTGATCTTCTATCCCCAGTGGAATCACCCGCTTAATGGAGGTTTCGTTCTGCAACTCAGAGACGATCTAGCGTATGATCCATTCTGATTTTTCATTCTCAGCGAAGTCATCCGCCCAATGAACAACTCACTCTGGTGTTCAGACGCGGTCTAGCGTATGATCCATTCTGATCCCTTATCCCCAGCAGCGTGTAACACACTCTGACTCCCCAGCGAAGTCGATAGCATAATGGATGACTCACTATACGGTCTATCGTATGACTCGGTACGACATCCATGTCTTCAGATATCGTCTAATGTACGACGCACTCTGAAGTTCTCATCATCAAATTCCCTGGATGGCATCTTTAAGCCCATCTCCATAAAGACTAGCTCTTGGTTGACAAACGCAAATTTTTGGGGCATTTTAGTGTTCAATAATCTTCCACCTCCAGACCACGAATGGTGCACATACCATTCTACTCTCTCGGTTCAAGAATATTGAACAGGGGCAACTGTCATACCCCAAAATTTGCCCGTTGATATTACAAAGCATTTTTCAAGGCACTCCGACTTATTCTGCAAGGCACTGATCTTAAAAGAACAAAGGCCCAGCTCACGAGTGGCCCAATCCAGAAAAGGCCCAAATTGGCCTGCTCGCTAGGCGAGCAATTCCTTCGCCTAGCGAACCCCTCGTCATGACACTCGCCCCAGCGAAGCGCCAGATCCAGTAAAAGCCCAAAATAGCTTGCTCGCTAGGCGAGCAACTCCTTCGCCTAGCGAAGCCTGCGAATATCAGAATTTCTGGGCTTCATTCTGAGCCCATTAGGTCACAACCAGAGCATTATAAATAGCCAAGCTTCAGTAACGAAAAGAGAGGGGAGGAAGACGGAGACAAGGACAGACGGAAACCCTGGCACAGAAACCCTGGAGGCTACCGTAGAGAGTTCCGAATAAAGAAACCCTGAAGGCCGCTCTTCCGCTCCGAAGCTACCGCCTCCCAACTCCAGCCGATACCAAAAGCGATCAGTCTCTTCAACATAGCAGCTTAGTTGCAAGCAGGTTTGCGCATCACTATTGTTTTATGCTTTTAATCGGTAATCGCTATATACATAAAGCATCATGATTGAAGTTTCGAATATGTAATTTGATTTCGCATACGAATTTAAATATGCTTGAATATCATGAATGTTTGACCATACTATTCCTGTAATCAAATGCCATAAAAGTTCAGGTTTTCAGAGGTCATGCTGCTGTCAAACTCCAAACCCGTGGCCGCTCGCTAGCACATCGCTAAGCGAGCCTGTAGCGAGCATTCGCTGAGCCTTCGCTAGGCGAAGCAGAGGCGAACGGGACAGTGGCTGCTTTGTTCTGCCTTATGTCTATCTAACCAAGACTTATTATAATTCTGCATCATTTGGCCTGAGATTATGACTGTTGTGTTGTAGTGCAATTTTCAATTGTACTTTACTTTGATGCTCTAACCCGTGTGTTGAATTGTGCAAAGGTTTACATATTCCCGAAGAAACGGCCGGCTAGGTATTCCACCTTACGTGTGGGATACCCTGATGGAGATTCATCCTGAATTACTCAATTGATTTTAATGTATTAATTTCATGGTGAAGATCCACCCTAATGGGTTAATTGATCTTAATGTACTGATTTTAATATGGACCTAATTACCTACTTGATTACGGTTACCTAATTAATTGTAAAACTTTGCCTTTGAATAAGTGATCTCGGACCTCTCTTTGTTACCCTACGATTACGGTGTTATGGTCATGTCCCGCGAATATGGGGATCCACTTAGCAAAGACCCTTCGGTTAAATCATCATAGTCCCTCGAATGTTGCCTTTGTCCCTCGATGACCCTTCGGTGTAGCCTACGGTTAAATGATGATCGTCCCTTCGAATGCTAAGGTATCCTCACAAATGTTGCCTTCAATGACCAATCGATGACCAATCGATGACCCTTCGATGACCCTTCTACATCCAAAGGATAAAACTGCTTACTTCTCAATAGTAAGGACAGTTTTACCCTCATAAGGATAGGAAATGCCCGAAAAGACCTCGGATAGGTATAACTCTTAATTGCTTATTCACAATTTAAAACTACTTTTCACACCTTACACCTTTCAAAACCTCCATCAGAAAATCACCACTTGGCATACATTCGCACTAGAATCATTGCCGAGTTATATTTTTCTAAACTATTTTCAAAACTAAACGAGATAACCACTTTGTATACATTCATTCAAGAATCATTACAAAGTTAAATTCTTCTTTTCAAAACATTTCCTACACATCTCTCAAACACTTTTTCAAACTAGAAAAACATAAATGATTGAGCAATTAAGAGCCCATGGATAACCATGGATACAAAGGGTGCTAACACCTTCCCTTTGTATAATGTACCTCCCGAACCTAAGAATCTAAATTAAGGTCTTTCCTGTTCTTTTCCACCTTTCCTTATTGGATAAAAGAAAAGTCGGTGGCGACTCTTGCTAACCGCGACATTGCGATTAAAAAACACAAAAAGTCAGTTCACCGTATGACACCCATGCAAGTAGAAAGCCTTGGTGGGAAGAAGTATGCATATGTAGTGGTGGATGACTTCTCCAGATACACCTGGATCAATTTTATAAGAGAAAAATCTGATGTTTTTGAAGTCTTCAAGGAGCTTTGTCTAAAACTTCAAAGAGAAAAGGAAAGTCCTGTTATCAAAATCAGAAGTGATCATGGGAAGGAATTTGAGAATAGCAAATTTGCTGAATTTTGTTCTTCAGAAGGAATTCATCATGAGTTCTCATCTCCCATTACTCCCCAGCAAAATGGTGTGGTGGAAAGAAAAAATAGAACTCTTCAAGAATCAGCCAGAGCTATGATTCATGCTAAGAAATTGCCCTACCATTTTTGAGCTGAAGCCATGAACACAACCTGCTATGTTCACAATAGAGTGACATTGAAGAAAGGAACTTCTACAACCCTATATGAAGTTTGGAAAGGAAGAAGACCTACAGTCAAATACTTCCATGTATTTGGTAGTAAATGCTATATCTTGACTGATCGTGAACAAAGAAGGAAGTTGGATCCCAAAAGTGATGAGGGAATATTTTTGGGCTACTCAACAAACAGCAGAGCTTACAGAGTCTTTAATACCAGAACTAATGTATTGATGGAATCTATTAATGTTGTGGTTGATGACCAACAGACTGATGTCACAGACGATGTCGAGACATCTCTGAATGTTTCCCCAGCTGACTTCTCAGACAAAAATGAGGAAAGTGAACCTCCTCAAGCTGAACCTGAAGATGACAAAATCAACAAGGGAGCCTCCATCAGAGTTCAGAAGGATTATCCCAAAGATCTCATTATAGGAGATCCAAATAAAGGGGTCACTACTAGAGCAAGGGAAGTGATCTCACATGGCTGCTTTGTGTCAAAGATTAAACCTAGGAATGTCAAGGAAGCCTTGACTGATGAGTTCTGGATCAATGTCATGCAGGAGGAGTTAGGTCGATTCAAGAGGAATGAAGTATGAGAACTGGTTCCTAGACCTGAAGCAGTAAATGTCATAGGTACAAAGTGGGTTTATAAGAATAAATCTGATGAACAAGGGGTTGTTACTAAAAATAAAGCAAGATTAGTAGCACAAGGATATACTCAAGTTGAAGGAGTGGACTTTGATGAAACTCATCCTGTAGCTCACCTTGAGTCCATTAGATTATTGCTTGGAGTGGCATGTATTCTGAAATTCAAACTGTTCCAAATGGATGTAAAAAGTGCCTTCTTGAATGGCTACTTAAATGAGGAAGTATACGTTGAACAACCTAAAGGATTCACAAATCCAAATCTTCCAAAGCATGTGTACAGATTGAAGAAAGCCCTTTATGGGTTGAAGCAAGCTCCCAGGGCTTGGTATGAGAGACTCACAGTGTTCCTCACTAACAATGGATACAGGAAATGAGGTATTGACAAAACTCTATTTGTGAAGAATGAAGGAGGGAAGCTCATGGTGGCACAAATATATGTAGATGACATTGTGTTTGAAGGAATGTCCGATCAGATGGTTGAACATTTTGTTAGACAAATGCAGTCTGAGTTTGAGATAAGCCTTGTTGGAGAACTGACCTACTTTCTTGGGCTACAAGTCAAGCAGATGGAAGATTCTATCTTTCTATCTCAAAACAAGTATGCCAAGAACATTGTTAAGAAGTTTGGCATGGAGAATGCAAGTCATAAAAGGACACCTGCTCCTACACATGTGAAAATCTCCAAAGATGAAAATGGTGTCAGTGTAGATCAAAGTCTATACAGGAGCATGATAGGTAGTCTGCTTTATCTCACAGCAAGCAGACCTGACATTGCATTTGCTGTAGGTGTTTGTGCTAGATATCAAGCTGAACCAAAAGTCAGTCACATAAACCAAGTAAAGAGAATACTGAAATATGTCAATGGCACCGGTGACTATGGGATGTTATATACTCATGGATCTGGATCTATGCTAACTGGTTACTGTGATGCTGACTGGGCTGGAAGTGCTGATGATAGGAAAAGCACATCAGGAGGATACTTCTTCTTGGGGAACAATCTGATATCATGGTTTAACAAGAAACAAAACTGTGTATCTCTATCCACTGCTGAAGCTGAATACATAGCAGCTGGGAGTAGTTGTTCTAAACTGGTTTGGATGAAACAAATGTTGACTGAATACAATGTCACACAAGAAGTCATGACATTGTACTGTGACAACCTGAGTGCTATAAATATTTCCAAAAATCCTATTCAGCACAGCAGGACAAAGCACATTGATATTCGTCATCACTTCATTAGAGAACTTGTGGAAGAGAAGATCATAGCACTGAAGCATGTTTCTACTGAAGAGCAATTAGCTGACATATTCACAAAAGCTTTGGATGCTAATCAATTTGAATGTTTAAGAGGGAAATTGGGGATTTGTATTCATGAGAATCTATAGCAATCAAAGGAGCTTGAGTCTAATATCCCAGAGGATATTTCTGACAAAAATAGCAAGGATTTCAGCAAGGTGTTTATAAGAAGAAGATGCTACTTCCTCAGACTGAGTAGTAAAGGTTCCCCCTGTTTTGAAGATTGGTCCCCCTGGTGGTTTGGCTGTTCTGGATGCTGAAGAATTTATTTTTTGAAGTGTGTGTAATTTGTGGCAGTCCTTACTGATGCCTTGATGTAATATTTGGGCTCTTAATGAGTTCCATGGAGTTCTAATTATCTCAGCTATCACAGCTGTGTATAATTATGGTTTGTATCTCCTAACATTTATGTTTTAACATTTTATATGTTATAACATCTGTTGTGACATTCTCTGCTAGGCTAATTGACATTTATTTTGTCTAATTGGTCACCTTTGGTCTATTTTGACTAAAAAGGGGGAGAAGTGATTATGTGGAGCAGTTAAATAGGTGAAGCTGTGTGGAGATATATGTGCTGGTGTAGCTGAACAGATGAACATCTATTATTGAAGGAGATGTGTTTGTTGTAAGACAGAATGTTGTATTGTTTACAGATGTTGGAGGAGATGTCTGATGTGGTGCACAGGTGATGTTGAAGCAGATGTCAGAGGGTGACTCTGATTGGTACAGGTGTTGTTATTACAGGTGTTGTTATTGTTAAAGGAGATGTCTGTATTGAACAAACTTAGGGGGAGAAGAAGTACCCTTGTGCATTTGTGTGTTTTACTAGTTGCTTATATAACTAGTAATTCTGTTTGCTTCTGCTGCTGCTTAAACTGTTGTTATGCTGTTTAAC
This sequence comes from Lathyrus oleraceus, assembly GCF_024323335.1. Taxonomy (NCBI): domain Eukaryota; kingdom Viridiplantae; phylum Streptophyta; class Magnoliopsida; order Fabales; family Fabaceae; genus Lathyrus; species Lathyrus oleraceus. The sequence continues at coordinate 453,793,475 of NC_066579.1, forward strand.
TGCTTATAGTTTTTCTTGTGAACAAAAAGGATAGATATATGTTTTAGCCAAAATTTGCCAAAGGGGGAGTTTGTAGGTTCTAAGTGTTGGCAGCAATTTTGGTAAAATAAAGAGTGTTCACAAGATGTTGCATGTGATGTCTTAACATAAGATATCTATGTACCTGTTGGAGTTTAAAAACATAATTATGTAGGATTGTTTCAGGATGTCATACACGATGTCATGACATCTGATATTATGTACCTGCTGGATATTTAAAATGGAATTATGCAGGATTGTTCCAGGATGTCAGACCCGATGTCATGACATCCTGTACACAGAACATTCAGGGTGAATGTTATGTGTTATGTGATTGCGCATTTAATGGCAATCTATGTATGATTGAAGATCTGATTTGCAAACGCATTCAATCATTAATTACAACCTGATTTACTTATTTTCCAAAGAGATCTAATCAGCTGTCATGAGAAGATTTAATTGGAAAATAGTTTTAGGGTTTTCAAGATGTCCAAGGCCCAGCTGAATGCTTCTATAAATAGGACTTGGAAAACCTGATTTGATACACAACCAATACTGAGCGAAATATTGAGAGAGAATAAGGGTTTGTGTCTTGTTTAGTCGTGAGACTTATAAGCCATTCAATTCATCCATAGATGATTGAATTGGTCTGATTTGTGAGTTGTAAATTGTCACTCTAAGCTTGTAAGAAAGAGTGTGTGTCTACTTGATTGAAGCTGTTAAGCAAGATCAAGTGTGTGTCTACTTGATTGAAGCTGTTAAGCAAGATCAAGTGTGTGTCTACTTGATTGAAATTGCTAAGTAAGATCAAGTGTGTGTAATTGAAGAGTGTCTTCTTTTCATAAGGAATTGTTGTTTAAAATCACAGGTGTGATTGAGGGGGAGTGAGTGGGCTCTTATATCTAAGAGTGCTTAGGTAGAAATCACACGGGTAGAGATTAGGTGAGAAAGACTGTAACTTGCTGAAGTGTACTGAGAGTCTTTGAACTGATTCTATTTAGTGGATTTCCTTCCTGGCTTGGTAGCCCCCAGACGTAGGTGAGTTGCACCGAACTGGGTTAACAATTGCTTGTGTCTCTTGCATTACTATTCTTTATCTTTATCCTGTTTGTGTTACTCAAATATTAGTGTCGTGACATTACCTTCGACATCTCATATTTGATACCAGAATTACATGTATAGTTCTGAGTTGATCAAGGAATATTTCATTTGATACATTGGAAGACAATGAAGACTGCTAGCTATTAGAATGCTTGTTTGGATGTGACTATCTTTATTTGATGCCTTGATCTTCATTATGTCTGGATATTACTCATTGCTTATTGATTACTGCTTGATTAAAGTCCAAAGGAAAATGGGTTTCCATATGACATTCTTGTATGTTGGATTGCATCCCATTGGTTAGATCTTTTCAACTTTTAACTTTTAATTTGTGCCCAGGATAACCTTTCCATCTCCTCCCACTTCTTTAATTTCAAAATCTCTCCCTCTTTTCAAAAATCTTCTTTGCTTATTTTCTAACTTAGACATGTTTTAACAATTAGAAACTTTGGCCTTATGCCATATAATTTTTAAACCTTTTCTTAAATCAAATTTGTAAATAAACCTAGCCATATTGACTTAATTTTCAAAAATACAACAAATGACTAACAACCCCATTCAAATTTTGGCCTCTTGTGCATTCTTCTTAAATTTTCATTAAAACCAACTGACCAATTCATTTGAAATTTTTACCACGAACTACGAGGTTTTGATCCCTCATTCTTCTTAAATTGTCAAACACAAAAATATAATCAATGAATTCTTTACTCATACCCACACTTTCTTTTATCAAACATCATTTAAACCAAAAACACATGCGCACATAAAAAAGGGCTCCCTAGGAGTACCTAGGACACTTTGGGTGATAACAAATTCCCTTTGTGTAACCAACCCCCTTACCTGTAATCTCTGGCATTTTATTAGTTTTGATTTGAAAACTTCTTATCTTTGAGTTTTGTTTGTACTTTTCCCTTTTCCTTTGAAAATAATAAAAGGGCGATGACGACTCTGGTTTTATTGACGTTAAGATCATCCATAGCTTGATAGTCATGAATTTACCGCTACACACTCCATGTTGTTTTGCATAAAGCATCCATCCAAAAGGAACAACAATCTCCCTCTTTGGAAAATTTTGGCAAAATAACTCTTCAAGATACAACACAAATGAGTATCATACGCAAGCCGTATTCTAAACAAACATCACCAACATAAAAAATCAGAGTAGCAGAAACACATATTAGAGCAAAAAAAAAAATAGTAGCATGGTCAAAAGTCAAGTAGTTGGTTGCTACGCAACAATCAGTCAGACACACAATGATGCTCCCATAAATGAAATCATTCATGATCAGGTGTTCATGCATGCACACATAGTTACTAGTCAATACATAATCAACAACCACTACTAACACAAACGTATCAGCTCACACAAGAACCATATGTCATGCCATATGTTGTAATATGTAACCACACAACATTCAGATCTCAGCTAGTTAGTACAAAGCACACAGTCAACAACATATATAAAATCAGTAGAACTCATACACCACAAAGGCAATAGTCACACCATTACTCCCCATTTTTCCATAATTTAGAAAAGGTATGACCCATAAAAATTAGTCAGTCAGTGAGCACATATGTTAGTATGTTAGCATATACACACAATAGACTCGAAGTAAACAAACATCAACCAATATCACAAATGTTGAACAAGATGCTAGAGCATCAAGACAATTATTGTCAACAAAACCAAACCACAAATGAGTACAACTGAAGTAACATAGAACAAGGTTATTACATAACCACAAATATAAGCCTGAAAACCAAAGGCTAAAACATCAAAACAACTCTATCTTGATGACATTGTCTTCAGAGCTGGATTCTTCGTCTGCACTTGAGAATCCTGAGTTATCATCTTCTTCATCACTAACTAATTTTCTTGTCAGTTCAAATATAAGGCCCATGCTCTTCATACTTATGGCATTGAACATCCTTCAAACCTGGGTTTCTAGCTCTTTAATGATCCAAGCTTCTGTTAGAGAGTCTATCAGCTTACTCTCCACCAGAATATCTGATATCAACCTTTTAAGTGGAATCCAATTCCTTTTCTTCTTGCTACCATTTGTATGGTTCTGAGTTGATCAAGGAATATTTCATTTGATACATTGGAAGACAATGAAGACCGCTAGCTATTAGAATGCTTGTTTGGATGTGACTATCTTTATTTGATGCCTTGATCTTCATGATGTCTGGATATTACTCATTGCTTATTGATTACTGCTTGATTAAAGTCCAAAGGAAAATGGGTTTCCATATGACATTCTTGTATGTTGGATTGCATCCCATTGGTTAGATCTTTTCAACTTTTAACTTTTAATTTGTGCCCAGGATAACCTTTCCATCTCCTCCCACTTCTTTAATTTCAAAATCTCTCCCTCTTTTCAAAAATCTTCTTTGCGTATTTTCTAACTTAGACATGTTTTAATAATTAGAAACTTTGGCCTTATGCCATATAATTTTTAAACCTTTTCTTAAATCAAATTTGTAAATAAACCTAGCCATATTGACTTAATTTTCAAAAATACAACAAATGACTAACAACCCCATTCAAATTTTGGCCTCTTGTGCATTCTTCTTAAATTTTCATTAAAACCAACTGACCAATTCATTTGAAATTTTTACCACGAACTACGAGGTTTTGATCCCTCATTTTTATGTTGTTACGTAGGCACAAGACCGAAGGTCTTGTCAAACACAAAAATATAATCAATGAATTCTTTACTCATACCCACGCTTTATTTTATCAAACATCATTTATACCAAAAACACATGCGCACATAAAAAAGGGCTCCCTAGGAGTACCTAAGACACTTTGGGTGATAACCAATTCCCTTAGTGTAACCAACCCCCTTACCTATAATCTCTGGCGTTTTATTAGTTTTGATTTGAAAACTTCTTATCTTTGAGTTTTGTTTGTACTTTTCCCTTTTCCTTTGAAAATAATAAAAGCGCGATGGCGACTCTGGTTTTATTGACGTTAAGATCATCCATAGCTTGATAGTCATGAATTTACCGCTACACACTCCACACTATTTTTCATAAAGCATCCATAAAAAAGGAACAACAATCTCCCTCTTTGGAAAATTTTGGCAAAATAACTCTTCAAGATACAACACAAATGAGTATCATACGCAAGCCGTATTCTAAACAAACATCACCAACATAAAAAATCAGAGTAGCAGAAACACATATTAGAGCAACAACAAAAAATAGTAGCATGGTCAAAAGTCAAGTAGTTGGTTGCTACGCAACAGTCAGTCAGACACACAATAATGCTCCCATAACATGAAATCATTCATGATCAGGTGTTCATGCATGCACACATAGTTACTAGTCAATACATAATCAACAACTAGTACTAACACAAACATATCAGCTCACACAAGGACCATATGTCATGCCAGATGCTCCAATATGTAACCACATAACATTCAGATCTCAACTAGTTAGTACTAAGCACACAGTACACAACATATATAAAATCAGTAGAACTCACACACCACAAAGGCAATAATCACACCATTACTCCCCATTTTTCCATAATTTGGAAAAGGTACGACCCATAAAAATTAGTTAGTCAGTCAGCACATATGTTAGTATGTTAGCATATACACACAATAGGCCGGAAGTAAACAAACATCAACAAATATCACAAATGTTGAACAAGATGCTAGAGCATCAATACAATTATTGGCAACAAAACCAAAACACAAATGAGTACAAATGAAGTATCATAAAACAAGGTTATTACATAACCACAAATATAAGCCTGAAAACCAAAGGCTAAAAATCAAAGCAACTCTATCTTGATGACATTGTCTTCAGAGCTGGATTCTTCGTCTGCACTTGAGAATCCTGAGTTATCATCTTCTTCATCACTAGTTGATTTTTCTTCATCATCTTCTTCACTATCAACTTTGTCTTCATCCTTAATATCTTTATCCTTGGCCAACATTTTGATCAAGCCACTACACCCTTCTTTCTGATGGTACTTGAGGCAATAGTCTCTTGTAGAGCCTTTGAAACTTCCATCAGATCAGACAACATATTTTTTTGGTGGCTTAGGATACAGGTGAAGAGCTTCCACTAGCAGTCTGACCATGATTCTTGACCATAATGTTTGGGACATGTGTCCCCCCACAAACAAATTTTTGTCAAGAGCCAGTGGTAAAGACTTCTTATTCTTCATTTCTTCAACATGCACTATATTGGGATATTTCTTCAAGATGATCCCAATGATTAAGCAAAGAAAACATATTGGAAGCTTGACAACATATAAGTTAGCATGTTTCGTGGCCTGATTAAAAACATATTCTTCAAAGTTTAGTTTAGACTTGGTTCCAATTTGATAAATCAACTTGGCCAAGGTAGGAGTGATGCTTGAGTCGTTATTAATGGGTGCTTAATTTGTTGCACCTATCATGTTCAGAACACCATACTTCACACTAAATTTGCCACAAGAAAGTAACCATTTGCTGGGCCATTGTTTCACTTGTCCAACATTGATTTCCTTGGCAATCTTATCCATGGAGAAAACTTTTTCAGAAACAACTTACTTGTTTCTTACCAGATATGCATCAATAATGGAGGGTGAAAACTTCACACATTTCCCTATAACATAAACCTTCATATACTCTTGTCTTCTTTCAACATTTTCAAATCACCTGCCTCTTATCGATATTAGGCAACATGTTCGATAGTGGATTCATTGGTATCGACTACAAACTTAGTGAACTTATGGATTTTCCAACTCCTTGGAAGTTTGGTCTATAATACACACTCTAACAAGGCAGAAACAAAATTGGGTATGTGAAGACCATCATAAAAACCATTTTGGGCTAAGATCTGTTCGACCACATTGACTATGTTATTTCCCCCCAAAATTGTGTTGTTGGACTCCTCTAACACTTAGTCGGCATCCTGGTTCCTATTGACCAACACTACCTCTGGACCATTTCGACCTAAATCCCCATCGACTACCCTGGGTATGGGTTGCTCGGTCTGTTGGGGTACAACCCTTTATTGCACTTGATTATTAAGTAAACTTTCATTGTTTACAACTCTTGGGTTTTGAATTTCCCCAACCGCTTGGATTTGAGGGTCTAATTTAATAGGCATTTGGGGAGCGCCAAAGAAATAAGAAGTTCAACCCACTTTGATGTGCCAATTGTTGGTTTATCTTGTTTGTGTTTTGGATTAGAGGATTAAGCACATTACCAAGTTATTTGGTAAGCATATTGACCATATCATGGTTGTTATTATCCATTTGTGTTCTCATTGCCAAGAGAGAACTGGTAGTTAGGGGTGGCATAACCTAATGGACATATCTTAATCCTCATTGGGGATGTGCCATTTGACTAGGATTGCTGATAGAAGATCCTGATGCTAAGTATTTGATTAAGAGGATATGTAATAGTCATTGCATTGTCTACATATGTAAATGCACTAGTTTGTAGGTATGCCATCATTGTAGTTGACATGCCATATGGATATTCTTACTACCAGGGGGTAGCGTAAAACTTGGTAGAGAAGAAGGCATAGGGTCTCCTATAGTGGTTTGTGTAACCTTAAGAGTAGTTGGAAAACTAGTTGTTTATGGTAGGGGAACCACCACTTTTGGTAATGTCGTAGAAACTGACATTTGACATATAACATGAGTAGTTAATCCAACGGAGGTTGAAGTTCCTACACCACCAATTTTCGATTCAATTAGTTGTTCTTGTACATCTGGAGCATTGTCTGGGGAAAGGAAATTTTTTTACGTTGTACGAGCCATCTTAATAAGAGTTTTACCATTCCTCAGACGCATAAATACTCAAACTTTGAAAATATTGCATATATGAAGAACAAACAGTAAAAACACACACTTTTCTGCAAAAGTTTAAATTTCTTGCATAAAAGGGTCCCACCGAGCACTACTACAAAAGTGCTTTTAACATCGAATGCGAAATATATTTTATCACGGTTGCAGTAGCGAGGTAACAAAGGACGTCATAAAAGGTTACCACTTATCACCTCAGTGATTTAAAAATCGAGGGGTAACATTATATGCACATGGGTTCGAACCCCAACAACAACACTTTTTTTAATTGTTACATTATTTACATAGAATATTACATTATTTACACAGAATATTAAAATAAAAATCAAATTCCCTAGAGATATAGATAAAAATCAAATTCTCTGAAGATTTAGATTTTAGATCTTCGAATTATAGAATCTTGTGCAAGATTATTCTCTACGGTTCTTGCATATATTTGATTCTGAAGCAAAACAAAATAAGGGCTAGATCAATAAAATCAATATTCAAATATATGATTTTGTGCTCAAATAAATATTTAAGAAAACAAATCTTAAACCAAAGTAAATTTCTGCTCTTGCAATCCATCTTAGAGAACTTTTCCAAACGTCTTTATGTTTCAAGCGCTTCATATTTCATATAGGCTAGATTTTCAATATTCAACATGCTTTTATAATGGATGTCCCTTAGATTTCACGCGGATCACTGGTGGCAGATTTCTGAGTGTTGATAAACATCAAATGGACGATAAATATTTGTTTAAGGGCGTTGAATATAGTAAAAAAAACGCTTAACTATCTCCTCGGCCACGAAGAAAATCGAGGTGAATAAGCTTTTTTTTAATTACATTGTTTATATAGAATATTAAAAATACATTGTAAAATCTATTTTCCAGTGAGAATTTTTATTTTCCATGCCCATGTCCCATGCAAGATGCTAGAGATCTATTTTTCAATGAGAATTTTTGTTTTCTGCACTTGCAATCCATCCCATGGATATGTAGTAGAAACTCATGATCAAATGGACGGTGGTGAATATCTCTTCCAACATATATTTATCAAAACTCTTCCAACAGATCTCTAGGGTAAAATGACGTTTGATGAATATCTCTTTGGGGCGGCTACATATAAATTAGTCTTAGGGTAAAATCTCTTTAGCGAGTGTTATTATAGTAAAATATGATTATTAAAAACCTCAATTTTATTGTAAAGTCGAGGTGAATAATTCATTTTTTTAAATTATATTGTTTACACATAAATACATCGTTTATAACAAATCTTCGGTAATATTCAAATTTTGTTGCATACCCTTTAAAACAAATGATTTTAAAACAAGAATGATTTTATGCACTTGCAATTTATCAACTAAGTACTCTTCAAAGGTTGAGCTTCCATATTTAACTGAGGGTTATTCCAAAAATAAAAAAACGACAACATCAACACCACTATGTGAGATAGATTGCAAGGGCAGAAAAATATTTTGTTCAAGATAGAAGAACATTTAAGATTTTTCTGTCTTGCAATCCATCCCGAAGACTGATGCTTGCGAGTTTGGTGTGCGACTTCAAATTAGTAAGGATTAGAGTAAAATATGTTTAACGAGTGTTTTTATAGTAAAATCTTATTATTTTATGCCTCGGTTAATTAGAAAATCGAAGGGTTAGAATATTTTATTTACACTTATAAACAAATAAAATTATAAACTGCGATAGCTAGGAATCGAAGCTTGTACTGAGTTGTTTTTTCACCTCGGTGTTTTGAAAATCCAAGGGAATATATGATTTTTTTTATTTTTTTAAATAATAAAAAATAACGCGTGTTGACTTTATACCTAATTTTCTATTGTCTGGTGTGAAAGTTTCGTCATAAAAAGCGTTATTTGTTATAGTGGAGTGTGCCAATTTGTTTATCATTATTTTTTATAAACAATCACAAGTTTTAATTCACATACACGATTAAACTCGAAAAAATCCTAAGACATATTTTGAAAAAGAGTTTGAGAAAAATGTGTTCATGTTTGGAAATTAAACGTTTGAAAGCGAGATAGTTGAATATAATCTTCAAAAAAAAGTGAAAAATTGCTTGAATAATAAATTAAAATGAAACAAATCATAAATGAGATCAAGTAAAATGCTTAAGTTAAAAGGCGGAACGCAAATTCATACACTTTTTCACAAATTCACTATCTCTGTAACTTGAATGTTAGAAATCTATAGAGGATAATAATGAAAGATGTAAACCATTTTTATAGAGATTAAATCGACTATATAAAAAAAAAAACAGTAATCATCGACAACAATCAAATCTCTAACATTCAACACATACAATGTTACATGACCTTTTGTCCTCTGCATTGGTTCCAAGTGTCTTCAGTCTTTGAACTGCTGCAAAATCGCTATTGTTGTCGAAAAACATCTCTATGCATCCTAACTACCTTTGTCGAATATCATGTTTTCCAATTACTTATGTGGAGAATCCTCTCGATCAAATCTTGCAATCTTGATGTCAAACCATGCTTCAGTTACTCGTGTTTAGCCTATGTATTCATCTCACATCCTTTTTCCTGTCGAATATGCTAAATCACTGCAAATCTTTTCAAGATTTTGAACATATTTTGAGAGAGAGAGAGAGAGAGAGAGAGAGAGAGAGAGAGAGAGATCATAATCTTGTGTGTCTGTTCTTGAGATGCTTCTAAACCAGACTTGGTAAGTTTTTGTACAAATTGAATCGAAAATCACATACTAACAACATGACTTTTGTTTTTCTCTCCTTATCTTTGTCTATTCCTTTTCTCTCTTTTGCGTTTCTCTCTTTATTTTATAAAAAATAGTTTTTTATTTCTTTATTTCCCCATTAACCTTGTTCCTTCAATGCCCTTCCCCATTATCTCAACTTTATTTCTAATTTATTAAAATAAATTTACATTAATAATAATAATAATCTTAATAATAGTAATAATAAAATTATTATATTTTATTTTAAATAATAACAATAGTATTAATACTACTACTAATAATAATAATAATAGAAATTATAAAAACACAATAAAAATATAATAATAATTATTATAATAAAAAATTAATAATCGAGTTATTTTGAGGTGTTAAATTGGCTCTTACAGGTAGATCAAGGTAGGGGTGTACATGGATCGGTTTGAGTTGAATTTAGTCGAAACCTTGACCCAATCCATTCAGGATACACCAGTTTGAGTGATGTAAAATAACCATCTACAACACCATTGAGTTGGTTTGGGTAAAATCACAAAGTTATGGGTTAGATTGGGTTAGGTGGTGCATTATCCAATTTTTTTTCTCTTTGTTTCTTCCTTATATAATTATAAATTATGTGTCACATCTATTTTTAAAAGTAGTTCAGCCTATTACTATATTTTTTAATTAAACATATGTATAAATGCATGATAATATTCATTATAAACATATTTGAAAAAAGCAGAGTTACATTACGATAAATACCTATATTGCATAAAATACTCGCAAGTTACAAGAATTAACATCAAAATAATCAAAGTGGGGGGGTCCTAAATAAGTTTAAATCATTACTTATAAAATAAAATATGTTCAAAAAGTTGTAATTGAAGTATTCAAGATTAAAAATATCAAAGTCTTCACTCATCAAATTACAAAAAAATAGTCATTCAATAACCCATGAATTTTGTGGATTGAGTGTGAGTTTACCCATAACCCAATTATTTTGAATGAATATTCTTTTTTAAAAATCGTGTTCATCCAATAACCGAATCCAACATATTTTTTTGAGTCGGTTTGGGTGGATTTTACTGGGTTTATCCAATCCATATACACCCATAGATCAATGTACTTGAATGAGAGAGACTATTGTTTATAATGGAGGAAGTCACAAGCTAGATATAAGAAGATTGAGTCAGAATTCACCTCAACTAGAGTACTCTTGACAAAATTCTCCTGAAGGCATGAGGCTAACTCAAACCTCGGAGAATAGCCTTATTGTACCAAATATTTTCAATGGAAGCATCTTTCAAAATAATCGTGTCATTTGTATATTGAAGATGGAAGACCACCTGATATGAGGATCCCACTATGAAATTCGAAAACAGATGCAGATCCACAACCCTAGAGGGCAGCTCATTGAAACCTTTTGCCTCCAAGAGAAAAAGGAAATAAGTTAGGGGGTCACCTTGTTTCAACCCCCTTCGAATACTAAGTTTTTGGGTCAGACAACCGTTAATCAAATTCAACTTTTTCACATATCATTATATCCAAATCTAGAAAGCATATAACACAGAAGGATCAGATAACCGAATCATAAGTTTTTTCAAAATCTATTTTAAAAATAAGATAATTTTCTTTTTCTTCTTAGCTAAGTCCAACAACTCATTCACAACAACCACCCTATCAACTACCTATAAAAAGAATGATTCATTTGGATAAATAAATTTATCCATAATACCAGAAAGCCTAGCCACTAAGACTTTGATAAGAAACTTATAAATATACAATACTAAAGAAATATGTCGAAAGTCGCCCAAACAAGTAGTAGAATTTATCTTTAAAATCAAGGTTACAAATTGTTTTAGAGAAAAGAAACTCAAAGTTAAGAAATTAATTTTAATCTAATTTACTATTTTTTCGTAATTTTAAAGAGATAATTATAAAACATAAACTTAGATTACCAAGTAATGAAGTAAGAGAGAATTTAAATTGTCTAATTTTATTTTTCTTATTGATTCGGTTCTTATTTGCTCTTTAGCATTTATTACAATTCATTACATAGAGTCGGGCACCACACCTCACTTTATTTCCAGGTCAATTTGCCTGTCTCTAATCATTCGCATAAAACACAATAATCATAAATAGAAAACACCCAAATAACATGCAACCGGTGACATTAATTAAGAGCTAGCTAGAAACTATTTCCACCAAAGCCTTCAAATCTTGTGCTGCTTTACCATTTGGTCCAGCTGCATCTAGCACTGTCTTTTTCACCTTTTGAGCATTCTCTCTCATTTTCTTTCCCTCTTCCTTCACAAGAATCAGATTCAAACTCTTCAACAATCCATTTTTAGTAAACACCCCCCCTTCAATCTTCACACCAATCTCCCAGATATCTTCCACCATTCTTCCTGTCATTCCATGATCTCCAAAAAAAGGCCTACATATCATAGGCACCCCATTTGAAATACTTTCAAAAACTGAATTACATCCACAGTGTGTCACAAACACTCCCACAGAATCATGTCCCAAAACTTGAGTTTGAGGCACCCAAGGAACAATTTTCCCAATATCACTAGTCCTCTCAAGAAACCCTTCTGGCAAAACTCCTTTCAAATGATCCTTTAGTGACCAAAGAAATGGAAATCCACTTTCTTCCAATGCCTCTGCCAATGCAACAAGCTCATGTGGAGGTGGTGTCACTGTAGTTCCAAAGCTAACATAAACTACTGATGTACTTTTCTGTTTGTCCAACCATGACAGACAACCGGTTTCATCATTCTCAGATGGTGGCAAAGGTGGTAGAGGAATTGAAAGAGTGAGAAAACCAACATAAAGCATATTCTGCAACTTCGATCTCATATCCTCAACAAACAAAGGTGGATCTAATTCCTCAAAGAAATTCATAACCACTGCTTTAGCTTTAGGCAACACTTCACCTAATGAAGCAAGTGTCTTTGAAAATAGTGTCTCTTCACCATCACCACAGTTGATGATATCTTCAGGCAAATCTTCAACTCTCATCTTATACAAACCTCGAAGGAAATCAAAAGATCTATCTCTAGCATTGTTCTCAGCACATTTTTGACGTATAAAATCAGTATGAAAATGTGCAGAAAGAGAGCAGGATAAAGGAGGCCAAACAGGAATCCATGGAACATTGAGTTTCTGAGCTATAACAAGAGAAGGAACAACAAAAGCATCAGCAATGATACATGTAACTTTCTGTTTTGTATCAGCAACTGCTAAATCTATTCCATTTTGGAGATTTTGAGGAGCAGCTTGAAGAAAAAGGTTGACTTTTTCAACTGGGTGGAAACCAAGTACATGACCCTCTGGAACACCATCATGAATACTAAAAAATTTGATGTTATTTGGGATGTTTGGTTTTGTAAAAAGAGGTTGATTAGATTGTTGGGTGCCAATGAATGAGAAAAATGTGTTTGGGGAAGCATGTGCTAGTTTGAGGACAAGGTTTAAGAGTGGAATCGGATGGCTACCAAAGGGAAAAACATAAACTACGACATGTTTGTTCTCAGATGATGAGATTGTCATCATGTTCTTTGACAACCTAAGATTTGAGACTTGGGAGTTTATAACATACCTCTGCTAAGAGATATATAATAGGTAGCTCAACTGATTATAGCTAGATGAACATAAAAGATATTTTCATCGTTCTATCATTCCCCAATTTTAAGTCATTTAAAAAGGGCATTATAGGTATTTTGATTTATTTAAATAGTGTGCGTTTTTGGTGTGCTTCTTTGATTCAATCCAAATCATCGATTCAAATTAATCAGTGGTCATTATTAGTAATCCACACTTATCTCATTTATCCAATCAAAATTGAGATTTAATTAATATTATTATTAAAGAAAATCTGAAAATAAATAAAATAAAAATATATATATCTCTCTTGAATGGACAGACTCCAACTTTAATAAAAAAAAAAGGATCTTATCTTAGTAAAAAAAAAAAAAATTACACCAAAGATGAATGAGGTTGTTGTTGTCACGTGAAGTACTAACTCCCAAGCATTAGCTAGAGTATTTAATTTCTATCATGTTTTAAGTTTTGGTGACTTCTCTTTTCATTAGCTTAGCTTAGCTTAGCATTTTTTATTTTATTTCTAACTCAAACCTAAGGGCAATATTTGTTCAAGTGCTATTCTCTTTCTTATCAATGTGGTACTCGTTTACTCTAAAATATAAATCACTTGGTACCCATTTACTCTAAAATATAAATCACATTGTACTTGCTTTTCCTAAGGGCAGAATATCTTTTTTGTTGGTAGTGTCAATTTGTGCTATAATGGCATAATTTAAGATCTAAATGAAAGAAAGTTGTTTTAGAAGTTATATATTGATTTTAATAAAAACAAAAAGTTAATTGTTTAACTATTTCTTTTAATACAAACTTACTTTTTATAAGTTGATTTCGTATAGGATATAATATTTTTGTTGAACATAAAGTTACAGTTTTCCTTTATGATATACTATTATCATATTATTTTTGTTTTTAATCTTTTTGTTATAAGATTAAAAAAAGAAAAGGGTTAAATATACATACAATGTGATTGAGTACTTTTTATTTTACTAGTATAATTTTTTTTTGGAATTTCCTCTTAATGCAAAGATTATGATATTTTGGCTTCTTAGGTGAACATTTGACAATAAATCTTAATTTTTTGCTAACATGGTTTGTGTAGGTGTTATTTTAATCCACAAGAATTTTTTTTTTAATTATGGGAAGATGTGTTAAATCAAAAACTCGCCCACGTTAAACTGGTAAACCAATATAAATCAATAATGCTTCTTTAGTGTAAATTGAACTACTTTTTTATTTAATAATAATTAAAATTATTACAAAATAAATTGATTTTTTTATTAAATAATATATTATTGCTCTAAATTCTTCTTCAACCTTAAGTCTTTGCTCTTTCTCTTTGTCTTTTTTATCCAACTCCTCAAAGCATATATTGACTTTGTAGGATTTTAAATTCCATATTTCATTCCAAAACATAATTCCTTATAAAAAATACTATTCCTCTCTTACCCTCCAATTTATCCATGTCTCCCTTTCCTACACTCCATATTTTTCGTATTCCCAATCTTGCTCTGCATTCCTATACACATCTTATTTTCTCATTAATTAATTAATTAATGAAAATAAATAAATGAAAAATGTTATTTCAATCACCATTAAAAATATTAATGATTCCAAACACAAAAGTCAAGCTTCTACTCTCCCTATACACTTACTTTAAGGACACTCACCCTACAACCACACCATAAACAAATACAATATCAATAAATTCAAATAAGATCATAAATACTCCAATTAAATCAAATAATTGAATTCGGGGTGTCACCATCCACACATTGATGAATAAAAAACAACGTCCTGAAATATTTCTTCTTCTCTTCCTTATGTGTTGCTTGTTGTGCATTTGTTGCACCAACGACAAAAGGATTCACCCCGTTCTTGATCACTTCAAAAATATCTTTCTAGCCAAAAAAACTTTCATTTGCTTGCAATATTTGTCGTAATTCTTCGCATCAATGATAGGTAGGTTTGTAGGGATTCTTTCTTTGAAAACAAATTTCATGTTGCACACTAGGTGTTTGTGGACCAGAACCAAACTCTTGATGCCAAATGTTGGAACTTTGAATCACAAGATTGGTGAACAATGATGGAGAGAATTGGAATGTGGAGAGTAAAAAAGGAAAATTGAGAGAGAGAGAGAGAGAGAGAGAGAGAGAGTTGATGCTGAGAATGATAATTTGCATTACTTTGGATGAGAAGGCATCCAAGACATTTATACAATTTTTACAAACTTATTGGGATCCAAAATAAGCAACTACATAACAGAAAATTACAAATCCCGGGCTTGAAACTAGTTACACCATTTGGTTAACCGGTTACAGCTAACATTACAAAAATAAAACCTTTAGTGGTAATTGGTTAACGTCCAAGGTTAACCGGTTACACCTTAGAGATTTTCACTTTTCTGCTACTCATAAGTGCCTCTACCTTTCTTGTAACCGGTTACACCCCCGTGTTAACCAATTACAACACCTGAATAACTCAAAATGCTTTTAACAGTAACCGTTAAGCATATTTGTATATAAAAAGTCTCATATCGGCTATAACATGTAATTAGCTGTAAATCTCTCTCTCTCTCTCTCTCTCTCTCTCTATATATATATATATATATATATATATATATATATATATATATATATATATATATATATATATATATAATAGTCCCTGTAGTGCTTTTAGAACACACAGTTTATTCAAAAGTCTTTCACTCTTTCATACTTCAATATGGTATCATGAACCTTCGGTTCGAGTGAAGGACCGACTCACTTGTATCAAAATTCATCCCCACAGGTGGTGTGTAGGAGGTATCCTGTTGAAGAGTGTTAATGGCGGTACAAGTGTATTGGATGAAAGAGCTTCCACTTTAGGGGAAGCATTGTGGATAGACTCACAATTGACGGGGAGCTAATCAGTCACCATTTATGCTAGAGTTTTCATCATTTGTGCGTCAATAAACCAGATGAATTGTAGAATTTTGAGCTTAATTCTTGGTAATTCGAGTCAGTTTGTGTCATAATAATATTTTCTTAGTTTGAGTTTCGTTTGGCTTTTTTAAGGCTTTTGGTATGTGTGGCATGTTGAATGCAAGTACGAAGGTCTAAGGAATCAAGGATCATACACAGGACATGGCCATAACAAGGAAGCAGAGAAAATAGAGAAAAACGGTGTTTGCTGCCCTTACGCGTAAGAACAAGGCATTACGCGTATGACCTTGCACTGTTACTCATATCATGCGAGTTCCACCAGAAAGAAGAAAAAACAAGCTTCTACCCATACATGTAAGAACAAGGCATTACGTGTATCGCCTTGCGCTGTTACTCGTACCATACGAGTTCCACCAGAAAGAAGAAAAAAACAAGCTTATTCTCATACGCGTAAGGGCATTATGCGTATTAAATCCAAAAAATTAAGCAAGCCCAAAACGTGTATTTAGCTAGGAAACGCGATTTTTTTAGGGTTGGGTGATTTTATAGAGCAAAAAGACGTTCTAAAGGATGGAGAACTCAGATTTCCAAGGTGGATTCATACTTTCAAGAGCTTTCCGCGATTGAAGACCAATTCATCTAAGATTTTTGTAATGACAACAATCTTTACTAAGTTTTCTTTTCTTTTTATGAGTAGCTAAACCCCTCATTGTTAGGGGGGGGGGGGGTCCCCGATTCAGATTTATAATGATTTTGAATTACTTTGTGCAATAAGAATAATTTTTATTATAATTGATTTGTTCTATGATTGTTCTTATTGTTTTCTCTGTCAGACAAACGGAGTTTCATGTATGTGAAACAATTAGGCTAGACCGCCATTGTTCATGACCTGCTTGAGAATATATCATAGTAGATATCACCTAGGACTAGGGATACCCTATAATAATTGGATTATTCTTGATATGATAATGCATAATTTCATCAGTGATTTTCTATGGACATAGTAATTAGGTTGAATAATTAAAGGTTTTCTCACTAAGGACTTATGAGTAAACACCCTTACGAACCGATAATCAATTATCTAAAATGTGTTGTTGCACTGTGAGTTCGGAAACGTTATATGATTGAATCATACACCTTCCCTAGCATACTACTCATATATGTCTTAACCGTTCAAGTACTTTATTTGCTTTATTCCCTTTTGCTTTTCAAATTTCACCAAAACAATCCCAAAACACCTAAGTTTTTGTTTAATTAAAATTAGTACAAAAATTTGTATCGTCAAGCAGTCCTTGAGATCGATACTGGGGATTTCCCATTTTTATTACTACATTGGCAGATTAGTACACTTGCTAATTTAATGACACGTTTTTGGCGTTGTTGCCGGGACTACCAAAGATTATAGAGTTCATAGATCTATTTCAGTTAATATTTTATTGCTCTATAACTAAAATTTAAATTTCAGTTTTTATGTTTATTTTGTGGCTATTTTTGGGTTTTTACTAATTTGCATCTAATCTTTGTATACGAAGAAAACCCTCAACTGATTTTACTTTTGACGCAAAACCAGAAAGAACTTTGCACGCTAAGCTCAGACAAGCTAGGAAAGCAAGGTTAGCCACCTCAGAAGCAGAAATTTTGGATTCCAAACAAGAAAAAGAGTTAGAAATTTTTGAGCACTTAGATATAGAATCTAACAAAGATAAAGAAGATCCAATTATGGGTGAACCACGGGAAAGATTTCTTGGGGATTATGGAGGAGCAAATGCCCCATTGGGTCGTTTGACTATAGTGAATCAACCAGTGAATGTTCCAAATTTTTAGTTGCACCCAACAACCATCTGTGAGCTTGAAAATAGGCCTCTTACAGGGAAAATAAATGAAGATGCAAATAAACATCTACAAAGGTTTCTTACTATGAGCACTACTTTGAAGATTGAGGGGCACACTAAAGAAGCAAAAAATTGAGAATGTTTCCGTTCACTTTAGATGAAGACGCCAAAGAATGATTTTATTCATTGCCACCATAAACACTTTAACCTCAGAGAGTATTGGTGAGAGTGTGAAATAAGATGACAGGTGAAAGAGTACTTCAAAGTGGATGTGAGGCCGAACAATCGAATGTGGTAAGCAGAGGGAACTGAAGGTAGCAGCAAGAGCGAATCACGAAAGATCTCATAGGTATTATGGTACAGTTGAATTTTTAGTTATTTGAGGGTGACATGATCTTCTTTAGTCCTGAATATTGCTTGAGGACAAGCAACAAGCTAAGTTTGTGGTTATGATCAATCACCATTTATGCTAGAGTTTTCATCATTTATGCGTTAAGAAACCAGGTGAATTGTAGAATTTTTGAGCTTAATTCTTGGTAATTCGAGTCAGTTTATGTCATAACATTATTTTCTTGGTTTGAGTTTCACCAGAAAGAAGAAAAAAAACAAGCTTCTGCCATGTTCTACCAGTTACTTGTACCTTACGAGTTCCACTAGATAGAAGAAAATAACAAGCTTCTGCCCATACGCGTAAGAACAAGGCATGACGCGTATGGCCTTGCACTATTACTCGTACCATAGGAGTTCCCCCAGAAAGAAGAAAAAAACAAGCTTCTTCCAATACGTGGACCATGTACGTAAGGGCATGCCTAAGATGCCACCATGTGGGCTTACGCGTAGTGTATTGCTGCCAGGAATAAGGCATTACGCATATGAGACAGGTCATTACGCGTATTGAAGCACAAAAATTCAACAAGCCCAAAACGTGTCTATTTAATCGAGAAACATGATTTTTTTTAGGGTTGGACGATTTTACAGAGCAAAAATACGTTTGAAAGGCTGGAGAACCTAGATTTTCAAGGTGGGTTCACACTTTCAAGAGCTTTCCGCGATTGAAGACCAGTTCATCTAATATTTTTGTAATGACAACAATTTTTACTATGTTTTCTTTTCTTTTTATGAGTATCAAAATCCCTTATGGCTAGGGGGTGTCCTTGATTCAGATTTGTAATGATTTTGAATTACTTTGTGCAATAACTATAAATTTTATTATAATTGATTTGTTCTCATGACTGTTCTTATTGCTTTCTCTGTCAGAAAAACAGAGTTTAATGTATGTGAAATAATTAGGTTGGACCACCATTATTCATGATCTGCTTAAGAATATATCATAGTAGATATCACCTAGAACTAGGGATACCCCAAAGTAACCGAATTATTCTTGATATAATAATGCTTAATTCCATCCGTGATTTTCTATGGACATAGTAATTAGGTTGAATCATTAAAGGTTTTCTCACTAAGGACTTAAGAGTAAGCACCCTTAAGAATTAGTAGTCAATTATCTAAAATGCGTTGTTGCACTGTGAGTTCGGAATCGTTACATGATTGAATCATACACCTTCCCTAGCATACTACTCATATATGTTTTAACCGTTCAAGTACTTTATTTACTTTATTCGTTATTGCTTTTCTAATTTTACCAAAACAATCCCAAAACACCCGAACTTTTGTTTAATCGAAATTAATCCATTACTTTATATCGTCAAGCAGTCCTTGAGATAGATACTGGGGATTTCCATTTTTTATTACTACATTGGCAGATTAGTACACTTGCTAATTTAACAATCAGGAGTGTTGAGGATAAAAAATGTGAGTTGTAAACTTTGAGAAAAAAAGTATGGGTAAGTCCCACATTGATTATAAAAGTGGAGACTTGAGAATTTATAAGTGAGAGAATCCACACACCTATCACCTTAAGGTTTTGGGTGAGTATGCGGTGTGTTTCTCACAAAATATGTTGTTTATAGAGAAAAACCCCAAAGAATATAAAACTGGTCCCTCGTGTTGAACCCTTAAACTGATGTCCCATCAGAATTGTTTATCACACTTTACTTGGTTTAATCATTGTCTTCCGATTAGAATTTTTTTGGGTGACTCATTTCAGTCACCACCAGACCGCCACCACGCCACCGATTCCAACAACTTTCTGGCACACCACTCCCATAGACAGAAGCATATGCTCCGATCCAGGCCACGCCCAAAAAATCAATGTCAAACGCACTCACACGCACCAACAACGTTCCTGCACGTGAGCCTCATGCGCCTTCGTCCCTGCTGCGCATGACAACGTGTCCGAGCACTATCCCTACCGTCGTTTTCACTGCATGGCTCGATTTTTTGTTTGATTCTAGATCTACAATAAGTTTTTATTTCCGATGTATGGAAATATGATTTACTGTTCAAATAACCCCTATTTCTTCGTTTGTCACTGTTCTCCCCACCACCGAGCGACCTTGTTTACATGCTTTTCCGCCACCTACTCTCATGGAAAATCACTATGCCACAAATTCCGTAACTTTTACCATAGTTCCACTCATCCCTTGCGAGAAACTAATCAGGGCAAATGAATATTATACAAAGGCAATAGAACACAACAACAACAATAACAATAATAACAACAACAACAAACTATAGTTCTTGATGTTGCTCAACCAACTATCACCAAAGAAGTTACCATTTTGGTCATTGATTATAATGAGTCCCTTTAGTTCAAAGCAATCCATCAACTATCATCTTTTTCCACCATTGCCCACTCGGGTAATCTTGTAGCTTTTGTCTTTACATCCGTCTCTCTTGGTCCTTGGGTCCTTGACTTTAGTGCCTCTGGTCATATGACTGGTAATAAATTTCCTTTATGTAACTTGTCTTATTTTGATTCTTATCATTTTGTCACTGTGGTGAATGTATCTAAAATAAAAGTTCAAATCCTTGGTCAGACACACCCACTTCTAAATTTGTCTTTAGATTATGTGATATGTATTCCTAATTGTTCTTTCAATCTAATATTTGTTTAAAAGCTCGTTGTTCTCTTGATTGTTCAGTTCTGTTTATCGATAAATTTGTTTATGTCTAGGATCGACGTACAAGACGAAAGATTGGAACATGGAGTGAATCTGGAGGATTATATCATTTATCACCACCGATGACATGTGCTTCTATTGCTTCTTAATAAAATGCGCCTTTTATTCCTAGTTTTTCTAAGCATTCGTCATTTGAGTGTTAGTCATGTTAATTCGGCAAACATATCTGTCACACCTTTTGTCAATGAGTAAATAAAAGTGTTGTGTCACTGTCGCAACCGCGAAAAAACAACCGGCGAGAAAAGAATGACAAAAGAGTCGCCACCGTGCGTTATTTATCCCAAAGGAGGGAAAGGAAACACTCGAAGAAAACCTGAAGGAAAATGAAAGGAAAAGATAAGGTCTCGCAACCAAATCTTGGGTTCGGGAGTCGATTATGCGAAGGGAAGGTATTAGCACCCCTACGCATCCGTAGTACTCTACGGGATCCACTCTTGTTGTTCTTATCTAAAGGGTGTATGTTTATCTAAGATACTATTTACTAAAAGAAAGGTCATAAGAAAATGACTCGCACGGATGTCACATCCACTGCATACGTATCTCATCTGAATATGAGAATCAGAGTCTTTGTAGCTCGGCTACCTATGGGTTAAAGAGATGTGTGCTCGCTAAGACATCGCGTCTTATGCCTACGTATCTCATCTGGAATGAGAATCAGAGCAAAACGTAGTTCAGCTAACTACGGGAACAAAGGGTCTCGATTGCAACTAGGGCAAGAGAAAGGGAAGGTCTCGATCGCAACGAGGGCGAGAGAAAAGAATCGCAACGAGGGCGAAAGCAAACAAGGATTAGTTGTTAGTTGTCAGTCAAAAAACTCGGCAAGACGTCGCATCTTGTGCCTACGTATCTCATCTGGAATGAGAATCAGAGTTGCCGTATTTCGGCTAACTAAAGGCTAAGGATTGCCATCTGAACATGGACTTACAAAGGAGGACACCAGTTGTGTCAAAAGAGAGTGGGTAATGTGTTCAACGTCCTAGCAGCAGGTGTCGCAGCTCGCTGAATCGAGTCTTAGGCAGTTACCTCTTTTCAATAGGAAGGATTGACATGCCACAGGATCGGAGACGCACACAAGGTCTAAAAATGGGGAAGCTCCGCCCTAGAGTTGTCATGCAATGTGGACCTAAGTGTTAGGATTTACAAATGGGAATATCTACCTAATGTTAGCATACAAAGAATAAGGGAATTCTATCTATGTTATCATACAAAAGAATAAGGGAATTCTACTTATGTTATCATACAAAGGGTTCTACCTAATGGGTGCTACCTAAACGGAACAAGAGTCGACGAATGGAGCAAAGAGAAGAGGATAAGGGTAGATGGCGATGCCAGAAGCAATCGACTTACAGGTAGATGGCGATGCATGAAGCAATCGACTTACAAGAGAAATGGCGACGCATGAAGCAATCGACTTACAAAAAGGATGGATGAGTACGTGCTGGTTCTGTTAAGTTTTGAAAATGATTACTCGACGTTGGATCGAGGTTTTGACCTTGTTTTGAAATGGTTATCGGATGTTCGTTTTAATTTTGTATTAACAGATGAATAAAGAATGAAAGAATAAACATTATACACTTCATGGGAGAGGGGTACATTTGTTATGAATGGGGGTTGTTCATGGCAATTAAGCAATAATATATGCCTCATACACCATACAAGTAGGCAACAGTTAATCAAACAGATAAGATAAACAAACATGTACATAATCAAATCAAATGAATCAAAGAATGAAATAATGAGGCATTAGACCATGCATGAGAAGTATAAACATGTTAAACAATCAAATAATAGAAGCATGGATGAAAGAAACAAGTATAAAAAATATCAGGTGAATCAGACAAATAAAACTATGCACACAAAGGATCACTGAATAATTTAATCGGGAAATGATGCAAGGATCAAATAAAATCAAGATGAGAGGCCTCTAATACATGGCATATAAGATAAACAAGGGAGGATCAAAATATCTCTTCAATTGCCATAAGTAATCCCTAAGTCAAATATCAATCATAGAAAAGTCAACTAAAAAGTCAAGTCAACTTGAAAATTACCAAATAAATAGTAAATTAATCAAGAAAATTATGAAAAATTAAACTAACTAAGGTGGGGTCAGGACATCATCATCCCCCAAAAATATTTTAAAAATAATGTAAATTGGTTATTGAATTAATTGAAATAAAAATATAAGTCAAATGAAAAGTCAATCAAACAAACTAGGTCAAAAATAAATCCAACATAAATTAGAAAGGGAAATAAAATTCCAAGAAAAGGTCAGGTTGACCATGGGACATTGGTCAACCCTCATCCCAAAAATCAGAATCTAAAAATAATTCTAAGTTATGAAAATAAAATAAATGAAAAAATATGTGTTAAAATGGACTATTTGAACTAAATAATTAAAATAAAATATTAACATTAAATAAAATATAAAAATAAAAATTAAATAAATTAAATAAAACATTAAGGAAAGTAAAAAAATATTTTTTAGTATTTTTATGAACAAATAAAATATTTTTATTAATTAAAAAGCAAAACAGAAAAAATAAATGAATTAAGAAAAAAAAAATGAGATGTAATTGGGCCAGAATGTGGGGGTGCCAACAGCAGAGCCAGACCCGGTCCATGATGACTAAATAGTGTGACAGCATAAAAAGGAGATTCATTTAAATAAATATGACATGCTAAATCAATTGGACAAGGTGAGCTTAAGTCACTAGGTGACAAAACGCAAGCGACGACCAGGATTTCAAATCGCTCACGCGATCGTGCGGTCACGAAGGAGACACGCACACGTCCCCCCATGCAGCATGAACCCAACAACGTCACAGCAAGGAGAAACGCGACTTCCATGCAGTTTTTTTTCTCATCTTTCAACCAGCATTTCTCTCAACTTAGTGCATCAAATGGCATGGTGTAAAAAACAAAGCTCAAGTACAAAATGAGTAGAATGCAATGGTGTTTTATTCATGAAAAATAATGATCTTATCATAGAGAAATATGGACAGCAAGGGAGGCTCATGCAAGGATATGGCAAAAAAATTAATGTTGCAAAATCAAAGCTTAATGAGCATGCTTCAATGAAGGGTCCATAAGGCAATCCTAGCATAATATTAACATGTAAAATAAGCACGAAAAAAAGCATGGCAATAAATGAAAAACACATGAAGTATGGATGGATAGCATGAAATGAACATGGAAGATATGATGAACAAACAAAGTATTCATGGCCATGGAAGGTTGGAATAAAAAGATTACCTAGTGGAGAAAGTCCACTGCTTCTTGTTGGAATGAGGAATGGAAGGAAATGAGATGCTCTTCAATGGTGCTTCAAAGTTTGTGAAATAGAAAAGGAATGCAACATGAAATGAACCAAGATTGCCTTGCCCCAAAGTAATGTCTTACTTTGACCAAACAACTTTCATGTTGGAGAAATTTTCAAATGGGGCTTTCATCTTGATGGAAAATTGGCTTAAAGTGGGTGCAAAAACCATAAAAACTTGCCTTAAATGGGAAGTCAACTATTTCCAAAGTTAGTAACTTTTCAAACTCTTGATTAAATGATGAATCCATGATCCAACCTTGATCAAATTTCACATGTAGGCTCCCTTAGGCATGAATTTTGAGATTCTACTTTCAAAATGTCAGGAGTTGACTTTTCTGGCCCCGCAGTTGACTTTTCCCAAACTGTCTGATTCCCGATTCCAATGATCAATTGAAGCACCTCTGGCTCAAACAAAGAGCTGATTTGTTGTGTGTAGCCCTTTGTGGACATATGGAGGGCCATGGAAATGAGTCTCACCCAAGAAATCAGAAATAAACCGATTTTATGCAAAATCCTAGTTTTAGGGCAAAATGATCAGGAACTGATTGCACTGATTGCCAATGGATCTTTCTGTGATAATTGTGAATCTTCCTAGGCCAAGATGCCTCTTTAATCATGACATGAATGAGCCCCTTCACTTCCAACCAAACATTGCTTGTTGCAGATAGCCACAAAACCCTGATTCCTGATTAAATCCAGATGCACACTCTGAGAGCTTTGAATCTTCCACTGATGAACTGGGGACCATAATAAGACATATGGAACCCCTTGAGACTTGTATATTTGGAGAATGAAGTTCAATTCTCAGTCTTGCCTAGTGTGGGCTTCTTCTGGTAAGGAGTGATCAATCAAACCCTGATTTCCCAAGTCACTGATGCAGTATGCAATGAGTATGACCTAGTATGATGCTAATGAAATGTAAGACACAATTACACGCTTCCAAAAAAGCGAAGGGTAAATTTTGGGGTATTACAGTCACCTTTTACTTTAGTTCATTATGATATTTGGGGTCCTAGTCATGTCAAGTCAACTTTAGGATATTATTACTTCGTAACCTTCATCAATGATTTTTCACGACGTACTTGGTTATTTTTTATGAAAACCCGATCATATGTCTTCCATATATTCCATGAACTTTATGTCAAAATTAAAAATCATTTTAACACTTCCATTAAAAATTTGCGCACCAATAATACTCGTGAATATATGTTATCCCAGTTTCAATCTTTGTTAACATCACATGAGATTATTCATCAATCATCATGTGCTCACACGCCACAACAAAATGGTGTTGCTGAACGGAAGAATCATCATTTAGTTGTAACTGCACAGACTCTTTTACTTCACCATAATGTCCCTTCTCATTTTTTGGGTGATTCTCTTCTCACAACTTGTCACCTTATCAACTGAATGCCTTAATTGGTACTTCAAGATCAAATTCCATACTCTATGTTGAACCCAAAATATGATCTCTACGACATTCCTCTCTACGTCTTTGGTTGCACATTCTCCGTTCATGACCTCAGTCCAGGTAACTACAAACTTTTAACCAAAGCTCTCAAATGTATCTTTCTAGTCTACTCACGTCTATAAAAAGGATATCGTTGTTTTTGTCCCTAACTTTAACGATACATTATTTTCTCCAATTTCACATTCTTTGAAACCACACTATTTTTCTATGCCTTTGTGTTACCTTATGAGAATGGTACTTCAGATGCTCAAGATATCATTTTCGTCATCCCCACACCCATTGCAGCCCCTAGACCTCCATTGCAGGTCTACCAACGGCGATCACATCTTTCATCAGAGGTAAGAGATGATATGACGACACTATTTCTCCAGTGGCCAAGATCAGTTCAATCCACCTCTTTCTTGCAATGGTTGTCATTCATCATTGGTCACTTCATCAGTTGGACATCAAAATTGGAGGAGGAGTTTATATGGATCAGCCGCCAGGTTTTACTATTCCTGACAATTCTAGACTTGTTTGTCGGCTTCGTCGTTCTCTTTAAGGGCTGAAACACTCCCCACGAGCTTGGTTTGGTCGCTTCAGATATGTCTTGATACAAGTTGGTATGACTAGATGTGAAGCAGATCACTATGTTTACTTCCTTCATTCCTCCTCCGGCCGACGCATATTACTTGTGGTCTATGTTGATGACATCGTTATCCCTAGAGACGATACATAGGGTATCCAACATCTCAAAGCTCATTTTTTCAAAAATTTCCAGACAAAAGACTTGGGTCCACTCAGATACTTCTTAGGGTGTGTTTGTTTGATGGATTAAAATTATAATCCTGGGAATATCATTCCTAGGAATAGTATTGCCAGGAACTTTATTCCCATCAATGTGTTTGGCAAAATCAATAAAGTTTCTAGGAATATTTTTAAGTTTTATTTAATTAAATTTTAAAAATTAAAAATAAATGTGTTAAAATAACATGAGAGTGGGAAGTTATGGTTGGTTATTTTATATTCCCATCCTTTGACATGGAAATAAAAATGGAGAAATCTATGAACAAAACATATTCATAGGAATAAAAAATACCCAGACATAAACTATCAAAACTTGAAACAAATAAGAGAATATGTGAATTCCAATGTCATATTCCCGGGAATAACATTTGTATCCACGAAATAAACACCCCCTTAGGCATTGAAGTTGCATAATCCTCATTCAACATTGCAATCAACCAATATAAGTATGTCTTTGACATTCTCAATGGAACGCTTAGTTATCGTCTTATTTATATACAAACTTAATAATTTAAAAACTATCGCGTTAGAAATTAAAACAATCTATATGGTTCCAAACTAAAATTATTGGTTCCAAACTAAAATTATAGTATTTCTTGAAATTTTGTTACATTTCTTAGAAATTAGAACAATCTATATGGTTCCAAACTAAAATTTGAGGACAGGCAAAGTTATGGTTCCGAACTAAAATTTGAGGACATGCAAAGTTTTTTATGGGCTTCATTTGCCTGTCTCTAATCATTCGGATAAAACATAATAATCATAAATAGAAAACACCCAAATAACATGCAACCGATGACAAATTAATTAAGAGCTATAAATTATTTCCACCAAAGTCTTGAAATCTTGTGCTGCTTTATCATTTGGTCCTGCTGCATCTAGCACTGTCTGCTTCACCTTTTGAGCATTTTCTCTCATTTTCTTTCCATCTTCCTTCACAAGAATCAGGTTCAAACTCTTCAACAATCCATTTTTAGTAAACACACCACCTTCAATCTTTACACCAATCTCCCAAATATCTTCCACCATTCTTCCTGTCATTCCATGATCTCCAAAAAATGGCCTACATATCATAGGCACCCCATTAGAAATACTTTCAAAAACTGAATTACATCCACAGTGTGTCACAAACACTCCCACAGAATCATGTCCCAAAACTTGAGTTTGAGGCACCCAAGGAACAATTTTCCCAATATCACTAGTCCTCTCAAGAAACCCTTCAGGCAAAACTCCTTTCAAATGATCCTTTAGTGACCAAAGAAATGGAAATCCACTTTCTTCCAATGCTTCTGCTAATGCAACAAGCTCATGTGGAGGTGGTGTCACTGTAGTTCCAAAGCTAACATAAACTACTGATGTACTTTTCTGTTTGTCCAACCATGACAGACAACCGGTTTCATCATTCTCAGATGGTGGCAAAGGTGGTAGAGGAATTGAAAGAGTCAGAAAACCAACATAAAGCATATTCTGCAACTTCGATCTCATATCCTCAACAAACAAAGGTGGATCTAATTCCTCAAAGAAATTCATCACCACTGCTTTAGCTTGAGGCAACACTTCACCAAATGAAGCAAGTGTTTTTGAGAATAGTGTCTCGTCGTCTTCGTCTTCACCACAGTTGATTATATCATCTGGCAAATCTTCGACTCTCATCTTAGACAAACCTGGTAGAAAATCCAAAAACCTATCTCTTGCATTGTTTTCAGCACATTTTTGACGTATAAAATAAGTGTAGAAATGTACAGAAAGAGAGCATGATAAAGGAGGCCAAACAGGAATCCATGGAACATTGAGTCTCTGAGCTACAAAAAGAGAAGGAACAACAAAAGCATCAGCAATGATACATGTAACTTTCACTTTTGTATCTGCAACTGCTGAATCTATTCCACTTTGAAGATTTTGATGACCCGCTTGAAGAAAAAGGTTGGCTCTTTCAATTGGGTTGGAACCAAGTACATGACCATGTGGAACGCCATCACCAATATTAAAAGGTTTAATGTTATTTGGGATGTTGTTGGGTTTAGAGAAAATTGGTTGATTAGATTGTATGGTGCCAATGAATGAGAAAAGTGTGCTTGGTGAAGCATGTGCTAGTTTGAGGACAAGGTTTAAGAGTGGAACTGGATGGCTACCAAAGGGAAAAACATAAACTGCGACATGCTTGTTCTCAGATGACGAGATTGTCATGATGTTGGTTGGGAAACTGAGAGTGGAGAATTGAATTTATTATAGACTTAGTAATTGCTTGAACATCTGCAAGGACATATATGTATATATAGTATAAGGTAGTTATTGACCGAGGAAGTAATAGTTGTGTGGAGCGGTGAGTGAAAGTGTGCAACCGCCACTAAAATAGAGAAGATAATGACATTCACTCTTTCAAATATGGAATTGATAGATACTCTTTCAAATGATAATTTTCTATCTAACTTAAGTGTGGTGGTTGTCACGTGGAGTCCTAGCCCCCCACTCACTAGCTAAATTTCATGTTTTGTCAACATGTTTTATTTTGTTGTATTTCACATCTTTTAAATCATTGTTTAAAAATATTATTTTAAAACATATTGCTCCCTACAAATATATTACTTTTTAATTTTAATTTTCACAATCTTTTCTATTTTATTTTGATTCATAGAATTATTTTTTATTTTAGTTTTTATGAAATTATTTATATCAGAATTGGTTCTATTCTTTTAAAAACTAAGACAACCATCATTGACCACCACTCTAATCGTTATTTTGAATCATATCATCAATCTCTGACCACTATAAACCATCACTATCCTCACCATCAAACACCACTACGATCACCTCCAACCACAATAGATCATGCTTGAACCAAAATATTTTAGTGGAAGGTTTGACCCTAATAAGATAACAGTTTACAACAATGTTTGATCGTTGATCATCCCATTTCTAAGATAAAGGATGGGGTGACACCTACGAACACTCTGACCCCAAGTTAGTGAAGGAATAAGTAATGGTTGAATTTGTTTGTGTTTGCAAAAGTGTATACTTTGATTACGAAGTTTTCCCTTCTTATAACGTAATTCTGGGATTTCTGGAATCCCGCAGCTTCTTTCATGGAACATGTGTCATTATATTACTTATTACGTCATCTAACAATCTTTATTTAATAATATAAATATATTGAATGTATCTTTAGGGCATAACTTAATATGTTCCTTGTGAAGAAGATATGTTCATACTTGTTAGTTTGATCTTAATGAAGACAAAATGCTATTATATGAAGAAAGATCAAAGAAGAAAAAGATTGAAATCAAATATCAAGATTGCACGAGCTTTGGGAAAATGAAGGATTGAATCACAAAGATTGAGGCACCAATGACATTTTATTTGTGTATATATTTTAGGTGCTTAATCTCTTCATCTAAAACATTCTAAAAGTTTTTCATAAATTTTCATGCATCACAAGTTTTCATTACCTATCTTTCTACATGAAAATATTTAATGAGAATGTATTTAACAAGCAAATATTTGTCCTAGTGTTTGACTAGGCGGGTTTAAGTACTCAAGTGTCATGGGTTCAAATCTTAAGTGTATCATTTTTCTTAGAAAAATTTCAAGAATTTCTTATTGTGACAATTGATTGCTCAGACTCTGAAATTTAACATGGTTCTGACTCTGAAAGAGCATGTGAAGAGAAACTGATGATTTGGACTTTGAAGACCAATTCAAGAGAACCCAACTTCATAACAAAGCTCAGACTTTGAAGTAAATCTATTTTGTCAGAACCAGACTTTGAAGAATGCTAACTAAAGCTAGGTAGCACAAGACTTAAGAAGAGTTGACTTGTCTCCTTATGTCTACTCCAACACATCAGACTTTGAAGAATGCTAACTAGAGCTAGGTAGCACAAGACTTAAGAAGAGTTGACTTGTCTCCTTATGTCTACTCCAACACATCAGTAGATACCTGGTTTATAAAAGGTATTTTGCATAAAGTTGTTACAAAAAGTAGTAATTTTTTGTATAACAACTTTCAACGTATCTTTTGGAAAAGATTCTCTACAAAGACCTTTTGTGAAAGTTATCCTCCTACGTCTCTTTTTACCTCTATAAAAGGAGATGAATATTTGAAGGAAGCTAACAACATATTACATAACAACTTTGAGCTTACGTGAACATAGTTGTTTCTTTGCATAAGTCCTTACGATTTCTTGTCTTTGTATATCTTAGAAGTCTTAAGTATTAAGAGTCTTTATGTGTGTTGTATCACTCTTGCACCTCTAAGTATATCTCAAACGTAGTTGTTATTTATTCTTCTAAATTGATTGATTATAATTTATAAAGTCTCTTGAT
This sequence comes from Lathyrus oleraceus, assembly GCF_024323335.1. Taxonomy (NCBI): domain Eukaryota; kingdom Viridiplantae; phylum Streptophyta; class Magnoliopsida; order Fabales; family Fabaceae; genus Lathyrus; species Lathyrus oleraceus. The sequence continues at coordinate 453,824,447 of NC_066579.1, forward strand.
GTGTTCTTGAGCATACATTTTTTTCTAGTATGATTGAGCAGTTGAAGTCTCTTGCTAGTTTTCTTGAGCAATTTGTAATTTGTTTGACTATAGTGAACGTCTCTTGTAGTACAAGGGGACTGAACTACTCCTAGTTTGTAGGAGGAACCAGGATAACTGTGTGTGTCATTCTTTATTTTTGCTTTGCTTCTGAATCTTTATATTCTACTGCTGATACGGTCTGCAAGTGCACGAATATATCACAGTAATATAAAAGAGTATCGAACCCATAGAGACCAATGTCAAGTTTATCTATATTTTTTGTTGTTATGTAAATCTAAGATTATGAGAACTGATTTTTGGATTTACATAAAGAAATATGCTAATTTTTAGAAAAAGAATTGATTAAAGAGGAGACCGAAATGTAGCTCGTATTAATTAATTAAATAAGTAGGGATAATATTTTCTCTTAGTAAAAAGAATTAATTTAAATGATTGGCTCGCTTTCGCACAATCAAAACTGAGTTTTTTCCTGAAATCTATTTTGGTCGTTGTCGCATGGCCGGCGTGTTTAAGTGCAAAACTTTGTTTTTTTGAAAATTAATTACTTCTTAATAATTAAAAAAATTCTTAAGATGAAAAAGAAAGGGCTTAAATAATCTTTTGGTCCATGTACGTTAGCGTGTTTTTGAGTTTGGTCTCTGGGTCTTTTTTTTGCCTGAGTCCCTATATCTCACTTTCTCGTTGATGTTGGTCTCTAACGTTAAAGTTCTGTTAAAAAAAGTCAATGTGGCAAACAGTGCTGATGTGGAAATTGTTTTATTAATTTTTTTTCTGAAACTAATTAATTACGTGGAATATATAATTAATTTGACCGGTGCCACATGTCAATGAAAAATTTAACAAAATAATATTTTGGATATTGTGGAATATATAATTAATTACGTGGAATATATAACTAACACCATTACTTTTACCACTCGTCCATCACCTACTTTTGTTTAATATATGTACCAAATATTATATATTTAAAATTTAATGTTTAAAATTGATTTTTGCAATTGGTGGTACCCGTTGGCTACACAAGATTAGATTTCCTCTAGTTTCATGAATTTGTATGGATTTAAGTGAATAAAATTACCTCGGGAGTTGAGATTTATTCCACTGTCAAGTCACAACAAAGAAGACATACGAAGTAGAAAATTGAATACTTACGAGCTAAATACTTTAATCTCTAATGTTAGTCAAGAGTTTTTGAGTTGCATCATTGATTTAAAATCTTTTATTGTGAAACCAAGTGAATAAAATGCAGTAAGCGAAATCCATAATTAGGAACTAAAACCAAATAAATACAGTAGCAAAACTTCAGAAATATGGACCAAAACCAAAATAATACAGTAGCAGAAATCCATAATTAGGGACCTAAACCAAAAAATATATATATATTTAGGGATTCAAACAAAAAATATACCAATTTACAAGGACGATAAGACTATATAAGCCCATAATGTTTTCATCCCCAACCTTCATTGCAAATGAAGGACACTTCAACACTTGTTTATGGTAAAAAAAAATCTCTGATTGCTTCTAACAACAAATCCAATAATCAAATAGATCAAACTTCAACAACATATCCAATAATCAAATGGATTCAATCTTAACAACATATCCAAACATTTCCTCTTGTTGATTCTAACAACAGATTCAATTGGTCCAACCTTAATTATGGGTTTCTTTTGCTGCATTTTTTTAGATATAATAGATAAAAAGAATTATTGATCTTATCATTTGGCTTCAGCAACTCAAAATAGGTTTTATACCCCGAATGAGAAGAAGAATAAGAATGCAATGGTATTGAAGAGAGGAAGAAGAAGGAAATGATATTGAAGAGAGGAAGAAGAAGTTGCAAAACTCAATTTTAAACATCAAGTTTTAAATATATAAATTTCAGTGAATATGTTAAACAAAGGTAGGTGATGCACGAGTGGTAAAGGCAATGGTACTTTAACCAATGGGGATGGGTTCAAATCCTAGAACCAAAAGATTCTTTAAGCCAAAAAAAGTTTAAAATTATCACTGACTTTTGCTCGTCTAACACCAGATTTTAAGCTCACAATCGTCCACTTTCGTTTGTGCTTTTAAAATCAATTTTTGAAAAACTTAATTTTTGCATTTTTATTAAAAGATACTTTAGCAGAGCAGTTAACAAAAATCTAATATTTTTACTTGAGTCTGATACAAGTTCTGTTCTTTCAAACGTGAATCAACATCTCTAAATTACATATTTCGCAATATTTATTTTAAATTAAAAATGGTTTAAAATCATCCCTTAAACAAATCTTATTTAATAATTAATTATGACTTATATGTGAGTACAGTCGGAACTACAATCCTCACATCCCGGACTCTTATAGTTTAGCCGAACATAGCTAATGTGAATAAACTACGATTATTGAATTGTATACTACATAAATTAAACATAGTAATTAATTATAATAGTAGCAGTTGTCGTACCCCAAATTTTGAACATATCATTTCCTTTCATCTGACTTAGAATAGAGTGTATTAACCTACCAAGGTCTCATATATGTCATATGGTCAACCCCAATGACCTAAAAAGTTAAAGAGGGCCATTGATTTTTTATCCCCTCTTAGGAGTGTGATTTCATCCTAGGGTGTTAAGTTGCTATTTTTGTGTATTATTTAGTTTTTAGTCAAATATTATTTTTTAGTTTTAATTAATTAATTATAATTAAAAAATTATTTAACTATTGATTATTAATATGCTAGGAAAATGAGTTAACGGTAGTATTTTAGTTAGCTATATAGGTATTAAAATTATTATTTATTTTATTTTCTAATATTATGTTATTATTAAGATTATTTTGTGATCATTATTGTTAGATTTTTTAACTAATTAGGTATTTAATTAAATCATGGATTATTATTTTTCTAATACTTCGCTAATGAGAGACTATAGGTTTAACTATTCGGTTAAAATAATAGTTAGATTTTATTAGATATTTAAAATAGTTATTATTTAGAGTGTTATTGTTATAGAGTGTATTATAGGTTATTAGTCATTTTAATTAGTCAATTATTATTTTTAAATTATTAACTCTTTATTTTTTCTAAGTATCTGGTCAATTTTAGGACCAGATACTACATAAATTAAACATAGTAATTAATTATAATAGTAGCAGTTGTCGTACCCCAAATTTTGAACATATTTTTTCCTTTCATCTGACTTAGAATAGAGTGTATTAACCTACCAAGGTCTCATATATGTCATATGGTCAACCCCAATGACCTAAAAAGTTAAAGAGGACCATTGATTTTTTATCCCCTCTTAGGAGTGTGATTTCATCCCAAGGTGTTAAGTTGCTATTTTTGTGTATTATTTAGTTTTTAGTCAAATATTATTTTTTAGTTTAATTAATTAATTATAATTAAAAAATTATTTAACTATTGATTATTAATATGCTAGGAAAATGAGTTAACGGTAGTATTTTAGTTAGCTATATAGGTATTAAAATCATTATTTATTTTATTTTCTAATATTATGTTATTATTAAGATTATTTTGTGATCATTATTGTTAGATTTTTTTAACTAATTAGGTATTTAATTAAATCATGGATTATTATTTTTCTAATACTTCGCTAATGAGAGACTATAGGTTTAACTATTAGGTTAAAATAATAGTTAGATTTTATTAGATATTTAAAATAGTTATTATTTAGAGTGTTATTGTTATGGAGTCTATTATAGGTTATTAGTCATTTTAATTAGTCAATTATTATTTTTAAATTATTAACTCTTTATTTTTTCTAAGTATCTGGTCAATTTTAGGACCAGGTTAAGTCAACAAAGCCCAAACTCCTCCAAAAACCCAAGATCACGCAAATCAGTTGCATTGAATAAGAAATCAATCAAATATTTCTTTTTATTTATTTCAGATACATCAGAACAACATGATTCGTACTAAATACATTACAAAAAAAACCCTAAAATTTATAATTGATCTACAATTAAAGCAGATTACAACTTTCTTAATACATAACACACGTTAATTTATAAGTAGCCAAAGTAAAATCAGAATTGGGAACGATAATAAAGAATCCTAAAACCCTAGCCTATTGTTGATGCAATCCCGAACTAAACACACCAAAACTCTTCATCCTGATACTTAGGGTTTTTCACCGTGAAGCCCTAACTCTCTCTTGAGCTCGACCTCCAAGTGTTATCTACAATAAAAAGGAGATTAGAGTGAGGAAACAGAGGAACTGAGGCAAGAAAACCATTGAACATGTGATGATATCTGATTGTGGTTGTTTATGGTTGATTTCTATTTAGGATTTGGTTTAGGGTTTCTGAAATTTTATTGTTTGATTTGTTATTTGAATGTTTAATTGGGGGGCAAGGGGTTACAATATAGGGTTTGGGGTATGTTTGATGTGATTCTGGGTAGGTTAGGGGTCGATCTGGGTTAAGGTTAGGTTTTGGATGGGGGGAGGAAGATGAAGGTTCATCTCCATCATGTTAGGGTTCTTCCATATTAAGTTAGGGTTCATTTGGATAGTGTAATAGGGTTAGGGATTGAAGGGTTTAGGGTTAAGGTTTGTCGAGGGTAAAGGGTTATGGGGAAAATCATGAAGGTTTGAAGTTTCCGGTTGAAGATCAATCTGAAACCTGGGTTGGGCAGTGGTTCCTAGGGTGGCCACTGGGCTAAGAGGATGAAAGAAGAGAGTTGAGAGAGAGAGAGAGAGAGAGAGAGAGAGAGAGTATAGAGAGAAGAAAGAGTGGAAAATGAAATGGAGAGCGGAGAAAAAAGAAATATATACTCCCGTTGCACGGTGCTGAGTGAGAGACACGTGGGTCTCTCTGTCATACCCCAAAATTTGTCTGTTAATTTTTATGATAAATTGATTCATGCATGGCATTCATTTCACATTTGCATTCATTCATTAGCATATATTCTCATATAAATTATAAATTTTAATTTGTTTATTATGTGATACAGATATAAAAAAAAAAAATTTTGGTTATCTGTATGATATAAATAAATTATATATATATATATATATATATATATATATATATATATATATATATATATATATATATATAAAATAGTTTTAATTTAATGATAAATAAAAATAGATTTGAATTTTAATTGTATAATTAAAATTTTAAATTTATTTTATTTGTTAAAGCTCATTAAATTATAATAACTATTTTTTATAATTTAGTGACTCATGTTCCATTTATTCATTATTTATAAATAGTATTTATTTCGTAATTCACGTTTTTTACTTAATAAAATTTATTTATAAGAGTAACATTTTTTAAAAGCCCATAAATTATAAAATAATTTTGGTTGATATAAGTAAGAATAATTTTGATTTTTTTTTAAATGATGAAAGTAAAAATAGAAATAGGTTTTAATTTTAATTCAATTATGTAACTAAAATTTAAATTAATTTTTATTTGTTAAAAGTCATTTAAATTATTCATTATTTATAATAATATTTGTATTTAATAAATATTTAGCAAGGTTAAACCCTAACCCTCCTAAAGTATAGGAAGGGATCCAAATATTTAGCAAGGTTAAACCCTAACTCTCCTAAATGATAGGAAGGGATCCAAATATTTAGCAAGGTTAAACCCTAAAATATAGGAAGGGATCCAAATATTTAGCAAGGTTAAACCCTAATCCACACCATTATAAATACTTCATATGGCTGCAGCGAGAGGGGGAGAAAAAAGAGGAGAGATACAGCAGAAGAAGATACACAAGGCAAGGCAGAAGCAAGAAGATTCACGGGCAAGGAAAAGAGAAGCAACCATAAAGTACTCATAGCCTGAATAAGAACAACACACATATACAGTGAGCAAGCCAAAAGAATCAAATCCCCAGTAAGTGTTCATTAGGGAATTTGCATCCAACATGATTACCTTGCAATACTCCTTAATTCATGCATGAATAATATTGGTTTAATATATATATTGAGATGATGTATTCATGGTTTGGTGGATGTTGATATTGCTTTATTCAAGTATGCATCTGTTCTTGATATGTCATAGCATGTTGGAGAAATTTTGTTTGCATGATTAAAGAATTATATCTGCCATTTAATTATTATTATTATATGAGTGTTGTTTCTAGCATGATCATGTTTATTTCACATGTCGTTATTACATAATAATAATGATGATGATATAATGGTGATAATATAAATTCTTGGTTGTCTTTAACATGTATGTGTAAGGTTTGTTTTATCATTATCACTTGCAGTAAAGAGAACTAATACATAAGTAAAATAATATAAGCTTCTTGATTTGTGCATGACTATTTTTATTATTGCATGATGATTACATATGATTTTATTTTATGTGTGTGGTTTGATATAAGATGAAGTTACAGGTTTGTTATACTCACACGAAAGAAACAGCATGAGAAAAAATAAAGTAGCTTGCCGTAAGAGAGAAAGCGGTAACATGCATGGTGGTGTGGTGTCAAAAATGGAAAAATCCATGTAGAATTAATATATATTTTAATGAAGGCGAATAAATAATGAATGGACCAACATGGCTCGTTGGTAGCTCCCCCCTCACTGCAACGTGGAGGTCTTGGGTTTGAGCCCCCAGGACCTATTTTTTAGCTTTTCAGTGTTTTTACTATGTTTACTTCATTTCCACTATAATTAATTCACCACTATTTTTCTATTATTAAAATAAAACCCATTAATTAATTTTCTAATTAATATATTATATTAGTTATTTAAATTAGGATATAATTTAATTTTTTTATTAATTAAAAAAAAATTCTATTATTATAGACTAAAAACATTCTTAATTCATTCTTAAATTTAGTTTATTTAATTTTTTTTATTTCTTTCTTTTTAGTTTAATTAGGTTTTATTATTTTGTATGCCCTTTTACTTTTGTACTCGTTAATTAAGATTTAGATATTTTATATCCCCTTTTAAATTATGTACCCCCATCTCGAAGCCATGTAATAGCGTAGTCTTATTTTTCGCACTTTAATTTTTTCATACTATGAATATAACTGTCTAGATGTATGCTAATAGGATTGCATGGAAAGATAAATAATCGAATTTAGATAAATCAATTCAAGATAATATATCTGAATCCAATCATTTCCACACTTGCACCTCTAGGGTAACCCTCTCTTTTTGCCTTACGATATTACGGTCATGTCCCACGAATGTGGTGATACCCTTACCCTTTCGATTAAATCATCATCATCCCTAAACAGATAAGTCATAGTCCCTTCGATCAAAAGGTCAATGTCCCTACAAGATAAATCATAGTCCCTCGAACGTTGCCTTCGAATATATGACCTTGTCCCTCGAACGTTGCCTTCGAATATATGACTTTGTCCCTCGATGACCCTTCGTTGTAGCCTACGATTAAATGATGATCGTCCCTTCGAATGCTAAGGTATCCTTACAAATGTTGCCTTCAATGACCAATCGACGACCCCACGATGTCCCTTTACATCCAAAGGATAAGACTACTTACTTCTCAATAGTAAGGACAGTTTTACCCTCCTAAGGATAGGAAATACCTATAAAGACCTTGGTTAGGTATAACTCTTAAATGCTTGCTCACAGCTTAAAATACTTTTCACACCTCACACTTTTCATAACATCTTTTAGAAAATCACCACTTGGTATACATTCGCACCAGAATCATCGCCGAGTTATATTTTTCTAAACACCTTTCAAAATCAAACGAGATAAACACTTTGTATACATTTGTACAAGAATCATTACAAAGTTAAACTCTCCTTTCAAAATATTTTCTAAACACACCACATTTCTCAAACACTTTCTCAAACAAGGAAAACATAAGTGAGTTAAGCAATTAAGAGTCCATGGATAACCATGGATACAAAGGGTGCTAACACCTTCCCTTTGTATAATGTACCTCTCGAACTCAAAATCTAATCAAGGTCTTTTCTGTTCTTTTCCGCCTTTCCTTATTGGATAAAAGAAAAGTCGGTGGCGACTCTTGCTATTCGCAACATTGCTTTTCAAAGCAAAAACACAAAGTCAGTTCACCGTATCACAGAACTGGCGACTCTGCTGGGGAATCTTAAAAAGAGAGGTTACCTTAAAGATAAGATCACTTATGTTTTCGAATTGTTTCTTTGTCTGATTTACTTTTAAGGGATTGTTTGGGTATTCTATTCTTGAGTGAAAGATCCTACACCCGGATCTAGTGTACCTTAGGTAAGTAGCAAGAGATCATCGCGACTGTCCGGCGTATACTGGAATGGTTAAAATGATGGCTACGGTTAATGTGACACTTTGGATGTCCTGATGTTCCTCATGTTTACTTGAGGAAAATTTTGGCGTCTGCGTGGTGTCATCAAAGCATTAACCAGACCTTTAGAACCCTAATTGACTCATCCTAGCCATTAGAAAGTGGTGAGATAACTGACTTCGGTTCCGACTGGGGTTGGTTGATACTCGATACTACACTCTTTGAGATTGGACTTTAGGGAAATTTTGGTCAACCGCTTGGTGTTGCACTGAACTGGACTTAAGGAAAGGTCAATGATTTGAGATCCTTCTAGAACCCGGTTACTATTCTAGGACAGGTTGAACCAACCAAACTTCAGTGGGGAGGGTACTTACCTATGGAACTGATGCAAGCCTTAAAACCTAGGAATGATTGTGGTGTGACTTGTTTGTGCTTGTTACTTACTTGACATCATAACATCATAACAGCATGACATCATGGCATTGTACTAACCATTTCGAGGACTTAGGGATTTAACTTTGCTCTGTTTTGTAGGGCTATGGCTTCCAGGAAGACCATCCGGATCAATTTTGTAGCGACCTCTCCTCAACTCAAGGATTTAGTGTCAGAACTTCCCGATCATACTCAGTTCATCAAGAAACATGGTTATCTCCTCAATTTAGTTACCACCGGTTTCAAGGAAGATATGATGAGAGTTCTATTCCAGTTCTTCGATCCTAAACATCATTGCTTCACCTTCCCAGATTATCAGTTGGTACCCACATTAGAAGAATTTTCCAGGTTGCTTGGGATACCTATCCTTGATCAAACACCTTTCAGTGGTTTAGAAAAGATTTCGAGGTCTGAAGAGGTTGTCGCGGCTTTACACATGACAAAGTCCGACATTGAAACTAATCGGGTAACAAGAAGTGAAGTTAAGGGTTTACTTGCCAAATTTCTGATAAATAAGGCCCGAGAATTCCTAAAAGCTATGAGTGTCCACGCTTTCGAAGATGTTCTAGCATTACTAATCTATGGTTTGGTGCTATTTCCTAATCCGGATCAATTCATAGACATGAATGTTGTTAAGATATTTCTCACTCATAACCTTGTGCCCACCTTGCTTGGAGACATTTTGCATTCCCTTCACACTCGTACTATGAAAAGGCAAGGGACTCTCATGTGCTGCGTACCTTTATTATCTAGGTGGTTTATTTCGCACCTTCCTCAATCAGTCTTGAAGAATGAGCAAAATTTGAAATGGTCTCAAAGGATAATGTCGCTCTCCCATTCAGACATCCATTGGTGTCCCCAACCTAAAGAAAATGTTATCATCATTGACCGTTATGGAGAATTATCTAACGTACCACTCCTGGGGATAAGAGGAGGTATTACTTATAATCCTGCTTTAGCCCTACGTCAGTTTGGTTATGCTCGAAGAGATGGTCCACATGAAATAATTATCCAAGGCACTGTGTTTGACTATGACAACGATTCTCAAGGTCTCCGTCAAAGGTTTGTACGAGCTTGGGGCATGGTGAAAAGAAGTACTTTAGGACAGAAAAACTCTATTCCTATGGAACCTTATCTCAGATGGGTACGCGCCAGAGCTCGTGAGTTTATCATGCCATATCTTGCAATCGGACCTCTGATTGTTGAACCAAAAGTTGAAGGAGGTACCCCTCAGATCATTCCTTATCCAGATATGCCTACCAATGTTGAAGAATTGAAGAAATCTTGGATCCAATTGAGAGAGGAAAGGGATACTTTTGAAGCTCAGTTCTGTGCTGAAAGGAAGAAAGTATTAGAGCTCACCAGCCAGCTTAATGAGGAACGAAGTCTCAATGCATATCTCCGCCCAAAAAGAAGCCGTCCCTGGGAGACTTGAGCTTTCATTTTTTCTTGTAATGAACATTGATTAAAGAAATTATTAATAAAAGTTCCCCTTTTTGGTGGTTTACGCAAAGTTAAATTCCAAAAGTCCTTGAAAACATTTCATACATTGCATAGCATAACATAACATTGTATAACATGTACTCTAAAGGATCAATGTTCTCACGGTCTTCCTCTCAAACAGAAAAATGGCCCTCGAACAGACTGTCAAGGATCTCCAGGCTCAGAATGCTCAATTCCAGGAGATGATCTTGAACTTATCCAAGGGGCTGGAGGAACTGAAGACTCTATTGCTCGAGAAGAAGAAAGACAAGAAATATGTAAGTTACATTAACCCAAGAAGAAGGCTTAAAGGACAGGCTCCAGGAGTCAAGATTGGAATTCCGAAGGATAAAGAAGATGAGACAGAAAATGATTCGGAAGATGAGAATGCTGATCCCTTCAACCCTGAGGACGACTATGAAAATTATGAAAATGAACAGTACTCTCCGAAAGATGATAAGTATAAGTTGCTGGAAGAACGTATGCTAGCTATGGAGGGTCAGAAGGCGCCTGGTCTGGATTTCGAAAGCTTAGGTCTGGTATCTGATGTGGTCATTCCTCGCAAATGCAAGGTCCCCGCTTTCACTAAGTATAATGGTGCGTCTTGTCCTCAGATGCATCTGAGAGCTTATGTGAGAAAGATCCAGCCGTATACCACTGATAGGAAGCTATGGATCCATTTCTTCCAAGAGAGTCTGTCTGGCACACAGTTAGAGTGGTATTATCAGCTCGAGAGCTCTAACATCTGCACCTGGACTAATTTAGCGACAGCTTTCTACAAGCACTACCAGTATAATTCTGAATTAGCGCCTACTCGGCTACAGCTGCAGAATATGACTATGGGCTCTAAAGAAAGCTTCAAAGAATATGCTCAAAAATGGAGAGACTTGGCTGGCAGAGTCAAACCCCCTATGACTGATCGAGAATTAGTGGACATGTTCATGGGTACACTGACTGGCCCATTCTACATCCATCTATTGGGAAGTTCCTCATCGGGTTTCACTGAACTTATATTGACGGGCGAACGTGTTGAAAGCGGCATTCGAAGTGGAAAGATATAGGCGGCTACCTCTGCAAGCACCAAAAAGTCCTATCAGGGGAAGAATGAATCGAATGCTGTGTGCGGTTAAAGGGGTCATAACAAGAAAAATCGTGACCATACTGTTGGAGCAGTTACGATTGCAGCACCGCCATCTCAAAACTTCCAACACAGACAAGACAGACCAAGAAGGCAGTTTACCAAGATCAATATGACTTTAGCACAAGCACTGCAGGGTATGCTAAAAGCAAATTTAATTACCCTCAGAGATCCTCCTGCAAATCCCAACACTACTTCTCCTAGTTATAATCCCAATGTCAGGTGTGCATATCACTCCGATAGCCCCGGGCATGATACAAACGATTGTTGGTTGTTGAAGAATAAGATTCAGGATATGATCGACGCTGGAGAAATTGAATTTGATCCTCCGGAGACTCCTAATGTCATCACTGCTCCTATGCCTAATCATGACAAGATTGTTAATGTTGTGGATGACAATTCTCACATTACTAATGTAGCTGACTTAGCATCTCCTCTCCTGATCATCAAGAAGAATTTATTGCAAGCTGGTTTATTTCCAGGTTGTGCTGAAAATTGCGATCTCTGTATACTCCGACCCAATGATTGCTTGAAGTTGAGGAATGGTATTCAACGGCTGATGGATGATCGTACAATTCTCTTTGAAAAGATTCCTAAGGTGGAAAACCCTATTGAAGAAATATCTGTGATTGCTAGGTCCAAAGTTCCAGTGAAGATTACTGCTACTAGAGCGCCGGTGAAGATTACTGCTGAGCCCAAGGTAGCTCCCCTAATTATTACTGCACCTGGCCCAATACCGTATTCCTCAAGCAAAGCCATACTGTGGAATTATGGAGGTGATGTTTACATCCACGGCATAAAGCAAGATGATAATTCTGCTAATCCTAATGACGTTGACATTGTTGGGACTAGTAAAATTACTCGAAGTGGAAGGATCTTCTCTCCAGAAATCTCACCTCCCGCCCCTGAAACTCGAGGAAAGGGACCAGTAATCAATCCTTCTCAGTCAAAGACACCAGTTGAAGTTACTACCGAAGATGTTGCCAAGCAGGAAATGGAAGAAATGCTGAAAATCATCTGTAAGAGTGATTTTGATGTGGTAGAACAGCTGGGGCATGCTCCGTCTAAAATTTCGATGTTATCCTTGTTGTTATCTTCTGAATCTCATGCCAATGCGTTGATAAAATTCTTGAAGACCACTCGTGTACCTCAGGAGACATCTGTTGATCAGTTAGAAAATTATGTTGCTAACTTGGCTGTTGATAATGGCATAGGCTTTTCTGATGCTGACCTGACACTAGCAGGAAAGAATCACAATAAAGCTATGCATATCTCCATTGAGTGTAAGGGGATCACCTTGTCTCATGTGTTGATCGACAATGGCTCTTCTTTCAATGTGCTACCGAAAGCTGTGCTCGATAAGCTTGACTGTAAAAGCATTGAACTGAAACCTAGTGACATTGTGGTACGTGCTTACGATGGTGCGAAGAGTGTTGTCCATGGTGAAGTGGTTCTCCCTATCAAGATAGGACCTCAAGTCTTCAACACTACCTGTTACGTAATGAACATTCGTCCTGCCTATTCCTGCTTGCTGGGACGCCCTTGGATCCATGGGGCAAGTGTTGTAGCTTCGTCTCTCCATCAAAAACTGAGGTATCCAATAGAGGGCAAGATTGTCACTGTGTGTGGAGAAGAAAAGTATATTGTCAGTAGTGTGCATACCTTCAGATACGTCGAGATGGATGGTGAATTCTTTGAGACTCCTTCTCAGTCATTTGAAGTAGTTCCTCCGACCAGTCCTGTCCTTAAGCCAACTTCCTGTGTGCCCAAGGTTATTCGTGCTCCTCCTGCTATGATTTCTCTGAAATATGCTCAAGCCGTGGTTGAAGATTGTGGTCGTATTGGCTGGGGTCAACTGATCGATGTACCGTACAAGTCTGATAAATTTGGCCTGGGGTTTAGCTCTGAAAAGATAGTCAAAGATCAGATTAATGCTGTAGAAGATGCTGATAGCGATTGCGACTTGGATAGCTGGATTTTCCCAACAATTGGTGACAGACTCAATAATTGGAAAGCTGAAGACACTATCCCGATTTCCTTTAGTCATGAGTAATTGTTATTACTTATTTTAGTGTTTCAAATTTTGTAATTTTTATTATGAACAATTGAACTTCTTAAAGCATTATGTCTATGGCCGGGGCACAATAGCTAATTTGTTAAGGGTTTTGTCATTTTCATAAGCATATTCACATTCAATAAATCAATGGACTTTTTTCATTCAAATATTGCGCTCTTTATCTTTCCTGTCATCTTTCAAATAAGCTATGTTTTCTTACACACACTCACGTAACAAATTGCAGATCCATATCCACTCTGGATCCTGTTGATAATAATTCTGCTATTGTTAATTATGGCTTTAAAAATCCGATCTACCAAGCCGAGGATGGAAGTGAGGAAGATTGTGAAGTGCCTGGAGAGCTTGCCAGACTGTTACTGCAAGAAGAAAAGACTATACAACCGCATGAGGAATCAATTGAAATTGTAAATCTGGGTACTGAAGTAGACAAGAAAGAAGTCAAAATAGGAGCAGGCTTGGAAAACAGTGTCAAAGAAAGATTGATTCAGATGTTACATGACTATGTAGAGATTTTTGCTTGGTCTTATGAAGACATGCCAAGACTGGATACTGATATAGTAGTACATCGTTTGCCGATGAAGGAAGATTGTCATCCTGTTAAGCAAAGGGTTCGTCGCATGCGTCCTGAAATGTCTGAGAAAATCAAAGTCGAGGTTATGAAACAATTTAATGCAGGTTTTCTAGCTGTTACTTCTTATCCTCGATGGGTTGCTAATGTGGTACCAGTGCCAAAGAAGGATGGTAAGGTGCGAATGTGTGTAGATTACAGAGATTTGAATAAAGCAAGTCCCAAAGATGACTTTCCACTTCCGCACATTGATGTTCTGGTAGATAACACCGCTCAACACAAGGTATTCTCATTCATGGATGGATTCTCAGGTTATAACCAGATTAAGATGGCACCTGAAGACATGGAGAAAACTACGTTTGTGACGCAATGGGGCACTTTCTGTTACAAAGTAATGCCATTCGGTTTAAAGAATGCAGGGGCAACATACCAGCGTGCTATGGTGGTTTTGTTCCATGATATGATCCATCATGAAATAGAGGTATATGTGGATGACATGATAACCAGATCTCATACTGAAGAAGAACATCTCGATCATTTATACAAACTGTTTGAGAGGTTGAAGAAATACAAGTTGAGATTGAACCCGAACAAATGCACCTTTGGAGTAAGATCCGGTAAACTCTTGGGCTTTATTGTCAGTGGTAAAGGAATTGAGGTTGACCCGGCTAAGGTGAGAGCTATTCAAGAAATGCCAGTTCCCCGTACAGATAAAGAAGTCAGAGGTTTCTTGGGACGTTTGAATTACATTGCCCGATTTATCTCCCATTTGACTGCTACTTGCAAACCCATCTTCAAATTACTGAGGAAAAATCAAGAGATAATATGGAATGATGAATGTCAAGAAGCTTTTGACAAAATCAAGAAGTATCTCCAAGAACCTCCAATTCTGATGCCACCAGTTGAAGGAAGACCTCTAATCATGTATTTGACCGTGTTAGAAAATTCAATGGGGTGTGTGCTGGGGCAACATGACGAGTCTGGTCGAAAAGAGCATGCAATATACTACCTTAGCAAAAAGTTTACCGACTTTTTAACAAGATACTCACTGCTTGAGAAAACTTGATGTGCTTTGGCTTGGGCTGCTCGCCTACTAAGAAAGTATATGTTGAATCATACCACTTTATTATATCCAGTATACTACCCAGAAAGTAATCAAAGGAAGCGTGTTAGCTGATCATTTGGCTCATCAAGCAGTTGATGATTACCAATCTATGAATTTTGAGTTCCCTGATGAGGATGTTATGCTTGTTACTGATTATGAAGAACCTGGACCGGATGAAGGACCCGAACTGGGATCCCGATGGACTATGGTTTTTGATGGATCTTCTAATGCATTGGGCAATGGTGTTGGTGTTGTAATTATTTCTCCCAAGGGTTGCCATACGCCTTTCACTGCTAGACTATGTTTTGATTGTACCAATAATATGGCTGAGTATGAAGCATGTATTTTGGGACTCAGAGCTGCTATAGACCTGAGAATCAAGTTTTTGAGTGTGTACGGAGACTCAGCCTTAGTAATCAGTCAGATCAAAGGAGAATGGGACACTAAACATCTGAATCTCATCCCTTATCGAGAGCGGGTGTTGACATTAATCCCATACTTTGAAGAGATTACATTCAAACATATTCCACGAGAAGAGAATCAGTTGGCAGACGCATTGGCTACCATGTCATCTATGTTCAGAGTCAGATGGGACAATGAAGCTCCCATGATCACCATTGAACGATTAGATGAACCAACATATTGTTATGAACTTAATGCTGATGAAGTAGAAGAGAAACCTTGGTTCCACGAAGTAAAAAGATATTTAGAAACTCAAGAATACCCTGAAGGGGAATCCATCAATGACAGAAAATTTCTGAGGAAGTTCTCCGCTAAATTCTTTTTGAGTAATGGAGTATTATACAAACATAATCATGATTCGACTTTGCTTCGCTGTGTGGATAAAAAGGAAGCAGAAAAGATTATGGAAGACATGCATGACGGTATTTTTGGGACTCATTCTAGTGGACATACGATGGCCAAGAAGATTCTGAGATCAGGGTATTATTGGTCTACCATGGAAGCTGATTGCCACCAGCACTCAAGAACTTGTCACAAGTGCCAGATCTATGCGGACAAAGTACATGTACCTCCTGCTCCATTGAACGTGTTGACAGCCTCTTGGCCCTTTGCAATGTGGGGCATTTATATGATTGGAGAGATTAAACCTACTGCTTCTAATGGACATCGTTCCATTCTTGTTGCTTTTGATTACTTTACGAAGTGGGTAGAGGCAGCCTCATTTGCTTCTGTCACCAAGAATGTGGTGGCACGGTTCATCAAGAATAGTCTTATTTGTCGGTATGGCATCCCTGAAAGAGTTATCACTGATAATGGTACTAATTTGAACAACAAGATGATTACTGAACTCTGGACGCAGTTCAAAATAAAACAACATAACTCTTCTCCGTACCGGCCAAAGATGAATGGCGCCGTAGAAGCTGCTAATAAGAATATTAAGAAGATTATACAAAAGATGACAGTAACATACAAAGACTGGCATGAGATGTTACCATTTGCTCTTCATGGTTATCGCACTTCAGTACGCACTTCGACAGGGGCAACTCCTTTCTCTTTAGTCTATAGAATGGAAGCCGTTTTACCAGTGGAAGTTCAGATTCCCTCTCTAAGAATTATGAAAAATGAAGGCTTAGATGAAGATGAATGGATTCAGACTCGACTCGATCAGATAAATTTGATTGATGAAAAGAGACTTGTGGCTGTTTGTCATGGACAGATATATCAGAAGCGCATGACCCAGGCATTTAATAAAAAAGTCAAGAGACAGGTGTATCAAATTGGCGACTTGGTGATAAAGCGTATCATTCTACCACAAGGTAATCCTAGAGGCAAATGGACTCCCACATACGAAGGGTCATTTGTAGTTAAGAAGGTATTCTCTGGTGGAGCCATGATGCTTGCTACAATGGATGGCGAAGATTTCCTGCATCCCGTGAACGCGAACATAGTTAAAAATACTACGCATAAAAGAGACCCGCTAGGTCGACATATCTATACAAAAGTAAGGGCATCCCGGCGAACCAAAAGGGTTCGGGCAAAAATTAGGGATAAACATATTAAAATGTACACCCGGCAAGTCAAAAACCTGAAAAGGCGGCTTGGGCAAAAAAGGGTATCCTGGTGGACTGAAAACCTGAAAAGGCGGTCCAGGCAAAAATTAGGGATTAAAGCGTATGACTATGTCCCGTTCTCGGTCGACTTCACCAAAGTCAAAGAGACTGAACAAGCCAATCACTTCTATCCGACAGCAAGAGACGAGATGCTTGAAGACATAATAGCAGTAGTATAATTAAAATCAATAGGACTTTTTTTTCATAGCTGTTTTTTCTTTGCTTTCTTGACAATTTCCTCTTACTAGGATTTTTGTCTCCTTGTATTAAAATTGCTTGTTTATAGGCCCTCTTTCAAAATCAATACAATTTTATTTCCAAAAAGATACTTTTGTTTTACTTTCTCCGTTTTGTTTGCATAAACGTCCATTGATTTAATTCGAATTAATATATGCATTTGAATATGATTGATGTTTACCGAAAATACATGCATAAAATAGAAATAGCAATTACTAAAAGACTTTAGGATCAAGGATAAGGTTTAACCATGCGTTCTAACAAATCCGGTTGCAAATCCTATTCCCCAGCAAAACCAGTTATTCCCAAAAGAAATTGGCACTACTAGACAGATTGGTCATCTCTTTTATCCCCAGTCAGGTTCTGTTGAATATTTCTACCATCAGACAGAAATCAAATATCCCCAGTTAAGAAAGGGTCATCAATACAAATATCTCCAACCAGAATATCGGGATTTATTTTCCCATGGCAAAAAATTTCAGACGCATAATTCATTCATGCATCATTTCACAGCATATACATGCATGCAATGTTCGCATTTATTTTCAAGATCATAAAACATCTCATGCATCATGACATGGCATGAGGATAACTTTTTTTTTCCAGGTTAATTATCCTCCTGATACAGTCAAAATAAAGATTCAGTCAGACGGATATCTTTATCGATTACATTCAAGATTCAGATACATCTTTCAGATATAATCCATATGAATATTCATTCTGACAAGCATTCTGATATCCTCCTAATGATGGCATCTTTAAGCCCATCCCAGACATTTATTGCAAATACAACATATACAAATATTATCAGATATAGCCTAACGTACGGCTCATTCTGATTCAGCCTAACGTATGGTTCCTTCAACTGTTCCAATACGGTCTAGCGTACGACCCATTTGGATATTCATCCCCTCAGATACTACCTAGCGTACGGTACATTCTGAAATGTAGTCTAGCGTATGACTACCCCTTTTATCATCAGATACAGCCTAATGGACGGCTCATTCTGCTACTCAGATACGATCTAGCGTATGATCCATTCTGATCTTTTATCCTCAGATACAACCTAATGGACGACTCATTCTACAACTCAGATACGGTCTAGTGTACGACCCAGTCTGGCTCTTCTCATCAGATACTACCTAGCGTACGGTACATTCTGAAATGTAGTCTAGCGTGCGACTACTTTTTATCGCCAGATACATCCTAACGGACGGCTCATTCTACTACTCAGATACGATCTAGCGTACGATCCATTCTGATCTTTATTTCTCCAGATACAGCCTAACGGACGGCTCACTCTGCTACTCAGATACGGTCTAGCGTATGACCCATTATGATCCTTATCTCATCAAGTTCAGCTCACCCTAATATCACCTAATGGATGACTCATTATACGGTCTAGCGTACGACCCAGTGTGACACCCATGTCTTCAGATATGGTCTAATGTACGACGCACTCTGAAGTTCTCATCATCAAACTTTCTGGATGACATCTTTAAGCCCATCTCCATCAAGACTATCTTTTAATTAACAAGTGCAAATTTTTGGGGCATTCTAAGTGTTCAATAATCTTCCACCTCCAGATCACGAATGGCGTACATACCATTCTAATTCTCTCGGTTTAAGAATATTAAACAGGGGCATCTGTCATACCCCAAAATTTGCCTGTTAATTTTTATGATAAATTGATTCATGCATGGTATTCATTTCACATTTGCATTCATTCATTAGCATACATTCTCATATAAATTATAAATTTTAATTTGTTTATTATGTGATATAGATATAAAAAATAATAATAATTTTGGTTATCTGTATGATATAAATAAATTATATATATATACATATATATATTATATATATATATATATATATATATATATATATATATATATATATATATATATATATATATATATATATATAATAAAATAGTTTTAATTTAATGATAAATAAAAGAAGATTTGAATTTTAATTGTATAATTAAAATTTTAAATTAATTTTATTTGTTAAAGCTCATTAAATTATAATAACTATTTTTTATAATTTAGTGACTCATGTTCCATTTATTCATTATTTATAAGTAGTATTTATTTAGTAATTCACGTTTTTTACTTAATAAAATTTATTTATAAGAGTAACATTTTTTAAAAGCCCCTAAATTATAAAATAATTTTGGTTGATATAAGTAAGAATAATTTTGATTTTTTTTTAAATGATGAAAGTAAAAATAGAAATAGGTTTAAATTTTAATTCAATTATGTAACAAAAATTTAAATTAATTTTTATTTGTTAAAAGTCATTTAAATTATTCATTATTTATAATAATATTTGTATTTAATAAATATTTAGCAAGGTTAAACCCTAACCCTCCTAAAGTATAGGAAGGGATCCAAATATTTAGCAAGGTTAAACCCTAACTCTCCTAAAGTATAGGAAGGGATCCAAATATTTAGCAAGGTTAAACCCTAAAATATAGGAAGGGATTCAAATATTTAGCAAGGTTAAACCCTAAAATATAGGAAGGGATTCAAATATTTAGCAAGGTTAAACCCTAACCCACACCATTATAAATACTTCATATGGCTGCAGCGAGAGGGCGAGAAAAAAGAGGAGAGATACAACAGAAGAAGATACACAAGGCAAGGCAGAAGCAAGAAGATTCACGGGCAGGGAAAAGAGAAGCAACCATAAAGCACTCATAGCCTGAATAAGAACAACACACATACAGTGAGCAAGCCAGAAGAATCAAATCCGCAGTAAGTGTTCATTAGGGAATTTGCATCCAGCATGATTACCTTGCAATACTCCTTAATTCATGCATGAATAATATTGGTTTAATATATATATTTAGATGATGTATTCATGGTTTGATGGATGTTGATATTGCTTTATTCAAGTATGCATATGTTCTTGATATGTCATAGCATGTTGGAGAAATTCTATTTGCATGATTAAAGAATTATATCTGTCATTTAATTATTATTATATGAGTGTTGTTTCTAGCATGATCATGTTTATTTCACATGCCGTTATTACATAATAATAATGATGATGATATAATGGTGATAATATAAATCATTGGTTGTCTTTAACATGTATGTGTAAGGTTTGTTTTATCATTATCACTTGCAGTAAAGAGAACTAATACATGAGTAAAATAATATAAGCTTCTTGATTTGTGCATGACTATTTTTATTATTGCATGATGATTACATATGATTTTATTTTATGTGTGTGGTTTGATATAAGATGAAATTACAGGTTTGTTATACTCACATGAAAGAAACAGCATGAGAAAAAATAAAGTAGCTTGCCGTAAGAGAGAAAACTGTAACATGCATGGTGGTGTTGTGTCAAAAATGGAAAAATCCATGTAGAATTAATATATATTTTAATGAAGGCAAATAAATAATGAATGGACCAACATGACTCGTTGGTAGCTCCCCCCTCACTGCAACGTAGAGGTCCTATTTTTTAGCTTTTCAGTGTTTTTACTATGTATATAATTTAATCTAGTTTATTATTTAAATTTTCATATATCACTTAATTAATTAAAATGGATTATTTTGAATAATAAAAATCTAATTATATATATTTTCCTTTTCTTTTAAAATTTCTATCAATTTAGTCTTATTTTTCGCACTTTAATTTTTCCATACTGTGAATATAACTGTCTAGATGTATGCTAATAGGATTGCATGGAAAGATAAATAATCGAATTTAGATAAATTAATTCAAGATAATATATCCGAATCCAATCATTTCCACACTTGCACCTCTAGGGTAACCCTCTCTTTGTTGCCTTACGATATTATGGTCATGTCCCGCGAATGTGGGGATACCCTTAGCAAAGACCCTTTCGATTAAATCATCATCATCCCTAAACAGATAAGTCATAGTCCCTTCGATCAAAAGGTCAATGTCCCTACAAGATAAATCATAGTCCCTCGAACGTTGCCTTCGAATATATGACCTTGTCCCTCGAACGTTGCCTTCGAATATATGACTTTGTCCCTCGATGACCCTTCGTTGTAGCCTACGATTAAATGATGATCGTCCCTTCGAATGCTAAGGTATCCTTACAAATGTTGCCTTCAATGACCAATCGACGACCCCACGATGTCCCTTTACATCCAAAGGATAAGACTACTTAGTTCTCAATAGTAAGGACAGTTTTACCCTCCTAAGGATAGGAAATACCTATAAAGACCTTGGTTAGGTATAACTCTTAAATGCTTGCTCACAGCTTAAAATACTTTTCACATCTCACACTTTTCATAACATCTTTTAGAAAATCACCACTTGGTATACATTCGCACCAGAATCATCGCCGAGTTATATTTTTCTAAACATCTTTCAAAATCAAACGAGATAAACACTTTGTATACATTCGTACAAGAATCATTACAAAGTTAAACTCTCCTTTCAAAATATTTTCTAAACACACCACATTTCTCAAATACTTTCTCAAACAAGGAAAACATAAGTGAGTTAAGCAATTAAGAGCCCATGGATAACCATGGATACAAAGGGTGCTAACACATTCCCTTTGTATAATGTACCTCCTGAACTCAAAATCTAATCAAGGTCTTTCCTGTTCTTTTTCGCCTTTCCTTATTGGATAAAAGAAAAGTCGGTGGCGACTCTTGCTATCCACAACATTGCTTTTCAAAGCAAAAACACAAAGTCAGTTCACCATATCACACTCTCCCACCCAATAAATCTTCTAACTCTGACCAACATCCTTACACACGCGCCCACTATATGTCATATTGACTTTCAATCTCAAGCCTCTGATGTGCTTACCATGACTAGTATAACAAACCAATGGTCGTGATCTGAATTGATTTGATCCCTTTGATCATCATGAGACGCCTCAGAGAGAGTCAATTGTTGACTCTCTCTCTCTCTCTCATGAACTCTCTGTTCAGCATTGGGCTTAGAGGTCTAATGGGCCTAAATCGTTTGTTTTCTACACCCCTTAGCAAATGCCCATTATTGTTTCAACTGAATTTGCAACCCCATGTTATTTAATCTTCTTATTTGTTTATTTCCTATTTTAAATCATTTTTATTTAAGACTAGTTTTAGGTTAATTTTAATGATTAATTAGGATAATTAGTATTAATTATAAATTAGGTCAATTTAATTAGTATAATTATCTTAGTTTATAGTTAAATGATTTATAATAAAAACATTTCTTTAATAATCAAAAAAATATCAAAAGCAATAAAATACTTAATATTTTGTTTGAAACCAACGAAGCCTCCAGGCTTAAGTTCCAAATCTTGGAACATATGCCTTCTACCCGTCATGTGTCGTGAGCATCCACTGTCCAGATACCATGACTAATGTCTCAGCTGAGCTACTAAAGATGTCTGCAACATAAATTATCTTATCCTTAGGTACCCACTTTTAGGATCCCCTTTTGTTTGTTCTCCCCAAGTTTTTTACATCCTTGGGTTTTTGTGTAGCAGGATAATCAAGGGGAAATTTGTGCATGATATTTGGGTTTCAGAATAGAGTTCTTCTTCTGTGTCTGTGCAGGCTTCTGTGTATCTAAAACAGTCAAACTCAGTGCCAACAGACATGAAAAACACATAGAGAGGTTTCGGTTTTACCTTCTGACAATCGTCTGGTTTTCCAGTTTTTGTACAACCTAGACCTTTCTTACCATCTATGCTAAGTCCATAGATCATAGAAGCCATTTTGCTTCTATCTATGCTTTTATCCAGAAAGTACTGGAATGATCTATCATATCTAATGACGCAATCAGTACCAGAAGCTTCTGAGATTATTTCTTCCTTTAGTTTTGAATTTTTTCTTTTCAAAGCAGAGTTGTTACTTTCTAAAGAAAAGATTTTTTCGTTTAGGGAAGAAATATCCTTCTCAGGCTCACTACGAGTTTCAGAAGCAACTACTTGGACTTGCTTAAGGTCATTGTACCTATTTTTAAGATTTTTGTACTTTTCCACCATTTTAGAAAGACATAACTCTAAATCAGAACAAGATAGTTTAAAAAATACCTCTTCAGAGTCGGAGTCTGATTCTTACAACACTTTGTCTTCTAGTTTTCAGAACCTTCAGGATCAGATGTAGTTGCCATCAATGCAACATTGGCTTGTTCCTCATCAGAATCTTCTGATTCTTCCTCAGCTTGATAAGCCATTGTCTTCTCAGGCTTGGACTTCAAGTAAATAAATTTACCTCGTTTCTGAGGTTCATCTTCCTCGAGTTTTATCTCATGGTTTCTTAAAGAACTAACAAGTTCTTCAAGACTTTTATTGTTCAGGTCCTTTGCCAACTTCAAGGAAGTTACCATAGGTCTTCATTTTTTGGGAAGACTTCTAATGATTTTCTAGACATGGTCAGCCATAGAATACCCTTTGTCCAGAATCTTGAGTCCTGCGACAAGCATCTGAAACTTTAAGAACATAGTTTCAACAGTTTCATCGTCTTCCATTCTGAATGCCTCATACTTCTCGATTAAGGCCAAAGCCTTTGTCTCCTTAACTTGAGCATCCCCTTCATGAGTCATCCACAGAGAATCAAAGATAGACTTAGCAAAATCTATGTTTGTTATCTACTCATACTCAATATAGGAGATATCATTAAGCAATATTGTTCTAGCCTTATGATGATTCTTGAAATCCTTCTTTTGTTGATTTGTCATAACACTTCTTGCTATATTATTTCCTTTAGCATTTACTGTGTGAATGTATCCATCAACTACAAGATCCTAGAGATCAACATCATATCCCAGAAATAAACTTTTGTACTATGTACTGTGTAATTTTTTTTACTGCATTCATCACCTAACCAAAAACCAGAAAATAAAGAAACACTCATTCTAAAATCCCGAATTTTTTAAAGTACCAAATTCACCCCCTCCTAGGTGCAATACATACTTACAGTTTGTTTATCATTAAAGTCTGACTCCTGAGGGAGAACTCTCTACTGATGCTCAAAATTTCACTAAGATCATGGAACTCCTTAGTAATGCTCAGTTGTTGAATATTGTGATTGAAATTTGACTTTAGCATCCTAATATTGTGAATAAATTTATTGTAAATCTTCCAAGTGGTTTCATCAATGTTGAATGTAGAGATTATCAAAAGTTTCATGTTTGTGGTCATTTGTTTGCATTCTATCCTACTATCATTAATGATTTCCTTGGTCGTTGAAGACTAGTGACTATTGACTTTCTTCCCTCCCTGAAGATCATTGCTCGTGATATCACTAAAAGTGTTCATGAAGATTAGCCATCAAAGGGTATTTCAGTGTCCTCTAGCCATAGTATGAAATGTGCCATTCTATAAAAAATTGGAGTGTCAAATTGGGCTCCCTCCTCTCATGAACCACTTATTACCTCTAAGATCAGTGTTCTATTGCATTAGTAGGAACTCGTGCTATCTTTGGTTTCAAAGAGTACAATTTTTGAACAATTTGTGAAGCATGTTGAGTCGTATGCCGCAAAACTTCCCCCTAATTTTCCTTCTTTGATTTATGGTATTTTGGTTAATCAAAAGAATGAAATTATGAATAATGATGATGAGATTGATGTTGTTCTTAGTGTTCTAAATTTTATTTACAAGTTGTTTGTTAGGAAACATGTTGCTGACATAGTGTTACCCTTTATTGCTCACGCTGCTGAAACAAATATGAGTTTTGATGAATGAATTATAGATGTTACTCCTTTTGTAGGGATTGTGAGAAGTCACATTGAAGCTCAAGGATTTGATTCATGAGGTAAAGACCTTACAAGATATCAATAACACGTCCCCTATAAGGAAGATTATATATAAAAGGATTATCAAGATGTCGACTCCTCACCCTATTGAAGCTTCTTTTTCTCGACTTACTGTTCCTGGTGATGAAAATGATGCAACTCCTTTTGATCAATTTGACTCTAAGGATGTGTCAGACTCTAGAAATGAATATGACAATCCTTTTGTGAACATGTATGTCTTTGAGAATGACTCTTATACTTCATCACTCTGATTTAATTTGTTTGTCTTTTTGGATTATTGATTTTTTTTTTGATTGCATACTTTCTCTCTTGGCTTGTTGGATTTGTATCATTCTTCTGTTTTGACAGTTGGTTCTTCTTTGGCCTTGGCCATTTTGATCCAGATAGGATGAAAAAAAGGCACTTATGCCATTGTGATTTTTGTTTCGTTCTATTAAATGAATGTATGGATTGAGTTTTGGTCTGATGATTATTGTGCTAGAAGAGCAAAAAATATTTCTATGACTAAAAATAGCCAAAAAGGAAGTTTATTATAACATGTGGATTGACTTATTTTTATTGGAAAAATATTAAGTAAGATGTTACATAAGTTGTTGAAACACCTTGACTTTGCTATCTTCTAAAGCATTATTTTTAGAAAGATTTTCTATTTGACATCTCCGTGATCATTTGGGAGCAAATCATACACACACATATGTTCAAGTCAGCAAAATCAAAGAGGTAACACTTGCAAGTAAGTAACATTGGTGTGACGCGGAGTCACACTTATATAGGAACACCGTTTAGAACCGTCTTTGGTGAATAAAACATCTCTCGCGGGGAACATTTAGATATACACAACAATTGAGATTGACTGGTGTCTTGGTGTCTTGCTCCAGTACGGGGATGTCTTATGAGAGTGCATCTTTATGTTTGTTTGAATGGACGTGAAATTAGATTGGGCCTCCAACTTACGTCATTCATATTCGAATATTCAGACAACCCGGAACAATGATGTTAAAAATTAAACAAAGGTGAACGCACATTAAATTTTAGTTATATATATCAACACTAATTTAGCATATAAACTATGTTTAGTAAAAAAATAATTGACTGATAAGCTAATTGGTAATTTATAGTTTATGATTGATGGCCGATGAATTAAAGCTTATAGTTTACCGGTGACTGGTGATGACTTATACTTGATTAAGATAATTGAGATGTTTGATCAAATTAATAATTACATAGTTGATACATTAAAATGACATAAAAGATATTTAATATATACTTTTTCATTTTAAATTAAAAAAAATTATAAAATGTAATATTGAGTTTTAATTAAAATAATAAGGTAAAAATGATAAGTTATAAATTAAAATGTTATTTCACCGAAGGAAAATATCTATTTAGCTACAAAATCTTGCTACATATTTATGTTCTAGCTAATTTGTAGTTGATTACATGTGCTTATGTGTTTATGGACCCGTTTATTTTAGCTTTAGAAAATACATTTTGCTTTGTATTTTTGAAAATAAATTCTACAAAAACAGTTTTCAAAATATTATAAGTTTTTTTAAAATCATTCTTTTATAAATTAAAAGATTAATTTTGACATTCTATAACATAAACATACATTAGTGAATATCAAAACATAGTCAAAATTATAATGTTTTCAAAAAATTATATATAAAAAATAATTTTTATGAAAAATTATTTAAAATAACTTTAAAATTAAATAATTTTTTGAAATTTTAATATTTAAATTTTTTTCGATAAAATGATAAAATATTTAAAATAATATTTTAAACGAAATTTTCATTTAAAACTTTTATGAAAAATATTTTTGTATTTTTTTTTTAAAATATGTAACATTATATCCCTTACTAAAGTACTTGTGCTGAGACTTTATTCACATATTGTGATTAAGATGAACTGTGTGGGTAAGATACACAATGCACCGTTAAAAGCAGGATATAATGTTGGAGTTATTCCAGAGAAATTATGTGCGCTCTGTAGTTGTAAGTAACATCTTTACTTGTAAATATTAAGCTCATAATAGTGTCTGTAATTACTCAAAGGCGGTAATACACAATTCTTAACCGTTTCAGATTGGTGTGATGAACATCTATCAATCATTTATATTTTAGTCCTAACAAATTTTTTGTTTTTTTATTCAAAGCCCTTCGACAGCAAACCTGTGTCAGTATTATGAAATAGCTGCTATGGGGTAACGGAGTTTTAATAAACAACTGATGTTCTGCTTGTGGACAATAATAGTACTGTGATACTCTAATCTTTTTACTGTCTAAAAGTAGTTAGTTAACATAGTATTAAGATGTTAGACTTAGAATTTTTTTTTTAAATATCCAAAATTTTTAAAAAAATTTCAAAAATATCCAATTTTTCAAAATAATTATACAAATGGCCAAAATTGGCATTTTTTACCCTTAGGCGCCACCCTAGTTGGCGCCTACCCTTAATGGGTAGGGCAAGTCGCCACTCCTAGTGGCGCCTATGCCCAATCCATTTTTTTTTATTTTTTTTTAATGTTATTTTTTTTGTTTTTTTAATTTTTTTTTTATTTATAAATTTATGTTTTTTATTAAGTATATTAATTTATGTTAACACATATATATAAATAAATTTTTTTACAAGATATATATATATATATATATATATATATATATATATATATATTAATTTATATATATATTAATTTTTATATATATATATTAATATAATTTATAAGTAATTAATATTATTTGTAAATTTTTGGAAAAAAAATTAATTTATATATGTATAAAGATATGATAGACAATATTTTTAAAGATAAAGATAAAGATATAAAGATGATAAACAGAAAATATTTTTATTTAAATAATAGACAAGACAAATATTACAAAGATATGATTAATCACATATGATGCGGTCCCTTGTACGATCCGCACGGGGGAGGTCTAGTTACTCGCCTAGACGGTTCACGTGGTGGTGGTGCTTCCCTATTACCACCCCTTGCCCTAACGCGCCCCCTTGCCGCTTGCCGTTGTGGTTCGGTCGAAGTCCCTTCAGTGCTGTAGGAAAGACGGGTCCCCTCTGCGCCCTCGAAGCTTTGTCTCGGTGGGACAAACTGACTACTGCTGGGTGCGCCCTCGAATTGTGGTCTTTGGTAGTTTAGGGTTGAATCGGGTTGGCCAAAGTGCAATGTTTGTTGTGGTGTGTAGTAGTCCTGTTGGTAGTCCTCTTGTATACCCGTGTCGGGGCTAGGTGGAGGACTGGAAGAGCTTGGGAAATTGTCGTGTTGGAAGTGTTGGGATTGGTGGAAGTAGGGGGATTGATATTGTGGTAGGTGTTGGGACTGTTGATGGTGGTGGGAATGTTGAGTTTGTTGTTGGTAGTCTTCATGGTATTGGGATTGAGTTTGTGGTATGTATTGTTGATTTGGTTGGGGGGTGGACATGTGTTGTGGTTGTTGTTGTTGGTAATATGGTGGTGGTGGTTGTTGTTGGTAATAAGGTGGTGGTGGTTGTTGTTGGTAAAATGGTTGTGGTGGTTGTTGTTGGTAATAAGGTGGTGGTTGTTGTTGTTGGGAATACTGTGGTGGTTGTTGTTGTTGGAAATATGGCTGTTGCATCCGGGGATCGTCCAAATAGAACGGGTCAGACACAATCATTTCTGGATTGGTATTTGCTCTATACCATTCCACATATTCCCTTGTCGGCTTCATTTCGTTGGGCACCACCGGAAATTGTAGAACATAGTGGGCACGGTCTTTCCACATTTTTCGAAACTCCTTAGCAAATTCCTTCCAATTTTGGGCATACCACTGGTGGCTGACTTTTTTTAGATGCCAAGGTTCCATAGACATTGGGGGGCCTGGGATTTCTTGATGCATTCCGAATTGAAGCTTGACAGGGTCACTTTGGTGCATCTCCACAGTGGTGAACCGCATTATGGCCGTTTTTGCTGTCCAAACAGCTGCATCTTCGGGGTTGGGTTGATGTTCCAATCCCAAATATGGCCTCCAAATAAACTGCAAAGAAAAAAGTAAATATGTTATTTATCGAGAATGCATGACATTAATAAATCAGTTAGAAGTTGAGTGATTTAGTGGTAATACATCCTGTGCTCGGAGACGATCCAACAGTTGACGATAAAATATAATTTTATTTTTGGGGGTAAGACTGTAATCCAGTCCGGTTGTAATGAACCTAAACAAAAAAAGATAAATAATATTAGTTACAAATATTTATAGAATAAATATACAAAATGAAATAAGATCATAAATTTACCTAGTTGCGTAGGGGAAGGAGTAGTCATTAGGATTTTCTGGGGCTAGCCTCGGCAATCTCCACCACCCCCATGTTTGAAGCAAAAAAGCACATCCAGAAAATGTACAGTGCTCATTTTGTGCATTTTTACACAAAGAGCTATATAGGAATGCTAATACTGCAGAACCCCAACTATATGTGCTTATTCTATCAATGTCCCCGAGCAAACTCAAGTACATAAAATTTATGCTATTTCCCGTCCCTTCGGGAAATAGCAAGTTCCCAAACAATAGCATAATGTAAACCCGGGTTTTTATGACTTTTTCTTGTTCGGAGGATTCCTCAGTCAAAGTTATGGAGTCGTGGTACAACTGTAGGCTAGATAATTTAATACCCTGACCCCTTGCTTTGGCAGACCCCTCACCCTCGACCAGATCTACCCCCAACATTTGAACACATATTTGGTTAGGCTGTTGAACATTTCCGGTCACAGGCTTACCATCTATTCTAAGACCTAAAAGCATGTACACGTCCTCTAATGTGACGGTACATTCACCAGTTGGTAGGTGAAAGGTGTGTGTCTCAGGTCTCCAACGTTCACACAGAGCCAAAATGAATTTGGCATCAATGGTGGCATTTACGACATGCATTACATGACCGAAACCCGCACGCTCTATGTAAGGTACGCACCATGGGTCTGGATAAGGCATTGGGTGTGAACGTTGACGAAATTTCTTGGGATCCTTTAAAAACAAACAATATAAAAAATCATTATATTGGACTTTTAAAAAACTAATTACAAACATACGAAAGAGGCAATGTTCAAGAAAAACTTACGAATGAGGCAATGTTTGCCCTAGTTCCTCTGTGTTCTTGGCCCATGGTAAGAAGCGACATGACTGCAATGTAGGAAGAAGCTTGGTGGATGAGAAGTTTCGCCTGAGTTCTCTGAATAAAAGTGTTAGTGGTTGATGAAAACTTGCAAGAATGACCCTCTATTTATACTCGTTTTCAAGTAGACTGAATATGCAAAAATGTGACAAGTGTAAGGCATGCGTGGTAGTGTTGGCATGCATTGGTGGAATCTGATGATGCAGAAACGTGACAAGTGTAAGGCATGCGTGGGAATCTTGCAGAATAGGTGCAGACTAGGTGGCAGTGTTGGCATGCATAGGTGCAGACTAGGTGGGAGTTGTCTTGTCTTGGGGAAGACTTGGTGGAATCTGATGATGCAAAGGTGTGACAAGTGTAAGGCATGCGTGGGAATCTTGCAGAATAGGTGCAGACTAGGTGGCAGTGTTGGCATGCATAGGTGCAGACTAGGTGGGAGTTGTCTTGTCTTGGGGAAGACTTGGTGGAATCTGATGATGCAAAGGTGTGACACGTGGAAGGCATACAAGTGGGAATCTTATTTAAAATAAATAATTAAGCGTAAATAAGATTGAATATTATTTTAAACACATAATCACTATTTTACTTTATTTGTAAGAAACTACTAACACGATTTTAAGAATCTCTTTATCAGTGAGGGGAGTTTAATCACTCCAAATATTTATCCAACATTTTTAATTTACCACCCCCTTGAGAGATGCATTGTCCTCATCAAAATGGGTTGGCATGCATTAGTACAGACTAGGTGGGAGTGTTGGCATGCATTGGTGCAGACTAGGTGGGAGTGTTGCATTCAAGGGTGTGACACGTGTAAGGCATGCGTGGGAATCTCTGAGACTTGGTGGTGAAGACTTGATGGGGAACAGGCATGCATGGGAATCTCTGAGACTAAGTTCAGGCTAGGTGGATAGGTTGGCATGCATTAGTACAGACTAGGTGGGAGTGTTGCATTCAAGGGTGTGACACGTGTAAGGCATGCATGGGAATCTCTGAGACTTGGTGGTGAAGACTTGATGGGGAACAGGCATGCATGGGAATCTCTGAGACTAAGTTCAGGCTAGGTGGATAGGTTGACATGCATTAGTACAGACTAGGTGGGAGTGTTGCATTCAAGGGTGTGACACGTGTAAGGCATGCGTGGGAATCTCTGAGACTTGGTGGTGAAGACTTGATGGGGAACAGGCATGCATGGGAATCTCTGAGACTAAGTTCAGGCTAGGTGGATAGGTTGGCATGCATTAGTACAGACTAGGTGGGAGTGTTGCATTCAAGGGTGTGACACGTGTAAGGCATGCGTGGGAATCTCTGAGACTTGGTGGTGAAGACTTGATGGGGAACAGGCATGCATGGGAATCTCTGAGACTAAGTTCAGGCTAGGTGGATAGGTTGGCATGCATTAGTACAGACTAGGTGGGAGTGTTGCATTCAAGGGTGTGACACGTGTAAGGCATGCGTGGGAATCTCTGAGACTTGGTGGTGAAGACTTGATGGGGAACAGGCATGCATGGGAATCTCTGAGGTATTCACAATATCTTCACAGCAATCTTCACACACATATCTTCACAGCAATCTTCAGTAAGATTCTTGCAGTATAAATATTCACACACATTTTCGCAAAGGTATTCACAATATCTTCACAGCAATCTTCACAAAACCTTGACAATATCTTCACAAAACCTTCACAAAACCTTCACAAAACCTTCACAAAACCTTCACAATGTCTTCACAAAACATGTCATCTTCTTCACAATACAAAGTCAAAGCTCACGTCAACGGTGAGACTTATGAATGTGATATGTCTGGCTTCCTATTTAGAAACACCGAATGCACTCGGTTTTGTCTAAATAGAGGAGCTGACTTCTCTTATCTGAAAAGGAAGATTGAGTCCAAACTAAGACAACCCGTGTCCCAAATTTTTTATCAACAACCTTTTTTTTCAGAAAACAACTCTGTCAAGTTTTATAAGTCATTGATTCAAAATGACATGGAGACACAATACATGCTTCGTAACCATGAGTACTCTGGTTACGAATACATAGTGTTGTACATTGTGTTGGAACAACCTCAACCAACTCAGAATATTCAATCACAGGTTATTGATCCTGTGATTGATGACGAACAAGATGCTGAGCACCACGTTGAAGACGATGTGGTTGATGATGCTGAAGACGTGGTTGATGACTTGGTGAACCGTCATTCTGAAGACGAAGACCAACCTCAAATACCTATAGCGCAACGCTACTCACCTCCTGCGCACTTCACAACACTTAACTTGGGCGAGGATGAGCCCTCATCAGATATGTTCTACAACCCATATATGAGGTCTGATGAGGACTTAAAGAAGGGTGACCAATTTCGGACCAAGGAAGAGTGTCTGTTAGCAAT
This sequence comes from Lathyrus oleraceus, assembly GCF_024323335.1. Classification (NCBI taxonomy): domain Eukaryota; kingdom Viridiplantae; phylum Streptophyta; class Magnoliopsida; order Fabales; family Fabaceae; genus Lathyrus; species Lathyrus oleraceus. Next base: position 453,857,109 of record NC_066579.1, read on the forward strand.
AAAGAACTGGCACTTGAAAAATTGTGTTGACTACGATGTTATCAAATCAAATCCGGAAAGATACGTTATTGTATGCAAAAATCCGGAGTGTGGATATAGGTTGATGGCATCGTACAAGAAGAAGCATAATGCGTGGGTGATAGGGTCCATATCTCAAGCTCACATTTGCGTCAACACCAACATGGCACAGGATCATCGCAAACTTAGCCATGACATGATCTGCCATTCCATATTACCTCTAGTTGAGGCTGACCCGTCACTGAAGGTCAAAACAATTATCTCCCATTGTGTGGCTGTTTTCAAATATACACCGTCATACAGAAAGGCTTGGTTAGCGAAAACCAAGGCAATTGAACTGGTGTACGGTAACTGGGAGGAATCATACAAACAACTACCACGCTACCTGGCTGCACTACGATTGTATTCACCTGGGACGGTTACTATAATGGAGACCTTACCTGCACAATCCCCTGACGGAACTCGTCTAGAAGGTAATGGAATTTTCCACAGACTTTTCTGGGCATTCCGTCCCTGCATCATCGGGTTCACATTCTGCAAACCACTTGTTCAAGTCGATGGAACTTGGCTGTATGGGAAATACAAAGGATCGTTACTGATGGCGGTCGCACAAGATGGCAATTCAAATATTTTCCCAATAGCCTTTGCATTGGTGGAAGGAGAAACGGCTGCTGCATGGAGTTTCTTCCTTAAGAATCTTCGAACGCACGTGACTCCACAAGCTGGCATCTGCGTGATTTCTGACAGGCACGCTTCAATAGACAGTGCATACAATAATCCAGCAAATGGTTGGCATGACCCCCTGTCTACCCATGTTTACTGCATCAGGCATATTGCCCAAAATTTTATGCGGGAGTTCAAGGATAACTTCTTGAAGCAACATTTGATAAATGCGGGGTATGCATTAAACCAACCTGGATTCCAATACTACCGCCGGGAAATAGTGTTGGCAAACTCTGATGCAGGGAGGTGGATCGATAATATCGACAGAGCGAAGTGGACTAGATCATATGACGATGGGGTGAGGTGGGGCCACATGACAACAAATCTTGTGGAATCAATGAACGGCGTCTTTAAGGGCATACGTAACCTCCCGGTAACCGCATTGGTGAGTGCGACCTATTTTCGGATGGCAACGTTGTTCGTAACAAGAGGCAGGCGCTGGCATGAAGTGTTGCAGACGAGTCAGGTATATAGTGATGCCTGCATGAAGTTTATGAGGCAGGAATCTGCCAAAGCCAGCAGCCATCGGGTTACGGAACTCGACCGCCATGGCCACACTTTTAGTGTCAAGGAAACAATTGACCACAACCAAGGGCTGCCCAGGCAAGAGTATAGGGTCCTAATACCAGACCGTTGGTGCGACTGTGGTCAATTTCAGGCCTATCGTATGCCTTGTTCCCATGTCATTGCAGCGTGTTCACACAGCCACTTCGATGCATTATCGCTAGTGTCTCCAATCTACAAAGTTGCAACATTGCTCAATGTATACGACAATCCCTTTCCGGTGGTAGCATTGGAGGCGTATTGGCCAGAGTATGACGGGGAAGTTGTTTGGCACAACGAATCGATGCGGCGGAATAAAAGTGGTCGCCCAAATAGCAGGCGCATTAGAACTGAAATGGACGTCGCAGAGAAAATGCAGAGGAAGTGTAGCATATGTAGACAACTAGGTCATAATAAGAACAACTGTCCATATCGTGGATCTAGTTCCACAACTTAGTTTTCATATTCATAAATTTGTGTACCAAAATCATTTTAAATTTAAGTTTACTTTTTATTCCAAATAGAAGATGACACTTGAACAACAAACACAAACATCTCACATTACAACACCAATTACTAAAACAAAAACAAATACTGGAACAAAAACAAGTACTAAAACAAGAACAAGTACTAGAACAATAACAAATACAACAACAACATGACAAACAACCATTAAAATCTAAGAAATTACAACAGTTAACACTATGTCGTCTGATCCATGCATCATTTGGATGCAATCAATGTCGCTTTCAACTTCAACCCACCAACGTATCGTTTCTCCAGTTTCAAATGAGAACCTTGTTCTAAGCCTCTGAATCCTTCTGATGACTTCACCAGGTTGGTAATCTCCCTCTAACCAAGACATCAAGGACCTTTTTAGTTGGTCCAACGAACGGATGTTCCAAAATTTCATCTCCATTGGGGGTTTCAAAGGCGAGAAAATAACATGCCCATCCCTTTTTAAGATTACTGGTTCAGGATCCGGGCGCCTTGATGATGTTCGCTGCCATGACGACGGTCTTGGAGATGCCATGAACTCAACTTGATACAGAAAGTGATAGGAAACAGTGGTGAAGAAAATGCAAGGAAATAACACTTTATTTATAGGAAAAGATCTGGGTTGTACACCAGTCTACTTAACCCTAATTAGTGTCGCACTTGATTAATTAGGGTTTCAATTAGGTCATAACTACCAAACTCTGATTATAACCGATCAATAAACCCTAATTATAATTGATAGATTAACCTTAACATGAATAACCCTAATTCTCCCAAAATTTATAAATAATATTATTTACTTATAAATTAAATTAATATATATATAAATTAATATATATATATATATATATATATATATATATATATATATATATATATATATATATATATATATATATATCTTGTAAATAAATATTTATATATATTAATTAAATGTGTATAATATTAATTGTTTATAAATTAAATTAATATATATATATATATATATATATATATATATATATAAATTAATATATATATAAATTAATATATATATATCTTGTAATAATTTTATTTATATATAAGTGTTAATATAAATTAATATAATTTATAAAAAAATATATTTATCAAATATCTAATATTTAAAATAAAAAAATTAAAAAAAAAAATTAATAAAACATTTAAAAAAAAAAAAAAAAAAAAAAAAGGGATTGGGCATAGGCGCCACTCCTAGTGGCGACTTGCCCTACCCATTAAGGGTAGGCGCCAACTAGGGTGGCGCCTATGTACACAATTAGGGCAAATTTTGCCCATTTGTGTAATTTTTTTGAAAAAATGGTTAATTTTGAAATTTTTTTGAAAATTTTGGATATTTAAAAAAAAAATTCGTTAGACTTATTTCAAATAGGTTTTTTTTATTTTTGTTTTTCCTTATTACAAATACAAGCCTCATTGATCCATGCCAGTATATAACTTTAAATTATGTTGATCTACTATTATTTTATACATGTAATATATATATATATATATATATATATATATATATATATATATATATATATATATATATATATATATATAGAGAGAGAGAGAGAGAGAGAGAGAGAGAGAGAGAGAGAGAGAGAGAGAGAGAGAGAGAGAGAGAGAGAGAGAGAGAGAGAGAGAGAGAGAGAGAGAGAGAGAGAGAGAGAGAGAGAGAGAGAGAGAGAGAGAGAGAGAGAGAGAGAGAGAGAGAGAGATTAATTACTCTACACTGTCAGTGTAAAAAATTTTACACCGTCGATTCATCACTATTTGTATTACTTTATAGATTTTTGAAATAAAAGTCAAACTTCTTTTAATATCCGACGTTTATGATTAACTGACGGTGTAAAATCTCTTTACACTGTCAGTATATTTCAATTAAATTTATATATATATATATATATATATATATATATATATAATATATATATATATATATATATATAATATATATATATATATATATATATATATATATATATATATATTAACATTTGTCTTAAACTTTGAAGCACTAACACAAATATTTAACTAACACTATTTTTTATTTGAAATGTTGCTTATATTAGTCCCAATCAATTTATTGGAAAGAGCCCCAAAGAATATTACAATTTAAGGACAAAATATGTAGGAAAAAATTGATTGACATATACGTCTAAAAAACAGTATTATATGTTAAAAGACTTGCATATTTGTTTTATGGTTTGAGTTTTCATTTCATTCACACAAAATTGAAATCATTGAATATTTTATTAGAAATAGATTTTAAGCCCCATATCTATTTATTGTAATGATATTACTCACACTTGACAGATGAGTATGTAAGAAGGAAATTTAAGAAAATTGTATATTAATTTTGAAGACTCAGGATTTGTTTTTGATTGATTCAATTTCAATTTATTTTTTTTAAAAACTATTTTATAAATTAGTTTTAAAAATTATTTTTAGAAAGAAAACAAAACAAAAATTTATTTGGAAGTTGTATTTTGTAAAACTATTTTTGAGATGATTGATTTGTTTTTAAACTAATAAATAGTGTGATTATAAGTAAATGATAAACAATTATCTATATTTGAAATAAATTTTTTATTATCCTACGAAACAAAATCTTAATATCAACGAATTCTACTTAAAAAATATAATACTAATTGTGGCTTTTTCGATGGCCGGCATGAATCATGTGGTAGAATAGTATAGTTTTGTTTCTTAAGAAAAAAGTACTTTTTGAAACTATCAAAATGTCAAAAGACACTACTCTATTTACAAATTGTATGCTTGTTTTCATGCCAATCAACGCGATTAATTTGCAATTAATTAGTGTCCGTGTCTAGCCTGTATAGTTGGTTTGGCACTTTGACTTATTGGAGATACCTTAGTCCACGTTTTACACGAATCCAACAATAATTGACTAAATTAAACTTATTCTAGAAAGTTTTATTGTTATTGTTCTAGAATGAACTTACGAAACATGTCACCTGAATGTGTGATTTAACCTTCACGTAGAGAATAACATTAGAGAAATATCATTTTCCAAGTCCCTTCCATTGCTTAAAATTATTATGATTTCTCCAATCTCCATGTAACTCCAGGTGACGAGAGTTATTATCAAGTTTGTTGTGGTGACAAGCATAATATATCTTTAAAGCCTACCTTATCTTCTGCTTTGTTGGAAAAGAAAATGAAAAAGATGCCCATAATGGCATTCATCATCCTATTACTAAGGGAACTAATCCATTATTGGTCAGACACGACTTTTGATGTGCCTAGAGCACATGCATTCATGAAAGTAGTTCCTCATCACCATTCTTAGACCAACTCCAACGGTTGGTTCTTCATCTTGGAACTCCAGTCTGACAATGAAAAGACAGCATTTTTCAATTTTATGTTGGATGAAGTTTGACAGCATGTCAAACGTTTTAAAGGCAAGCGGTTGATTAAAAAATTATAATATAATGAAAAGTTAATTAAATAAAATAATAATAAAATTTAAAATAAATGCTAATGAAAATTAAATGTTAAATTCCTGCAATGGCTCTTTTGCAGCTGTTGCTCCCAACGGCTACTTTTTTTTTATATATATTTTAGTTAATTATAAATAAATCAATATGAAAAATTGTACATACAAATTTTTTCTCACACTTCTATTTTCTCTCACAATTTTATCATTTTACTCTTCATTTGTAAAATTTTGTCTTACAATTTCATCCTTTTACTTCAAATTACAATTGTTTAGGCCAAATGGATCCTAATCATTTTCATTATCAACAAGCTTTTTTCAATTAATATTATTATTTTAATTAATATAAAATTTAATATGAATAAAATATTAATATATAAAATAAAGTTGTGAGATCCAATCTGAGTTCTTCAGAGTTGCACCATTGGAGTGAAAAAGTAGTTGAGTTGCTTCAAGCTGACGTAGCTTAATAGGTCCCACAAAAAACCCAAAAATGGGTTCACGGTTGGAGATGCTCTTACATGTCTTCAAACCTTGTTATTTTTTTTCAACAACTAAATGAGTCTGTCCTTGACAATGCCTTCACCTAGAACTAATGGGATTTCTAAAATGGAATTAAGATAAGCCTACCTAATCGTCATGATTGGGATAAATACATCATAAAACTTCATCTATAGACATACGAGATATATGATTGGTTTAGATCTTATTTCGACTCCCCTACTCATATTTGTTGATGAATTGTGCATTAATCAAATTTATAATATGTTAGAGTATTACGGTGAATTAACACGGTCACTGCACCCAATTCCCTGGTGTATAACTCACTAATCTACACAATAATTCTCTAATTAATTAGGCCAATTCATAATCAAATTAAGCGTTCTAAGTTCGTTAATTCAAAAGCCACAACTTATAATTATCTATTCCTGGTTAATTACTAAGTTGAATTATTACCCTAGATCGGATTGATAGATGAAAAAAACATACTCATCTGATATCAATTCATGCATTCGTCAATACATAAAAATCATTAAGATCAAGAATAATTAAATAAGAACAATAACATAAAATAACTCAATTTAACATCAAACAACCATATGATCCAACAAGTATAAGAAGGTTTGTCTAAAAAGACCTAATCTAAGGAATCTAGCTACTCATATTGAGTATAACAAATACCATGAGTTTAGATGGAGAGAAGAGAAAAATCAAGGAAGGTAAAGGTCTTCAATGGCTTCCAAAACCCTCAAAATTATCACTTCGGTATCCCAAATTGTCACTTTCTCTATCAAATTCAAAACCCTAAAAAAAGTACACAAAAAACTATATTTATAGTAATTTATGTGTGTCATAATGGCACAACATCGCACCATGGTGGTATGCATCGCACCTCAAAGATATCGACATCGCGCCACAATGGTATGCATCGCAAGCGCGTGAATTCCAGGGACTAAAGTTGTTTTTTTGTTCTCTTTTTCTTCAGAAATTTTCTAAGTCTCATATTTTCCACTCTTGGTAGTTTTTGCTCCATTCTTCATACTTTGGCATGAATTTTCCTCATTATTTCAATGATTAAATCCAAATTTCTAATTAAAATCACGTAATGATGACGGTCATCACAACCCCCAAACTTACTCTATTGCATGTCCTCAAGAAATATGTCAGCACACTAAACAATTCATCAGAATTAAAATACTTGTTCCCCTTACCAATGAACACCACTTTTCTTATTTTATTGATTAACACTTTCATTCTCTGCTTCAATCCATGTAACTCAGAAAAGTTCTTTCGAGCATACAAGTACTTAACATGTCTCTCATCTCACATATATGCATTCAATATGACAGGATAATCCCACAATCAACATACACAAGTATTTAACAATGAATTTGTAAAGTTTCTAACGGAATCAATCAAAGTCATATTTAAACATACATTTTGAGGTCTTTTTAAGGTTGTAACTTTACTTATATTAGGGTTGGATAATTTTGGATAATAGGCTTAAGCCTTTGAAGTTAGGTACCTAATTTTCCTTATGTTACCTTATTCCTTTCATATAACTCTTTTCTTATTCACTCGGTACTAGAGAATATATAATATTGGTCATATTTTTCTTTCTTTTTCACAATTTTTTTGAAGAAGCTATTTTTAACTTGTCATTTTTTCAATGTGGGAAGTCTTCTCATGGCGATTCTTCTGATTTGAACCATATGGATTAATGCGGCATCCTTCGGGTGAACTGTACTCCGGCTAACCTGCATAATTCATTAATAATAAAAAATGGCCACAAGCTCATTGTGGTGCACCAACCGTGTATTTAGTATTATCAACAATTAGTTTCCACACACCAATGTCTTCCCGATTTATGATAGACATCCATGCATGACACCACTTCACAATGAACTCTGATTGGTTGGATGAGGATTATAAGTTTTGAACAACAACTGATTCCCATGACCTTGTTATAGAACACATCTAGCTAGTCTTAAGCCTTAGTGGTTTCCCATTAACAATCATCCATTCTGCCCCTTGTTGAAAAAATGTGTTTATCATCTTCTCACACCTTGCCTCAGTCATAAAGAGTTTCCTTCTCCTTTGGATATTACACTCAATGGGAGGTTATAGATGAAGAAGAGAAATAATAGTATAGGGATTGTAACACCCTAAAAACCCCCGCACAATTATCAAATAATTTAATTAACGAAATACAATCAGTTGGGGTGTCACTCACAACAATCATAGTCTTCTCCGTAACACGGGTTACAACAAAACATTTTACTACATACATTTGCACTTAGAATGTTTATACAACATCCAACTCATCTGAATATCTTCGCAGCGGAATCATAATAAAAAAATCATATCGATTTAAAATCTCATAATAGTTTTCATAACAAAATTAAAATCACTGACTCGTGAGTCTTCTCCAAATGCTATCACACCCAAAACATAAAACAAATACGAGAGCATACATTGTCTCTCAGGAAATTTTAACATAAAACAAATAATTCGCTTCCCAGTGTTACATATCAAAGCATAACTAAATATAACACGAATAAACTAAAAGAAATAGCTCTAGAAGCTAACTTCCACTCACAACAGCATCCCTACTCTTGAGTATCTGCATGATGCTCGTGTAAAGACAACATTCAAACATAAGGGATGATAATTCATTTCAATAATAATAACATAGAATGTAAAAAAGAGTGCAACATCTACACAATCAGGCATAATAACATATCATATTCTCACGTCCAAATTATCATCAACATCACATACAACAACACCATCATCACACATAGTCATATTTCACACATATAGTTCATTCATGATATGTGACTCATGACAACGACAACGACAATGACTCATATGCATGTGGTACCAATTCAATATTTGGTTCTTCTTGCGAACCAAATTCCCCCTTCGGAATCCCAAACTCCCCCTTCTGAGTTCCAGATAAGTCTTTTATCCCCCTTCGAACCTATGATTTATCTCCTTCAACATATCAACAATGGATGTATGACATGATAATAATATAATTAACGCAACAATTATAATAATATTTAGTGATCCCCAATCAATCACACAATTACAACCATGTGTAACGTAATCCACTTCTGGACTACCACCAATATAATCAAACACACCATCCTAATCATTCATAACACATCAAATAATTTGTCAATACGGACCTCATCCATATTCATCACATCATATACTTCTTTCCCACCTACTACCAACCTCTAATGAAATCATTAAAAATATTGTATCCCTGAAATAAAGTTATATCCCTCTGTTTTAGCTACCCAACACTTTAAACCTCATCCCAAAATAATTTATGAGTTGAAAATCATGATCAAAACCGTGTACGAAGGCATTACCAAAAAGTTGTTGTTTTCTGAAATTTCCAACATGATTTTCATCTTCTCCAACCCCAAAAATGGTCATGAAATCATCACCAAAAATATTGTATCCCTGAAACCAAGTTATTTCCCTCTGTTTCAGATACCTAACGCTTTAAACCCCTTCCCAAAATTATTTACGAGTTGAAAGTTATGATCAAAACCGTGCAAGAATGCGTTACCAAAAAGTTTTTGTTTTTCTGAAATTTCCAACACGATTTTCATCTTCTCTTACCCTAAAAACATCCATGAAATCATCAACAAAAATATTTTATGGTTTTAAATTCAGTCATAAATATACCTATAGCAATCACTACTTATATTCATATAATCACGAATCTATATACTATATCAATCCCTAAAAACTTCAAACATCATCAATGGTGAACATACATAAACACTTTAGAACATAAATTTCATTCAACAAATATCAACATTCATCATCAATCCAAAAAAAATTAAACCTTCATATATCCTTCCATTCATATCCGTATTATTGAACCAAATTCACACATTTACCTTGTAATTCCAGAAAAATTCAAGCTTTTGGCTATGGCTTCTTTTCCTTAGAGCTCTCCTTAGGTATTCATTGGCTTTTCTCTTTTCTTGCCTCTTTTTCTCCAATTCCAAAAGTTTGACCTCACTTCTCTTCTCATAAATCAAAAACCTAATTTCTATCTTTCGAATATTCTACTAAGGTCAACTTATTACTAACTTACATGATTTATTTTAATTCTCCACAATTTTCACTTTCCACCTCAAACTCATTATTTCCTTTTATTTTATTATTTCATTTAAATAATAACACAAAAATATTATTTAATCAATTAAGTAATTTTAAATAAATCTTTCAATTTCTAATTACTCTCCACACTCTCTACCTAAGGGTCGTTCATCCTTGTTCCTAACACATCTCAATTATCACACAAATAATAATTAGATACACACATAAAATTATAATTAATTAATATAAATAGTTTTTAGAAAAATGGGGTGTTACAACTCTCCCCCACTTAAATAATTTCCTCCCTCGAAAATTACCTCAAGTGAACATATTAATATACGAATCCCTCATCTAACTCTCAAGCTCTTAAGTTACGTTTCCACCAGTTGATCCTCCCCAAGCTACCTTCAGCAAGGTAACCTCTTTACCACGGAATTGTTTCACTTCTCAATCCTCTACCTGCATGGGTGATACCTCAACAATCAGGTTATCTCTCACATGCACATCATCCACTTTGATCACACGAGACGGATTTGTATGTACCTCCTCAACTAAGACACATGAAACACATCATAGAGATTAGCAAGCGACGTTGACAAAGCAATCTGATAGGCCACTTCTCCTATTCTTTGCAAAATCTGGTAAGGACTGATGAAACGTGGAGTGAGCTTTCGAGACTTCAAATCTCGACCAACACCAATTACCAGAGTAACCCTCAAAAACATATGATCTCCCTCTTGAAACTTAAGTGCTTTCCTTCGTCTATCATGATAACTCTTTTGGCGACTCTGAGAAGCTTTCATCTTCCCCTGAATCACTTTGATCTTCTCTGTGGTCTGTTGGACAATCTCAGGTCCAATCATAACACCCTTTCCTTACTCATACCAACAAAAAGGCGTCATACACCTTCTACGATACAATGCCTCAAACGGCGTTATGTCAATGGTAAAAAAGTTATCTCAAGCACCTCCTTATTCAAGTACACAATCCCTCAACAAGTCCTCTAGTGATTGAATAGTCCTCTCAGTCTGACCATCTGCCTGCGGATGATATGCATAATTCATATGCAACTTTGTACCCAAAGCCATCTACAAACTCTCCCAGAACCTCAATGTAAACCTCAGATCTCTATCAGATACAATAATGAACGAAATATCGTTCAAACTGATAATCCTCTAAATATATAGCTTAGCCAACCTCTCCAATGGATAACCTAGTCTCATCAGAATAAAATGATCATACTTTGTCAACCTATCCATAATTACCCAGATAATATCATAATTCTTCACAGTCCTCGGCGATCCAGACACAAAATCCATCGAGATGTTGTCCCATTTCCACTCAGGAATATACAATGGTTGCATCAAACCCAACTAATTTTGATACTCAATCGTTAACTTCTAGCAAGTCAAACACGCATACACAAACCTTGCAATCTCCCTCTTCATTCCAAGCCCCCAAAACATCTTTCTCAAATCCTGATACATCTTTGTAGCACCTGGATGAATACTCAGACTACTTCGGTGTTCTTCTTCAAGAATATTCTTCTTAAGTTCATGCACATCAGGAACACAAATTCTATCACGGAATTTTATAACACCATTATGATCAATCTTGAAATCACCACCTCGACTATGATTCATTAAAGTCAAATAATCTACCAATTCCAAATCAATCCTCTGACTTTCTCTAATCTCTCCCAAAACACCACTGGTAAGCTTTAACATACCTAGCTTCACACTCCGTGGTGTGACTTCACAAACCAAACTCAAATCTCTGAATTCTTCTATTAGCTCTAACTCTCTAGCCATCAATGTTGACATATGCAATGTCTCCCGACTCATCATGTCAACCACTACATTGACTTTACTAGGATGGTAATTCAAACTAAAATCGTAATCCTTTAACAATTCAAGCCACCTCTTCTGCCTCATATTTAACTCATTATGGTTGAATAAGTACTTCAAGCTCTTATGATCACTTAACACTTCAAATCTATAGCCAAACTGATCATGTCTCCAAATTTTAAGTGCGAACACAACGACGGCTAACTCTAAGTCATGCGTAGGATAATTCTTCTCATGAACTCTAAATTGTCTCGATGCATAAGTCATAACTTATCCATTTTTCATCAACACACTAACCAGGCCCATCTTGGAAGCATCAAAATACACGACAAAAAGTTTGGTTGTACTCGACATATCAAAATCGGAGCAGTCATCAACTTTTTCTTGAGTTCTACAAAAATCTCTTCACAAGCAACATCCCACATATACATTTGACCCTTTCGAGTCAAATGAGTCAAAGGCATTGCCAACTTCGAAAAACCTTCTATGAAAGTATGATAATAACCAGCTAACCCAAGGAAACTTCTAATCTATGTAACAGACTTCAGAGTCTCCCACTATAACATATCACCAACCTTCGAAGGATCAACCACAATACCACCACTAAAAATTACTTGGCAAAGAAAACTCATTTCTCTTAATAAAAACTCACACTTAGGTAGCTTAGCATATAATTTCTTCTCTTTCAATAACTCTAGCATAATTCTTAGATGCTCAATATGATCTTCATCAGTCTTCAAATAAATTAGAATGTCGTCAATGAATACCACCACAACCTTATCAAAATATTGATGAGAATTCTTATTCATATATTCCATAAACACACCTGGCACATTGGTCACACCAAACAATATCACAAAATTCTCGTAGTGACCATATCTCATTCTGAACGCAATCTTCGAAATATCTTTTGGTTTCACTAGAATCTGATGGTAACCCGAACGCAAATTAATTTTACTGAAAACATGAGCACCGACTAATTGATCCATTAAATCATCGATTCTCGGAAGAGGGTATTTATTTTTAATCGTTACCTTTTTCAACTATCGACAGTCAACACACAACCTCATGCTACCATCCTTCTTATTTACTAATAATACTGGCGCACTCTAAGGTGAAACACTTGGTCAAACAAATCTCTTCTTAAGTAAATCTTCCAATTATTTCTTCAGCTCGATCAACTCAGAAGCAAATATTTTATACGGATCCATAGAAACACGACTAGTATTGGGTATCAAGTCAATATTAAACTCAATCTCTTGCTCTTGTGGTAAATCACCGATGTCTTCAGGAAACACTTCCAAAAATTCACACACTACAGGAAGATCATGAACTACTCCCTTGTGTATAGCTTCCAACGAAGATGACATCATAAACACGTGCGCTCCATCCTTCACAGACTCTCTCACTTGCTTAACAGATATAAACATCAACTCTTCAGCTCCATCAAACTCATATTCATGCTCTGGAGGCAAGTTTCATATATCTTCAGAAAAACATCAAGAATCACACACGACTTGCATAGCACTAGCCGTCACATTTCTCCTCACTCGTCAAGAAGTAAATCTCAACAATACTTGATTGTTCTCCCTCAAAGACATCCCAACTGGACCAGCAGACAGGAATCTCGAATCCACATCCTTTTTGGATTCAAGAAACTGCATCGACTTATCAAAATAATTGGTAGACACTTGGTTTAACTCCAACCAATTCATTCCAAGGATAACTTTAAAATTGTGTTAATTAAAGACAAATTGTACACATCCTTAGGACACACGTCAGGATACTCAACACATCATTGACTTATCTCTAGCCAAAACATTGTCTTCCCCATCACAATGAAGAGAACAACGAGAACACCTGAGCGTCTTCCCTCAAGGATCACACCATTTTGTTAACCGACACCATCCTCGAATCCGACCTCTCTTCAGGCTCAGGAAAATCACAACATTATCAAAATAGTAGAACTAACCAACACAACACTCTCATGTATCAATACCTTGAGATCAAATAATCAAATAATCTACTTAACAATTAAATTACAATTAATTAATTAAAACTAATCAACTAATTGATTAAACATTTATTCAATTAATGAATTACTAAATTAAATAATATATCATTCAACACCTTATTTATTTATTTATTTTAACTTCAAAAATAACATATCATTTTTTACACTTGTAATGAAAAAATAAAATAATAATAATAATAAAACTAGACCAATCATGAGGCATTCTAATGACATTTCTACAAATTATTCAGAAACCGAAAATAAAACATTTATGTGCCACGATCTCTCTCTCTCTCTTTCTCACTTAGGTCCCAGATTGTGATCCACTGCAGTCATGATCTATGAACCATTAGATATGTTTCCTATTCAATATCCACCTTTAAATGGTTTTATTCTAAAAAATATATAAAATGCTTGAAGAGAGAGATCGACTCAAGTGACTGCAGGGAATCATTTTCTGGTCCAATCACGCAACATAAACACAAAAGTAAAGCAAACAACATTCAAAAGGAAATCAACATGGGTACCGATTGAAATCGACGATTATGAAAGGGGCGGCGCGACTGTGTGAGCTCAATGAAGGTTGAGCGTGAAAAGGGCATGGTTTGCCTCAGTGTTTGTTGTTGTGTGGTTCGATATTGAGTCGGATATGAGCGGAGGAGATGTGTTTGAGGTGTTGAAGAGGCAGAGTAAGGTTGGATGAGAGGTGTATTATGGAGGTATCGGTAAGAGAAGAACAGAAGTGTATGTTGCAGCGTTTTCTTTTCTACTGAAAACTATCTTCTATTTCTCTATTTCATTTCAAAATTTTCGAGAGAGAGAAATATTGAGAATATATCAAGTGTGAGCAGTGTGGATATTAGTCCCACATTGGTTGGTAATATAGAGAATTGAGCATTTATAAGTGAGAGAACTCACTCACCTATCATCTTAAGGTTTTTGGTGAATATGTGGTGTGTCTCTCACAATGGTGTTGCTATAGAAAAAGAAGTCACACAATGTTCAATGCTCCCTAGTGAAAAACTCCCTCAACAAATAGTTTTGAGTGAATATATGGTGTGTCTCTCACAAAGGTGTTGCTCTATAAAACTCCCCCAACAAGAAACATGGAGGGGACGCCGCTAGTTGTTGTGGTTTTCGAAGAAGTATCCACGTGAACAATAGCATATGGCTCTTTTGAAGGTGTCGTGGAAAGATGATGTGTTTTCGATAAGTTACAGTAGTTAGACAACATGAGTATTGCGGCTTGTGTGAAGAGGTTTGGTGGAGTTTGTGGTTTCTTCTTTTGTGTGATGGAGGGAGATGTTGTAGCCGGCGATATGCGGTGGTTTAAAATGAAGAGTTGGGCGAAGGTTTTCAAGGTGGAAAAAGGAAATATTAAGTGAGCTGGGTGAAGGGGAAGGAGGAGATAGAAATGGAAATGGTGATTTTGGATGAGTGCAGTGGTGGAAAGAAGAAGACAATTCTCAGTAAAAAAAAGAAGTGAGAGTCAAGAAGAAAAAAGAGGAAAAGTATGTTGTTCTGCAGTGGTGAGGTGCCCAAAACACTTTAAGTTATGATAATGAGATAGGTTGCATTGGTCATGGTATGAGGCCAATAGGTAAGGGGCAATCCCGGGTGGTGAAGAAGAGAAATACCAGTTTTAGGTATATGAGGTGGGGTGGCGTGATGACTTATATATTGGCCACAATTATCTGCGTAAAAGATTTTTATTTTGTGGTGATAGAAATTTTTAACAAGCAATTTAAATTCAGAAAATATAATTTGTACATTAG
The DNA here is from genome assembly GCF_024323335.1 of Lathyrus oleraceus. Classification (NCBI taxonomy): domain Eukaryota; kingdom Viridiplantae; phylum Streptophyta; class Magnoliopsida; order Fabales; family Fabaceae; genus Lathyrus; species Lathyrus oleraceus. The sequence continues at coordinate 453,872,616 of NC_066579.1, forward strand.
ATTTGTGTTTCATTGAATAAAGCCAAATATAGAGAGTAAAATGATCAACAAACATGCAATAATAGCAAAGACCATCAATACATAAAATATGAGAAGTCCATACATCAGAAAAAATTATTTTTAATGGGTAAAAATATTTAAGAGTGGATTCGTGGAATAGAAGTTTATGACTTTTGCTAATTTGGCATGAGTTGCAATCCGATTGCTAAAATTGATTTGATCCCAAAGAAAAATGTTGTTGAACAAATTTGAAGATGAAGATGAAGGGGCCCAAGCCTATGGTGCCATGATGCTGAGGATTCTGTGAGAACGATGTGGACAGATGGTGAGGTGGCGGGCCAGAAATAGAGTTCATCCACGCATGAGCCTTTATGGGTTGTTTAGCTCGTCTGCAAGTCCTTCACAAAAAAAGAGTATGGTAGGAAAACAACAGCATGGCTAGTTTGTTTGGTAAATTTATAGACAAAGATGATTTTATGTTTCACAGAAGGAACACACAAAGTATTAGACAGGGATAAATCATTAAGTAAAAGTGTTCCATAATGAGTGATGTTTAAACCTCAATTGTTACCCATAAATAGTGAGTCAAGACCAGTGCATGGATGATGAAGTGCTAGATTATAAAGATCATTACTTACGTGATGGGTCAACAGTTGCAATATTGGCCAAAATCTATCCAGGGTAAGCCGAAGAGTTACGAGGGGGTGGCGGAACAACAAGATGTTACTGCGTGAAATTAAGGTACCGAGATAGAACATGGAATTTGACATTGCACCACTGACAGTAGTCGAGAAACAGTTTGCCTTTGCTAGGGCATTGAGTTGATTGTGTAGGGAACCGCCCAGACAAAGATTTGTCATTGTAGTTGGGTTGATCCTGAGAATTTGAGGTTGTGAGGGGAGCAGGAGTATGTCTCTGAGAAACAACAATAGAGAGTTCCTGAAGGAGAAGCTTCTCAAGGAGGTCGTCAAAATTAATTATCAATGAATGTTCTTTAGTCGTTGTCAAGGTCGCGTAAGACATGATCAGTCATGTCTTCAACAGAGATAGGATATCCAAGCGATGCAAGAAGATATGCGGTTTGCTTTAGAGAATGCATATAGGTTGTAATGGATTGAGTACCTTTGGAAGTCGTACGAAGATGCTCCTTTAACTGATTAAGATGGTTGCGAGATGCATTGGCATATATGCTCTTGAGAAGTGTCAAGAGATCATGTGAGGTCTTTGTCTGAGACACCAGTGATGCTACTTTGTTGGAGACAATGGTGAAGAGCGCACCATAGATGAGATTGTCCTATCGGCGCCAAGCTTGATAAGCAGGATTCAGAGTCGTCATCGAAGGCGATGCAGTGGTGGAGATTATTTTCGACGATGCGGGCAAAGATCCATTTGAATATTTGGGGGGATCATAGCCATTAAAGAGAGTTTCAATTTGAAGTTTCCAATTAAGATAATTAGTGGGAAGAAACTTGGTGATATTGGTATGAGTGATGCAAGCAAAGGGTTTAAATGATTCATAATGGTTGAAAAGGAAGGAGGTGTTATCGTTGGCCATGAGACGCAAAGGGGGGAATGGCGTCCTGGTCTGGAGAAAGGGGGGACTTGATCGTTTTAGGATGATACCATATAGAGAGAAAGTTGTAAATAAAATTGATAACTCATATTAGTGTTCAGCATTAATATGAGTTTTATATATATATTTAATATTTTTTAGATGTGATTTTTAATATTTTTCAATAAAAATATGACAAGTGTATACATACAATATCCTTCTACTTTAACTCTCTAAATAATATTAAATATATTTATCATATTTTCATATAAAAATAATAAAAATCACATCTAAAAAGTTGTATTTAAGTTTATATATATATATCTATATATATATATATATATATATATATATATATATATATAGAGAGAGAGAGAGAGAGAGATTAATTGAAATACATCGTCAGTGTAAAAGGGTTTTACACCATCAGTTAATTATAGACGTTGGATAAAGAAATTTGACTTTTATTTTAAAAATCTATAAAGTAATACAAACGGGTGATGGTGATGAACCGGCGGTGTAAAACTTTTTACACTGACAGTGTATAGTAATTAATCTCTCTCTCTCTATCTATCTATCTATCTATCTATCTATCTATCTATCTATCTATCTATATATATATATATATATATATATATATATATATATAATATATATATATATATATATATATATATATATATATATATATATATATATATATATATATATATATATATATATATATATATATATATTAACAAACTTAATTTAGAGAGAATTAATCTAACAAATCTTTTATTGATTCTTCAGTAATTATTCTTTACTAATGAATAATTAAAAGAATTAAAAGTTTATTATTATTATTATTATTATTATTATTATTATTATTATTATTATTATTATTATTATTATTATTATTGATACTGGATAGGGATCTCAAAGACATGTTTTTGTTCATATTGTTGTAATTTGCACACATCATTTCCACTTGCCATTGTTTTTTATTTACCATTACGACATTGGTCAACCATGTCAAATATTTGATTTCTTAAAAGATCATGCCTTTTTTCTATATTTTGAGTCTCTTCCTGGATTGTAACTCGTAATTTTCCTCGTAGCTTTATCTTCTTTTTCAGTACTAATTGGAAAACATAATCAACGGTTGGGCGATGCGAAACTACCTTTGGGTCAATTTCAAATATCTATGATAAACTCCATGGAAATAAATGAGTTTCTTCTCGTGCTTCACATCAATCACATATATTTTCAAAAACACTGAAAATAATGATTTGAAACTATATATAATACGGAGTAAGTTGAATAAAATTTTAATTTTTAAAAACTTTCATTATATCTTCAATAATATTTAGTTTATCAGAGAAAATAAAAATATAAAATACTTAAAATTAAACTAGCTTTAACTTTTTGTCCTGGGATTTTTTTATGGGCAAATAATTTAATTGTTAGAATTTTATCTTTGAAAAGTGAATAAAATAGTATCGTAGGTTTAGTCCCAGACACTTTTAATCATATATCTTTATAATTATCAATTGAGTTATAAAATATTCTAGGATAAATTATACTCAAAGAGGTCTATCAAAATAGTAATGACACATTCTTTCTAATTTCAAAACATGCATTAATCTTTTTCTGAAATCTATTAAAATGGCAGTGATATTTTCTTTGGTTTTTAGTGATAATATGTAGATATTGATGATATTTATCAATAATTTTTTGTTTATGAATAAAATTTTCATTGATATATATAGAAACTTAGAAGAGATTAGTCTTTATTTTTAAACTAAAGTGAATGTAGTATCATTAAATGAGGGAGGTGAGTGCAATTTTTTCAATAAAATATTCTTTTATGGTAAAATATGTGTCTTGTTTAGATGGAATATGGACTTTGATGTCCACTACCACATTTTCATTTGTCACTCTTGATTTCAAAGAACCAATGAGAATATGATAATAAATTGTGATCAATAATTGTAATATTATCTTTTATTTATTTAATAACTAATACATTATAGACTAAATTAAAATACTGCTTTCAATGTCATCGTTCTCATATTTAGCATAATCTTTCCCCACTAGGATTTTTTGAGGGCCAGTTTTCTCCACTAATATTAGAATAAACTTAAGCATGTCGTTGAAAGTTAAATAAGATACAAAAGTAATTTATAAAAGTATGCTTGTTCTTATTATCATATTTTATATGGTTTTTATATAAATTCTTTAAGAAAAATAGTTACATAATTTATGTTTAAAATAAATGTCATATAAGTATAAAAAAATTATTTGTTTTTAATTTTCAAAACAGTTTTAACTTTTAAATCTTAAGCTTTATTGGCTAGTATGTCAAGAGTTAATAAAGATATTTTAATAAAAATGATTACGAATGTGGATTTCAATGCTGATGTATTGTTATTATAAGGTTTTAATTCAGATAAGTTTAACAAAAAGAGTATCGAGGAATTGTAATTAGTTGTTGGAGAAAGGTAAATTAAGAACAAATAAAATGATAAAATTATGTCCGTTAGAGCTTCAACACATTAAAATAATTTAAAAGTAACATTGAAATTTGTGATAAGAAGCTTCAACACATAATTTGTTTAAATATGCTCTCTACTACTTTTTATGTGTTTGCTATGCTCAAAGTTGTCTTTTTCGTCATTTAAATTCAAGAATATTTGAGAAAAATAAATTTTCTTTTCTTTATATATATATATATATATATATATATATATATATATATATATATATATATATATATATTTTGACAAATGGGCGTTAAGACTATATCTGCGCGTCGAGACTCTGGTATATGTGTTTGGAAATAGAAATTATACGGGGCATCTGGATTCTGGCATACACATTTGGAAACATGTTTGATTATTGAAAAATTCTCCTTTGACTTCTTCAGGATAGTTGTAACGCTATATGTTAGCTTTTATTTATCGTTGGTCACACGTCATTCAAAGTTATGATGATTTTGATATGGTCTAAATATCAGACATACATCATGATGTAATATGTGCTGAAAATAGAATTTGTGAATCTTCAAAAAAATTGTCGCGTTTGTTTTTGGACATTTATTTGACTTTATGTGACCTTCAAAATATATTAAGCCTTTTCAAAACAACATATTATCAATAAAATATCATTAACTCAGTAGAAACTTCGTATGTTTATTATTATTTCAAATATTACTAAATGTACTATTTAGAAATAATAAAAGGTTATCAAAATCATGTGAGTAGTAAAATGGTGACTAATCACAATTTTAAACATAATTTGTTGTTTGTTCTCAAGCAATTTTTAAATGAATTTTTTTACCATAGCGCTTTAGAAAGAAAATGAATTATGAGTTTCATACCTCGCTTATTCTTTTGCAATCAACTTTTACCAATACTTCGAGTTTCACAGTTTTACCGAGTTTGGCCGATCTTCCATATTTCCACTTGATGGTAATATTCTACATATCATCTTTCTACACAATTTCACCAAAATCTCTCAAGTGCTTATGCGTTTATCTGCTCAAAAAGTCACACTATGCGCTATTATACCATATGTTTGAACAAACTTTATACAAATAATAATATGCAATGACACATATACTTTTAGCTCTCGGATGGGATATATTTCGAGAGAAGGTTAAAGCTTGGAATAAACAAAATTATTCTCATTGACTATGTGTTCGTATGTGTTTTTAGCAAATAATCACGAGTTTAGTTCGCTTGTGATATTAACTCGAAAAATCTCGGAAGCAATCTGTTTAAAGTAAATGTACAAGAAAGAGTGTGTGTGAAGTGACTGTGAATGTCTGTGCGCAGACGAAGTGAACACAAACTTTAATAATGAAAAAGCTTGAATCAACGTAATAAATGAAAACTGTAGTAAATGACATTAAACCAGAAACGCAGTAAATGACAAATAAATAATAGTGTTTCAATTAATGTAACATAAAGACAATGAAAGAGGGGAACGTAGACTCATACATGTTACTCACAAACTTTTTCGCTCTTTGACCCAGGTACTCCAGTTCTATAGAGAAGTATATGAATTTTGTGACCTTGATTACAATGTATGAGATTACTATTTATACTAAACTAAAGATAACTGTCTCCAACAGTTTATTTCTAGGTAGAAGACATGTATCAAGAACATGCAACTTAGTCTTATGAAGCACTTCCATGTAGTTAGAACTTGCAAACTACTTAAAACCATGATCTCATGTTGTAACTACTCTAAGACTATAAATGCATGCTCATCAAAGGTAGTTTGTGTACTAGTGATGAGATAACCTTTCAAGTCTTTGGCTTCCAAAATCTTCTAAGTCCTTGATATCTTCCGAACGCTTCGACCTCCATATGGTGTCAAAATATCAGCTCTTGAGATTCATCCAAACCATGTTCAGATTTGTTCAGCACACTAGTCGAAATGCTCAAATCGACACGTTTGTTTCTGTCGAAGCTTGTCAATAAATGATAACACTTAAAAACTGTCACTTTCGATCATATGTGTCATATGAAAGAAATGTGGCATTTTTGTAAATCCCTCGACATTATTCAATTAACATGTACATGTCACATCAACTAGACGTTTTATAATTTATTTTTATTTATTGTCATCATGACCACTTTCTACCAAATTATCACATCACAAACGTGTGTGTGTAAGATCATCATCATCCCTTATTTCTTAGGAGATTAAAGCACTATTTACTTAAACAACATTAAAAAGAAAATCATTTCATTTCATTTTTATCCTTTCCCATGTGCCAACTGTCGATCTATATGTGCCATGTGTCCAAAAATATTGGAGGGATTAATTGAAACGTCCTCTTCCTTTTTGGATATTTAAATGCTTCTTCCCCAATCTCTCCTCTTTCGCCATTTCTTCTCTGAAAAAAGAAACTCTAAAAGAGACATTTTCTTCCTCGTATTTATTTAAAACACTGATGATAATCAACCATGGCTCCAAAAAGAACATTTTATCCTGTTCCACATGCTCCCCTTGTAAATATCATTGACGAACCACTTTTCATTAATGATCGTGCCTATGTCCCGGAACCTCCTATGAAATATGAGAGAATAAACATCTGGTATTTTGATGCACTGATCCCCTACTCCATTTTAGGTTCCATTTTTTCTTTCATGGGCACCCTTCCCAAGCGCGTTAAGAAACCCTATATTTTGAAAGATTTCTTCCCCGACTATCCTTCTTGTGAGCGCTTGGTATTTATGGATGAACCCTTTGATTTTAGCTACTTCAAAAATAGAGTATTCAGCTCATATCCTCCGACTGATGATTCTTCTTCTTACATCCAGTGGTTGAATAGGATTCAAGAAAGGAAGAAACACTTCTAGAGAGATTTGGGTATTTTTGACCTAATACGACCCTCAAGAGTTAGCCCTACGTACAACTCTCACATGCTCCTTGCATCCATGTGATTTTGGGATACTTCTACTAAGACATTTCAACTTCATTATGAGAGTATCACCCTCTCACTCTTCGACATTGCCGTTATTAATGGCCTTCTCCCAACTAGAAAGCCTTTTGAGCGTACAAAAATCACTAAGACCAACCTTGGCTTTGTTTTTAGCAAAACTGCTTACAACGCTTTCATTGATAAACATCATGCTTCGACGGATCATGTGAGGGTACATAAACATATAACTTTCCTGACTTATTGGATCTTTCGCTATGTCTTCTACTCCCGATTCGTCCAAGTGGCCAAGAGAATTGTTCCTCTGGCCATCCAACTTCAAGAGGGTAGAAACATATGCATCAACAAACTAATTTTATATGGCCTATATGAATCTTTAGAACTAGCATCTCATTGTAATTCTAGGAAAAGCAATCTTTGGATTCCTACAGAATCTCGATTACTTGTATTTTCAGGCTTGGGTCGATTTTGGCACTTATGTAAGTTGGCATTTTAGTCGTTCCATCTCCTAAACCTACCTCTTCCAAAGTATCTTGAGCTTGCATCTTTTTGGTTGAGGTTAATGGGTCTTTTTCAAACCCCAAAGGGTCTTCATCGTATATACAATTGAGCTTAGGGTTTTCTGAAGCTTTTTCTTGGCCATTCTGGCCATTTTTATTTGTTTAAACTTCAAAAGTTGTGGCTTCGACAACCTTCATTTATTGATATTCAACCTCTAAGGCCGTTATTACTTTGTTTTCAGTCATATAAGCCAAAATTCAAGCTAGTGTGCTCGACTCAGACATCATCCTCATCAGGTTCAGACCATCTATTATAGACCCTTATGGTCTCGTACTCCCACATAAATCCATGCATAAGGCTTCCAGATTGTGATTCTTTGGTGCATGGAAGAAGGAACACTTCCTACCCCATGCATCCATCCTCGACCAAGTAACAAATTGTAATTCGCCTTATTTGGAATTACAACGAATAATGTTGGTCGAATGGTGGTTCCTACAACCACATCTACTTGTATGACCCCTAAGGGTCTGCTGGTCTTTCCATTATTGTTCGACAAAACCATATTGTTGGATTTCAAATCCACATCATAGTTGTAAATCTTCATGAGTAAGGAATATGGCATCACATTAATGAAGGCTTCTTAAATTATTAGAACGTTATTTATCCTGACACCTTCAACCTTAGCCCTTGTATACAAAGGCTTCAAATGTTGTTACATGGACATTTAATTCTTTTAAATATGACTTTATCTTCATTGACAGTGCCATCGTTCATAACATAGTAACATAAAGGTTTGTGAGTTTCCATTTCTTCAACAAACCCACACTCACTTCAGTTACTTTAATAATTGTATCATATTCTAATGGAAATACGGATATCATGTTGCATATTGTATCCATGTCATCCTTTGACCCTGAGTCAAAGTCATTGCTTACCATATCCTCATCTTCACCAGTTGTGGCCTTTGGTTCATCATTTTCCACCACAAGTGGCAGTGAGGGAAACAACCTTTTCTTAATAGGATTTCTCATCGCCTAGCCTTCAATTGTATATTGGATACTGCTACTCTTACTCTCACTTCCCACTTCGAAATCCTCTTTCTTATTCCTCTAGTGTCTTTTCCACTGGGTTCTAGTTATGGTATTTTTTCCCATGTAATTCTTGGAAATATGCCAGTATTTCTTAGATGTTTGGGAGTTGTAGTGGTACAAAAATCCCGCACCAATTTCTATTAACTTCCACTTGTCTTTATGAGTAGTCGATCTTCCTACAGGTCCAACCCACTCCCTAGGGAGAATATTGGAAGGAGGGACATATATCCTGGTTTTATGAGTTTTCTGAGGCACTTCCCTCTTGTTGAAGAAAAATGATATTTGTTGGTCTTGTCGGCCACCTTACCTTGACTGATAAAGGTTATTTTTTTCCAACTTCTTTGTGGCCTCCTTATCAAAAACAACACTGCATCGGGGGTACAACATGACCTGAATGTCTTTCAGTCTGCACCTATTCAAAAAATCAATAAGTTCTTCCTCAGCTTTAGGTAAAAATGCCTTCATCTGCTCTTCATAACTGACATCGACCTCCTTTATGTCATTGATGATATCAACCATCGGAACATCTACAAGCTTGACAAAGAGAGCCTCTTTAACTTTGGGGTCAGCCTCTTTCTCCAGTCAAGGGTTTTGCTCGTCTGCAAATTTTAGTCTCCCGACTATCAATTCATTTTGCACTAAGTCATTGAAAAGAACACATTGAGAAGTCTTATGACCAATGAAGTTATGAAATTTACAAAAACCTTTTTTTTCTTTTTTTGCTCTAACGGTGGAGTCTTAAGCCCTTTATGGATTAAGATTTGACCATCAGAAACTAAAAGATCAAAAACTTTGTCACACTTAGTTACATCAAACATATAAGTTTTTGTGACAAATTTCTCATTTTGGGGTTCGACAGGATTTTTCCCGTTTGAAGGTTTTAGAAATTTACATACATAAGGAGGCCATGGCTTTAATTCTGCCACATTAACCTCACTTTCCATGACAAAATCACCATATATATAAAAAAAAAATACTATTTTGTCTACTTAGACATATGCTACGTTCTCTTTTTTATGATACTTATTTGACTTGCCTTTTTCAGCCTTCATACGTTCGACCTGTCGAACTATATCAATCAATTGGGCCACGTCTCTTAAGTATTGGGTGTCAAGCTTTTTCCTGGTGGAATAATTGAGACCCCTGCAACTAATTTGACTAATTCATGCTCAGGCGAGTGAAGCACCTTGATTTCATTATCCTAAACCTATTCAGGTAGTCATCTATGGTTTCAGCCACTGGCTGAAACCATAGAAGACTACCTGAATAGGTTTAGGATAATGAAATCAAGGTGCTTCACTTGCATGAGCATGAATTAATCAAATTGGCAAGATGGGTCTCGATTATTCTATCAGGAAAAATCCTGAGCGCCCTTTCTAGTTGGTTCCACGTTCCATGTCTAATTTTATATGGAACATGAAGGCAACGTGGTGAACTGCGTAAAGGCATTCTTTGTCAAATAATCTAGGTAGTATTTCATTTTTAGATTTTCGTTGTTGGTTATATCACCAGCCTTAGTCAGATACCTAGCAACATGTTCGACTCTGGACCCATTGGTATCGCCAACAAATTTGGTGAATTTGGGGACCTTCCATCCCCTGGAAAGTTTGGTCTGTCGGACATATTTCGACAACGGGATACATAATTGGGCCTATGAAGGCCAAAGTTAAGGGCGTTTTGGGCCAAAATATATTCGAACACGTTAGTTATATTGTTTTTCTCCCCCGAAATTATTTTGTTGGACGTTCCTAAGCACTTAGTTGGCATCCTGGTCTCTTTGCACTATAACTACCTCTGGGCCCTTTTGGCCTTGGTTGCCTTCGACTACCCTCGGTGGAGGTTGTTTGATATGAACCTGATTATTAGGCAACTTCGCAACTAGCGAGGGGGGCTCCCCCAAAAATCAGCAATTTTACCCATCCGATGGGTCAAATGCTAGTACCTATGGGTTGTGTTCTAAATTAATGGATGAAACATAGTACCTATCTATTGTGTTAACATGTTCACCATCTTATGGTTACTTTCATCCATTTGGTGCCTCATGGATAAAATAGAATTTATAGTTAAGGTTGACATCCCTGGAGGAACATATCTAAATCCTTTGTGTGGTTGTGCCATTCGACCAAGGTTGTTTATGATAGATCCTGACGCCAAATGTAGATTCAAGGGTGACGCTATCGTCGCAGGATTTTCTGCAAATGTCAAAGCATGGGTTTTCAAACCTTCCATCATGGAATTTGTCATGCCATATGGGTAATCCCTAGTGACTAGCGGTAGTGTAAAACTTGGGACATAAGGGTGCATAGGGTACCCTACCACAACCAACGTATCCCTGGGGGTAGTTGGGATATTTTCTATTGGTGATAACAAAGCTATCATACCTGGTATTGACATCGAAGACATTACTAGATTCAGGATTAGGCTTGTCATTGTGATAGGGTTTGATGTCCCTGTAGTACACTACCTAGGTTGACATCCCTGGAGGAACATATCTAAATCCTTTGTGTGGTTGTGCCATTCGACCAAGGTTGTTTATGATAGATCCTGACGCCAAATGTAGATTCAAGGGTGACGCTATCGTCGCAGGATTTTCTGCAAATGTCAAAGCATGGGTTTTCAAACCTTCCATCATGGAATTTGTCATGCCATATGGGTAATCCCTAATGACTAGAGGTAGTGTAAAACTTGGGACATAAGGGTGCATAGGGTACCCTACCACAACCAACGTATCCCTGGGGGTAGTTGGGATATTTTCTATTGGTGATAACAAAGCTATCATACCTGGTATTGACATCGAAGACATTACTAGATTCAGGATTAGGCTTGTCATTGTGATAGGGTTTGATGTCCCTGTAGTACACTACCTAGGTTGACATCCCTGGAGGAACATATCTAAATCCTTTGTGTGGTTGTGCCATTCGACCAAGGTTGTTTATGATAGATCCTGACGCCAAATGTAGATTCAAGGGTGACGCTATCGTCGCATGATTTTCTGCAAATGTCAAAGCATGGGTTTTCAAACCTTCCATCATGGAATTTGTCATGCCATATGGGTAATCCCTAGTGACTAGAGGTAGTGTAAAACTTGGGACATAAGGGTGCATAGGGTACCCTACCATAACCAACGTATCCCTGGGGGTAGTTGGGATATTTTCTATTGGTGATAACAAAGCTATCATACCTGGTATTGACATCGAAGACATTACTAGATTCAGGATTAGGCTTGTCATTGTGATAGGGTTTGATGTCCCTGTAGTACCAACCATCGATGTGACCGGTAGTTCTGTGTCTGGTGTATCATTTGGGGACGAGAAGTACTTTTTAGAGGAACCATTTCAGCCAAAGTCCTACCACTTATCAGAGGCATAAACTTCCAGACATTGAAAATATTTCATGTAAAAACCAAAATAACAAAGTAAACCAACACTTTCTTGTAAAAGTAAAAAAATTGCACAAAAAGGTCCCATCGGGCGTACCAATATATTCGTTAATGTTTTTAGCCAAAAATCACGAGTTTAGTTCGCTTGTGAGATTATCTCAAAAATATTGAGAGCATTTTTTGCAAAGTAGATGTACAAGAAAGAGTGTGTGTAAAGTGATTGTGAATGTTTGTACGCAGACAAAGTGAACATCAACTTTAATAATGAAAAACCTTGAATCAGCGTAATAACTAAAAAATGCAATAAATGACATTAAACAAAAAATGAGGTAAATGACAAATAAAATAAAGTGTTTCAATTCAGGAAACATAAAGACAATGAAAAAAAGGGACGCAGACTCATACATGTTACTTGCAAACTATTTCGCTCTTTAACTCGGGTACTCCAGTTTTATAGTGAAGTATATGAATTTTATGACCTTGGTTACAATGTATGAGACTATTATTTATACTCGACTATAGATAACTATCTCTGACCATTTATTCATAGGTAGTAGACACATAAAAAGAACATCAAACTTAGTCTTCTAAAGCACTGCCACGTTGTCATAACTTGCAAACTACTGAAAACCATTATCCCACATTTATAACTTCTCTAAGTGTATAATTATCGGCTCGTCGAAGGTAGTTTGATGTACGTTGAACGCTTTGACCTCGACATGGTGTCGAAAGATCAACTAGATCTACTATTGAGATTCTTCCAAACCATGTTCCAGATTTGTTCAGCATGTTAGTTGAAATGCCCTAGTCAAGCCGATTGTTCCTATTAAAGCTTGTCAATAAATGCTAAAACTTAGCATTATCTCCACGTAGCATTCTTTGTTGTCTTTTTCTCCAACTTTAAATTTCAGGCTAACATTATGTCTAGTTAAACTATCATTTCTTTCAACTAAGTTCTCCTTAGCTTCGTTGATATTTTCAATTTTTGGACTTCATTGTTCTTTATTTCTAGTTGATTTTTTTTTTCAACTTTTACTTTTTTAGTAACTTATTATTTTCTTTTTTCTTTTCTTTTCCAAGTTAGTTGATTTTTCAACTCACTTACATTTCTCTTGAGATTTTACTCATATTCATTTGATTTCCTCAATTTCTAATTGATATCCCACTCTAATTGATTGTTAATATAACAACCTTAAACTTAAAATAGACACATCTTTGAGACTTAATACTCTACCCCAAGGGTTATAAATTAGGGTTTAAAACATATAAAAGGGAGATAGGCTCAATTGGAGTTATGCAAAGGATAAAAACAAAAATAAAAATGTTAGCATGAAAGAATATAGGCTAAAGAGAAACAAGTTGCCTTAGTGTGCGTAAACATTGCAAATGTAATCAATTAAGAGCATACACAAGTTTTGAATAATGAATACATATCAGAATGTTCTCTAATGATGAAACAAAGTGTTTGACTTTTTTTGTTACTCACCATGTTGAGTTAGACAAGAACAACCTACATAATACATCCAGTTTAATATGACGTCATAATTAGTTATGGTAAACGTGCTCAAACTTTAATATGACCCAATAAAATTACATTAGAATATTTGAAAATATGTATTAAAAAAAATTACTTTAACAAGTGGCATGCATCTGGACTGAAAATAGCTATTTCAATTGATTTTTAGACCATCATTATTTTATTACAACTTATTAGATAACCATATGAAAATAAACAAACTTAAAAATAAACTAAAAATATAAACTAAATTTAATTCAAAACATAATATAAAATGAAAAATAAGGTCAGAGTACCTCCCTTGGGTTACCTCCCAAACAACACTCGTTTAATGCCATTAGTTTGACGCCTCATCATCTATGTTAGGGTGGATACTTGATCCCCCACGTCTCGTTGATTTTCATTTTTGAAACAAGGACGTCATTTTTCCCAAAGACAGGGACCACTTTGTGGAGTAGGTTACTCCATATTTCCATAGTATTACTTCAATTCCGTTTTTTATTTTTTCGCTTGGGTTTTGGATTGGATTTTTGAGCCTTTGTTATGAGAGGTGATGGTGACGATGGAACTATTTGATCTTTATTTTTGAGACTTTATCTGATGGTAGTCTTTGAATTTGGTTTTCAACACATGTTTTGGTCATGCCTACTTGATAGTGGTTCTCTTTATCTTCTTCATGCTTCTATATTTCTAACATATTTAATGTTATTTCCTCTTCATAAAACCTTTAAAATGATATAACATTTTTCTAAGTCGATATTGCATCTACTTGTAAGCAAGAACTGTCAAATAAGAATGAGAGGTATCTTTTCGTCTTCATGTATATTCATGATCACGAAGTCAACTGAAAAGCTAAATTTGTCTATTTTAGCCATCACATCTTCCGCTATTCCGTGTGGATGTCTTATGGAGTAATTAAAAATTGTAACTCTATCTTGTGTCATTGAATTTTCCTATGCCGAGCTTTTTATTGGTTGATAATGGCATCAGGCTGACACTAGCTCCCAAATTATGTAGAGACTTCTTGAAAGTTGTGTATTCTATAGTGCGTGCAATTGTGATAGGTCCATGATCTTTTTGCTCGATGGTAATTTTCTTACCTAGTGATATTGCACTACACTTAGTTAAGATTACTACCTCATCTCAAAAGGTCCTCTTTTTTAGAAATTATATCTTTCATAAATTGTTGGTACATGGGCATTTTCTCAAATGCTTCAAAGAATGGAATGTTGATCTCAAACTTTATGAACATTTCAAGATATTTCTGTAACTTTTTATCGTTTATATCTTTCTTTTTCACCTAAGGATAAGGTAGGATAACTACCAATTTGGTCGCAATCTTCTTTTTCTCTTCATTTTTCTTTTTGGGAGACATAACTCTTTTGGATTCTCTTTTATTTTATTTACTTTCAGATTTACCTCTCTCATTCAGCTACCTTATGACTTCTTGTTGTTATAGTAATTACATTGATATTATTCATGGGATTTGTGTTTGTGGTGCTCGAAATGTTGCCTTGTACTTATTGTGAAACATGTATTTCTTTTTGAATCATTTCCCTTTTTAATCTTTGTGAATAAGGCAATCATATTTTTAGTTTAGGAAGTTTTCCTTTTTGAGATATGATGGTAACAACATTGGCACTCTCATGATTTATAGGATTAATGATGGTGTTGCTTGGGAGATTTCCTTGAACTTGTTGTGAAAGTTGTTGAGTTATTTGTCCCTCCTGAACCTCTAAACTTTTAATAGAAGTTGCAGTATTTCTTATATCATTTTTGGTTTATTCTTTGAATTGGGCATTTTGAGAATCCATTTTTAAATCGCTACCTCCCAGTCTTCATTTTTCGATTGAAATGTTTGCTAATTTTGTTGATCAGGTTTTGGATAATAGTTGAGTTGTTGTTAAGGAGTCTGATATTATGTTGGTACTTGCTTTGAATGCCCCATTTGTAATCTTTCCAGGAAAAGTATGCATGATTCATTTATCCAGTATTGTATGTTTTTGAGTAGGGATTGTTATGCTTAGGAAAAATTACTTCTTCCATTTGGGGTAGATGAGCTTAACAATACATAGAAAAATGGAGACTTCTGCAAATTTTACATCTTACAGATTTTGTTTGATGCACTACTAGAAAAGACACCTAACGTAACATGTTATTACCTCGGTCATTAAATCACCCGAAGTAAGAGCTCTTAATCAGGCGCTTGACATTTTTTTCTTATATTAAAAGAAATTTAACTACGAACCATATTAGTAACAGTGGTGATATGTTAAGGTATACAAGCTCCAAATTCCAGCACCGACAGTTTTCCTTTTTTGGGTACAAAATGGGTATGTCACTTATAATCATAATAATTATATTAAAACTAAAATATCTTTCAACACGGTCCATAAATGCAACCGATGTTAAATGTAAATATGTGTTATCATGGTCGTTTATAAAAAATATGGTGAAAAGTATAACATGTATTTAATCAAAAGTTCTCTCATTTAGGACATAACACAATTGTCTCTCTCAAAACGAAACCTTAACTTTCTCTTTCACGCCTCATCCTAACTCCATGAGCAGTTGCATACCAGTTCTTTAAAAAAATTTAACATATCTTCTTCGCCTCTTATGGATCAAGGAAATGTGTTACACAAAACTCATTTATTTCACTTCCTCGTCACATTTCATGTATGTTTTATGTTGTTGTTAACTTTTTTTGTCTATATATGTTGTATGTTGTTTAAGGTATGTTATTGTTTATCAAAGTTGTATGTTGTTGATGATTTTGTGTTTGTTTATATATGTTGTATGTTGTTGTTAATGCATGTGGTTATTGACAAAAGTTATATGTTGTTGGTGATAAAAGTTGTATGTTGTATGTTGTTTTAGGTATGTTGTTGATGATTTTGTTTGTTAATGTATGGTATATGTTGTTTAAGGTGTGTTGTTGTTGATAAAAGTTGTATGTTATTGGTAATGTATGTTGTAATTTGTTTATGGTATGTTGTATGTTGTTGGTAATAAAAGTTGTATGATGTATGTTGTTTAAGATATGTTGTTGTTAATAAAAGTTGTATGTTATTGGTAATAAAAGTTGCATCATGTATGTTGTTTAAGGTATGTTGTTGATGATTTTGTTTTTTTTAATAAAAATTGGATGTTGTTAAGGTATCTTATTGTTAATAAAGTTGTATGTTGTTAAGGTATGTTGTTGACGATTTTGTCTGTTGATATATGTTATATGTTGTTTAAGGTATGTTTTTGTTGGTAATGTATGTTGTAAGTTGTTTATGGTATGTTGTGTGTTGTTGTTTATACAAGTTGTATGTTATTGGTAATGTATATTGTAAGATGTTTATGATATGTTGTATGTTGTATGTTATTTAAGGTATTTTGTTGTTAATAAAGATTGTATGTTACTGGTAATGTATATTGTAAGATGTATGATGTATGTTGTTTAAGGTATGTTGTTGTTGATAAAAGTTGTATGTTATTGGTAATAAAAGTTGTATGTTGTTTAAGGTATGTTCTTGATGATTTTGTTTTTTTAAATAAAAGATGCATGATATTAAGGTATGTTATTGTTAAAGTTGTATGTTGTTAAGGTATTTTGTTGATGATTTTATTTTTGTTAATAAAAGTTGTATGTTGTATGTTGTTTAAGATTTTTTGTTGATGTATGTTGTTGTTAAGATTTGTTTAATGATATACATTATAAATTGCAATTTCATTATATTTAAATAAGATGTCATAAAAGATTAGTTTATTATATCGTATGTGGTTTGAGTGTTTCTTTCAACCCCTTACCGAATATATAACTTTTCGAATTGAATTAAAAAATAATAATATGAGATATTAAGTAATATTAGAAAAAAATTACACTAATCAATATTATATGAGATTTCTTAAGTCAGTTGACCGCATTTCACTCTTTAACGATTATAACTTAGTTTAATGTTTCTAGTTCTTCAATCACACCTTCCTTTACCTCTAGTTTTGTTTGCAGGGTAAATAATATTTTGCAAAATTAAATTGAGGTGAAGGAAGGGGTAGTTGAAGAACTAGAAGCAATTAAACAAGATCTAACCGTTAAAGAGTGAAATGTGGATTATGGGTTGCAAAAAGCTTGTATAACATTGATTAGTGTAACTTGTTCTTCTAATATAACTTCATATCTCATATTATAATTTTCAAAATTATATTGAAATATTATATGTTTAGTGAGTAGTTGGTGAAATAAGCATTCCATATAAGTTATAATAAACTCGAGTAAACATAACACCACAATTGTAATCAAGGACCGTGGTGATATATTGTGTGCTAAGGCTTTCATCATGGTTGGTTTCAAGAACCTTCGTGAAATGTGTTTAAATTAGGAAAAAAATGTAGGTGTTAAGGGATCGAACACCTGATTTATATTTTTTACTACGATTTTTTAAAACAATTGTAGTTGTATGTTACATGATATTATCTTTTTACCACGGCTAGTAGCTCGTTGATGTAAAGAGGGAACATACAATCACGATCTACCTTACCATGGACCACCATCCGTACTAGAATATGTCTCTCAACCATGGTAATATATGTATTACGTAGTAGTGATGGACTTGAGCTACTTGCAAAGTTCCCATTTTCATGGCATTTAGTCTTATTTCAACTTCATCTTCAATCTAATTTTCTAACTTAATGTTTTAAGTTGCTAATTTCATTTCAATGACTCCTTCTGACTTGCTAGTGCATTTGTCATAAAACTTTAGATGTTCATTTGGATAAGCCACCAACAAATGTATCGATCAATTATTTAGTCTTTGGTTGGAGGTTAATATAAACATTCACATATGTTATTTTTTTAATCTAAATTATGAGTGAGGTACACAACTAGATTTTTTTTGAATATTTTGTAAGTAGCTCCCAGATATTCACCTTCCTTTTGTTTGAAGTTAATGATCTCGTATTATTTCTAGAGAAAAATTGATGAAGGAAAATACTCATTTAAGAATGATATATCCATCTCTTCCCATGTTGTAATAATATAAATTGTATGTGAATAAAACCACTCTTCAGAGTCTTCTTCTAAAGTGGGAAGAAACATCATCAGTCTTTTGTCATCTTATGTATGCCTTTCTATCTTGAAAGTTGAACTCATAGCGAGGAAAGCTTTGTAGGTGTTTGTTGGTATCTTCATTAATTTTATCTGTGAACGGATTCTTTTCTAGTTGGCGCAACATTGTTGAGTTAAATATAAGATGTGGCATGTTCACCAAATGATTAACCATAGTCAGCTTACTTCCTTGTGCGTTTTGTCTTCCATAGTCTCATAATAGTCTTTCAGCTGTTTGTTGTGTATTTTCTAGCATGATGACCTCTCGTTCTTCTTGTGTCTATGTATCAGATATTTGGTGACTTGACCCCTCTCTTTCTTCTTGCTTTAGTAACTAAGCTTTTTTACGCTTAATAGATATCGTTCTCTCAATTTCTATGCCAAAAATAAAATTATCTGAGGTTCACCCTGCATAAGAATGTTAGACAATGTTAGTTAAAATAAAATAAAATAACCAAAAAAAAATATTACAAAGTAACAAAATTTCAACTGATAAAAAATTAAAAACTCTATAATAATTGGCAGTCATTTGCAATAACATCAAAATTTAATCGTAATTTTAGCTAGGATAGTAAATTCTGTAATGTAGTGATATCGAGATATTACAAATGTCAATCTCAAGGATTGCATATTGTTACTATAGGGTTTGAATTCAGACATGTTGAATAAAAAGAGTATTGGAGGTTTTTGATTAGTTGTTACAAAAAGATAAACTAAGAACAAATTTAATAGGTTAGAAAATAAATTGATGAAAACATGCAAGGATGAAATTTTAACCTTGAACCAATTTGTACCCCAAATTAACCTTATTACAATTAATTATTATTCCCAATGATTACTAGTTTTTTAGATTATTTATTTATAAGTCCTTAATGAATAAACTTTTAATCTTAAATTAATTCTCTATTAATATTAATAAATTAAATATAAACAAAGAATTTGATTAATACAAGAATCATTAAGAATTTGATCAATACAATTTTAAAATGTTATCCTTAGGTTTAGGTGATAACTCGCAAGAATATTCCTATAAGTTACCTATTGAAATTTATTTCTAATAGGTAATTATATTTCAATTCACAATTTGTCAAAAGTAAAAATCATAAAGAACATATAATAATAAATCAAACGGGAATAAACTACTTAATTATTACAAGAATCAATTCAGGTTTACAAAGTTCATCAATTACATTGTGTAGTCGGTTTGGTTTGGACCGATTTTGGGTTAAAAAATTGTTCGAACCGATGATATCTCCATCGGTTTGGTTTGGTTTTTAGTGTTTTTTAAAATGGAATCAAACCAAACTAACATGTTTGTTTCAGTTTGTTTTGGTTTGGTTGATCGGTTTATAATATATTTTTTTAAAATATTATATTCATCTGTGTATTATTTTCCATATTATTTTTAGATTTATTTTATGCTATTATTTTTTCAAACAATACATTTAATCTAATATATTCCATGCTCTATTTTTCAAACAACTTACAAGTTATTCTTAATCATACGAAGCATTGACATAATTTTCATTCGTCATGAAATAAGTTCACTATCGAATACAAAAGTTGACACTTGGCATGAGAAGGTTGAGAAAGAATTTGAAAGTTTAACAAATAAAACACAACAATAAAAACAAAAGATTTCAATACACATAAATTGAAATATTTGACACCTCAAACACATCAAAACTATTTTATAACAAGACTAGAAGGAAATTCATTGAAGAAGAAATATAAACGGTAAAAAAAGATGAAAACTAAGGAAGAGAACTTGAACACAAATAAGGTCACCTTAACCTATATGAATGACGGTGGCGAGAGAAACAGTGGTGGCGGGCAACCAAATTAGCAGTTTTGTGAGAACAAGTTTTATGGATTATGGTTTCTATTTTTTATGTTTGGAGTTTGGTTTTTGGTTACATATTTTGTTTACAAAAATGTAAAAAAGGATGGAGAAGTGTTGGACCGATACAAAATTTATGCTTAATAATGAGATAAATAAAATATTAAGTAGGTATTTATAGTCAGCGGTTTGGTTCGTCAGTTTGGCGATTCCTGAAATCTAAAATCGAGAACCGAATCAAACCACATCGGTTTTAATTGGTTTGATTCGGTTTTTTAATCGAACAAAAAACAATCGGGTTTTTTCGGGTTGGTTTGGTTTGGATTATCGGTTTAATTAATTTTTTATGATCCACTTACACCCCTACAAAGGAGTTTAACTACTCATAATCCATATAAAATACATTGAAAGAATTATAAATGTTACACATAAATTTGTGATTAGGAATCTTCAACACATAAATTCGTCAAAATATGCTCCTCGCCACTTCCTACGTGTTTGCGTTGTCCAAAGTGCTTTACTCTCGTATAAATCCAAGAATATTTGAGAAAATATGTTTTCCTTTATTTAAATACAATGATATGTGTCCAAACTAGATATGGGCATCTGGACTCTGCCATATATTTTTGAAAACGTGTTTGGCCATAAGAGAATTTGCTGGTAATGAGGGCATCTGGACTTTGGCATACGCGTTTGGAAAAAAGTTTGGGAAGAGGAGAATTTCCTTTGACATCTTCACAAGAGTTGTAGACCTAGATGTTATATTTGATTCGTCTCAGGTCGAACATGAATCGGAGTTACGTCGCTCTAGATATGGTCAAAATTCCACACATACATCATTATGTAACATGTGTTGAAAATAAAGTTTTTAATCCTTCTAAAAAGTTGTCAAGTTTATTTTTTGGCCCTTTATTTGTGTTATTACATGTGATAGATAAAATTTTCCAAGCAGAATGTTAGGCAAAATGTTCTCACATTATGCGAGACATTCTGTCTCGACGTGTTTCATGGCAAAATTGTTGTAAGCAACATGTTAAGTAAGATGTTCGAACATTATATGAGACATCATGTAACGATATTCTTACTTGTCTCATAAGTTTTAATGGAGTGGATCTCAGGCTTCCAAGATTATTTTCCTTTTATGTTCAATCAAAGATATTATTTTAAAGCGAGTACTCATTAGGAAAAGATTTATTCTGAATCTGTTTTAGCAAGATTGGAATTTTTATTCATATTAGATTCAGATTTATTAGATTTAATTTAATCAATATTATGAAGCAACATTATGAATATAGATAATTTTTGTGTTTTTGGAATCCATACGCGTAGGGGTGTTCGCGGTGCGGTTTGGGCGGTTTTAATGTTAAAAATCATCCGAACCGCAAGAAAAAAAACACGCGGTTCGGTTTGGTTTGGTTGAATATTAAAAAAAAACCAAACCAAACCAAACCAAACCAATGCGGTTTGAATTGGTTCGGTTGATGCGGTTTTTTACAATACTTTTATTATGTATAATCAATAATAAATAAATACCAAATCATTCATACATAAACATTACCGAATAACAATTGACACATTACCAAACTCATAAAAATAGTATTCATAAAAAAGAGATTTGTAAAAATAGAATTATGAATTACAATTAAACTTTCTCTTTGTTCATAAAAAAACTACATAGTTGATAATTCATAATTCTTCATGTTTGTTCACAATGGCGTTTGTTTTCTCATAATAATATTGAAGTTCGTGTGGCAGATTCTGGGAATGATGAACAGCCGCATTAGGTGGAAGGTTTAACAAGATTAGTAACCGGATTGCCACTGTTAATTCTTTCAAGAGAAGTAGACGGCATTTGAAGAGAATGTACAGGAGGCAAAAAAACACCGGGAACAGTAGAATTGACACTCCTCAGAATGGTAGGGCTGCTGAAAACTATCTACATTAGAAGCATAAGGTCCAGTAAACTTAGGTGCCTGCAACAATTGAAATCAAAGGTTTCTAAAGCCAGAGACATCTATAATCATAAAATCAAAATCCAAACTTAAAATTGACACTGATAAAGTATCCAGCAAAAAGCCATAAAAAATTGATATGCAGCTAATGACATACGTTAAAGAAATTTTTCAATACAGAATATCCAAGTTTCAAATGAATACTTTTATCAAATGAAGTTGTTTTCTGGTTTGAAATCACAAGTTTCATCACAAACAGAATAACAAAAACATTGTTGTTTTTAATCATTTAACATATACGCAGCAGGCAACGCATTGGGATAAAATGTAACATTTAAGAAGTTAATGATCTATGAAGGTTTTGTGTAGAAGTTTTTTGCTCTGAAAGTGATGATTCGAGAATATATAGGGGATGGATTTAACAGAGATTAACTTTGTTAAATCTTGCTAGTTCAAACCAGTTAGAAATTAACTTACTGTTAATTATCTGTTAAGAATTAGTTAGATGAGTTTGTTAGTTTGTTGTTAGGATCTGTTAAGTTACTGTCCATTGTAGGTTACGGGTTAGGATGAAGTTTGTGTGAAATTGTTATGGATTTGATAACCTGCTAGTGCATGTATATTTTCTGTTACAGACTCCAGGTTTTGTTAGTTTATTATAGTCTGTTATGGTTAACTCAATTGAGTGGTTAATGGTAATTGAACCAAGTAGAACCTGTTAGATTTAGTTGAACTGTATTCATGACAGTTAGTTTAGGATAATCATTTTTCTGTAAAAAAAATTGTTATAATGTTGGTTAAGTGAATGTTAAAAAGTGTTAAATTCATGTGAATTAGTTAGTAGTTTAGCAACATTTTCTGTTGGTAAATGATTTGATTTTGGAAATTGTTAGAAGTTGATTAATTGGAAAGTTAATGGTTTTGGACTTCAACAAAATCGATCTTGTGTGCAGCAGCCTACTGATTGATTGATTGATTACCTATCATGGAATTAATATTAAGCAGTAACTACATTTGGATATTATTAGTTCAGGAATTAAGATTTGGGCAGCAATGGCAACAATAACAAGTTCATTAGGTTTCAAATTAACGTAATCAGCAAAACAGTAAAACATGATCTTATACAAATATAAAGGATCTTTATACCAAATCTGAAGAACAATAAAATTTCAACAAATCTGAACCTGTATTTCTGCGATTCATAACGATAAGCTGAAACTGCGGTTGAGCATTCCTGAACAAAAATCAGAATAACCGATTCAAGATCCAAGTGAATAACAATGCAAGAGAAAGAAAGCATAGAAATATATTATACCTCTTGACGACAAACAGAGATATTAAAACACATACTAATATAATCCCTATCCACAACGGAATTTAAAAGGAAGCAAATATTAATACACATACCTTTTTTTCAAGCACGTATACTAATCAGATTCAATATCAGAAAATCCTTCATTTAGTTGCGGGATCGGAGCCATTTCTAAAAATATATCAAATATATTAACAAATGTTAGACAAAACAAACAATTGAATAAAATAGAATCATGAACAAATAAAGTTTTTGTGTGAATCAGCAGCATACGACTTCGTACACCAATTACACTTAGCACGAGTACCCGAAGTGTCTCTTGTAAAATGATCCCAAACCCAAGATTTAGGCCTACAAGGTTTTTGTTTACCTGAATCTCCATTATTAGAATCATTAGCATTAGAATCACCAACTTCTCCAACTTTCCTTTTCTTTTTCTTTTGAACATTACCATCTTCATGTTTGTCCAAATCAATAGTTTGAGATGGATTTGCTGTAGGCATCGCCATCAATGGATTATTTTCAGACTGCAAATATATATACATATACTGTTTGTTAATTTACTGCATAATATTTAAACTGCACTTATTTGAGGCAATGTATTATGCAGTAAATATGTATATACTTATTTGTTCATATACTGTTTGTTCATGATTTAAAAGTAACTACATATACATATACTGTTTAAGGAAATCATGCACCAAATAACTACATATACTACACTTATATGTAAAAGGAAATAACAGTATATTTAAGTAACTACATATATGCAGTATATGTGCAGTATATACTTAAGGAAATCATGAACAAACAGTATATGCAGTATATGTAAAAGGAAATATACATATTTGGTGCATAATAAAAAAACTGCACTTATTTGTTAATTACATTGCCTTAATTTACTGCATAATATGTATATACTTAGCACAAGTGACATAACAATGCACCAAACAAGTGACATAATAATGCACCATACATGACCAAACCAAACCAAGGCAATAAAAGGAAATCATGAACAAAAAACCTAACACAAAACCTGCAGAACCAAGCATCATAGCAGACCTAACACATCATCATAACATGTAACAGATCAAGCTGCACATTTCCAATCATCATGCTAAGCATAAAAATTTCACAACAGGCTGTAGCAACCAACAATTATGCGCCATACATTGCAACCAGCCAGTCCACGCATATGCACATCAATACCTAACATTCAAACCTAACATTCTACGTCAAGCATAATAGATCAAAGCATCATTCATCAAGGCTGCAACAGTAAATACAATCAAGAGCAATGCAACAGGGCAAGCAGTTCAATCATCACAAAGCATCATGACAGCAAATTTTTTATCATACAAGGTATCATAATAACTTCACAAAAGTCCATTAACATAACATATCAATAACAACCAATGCAAGAAATTCAACAATGGTCACATATTCAACAACAAATAAATGAGCAGCAACAAGTCATGAGATCACAATCCATTGATTCAAACCAGATATGCATTTTAAGCATAACTGAACAAACTAATTGAACCCAAACTAACATTGTCACATCATCATAAAACTGAACCAATCAATCATTGACAACTAACCACAAATTATGAACTCACCATCTCCCTAAAAACTCACAAATTACAGAGAATAATTTCTATATTTTACCTGATTTTCGGCAACAGAACTGACTTCCTTCTCAATAGTCATATCTAAGAAAGAGAGAAGAAGGGATATTAGAGAAGAGGAGATGAAAAACGAAATTGAAACATGAGGAAGCGAGAGATTTACCTTTCGATTGTGAAGAGGATGAAGATGAGAAACTAATTTGTCTTTGCCTTCTTCCTTCTTCTGTGTACGATACGATTTTGTGTTTGCCTTCTTCTGTGTACGACTTTGTCTTTGCCAATTGCCTTTGCCTGTGTACGATTTTGTGAGCCTTCTTCTGTTCCTAACCCTAGGTTTTCAGGTTTCGTGCTTTAGAAATGGACTTGGGTTTGGTGTAAAATAAATGGGTTGTAAATAACGCGGTTTGGTTTGGTTTGGTTTGGTTTCAAAATATAAACCGCAAACCGAACCAAACCGCGCGGTTCTGTCATAAAGTGGCCCAAACAAATCCGAACCAAATGCGGTTTTTGCGGTTTTCGGTTTGGTTAGGTTCAGTTTGCGGTTTTTTATTGGGCCGGTTTGGTTTTGAACACCCCTACATACGCGTTACCCTAAGGGGCTTTTATGTTGGTGATTGTTTTTATTAATTGAGGAGTTCTCCTTATGTGAAGACCCACACCTTGCATTTTGAAGCTAGATGTTTTTAGTTATTACTGATATGGGACCTTGTTTTACAGGTTCTTTCTAGGCGGCATTCCTATAATAAGGACAACAACTTTTGATGATGACAACTAGTCCTTAATGACAAGTCAAGCATAAGAGGTTAAGCGTTTCAAAATGCAAACCAGAATATTATGGTTTGATGGACGTGATTGTGTGATGATGACAACCAAATAGAATATAACTCAAACCTCATCTCAAGTGAACTCAAGCAAGTGTCTATGAGAAAGAAAGCATCTGAAAAGTCTTGAAGAACAAGAAATCCCCATCTTGATTAGTCTGAATGAATACTTTATAAAGCATAGGGGAATTCTCGTAAAAGTGTATAGATAAATCACACAAACACACTAATACATTTTTTAAACTAATTTTTCTCAAGAAAGAAATTTTCAAAAACATCTTGAAGTTGTGTCAGATGAGTTGGAAGCTATCTGAACACCTCTAGGAATTTTTTTGTCTTTGCCAATCGATTGGTTCAGTTCAAAAAGGTGTTCCAAGAGATTAGGATAACATCTTACTGAGGTGTAATGGATAAATATCTTTTTCCTCCAATTGATTGGTATATGTTGCCAATCGATTGGCAAGTTATAAGTTGGCCTTAAAATAATTTGAATCAACCTCTAACCTATAAATAGAGGTCCTTTCTATAACTTCAAAATATCCAGGAATATGTTTCATTTCACACTTATCTCTCTCTCTCTCTCTCTCTCTCTCTCTCTCTCTCTCTCTCTCTCTCTCTCCTCTCTCTCTCTCTCTCTCCCTCTCTCTCTCTCTCTCTCTCTCTAAACTTTTCTTTTGCTTACTTTCTCTCACTAAGAATTTAGCCAATGTGTTTTTCAAGAAATTCTTTTTGTGAGTGAGGAAGTTGTAATTCTGGAAGGGTAGATTTGTAAGTTCACCAAAGAACTTTTGTTTATATCTAGTTGAATATTTTACCCAACTAGGGATTGTTTGTTTAGGTTTGAAGTTAAACATCTAAAAAGCTTAGGTTTGGAATTTGTGTGATTAAGTCACTTGTTTAGGTTCGAGATCAACTTGTGGTAAAATTTTATAGGTTCTTGGTTATCCTGTGATAAAACTAATATTAGGTTAATGCTTAGACCGGTAATTAAAGCTTGTTTTGGTTCGAGATCTGCCCGATTATAAAATCTCATAGGTTATTGGTTAGTCGTGTATAAAACAAAGGTTTAGGTTTGGGAGCTCATTCTGGTGTTAAAAGCTCCCAAGTCCGCTTAGAAGATTTAAGACTAACCTCTCCAAGATTCTTGTGGAAAGAAGGCTGAACGCTTCGATCCGCCGTTTGGAAGTGAACCAGAGGTTAAACCAGATTGATAGATTATTAGAGATTCTAAGGAATTAAATGCAGAAAGTAATAAAGAACACAAGAAAATAGTTAATTTAGTTCAGTGCAATATCCCTTACATATGCGGAGCTTCCAACCCAAGAAAGGAGATACACTCTCAATGGTATTACTACGAATAGTCTTAGATGAACAAACCTTATTCAATGCCTAATTCCTAATACTACTCGTGTCTTTATAGTTATGATTCCTCCTAAATGTGAGAACCCCTCTCACTTTCTCTTAATCATAAACATAGAGATCAATGCCTTAAAAATATTATAGATGTTGAAATACAACTCAACTAACAACCACATATATGCCTTGAATATTCAATTTGGCTTCTTTAGATGTTTACAACAAAACAACAATATAAAGACTCGAAGAACAAAAACCCTAGGAAACTAGTTCTTCAATGCTTGCTCTATCTTTTTGTTGATATAAGCAGTCTTTATATTGTTAGAACATAATTTGGTTATGCATCTATACCTTGAGTTTTGATGATAACTATATTGTATTTGTGTGAGAATAATTTTGGTACCATAATGGTTTGTTATTGTGTAACTTTAACAGACAATTTTGATTATGAGTATATGATGTGCAACGTCATCAGTTTCTAAATAATGAGTTCCATTTCTGCTTCTGCGCCAGTTATAAGAAGTTTTGAAAGATGTTCAATGTTGTCGCTGCAATGACCTTTCTGATTCTGTGCTGATTCACTCCTGAAAAAGCTTCTGAGGAGACGTTATGTTGCTGCTGCAACATTCTCTCAGTTCATGTTTCTTGATGTAACTCTGATCACTAAGCTTCAGAAGAATGCCAAGCTTCTGAAGTTGTGTTATGTAGCTGAAGATACTGAAGATCTCAAGCTAGACTAGTGACGTTGTCAAGGTTCTGACCAAAGATTCTGAAGTTTCTGAATCCAGCTTTATGTTTCTTCATTTCATGCTTCATCAACTTTCATCAGAAGCCAATGAACTTGAAGATAAGATCAAATGGGTACGTGATCAAATAGTACATAGTATAAATCAAATATATATTCCACTACCTAATTTTATGGGCAAGGACAGTGATATACATCACACATGTTACTGAATTTGTGGGTGAAGGACAATACGCAGTATCACTCCTTTCACCATCCAACAGTGGACAACCGCTCTATGAGCTTTCCCCATTTTGCCCTCCGATGGTCTTCTTCTTATGCTATATAAGTGGGACTTGGAGACTTGGAGAAAAAACAACGAGATACACAAGAATCCTGAAACGCTCTTAAACTTGAAAAAGCTATCAGTCTTTATCCACAGTTTTTTTCTTTAAGTATTTGTTTATCATTTGTGTAAAATCTGCTTGTATAGAAGCAACTTGTAACACGCAAAACATTATTCAAATTGTTTGTTTTATTCCTTAAGGAGACTAGGGTATAGTCGGATCCTTGAGAAGACAAAGAAGGTTATTCTTTGTGAGACCTTAAGGAGACTAGGGTATAGTCGGATCCTTGAGAAGACAAAGAAGGTTGTTCTCTCTGATTATTCTAATATATTGATTATAGTGGATTAAGTCCTTGTGTATAAGGCAAAATCACATTGACGGATGGACTAGAGTAACTTTAAGTTTCAAGCGAACCAAGATAAAAATACTTGTGTTTTTATCTCTTTGTTATTAACTTTTAAGTGGTGTTCTTGATTGGTAAAAAACTTTTGTTTTGTAAAACCCAATTCAAACCCTTCTTTCTTGTGTTTTTCACACCTTCAATTGGTATCAGAGCCTGGATCTGATTGTGATAAAAGTTTTATTAACACTTCACCATTTTCAGTACCGATCCAGTTTGTGTGAGAAATAACGCTCGCTGCTAACGTTGTTAACAATAATGAAAGAGATCACTACAGTGCAAAGCCAACAATATTTAATGGTGAGAAATTTGATTATTGGAAAGATAGAATAGAAAGTTTCTTTCTTGGTTACGATGTTGATCTCTGGGACCTTATAGTCGATAGCTATGCTCGCCCAATTAATGTTAAAGGAAATAATATAACAAGTGATATGACTGAATAACAGAAGAAAGATTTTAAAAATCATCATAAGGCCATAATTATATTGCTAAATGGTATGTAATATATTGATTATGAGAAGATAACAAACAGAGATTCTGCCAAATCCATATTTAAATCTATGAGGATGACTCCTGAGGGGAATGCTCAAGTAGATGAGACAAATGCTATTGCCTTAATCATGAAGTACGAGGCATTCAAAATGGAAGATGATGAAACAGTTGAAACTATGTTCTCAAGGTTTCAGATACATGTTACGGGACTGAAAGTTCTGGACAAAGGATACTCTACAGATGACCATGTCAAGAAGATTATCATAAGTCTTCCTAAAAATGGAGACCTATGGTAATTGCTTTGAAGCTGGCAAAGGATCTCAAGTATCAATCTTGAAGAACTTGTTATTTCTTTAAGAAGCCAGGAGATTGAGCTCGAGGAAGATGAACCTCATAAGAGAGGTAAATTTGTTGCCTTAAAGTCTAATCTTGAGAAGACAAAAGCTTATCAAGATGAGGAAGAATCAGAAGGATCTGATGAAGACTCAGAAGATGATGATGAGTTGTCTCTAATTTCAAAGAGGAGCCACAAGGACTGCTGGTCGTTTTGATTCTTCGTATGGATAGAAGAAGCAAGGTTCTTGAAAAAAAGTTGTCTTCTTTGAGTGTAAGGAGTTAGGCCACTATAAAAATGATTTTCCTAAGTTGAAAAAGGACATAAAGCCTAAGAAGAAGTTTTCTAAAGGCAAGAACGGGTTGCTGGCTACATGGGAGGACTCAGAATCCGAAGAAGAAGACTCTGACTCGTAAAACCGCATGGCTAAATCACACACACGCGCATACAAATATATTTTAAACTAATTTTTCTCAAGAAAATATTTTCAAAAATATCTTTAAGTCGAGCTAGATGAGTTCGAAGTTGTCTGAAAAGCAATGGGATTTTTTTGTCTTTTCCAATTGATTTCCACACTGAACCAACTGACTAGATCAATTTAAAAAAATATCCCAAGCGATTAGGACATCATCCTAATGAGGTGTAATGGCTAAATACATTTTATTTCAATTTTTGACTTGGTAATGGATTGGTTTAGAGACAAATTATCAATTGATATATAAATAGAGGCCATTTCCCTCGCTTCAAAACATCCAAAAACGTGTTTCATTTCATACTTCTCTCTCTCTCTCTCTCTCTCTCTCTCTCTCTCTCTATATATATATATATATATATATATATATATATATATATATATATATATATATATATATATATATATATATTTCTTTTGCTTACTTTCTCTCACTAATAATTTAGCATGATTGCTTTTTTAGAAAGTCTTTTTGCGAGTGAGAAAGTTGTAGATCTGGAAGAGTAGATTTGTAAGTGCCCCAAGGAACTTTTGTTTATACCTTGGTTGAACATTTTATCCAATTAGGGATTGTTTTTATGGGTTTGAAGTTAAACCTATAAAAAGCTTAGGTTTGGGATTTATGTGATCAAGTCTCTTTTTAAGGTCCAAGATTAGCCATTGGTAAAATCTCATAGGTTCTTGGTTACCCCGTGATAAAAAAAATTTGGTTAAAGCCTAGCCCGATACTAAAAACTTGTTTCGGTTCGATATCAACCTGGTGAAAAAATCTCACAAGTTATTGAGTAGCCCAATACAAAACCAAAGTTTATGTTTGAGCGTTCATCACGTTGTTAAAAGCTCTCAATGCTTGTTTAAAAGTTTGAAGGCTAATTGCTCCAAATTCTTGTGGAAAGAAGACTACTACTTCGATCATCCATTTGGAAAGAAGACTCGTCACTTCACTCCATAGTTTGTTGTTTAGTTAGAAGTTAGCTATAAACTTCATTTTTCCTTGTATAAGGGGATTTTAGAGTTTAACCTGCTAAAAACTCTTAAGATTATTATTAAATACTCTTAAGATCAATTCTTGGGGAGAGGAGTAAGTCTTTTTTCTTTTTTGACCAAACCTTTATAACTTTCGTGTTCTTCCTTTTTACCTTAACTCTTTAATTCCGCACTTTACTTCTGCAATTTTATTTTTCCGCTGCTTAATCTTTTAAAAAAATAAAATTAAAAATTCAAACTCAAATTTTAATTCCAATAGTTTTTCAAAACAATGTTTTTCTGAAACACGTAATTCACCCTCCTCTTGTGTGTAAAGTCACATGTCCAACTATTGAGTATTTGTGTTTTGGGTTGTAAAACTCTATTATTTGGTTATCTTTCTAATTTAGGAGAGTAAAGTATTTTTGTTGTAATTTTGATTCAACATTTTTATAAACCTTTATAATTATACAAATACTTGGGAGAGTGTTTGAGTAAAAGTGAGAGTAGTCTCACATTCAGGGGGAGTCTGGATCAAATTTCATGGGTAGTGTTAGGAAAATGGCACATAACTTGGAGAGTTCATATGAGACTGAAGAAGAGTGAATTTTATTTCATTGGGATGATTTCCTCCATATGTAGGTAAATTTGCACCAAAATAGTTAACAATTACTCTTGTTATTTATTTTATTGACTACTAAGAGTGAATTTCCTTTCATTTGGATGATTCCTTCCATATGTAGGTAACTTTGCACTTAAATGGTTAACAGCTACTTATGTTATTTATTTTAAGCATTCAATTTCTTTGTTACAGAATATTTTGTCATACACATTATTCCACCATTAAGTGTGACATCTTGCCATTGGTGGAGGAAATTTTTAATTGGCATCAGAACAGACACCATGTTCTAGTTGGGTAAGCTCCAAGGTTTTCTCTACATTATGTTCAAGATGGACAATTCTAAAGAAGTAGGATCTATGAATCGATCACCAATTCTTGATCATACAAACTATGGTTATTGGAATACTCGTATGGTTGAATATCTCAATTATATGGACATCAAGACTTGGAAAACACTCATAAATGGATAGACTCCTCCAAATATCATAGTTGAAGACAATAGTGAAACCTGAAAAGGATTAGCCAAAGGAAGAAGACGAAGAATCATTTGGTAACTCTCGTGCCCTTAATGCCATTTATAATGGAGTTGACAAGAATATCTTCAGAATCATTAACACATGTATCAGTGTCAAAGAAGCCCATGAAACTCTTGAAGTTTCTCATGAAGGGACATACAAGGTTCTTATGTTAAGACTTTAATCCTTCACAACAAAATTTGAAAACCTACAGATGAGGAGGATGGAACCATTGCTGAATTTAATGTTAGTCTCCGTGACATTTCCAATAATTCTTGTGCCTTTGGTAAAAATATGATAGAAGAAAATCTAGCAAGACAAATTCTTATATCTCTTTCAAAGAGGTTTGATATGAAAATCACATCCATTGAAGAATCCCAAGATTTTAGCAAACTAAAAGTTGATGAGTTTATTAGATCTCTTCTAACTTTTGAAATGGAGATTAACGACAAATCGAAGTAAAAAAGTAAAAGTGTGGCATTCAAAGATGATGTTGAAGAAAGGTGATAACTCGTTAGAGGGTGATGTTAATGAAAACTTGACCGAATCCATTTCTTTATAGCCAAAAGGTTTAGTAAGATCATGAGAATAATTCATAGGAGATCAAGGAATAATGTCACAAATAATGTCAAAGACAACCAACATTAAAACTCCAAAGGTGTTAACTTTCAATGCAAAGGAAAAGATGGTGAAAAATAAAACAAGGGGAAGGGAATCCAATGTCATGAATGTGAAAGCTTTTGACACATTCAGGATGAATATACTAACTTTCTTAGGAAACAGAAAAAAGGGTACACCTCCACCTTTTCTAACGATGAGTCAGATGAGGAGAGTCAAAGTGAGCAAGCCATTAGTGTGATTGCTCTCACAACTCGCACAAGGTCAAATTCAGATCTACATAATGACGATGACAGAAGTGATGACAATTTTTTTGATGAAACTCTTGTTGAAGCCTACAAGATCTTGTATATTAAATTGAATAATGAATGCAAAGCTAGTGAGAAGCAAAAAGTGAATATTGGAGTTCTGCTTCAAGACAAAACTTGCCTCATGGCTACAATCTCTTAAGTAAAGGAATAAGTTGATCATTTAAATTCCAAACTTGAAGATATTACTAGATATATTCACATGTTAAATTCTGGAACTGAGACCCTTGATGAAGTTCTAGGGGTGGGAAATATGCCAAGAGACATCAAAGAAATTAGGTACAATTATGAGTTAACAAACTCAAAAAACAAGTTTGTTTCTCCTATCAAGAAAATTGAGTTCATCATGTCTGACTCCAAGTCTCACCATCGGGTCAGACATCATATCCAAAACTTTAATGCATACGTAGGATCATCCTGGGTATGTCACTATTATGGTCGACAAGGCCATATACGACATTATTGCTACAAATTATATGGTAGACTTTTCACCCACTATCAGTCTCATTCTACCTGGAATGTGAAAAAAGATGTGCGACCTCAACAATTGTGGAAATCCAAGGGGAAACTCTAAATCATATAGATTATTCCTCCTTAAGAGTTTTTTCTCGTTAGTATTGGTACTTTGACAATGGTTATTCTAAACACGTGATAGGATAAAAGAACCACCTGAAGAACATAAAATCATACTCCGACATCTATGTCAATTTCAGTGATGGTGCCAAAGGATAAATCATAAGGAAAGGAACTTTAGACTATCTATGTCTCCCTTTTCTATATGATATGCATCTTGTTGAAGGTCTCATTATCAATCTCATATGTATTATTCAACTTTGTGATTAAGATCTGAGTGTATATTTCAATCATTTTGAATGCACAATCACTGAAAAACATCATGTTCAATAAATTAAAGGATCTAGATCAATTAAAATTTGTTATATGTGGTGCCCTCAAGAGAAGAATCAACCTTAATCATGCATTATCTCGAATATTGGTGATACTAATTTGTGGCATAGTAAACTTAACCATTTAAATCTCAGAAGTATGCAGAAGATTGTCAATGAAAATACCATTATTTGTCATCCTAATCTCAAAATTGAAGAAGAGAATACTTATGGTGAATGTTACATAGGAGAACAGACCAAGATGTGACACAAGAAGGTTCAACATCTTACCACCATCAGAGTTCTTGAACTGCTATACATGGATCTCATGGGACCCATACAATTTGAATTCCTATGAGGTAGGAGATATATATGTGTATATGTTGATGATTTCTCAAGGTACACATGGTTTGAATTTATACGTGAAAATTTCTACACTTTTACTACCTTTCAAAGTTTGTGTCACTATTTACGATGTGAGAAGGGAGAAGAAATTTGTAAGATTACTCGTATTTGCAGTAATCATGGAAGAGAATTTTAAAAGTCAAGCTTCTTAGAATTCTGTACTTCATAAGGTATAACTTATAAGCTTTCATCCCCTATCATACCACAAAAAATAGATTTTTTGAGTGAAAGAATCCAACTCTTCAATAAATGGCCAGAGTTATGTTTTATGTCAAGAATCTTCCCTATCACTTTTGGGAGAACGCAATAAACACTAATTGTTACATCCATAATTGTGTAACCATTAAACTAGGTACCAAGGTCACTCATTATAAGTTGTGGAGAGGAAGGAATCCAAATGTGAAATAGTTTCATGTGTTTGGTAGAAAATGTTATATCTTGCTGATAGAGAGAAAAGACAAAAGATGGATCCTAAAAGTGAAAAGGGTATATTCTTGGGATATTCCACAAATAGTAGGGAATATTACGTGTTCAATAATTAAACAAAATCTAATATGGAATTCATAAATGTCATTGTGGATGACATTTAATCTAAAGCTTTCAGTCAAAAAGAAGAGGATTTATTATTCTAGAGCAACATGTCTTACCTAATGTTCCAGACAAGAATACCAACATCGTTTTGCCAACTGTAGATGATAAGACTGAAATTGATTAAGTTAGTGCTCTAGAAAACAAGGGACTACCCACAAAAGTACAAAAGAATCATATTATAGAAAACATATTTGGGGATCAGAATGAAGGAGTCACAACCAGGTCAAAAGAGCATATTAATTATATAGAATTGATTTCCAATACGTAATTTATATCAAAAGTTAGCCTAAAAACTTAAGGAAACCCTAAAGGATGAAGATTGGATCAATTTTATGCAGGAAGAACTTATTCAATTTGAAAGGAATAAGTTTGGGAATCAATTCCTATACCTAACTCTACCAATATCATTGGCACCAAGTGGATATATAAGAACAAGTATGAAGAGAATGAGAATGTTGCAAGAAAAAGAGCTTCCGTAGTGGCTCAAGGATATACTAAATAGAGAGGGTAAACTTTGAAGAAACCTTTTCCCCAATTGCTCGTCTAGAAGTTATAATGTTGTTGTTGGGAGTTTTATATCTTATAAAATTCAAACTCTACCAAATAGATGTAAAAATGCTTTTATGAATGGTTACTTCGTACAAGAAGTCTATGCTAAACAACCAAAAGGGTTAACTGATCCATCCCATTCAAATCATATGTGCAAGCTTAAAAAGGATCTTTATGGGTTGAAACAAACTCTTATAGCTTGGTATGAAAGACTCACAAAATTTCTCACTAGCAATGGGTATGCTCTTGATGGAATCGAAAAACCTCTATTTGTCAAAAAAGATGATGGAAAACTCATGATAGCTCGAATATATGTGGATGACATTGTTGAAGCTAGCAAAAATATACTCGAACGCATTATACACTCGAACATACAACAAAGTTGCCATCGAACTTTATTTATTCCCAAAGTAAAGGGAAACCATCGATAAAACCCGGGGGAAAGAGAAACCTGGGTAACGAAGTCAGTTATGCAAGGGGAATGTATTAGCACCCCTAACATCTGTTGTACTCAATAGGAACCACTTTGATTGTTATTGCTCGAATGGGTGTTATATCTAAAGATTACTCGCAAAAGGATAAGGAAAAAAGAATGGAATAGATAAATTGATCTGTGAGGATTAAGGCCCTCATGCCTACGTATCCTTATAATGCAATAAGGAATTCAGAGCTCCGTAGTTCATAGAACTAATGGCGGGAAATAAAAGAAGTTGTGATAACAGAATGGTTTGAACCAAAGGATTATATGGTTTGAACTCCCAAAAGGGATGAAATCAAAACCCAATAGTAAAACTGGTATGAACTAACAAGCGAGGGGCCTAAGGCATGGTATCACCCTATTGGAATAATCGAAAACAAAGAGAATTAAGTGTTTGGTTTGACAACACAAACAACTTTTGGTTCACAAGCATACATAAGATGGAGATCAAAGAGATAATGTATTTGATTCAAAGATAACAGTATATCACATGAAGTGAATGAAGGTAGCAGATATGAAGGCATCATGGAGATGAACGGAATGAAAAAGAAAAAAAGTAACCAAAGTCATAGAAACCAATGGTTTGGTAAAAGTAACTGGGTAGTATAATTTGAAACCAAAGGTAATGATGTATTGGAATCCATAGAGGAATGAAATTTGTACTATAAATGGAAACAAACTCATTGGCCCAAAAAAGGAATAAAATGTTTGGTTTGAAAGCACAAACAACTCTTGGTACAAACATGGACTTTTGATTAAACGTCCTAAAAGGGTATATATGGATATCCAAAGGAAATGTATTTGATTTCAAAGAAATAGTAAGTCATTGGGTTGAACGGTTATGATTGAAGATAGATGATGGTTAATGAAAGAAATGGATGATGCCCTAAGGCGGAAGGAGGAATAATTAGGAATGTGCTCGCCAAGGATTGACATCCTCGTGCCTACATATTCTCGTAGTGTAATGAGAAAGTTAGAGCATTCTTAGTTCGTGGAACCACGAGAACAAAGGAAAGAGATTGACAGTGATGAAAAAGATAACTTATACCAACAAAATGGTAACATGGGAACCGATAAAGGTAAATGAACTTTGAATCGAAGAGTAAACAAGCTCGTTGGTCAAAAAGAAGGAATAAAGTGTTTGGTTTGACAGCACAAACAACTCTTGGTTCGCAAGGTTTTAGCCAAAAAGAAGGAATAAAGTGTTTGGTTTGACAACACAAACATTTCTTGGCTCACAAGGTGGAATTCGATTATATCGTCCTAAAATAGTGTATATGGGGCCCATAATAAAGTGTCGTTTGGCACAAGGAACAATATATCACTGTAGAGAACAAACAATTTGAGACCAAAGAAGAATGATATATTGGGTCCATGAAGGAATAAACTTTGAACCCAAGAGTAAACAGGATTTTTGACCGAAAAAGAATGAATAAAGTGTTTGGTTTGATAGCACAAACATCTCTTGGTTCACAGGAAGGCATTGGTTATGGAATCCAGTGGGAAAATGATGTTCGATTTAAAAAAGATGGTATTGATTGATGAATAGTGAAATAAGGTAGGATTAATAAACAGGGTAACTCGCGGAGAATCTGAATCATGTGCCTATATATTCTCACCATACAATGAGAAAGTCAGAGCTTTCGTAGTTCAGCCCACTAGGGATGACAGTAAGATAAGGTAAGATAAAATGATAATGAAAGATGGAATATGAAGAAGACTTGGCAGTCATTGGATATGAACCACACTAAAGTATATGAGTAAAGGTGAATACGATGAGCAACTGGGTCATTCGTCCCGTACCCAAGGATATTCAGAATGAGTTAATAAAATTCTCCACTCTCATTCATTATTTACTACTTAAGCCTTGTATGAAAGTTTGAACTTGAGGCCTTGAGATCCACAACTTACAGAAAGAGTCTTATCAAGTGATCAAAGGACTTTTGGTCACTTGAATAGACTGTGGGATTATACATGATCAAAGGATTTAGTTAATCAAAATTGCGTTTGATCAACTTGAGTCGAGGGTTGCTATGTGGTTAACCTAATCCAAGGGTTAAAATACGCACAAGTTAATCATAAGGGAACATGACAAGATTTCAATCATAACTATCAAAAATTAACTTGATTAAAATAGCTAATTATTCTAAGTCCATTATAACCCTAAGGGAACATGTAAATCAGACTATTTCTAAACCTAGGAGTGAAATGGTCATATTCCAAAAATTAGTGAAAGATGAAATTAACAACATAAGGTTAATCGAAATTCACTAAAACTAACTAAATGTTAATTAAAATTAAATGCAAAATTCATGGTGAAAATATTGAACTAAAAATCTAAACCTAGCCTAACTCTAATTATCACCCAAACCAGGAATCCTCACAAATCAGCATAATTAATGAAGTAATTAAAAAATTAATCAAATTAAAAAAAGGTGGATTAAGGGTTAACTATGAACAGGGGTATGGAGGAAGTATGTGAGGTGCGGATAGAAACGTTTGGGCCTTATGCGCATCGGCGAAACATGATTAACGAAACTCTACATTACACGACCACAATTCCCCAACCTTAATCACTTGCATTCTCTTAGGGGGTGTTTGTTTCGTGGATACAAATATTATTCCCGGGAATATGACATTGGAATTCACATATTCCCTTGTTTGTTTTAAGTTTTGATAGTTTATGTCTGGGTACTTTTTATTCCCGGGAATATGTTTTGTTCATAAATTTCTCCATTTTTATTTCCATGTCAAATGATGGGAATCTTATATTCCCATGGGAATATAAAATAACCAACCATAACTTCCCACTCATGTTATTTTAACACATTTATTTTTAATTTTTTAATTTTTAAAATTTAATTAAATAAAACTTAAAAATATTCCTAGGAACTTTATTGATTTTGCCAAACACATCGATGGGAATAACGTTCCTGACAATACTATTCCTATGAATGATATTCCCGGGATTATAATTTTAGTCCATCAAACAAACACACCCTTATTCTCCCACTTTCACGATGTTCAACCGAAACTCGAAACAGTAACTGAAACCTACCATGATCCTGAATCCATCGCTTCTGTTTTCATCCAAATTGTGTACAAGGTGAATAACATAAGGTGCATCGGAGGGAGGGCAAAAAAAAAAGAATTGCAATTGAATCCAAGGATGTGGAAGAAAACTCACCGTGATGGAGCTCCGGCAGGGTGAACCATCGGTGAATCCAAAAGGTATTAAGTCTCTGCTTCACTTTAATCTTTCCTTTTCCTATCTTGTTCTTTGGATTGGATATCAAATTATGAGTTTGTGATATTAAGAGGGGTGTGTTCTATGATTCGATGATTTTGTCAATGATTTGATCTTGGACGCGCGCGTTTGAAGAAGATTACTTTTTGACCTGTTTGGTTGACCAAGTGATTCTTTCTGTTTGATTCAATGAGGGAAGGCTTTTTCTGTTTGATTGGAAAATGGTGTGAAGGATTTGATTTTTCTGTTGATTTTACAGAGATGAAATGGAGAATGAGAAGATGGAAGATACTCAGGTTCCAGAGTTGAAACTCAAGTTGCAGAGTTGAAACTCAAGTTCCAGAATCCATTTTCAGGTTAAAGAGAGGTGAGTCTTATTTATAGATTTCTCCTCTTCTCAAATCTGTTAGAAATTCAGATTAAATGGCAATCAAATCCAATTCAAATTACATTGAAATGTGAGATTCCGTTAATGGTTATTTAGCAAATTGCACTAGTTAGTTGTTTAGGTAGCATTTTGACCAAGTTAGTTGAATATCATGTGGTGGTCATTTTTTGTTAAATCAGTTGCAGTTAGAAACCCGATCTTTATTTAGCTCTGTTACTAGCAGGAGGAGTCCAAGTTGTCGTGTCAGAAATCTTTTGTAGGTAGAAAATGCGGTGTCTCAA
Source organism: Lathyrus oleraceus (assembly GCF_024323335.1). Classification (NCBI taxonomy): domain Eukaryota; kingdom Viridiplantae; phylum Streptophyta; class Magnoliopsida; order Fabales; family Fabaceae; genus Lathyrus; species Lathyrus oleraceus. The sequence goes on from NC_066579.1 coordinate 453,912,711, forward strand.
CTACGCACTGCAGGTTATGTTGCTTCAGGAACTCTCCTGCCATGTATTCAGTGACTGCTTAGAGATATAGGTTTAATATGAGCTTCTACTCGAACAGGGTTGTGCGTGCAATCTTCTGTCATGCCTTCAATGTGAGTTGTCTGGAGATGTTAGCAGGGTTAGCTTGAGAGGTTAATTATGCACGATTTGTTAGGTAATTGCAATGGTCGAATGAAATGTTAATTTGTGATGCAGACTATTTTGAATTTTCTGTTTTGAAATGGATGCTTATGCTTTAATGTTGTGATGTGTCATATTTGCAATGAATGGTTGTTTAATGAATCCTGACTTGGACTTAAATTGTGAATCTCTTGTCCATGAATTGCTATGCTAATGAGGCTCTTTTATGAAGAAAAAAAATGTTAATTGTATTGGAAAAGGAATATTGCAAAACTAATGAGGTGTTAATGTTTAGGGATTGACTTGTTAGAATCGATTAAATGACATGAATCAAGTATGCTTATTTATTGTTTGATTGGTGAGAAAATATGTATGGTTTTTGGCTGCATTATCTTGTTTGATGTACATAAATGAATTGCTTTGCATAATGCTTTTGGTATGTCATGGCCATGAATATAAATGCTTGGAATGATGAGTTTGTTATGCTTGAATGTATGGTTGGTTTATGTATGCCTAGGATATGGATTGGAATGTTCAGAACTGATTTTGGCCATGGTTGATTGCTGCAGAATTCTGACTTAGTGGTAGGCATGGTGGGCAAGATAGCAAGTCACAATGCAAGCCACATAACAAAGTCAAGGCATAATGACCAAATTTTGCAAAGCTTGAATAATGGAGGAAATGGTGACCATGGAAGATTTAGGAATGATGCAATGATGAAGATGTGATGAATATTAGATTTTAGGATGAAAAATGTGATGGTTGACTTTGGTCAACTTGTTGACCAAAAAATCAACTTTTGTAAAATGTGATTTTTTTTTGCATTTTTCCCATGTAATGAACATTTTATGGATGATAATGAATGGAATTGGTCAACTAAATAAAAAATGAATTGATTTTGTACATGAACATGTTATTTGAAATGGATTTAAATTTGGACTTAAATGAACATGACTTGAAATACATTTGCCTTTGTATGGACACTTGAATGAGGAATGGATGAATCAATGAATTGACTTGCAACTTAACTTGAATCAACATATGCTTGACATGGAATGAATGGTGAAGACATGGACATGCATGAACCATGAACGAGAATTGGATTGAAATGGATGACTTGATGATCTAGTATGAATGCCTTGAACATGATTAAGATTAGCATGAATGATGAATAAGATCAATGACTTTGAGTGAATCATCTTAGCATGAAACAAAGATCTTAGCATGTACCAAAAAGCACAAAGAACTAGGACCTAGACCATGGGCCAAACCAAAGGCATGACCAAGACACTAGGTATAAAGGTGAGCCAGATGAAATACCACAACATGTATTTAGGCACAAACCAATGGACACATACATATGATGCACAGGTGGGTATGAGGCCTATGGGATCAAGAGCAATAGTCCAACATGAATAGCCAGACACAAAATATTATTGAATGAACCTTGACCAAAATGAATCAAGCCATTAGGGTTTCACATCCCCTATGTCCAGATGAATAGCCAAGTCATGCTTTTAGGGTTTTATCCATACACAAACCCTAACTTTACAAGCCAAGAGCTTTGAATCTATAATGATGAGCTATTAAATATGAATGAATGATTGATGCACCTGAATGAAACATGAGTGTATGCAAATGATTCTCAAATTAAGGATTGAATGAAAAGATGAAAAAGGGAGGGCAAATTTTAGGGTACAACAATTGTGTTTGATGAAATTTCAAGCAAGATGGTAGAATATTTTGTTCAACGAATGTAATTTGAATTTGAAATGGGCTTGGTTGCTGAACTTATTTTTTTCTGGGTTTCAAGTTAAACAAATAAAATATGACATCTTTTTTTCCAAAAGCAAGTATACTAGAAATATAGTGCAGAAGTTTGGTTTGAAAAATTCTAAGCATAAACAAACTCCTCCTACTATTCATGTCAAGATTATGAAAGATGATCAATGAGTAACAGTTGATCAAAGTGTCTAGGAGTATGATTTATAGTCTCTTGTATCTCACTTATAACAATCTTGGCATCACTTTCTATGTAGGTGTGTATGCTCATTATCAAGCCAATCCTAAAATGAGTCATCTCTCACAAGTCAAAAGAATCATCAAGCATATAAGTGGGACTAGTGACTATGGGCTTTTATACTCCTCTGATACCATTTTTTTCTAGTTGGATATTATGATGATGATTGGACAGGAAATGCAAATGATAAAAAGAGTACCTCTAATGGGTGTTTCTTCTTAGGAACAATAATATCTCTTGGTCCAATCAAAAAAAGTTTATTTCCTTATCCAATGCAGAAGATGAGTATATTGTTGTAGGAAGAAGTTGCACTCAAATAAACAGACTAAAACCACACACAAAATAATAGAAGTAATCATACTCCATAAATTTGTAACAACAATTGGGATTGTATTACATTAGAACATATAGGGTGTTACAATTCTAACCCCGTTAAAATAGTTTAGAGCTTAAAACCAGTAAATTATAAACAAGTTAAGGCAGAGTTTTCTCATCCGGTCCACTTTGTTTGGTTCCAATTTACCTTAACTAGCCGAATCTCTTTTCGTATCAAATACTTTACACTTTTACCATCAATACTCATCGGGTGAACTTTCATTTAATAGATGGAAGTTTTGATTTTATAAGATATTTTTGGTGCTCTAATCATCAACTAAATTGAAAGGACATATGATTTATCTTAATTGTGTGCATGTGAGATGTATAATGACCTCTAACAGATTTTCTAGTAAATTTTGTTTTTCTTCATTTACATTATTAACAAAACTCAATAATTGAGAAGTTTTGTATATGGCACGAGTTAAATTCTTTGAAAACGAGTTCAAGAATGAAGCAGAAGAAAATAATTTGAAAAGGGTATTAAGATCATATGGATGAGTCATGATGGTAAATATTTAATTAAAGAATATAATGACTATTTAAATCATATCATGTTTGTCATTCTTCTATATAAGATAGTATGACTATATCTTTGTGACACTTTTTATATAAAAAAATTGCATATAGTTATTCGTATCCATAACCATTTTCATTAAAAGTAGTCATAGAGACACCCTATTTGATATGGAGATAAGAGTACCTAGTTTGTTTTAATGATAACTTGTGTTCTAAGGTTTATTAAGTAAATTTGATTATAATCTAGAAGAAGATGTGTTATGGAAGTATCCCAATGAAAATAAGGGGAACCGATTCTATAACATTCCAATGAAAATAAGGGACACTGATTCTATAACACTTTATAAGAGAAAATTGTTATAGAAGATGTAAAATGGGATCACATTCCTTAATTGGAATAGGCTTATCTATGTGTGTGACACATATAAATTGTTTGTAAATCCAAAAGATGTTAGAAACGTATATAAGCTCTCTAAATCCATTTATGGATTAGAGAAAACTTCTTAAAATTAAATTCTTTTATTAATAAATTTTTATAAAAAATTGGATTAATGAATATTAAGTTTAAATCTTGCATACATAAGAAAGTTAGTGGGAATATTTTCATTAGTCTAATATAGTATGAAGACGGCATACTAATCATCAAAATAAGTTCACTACACGACAAATATATGACATGGCTAAAGAAATGTTTAGACGGAATTTTCTAAAATATTAGAAATCAAAATCTATAAGATGAATTGTACCTTTGCCTAAATACTTATCCGGATGAAGTGTTAAGATGCATTACATATATAATCCACCAAAAATTGTGTGAAACTTTAATTATATATTTAAATTTAAAACATACATAAGAATTCAAGATACATTTATTTTCAAATGAAACCTTATATTTTAGACAATTCTTTTGAAAATATTTGAATTTTTCATAAATGATTATTCTTAATTTTTACTTCATTTTTCTTAATGCCGGTAAAAGACTTAACAATCTTTAACGATCTTTTTTCTTTACCTATTTCTTTTATAAAAAAAAGTTACCTTCATGATAATTCCCTATATGAATATTTGAATAACATCACTTTTTATTATTTAAATAATATCGATAAATACTTTTTTAAATCGATACATATTCATATTATTTGAATAACACTCTTTCATAACATTTAAATAATCCAATCATTTTTAAATATTCTTATAAGAGTATATAAAAAGATAATTATTCACGTTTTAGTCATTGTAGACAAGGTCATAAAACGTGGGTCATTTTGATAGTAACAGTTTTATGATGACATTATAAAACTAAACATGAGTACCATACCATTGCCAAGCCACTTGTGTTCTCTGTTTCTTCTTCCTCTCTCTCTCTCTTAAGAACTAAAACATGTTAGAAAAAGAAAGGAAGAAAAGGTATGGAATTTTAATGTGTGGAGAGGATTCAGAGTACTTGTTAAAGAGACATGGAGGTTGCTATGGTTTCTTCACAAAAATGTTGGCTGAGGAAGGAGAAACATGGGAGCTTTACAAAGTTGTTAATGGAGAATTTCCTCAAGACGATGATGTTTGTTTGTATGATGGTTTTATCATCACTGGAAGCTGTCATGATGCACATGCCAATGACCCTTGGATCCTTAAACTTCTCACTCTCATTCACACTTTGAATTCATTCAACAAAAAAATTCTTGGCATTTGCTTTGGCCATCAGGTACATATTTCTTTGTTTTATCATAATGAATTGGCTTGTGACATTCTATTGTTGTTGACAAAAGTACCATTTTGTTGTTGATGTTTTTTGCGAGCTATGTTAAAAACATATGGTCTTATTTTGATTCTTGGTCACTTTACCAAATTAATATTTTAAAAATATTATGTTAAGAGTCTCGCGTGAAATAATACCAAATTTAAAAAATATGTTATTAAGTGGAGGTAAACCTCTCTTATAAATACATTTTATAAGTTTGAGATAACTCAAGTGCAATTTTAAAAGTTTAATATATTCAATTCATAAATAAAAAATAGGAATGTTATGGTTGTCATTTTTTCATTAGATTATGCACAATTACACATGATACATATGAGATCATGAACTTATATATATATATATATATATATATATATATATATATATATATATATATATATATATATATATATATATATATATATATATATAATATTGAATGTTGAATTTTTCACTAAAACCAAAAGTATTATTAATAGATAATTGGGAGAGCATTAGGAGGGAAAGTTGTTCGTTCTACAGCTGGTTGGGACATTGATGTCACTACCATCAACCTGTTACAATCATCTTATTCAAATAAACCCCTCAACTTGCCATCAAAACTTTCACTCTTCCAGTGTCACCGTGATGAGGTATGTCATGTGCATTTCTAACTCTTTTTTTATTATTAATTATTCTTAAATGATTGTATAACTTGTTTATATTAAACTCATTAGGTTCGAGATTTGCCCGACGAAGCCCAGATTATTGGTTGGTCAGAAAAAACTGGAATTGAGATTTTTAGATATGGAGATAACATGCTAGGGATTCAAGGTCACCCTGAATTCACCATTGACATATTATTTCACTTTATTGATCGTCTCACTCATCGTAATTTAATTCAGGTAGGTTATAGATTTTTAAATTGCTATCATTTTCAATGATATTTCTTATATATATCATGATAGGGTATTTAGTGTAAGTGGAATATTTTTATACTACTAAAAGTCAATAAGAGTAAAGATCTTTCAGAATATTTTAAAATCCTAAAAAGATTTGATCCTTGCTAGTGCAGTTCACATTTAAATAGCAACACCTCATATAAAATATGAGTAGTATTATCTAGATGCAAAAGTTTATACAAGTTTTCAATAACCTATATTATGTCTATATTTTTAGTTAGAATTTTATCCTAAAATATAAATAAATAAGATATCGTGGATTCATGTTTTCTAATATTGTGATCGTAAATGATAGAAATAAAATATGATTATATATAATTATGAACACAATTAATAGACAAACTTATTTTTAAAAATATTTGTTTGATACTACTAATTTATTATGAAAATAATATGGGAATATTGATCAGAATAATTTTAATGTTAGTATTGGGACAAAATTAGTGTTAATGTTTGGGCGTTTGGAATTTGCAGGAAGCTTTTGCTTTGAACGCAAAGGTAAAGGCAGCATTACGGAAGCCAGACTCAGAAGCATGGAAAACACTTTGTCTCACATTTCTTAAAGAATAATTATTATTGTAATAGTTATGTAATTTGTAACATATATTGAAGAAGGCATGTAGAAGAAAAATACTAAATAGCTATGACCGTTGTATTGATGTTCTTGTAACACTATACAAAAATGAGAAAATAAAATCAAATTGAAAGATGAAGGTTTTTATTAAAATAATCTTGTCAAAATCTTATGACTAACTCTCTAAAAAAAAATAATAACTTCTAGCATTATTTTCATAAAGATGTCGTCCAGACAAAGTAACAACAGTTAATGATCATGATTACGGAATCATTCAAATATGTATATATACACAAGAACAATAGAGATATATTTGACTTAGTGATGATTGGTGTTGTATTTGGTAGGGAGGATTACGGTTTAATTCCCCACAATGGCAGTTGAGAGGGACAAAAAAAATCCAAAATAAAACCACTAAAGTTTTTCCTTCAGCGGAAATTAAACTGGGTCACCAGAGTTACTTGGAATGGTAGTGTACCAGTAAACTATTTATCATTGCATTGAGTGAGTGTTATACATTATATTATTGATTTAAATTCTTTGATAACATTATCAAATTCACAAGTTTAATATCACAATGAAAATTGAAACGTGTTTCATTTGCAATCTACAACATTAATCCATGTTGTAATAAACGAAGTTGACTTGAAAATCCATAAACACTCGGACTCGCGCCACTTCTATGGTTTCTTGATACGATCTTGTTTTTGCACCTACACAAAATCATGATCCCATATTTACATGCCTCAATTCCTCGCCATGTTCTTCACATATTGGTTAAATTGTTGTTGTTGTGTGATGATGTGCTTACAGTAGTTTACGTCATGTCTAATTTTCATTCTTTGAGCTTTGTTTGGATTGATCTTTGATGAATTGTTGTTGTTGTTCTTAGTTGATTAATGAATACGATGAATGTTCATGAACATGAGAGAGAATGAGGGGAGGGAGAGGGAAAGAATGCCACATCAGCGCCATGTGTATGCCAAGTGATCTTCTATTTTGACTTTGACTAGTAGAGCAAACGAAAAGTACTAACGTGGTGTTGTTTGAACAATTAAATGATCAATTTGAAATTTTTTAAAATTGAGGTACCAAAACGGACTCTGAAGTAAAGTTAAAGAATCAAAAAGGATATTTTACCTAATAATAATAATAAAGAACAACAGAGATCAATCAAGAATCAAATATGATTGAGATTAAGTTCTTTTACACTAGTGAGATTATACACAATGTACTTTTTGGAATTACATATGATGTTAATTCTCGGGTGAGTAAAATTGACCCGGGTCTCAGATTCAATAATAATTCAATAATCTTTTCCGCAAAGACTTTCAAAGACGAAGAACGGTTATCTAACTCAAGAGAAAAAGCTATACATCGGCCTAGTAATCGTTAGATTAATAGGAATAGCACTATTCATAGCCACGACAATCATAAACTTTGACATATCATTGTTATATTGTCCAATTTAATTTGGAATTCAAACCACTACAACAACCCGACACCGATCCACCTACATTCAATACTCCCTTATGCCATATCACTTGTTGTTCCACAACAATTGATTTCCCAAAGAAAATTTGTTTCAATGGATTAAAATCGCATGGATGTTGTGTCACATCATGTCTCTCTGAGAAACGTTGTCATGAGTTTTTGAAACCGTGTTCGAGAAGCATATTTCTCTCTAAAAAACGTTGCCATGAACTTTAAGTTATAGAATGTTTGTCGGGTCTTCCCTCACACATGCCTTCATTTTTTGCTGGTTGAACCATACTTTTAGACTCGCACCCTATACTATTTTTGCTTCATTCCACACCGCTTTTTTTGGGTTTTTATGGAACTAGTCTAAAAAGTGTTAGAACTTGGAACCACAAGGTTGATGAAATGGAGTAATTGAATATGAGAGAGAGAGAGAGAGAGAGAGAGAGAGAGAGAGAGAGAGAGAGAGAGACTATAATTGGGGGTGAGAATGCACATTAACATTGATTCAAATGCCCTTTGGGTATTTATACAAATTATAGTTGATTGGACACAAGTAATAAAGCTGAAGAAAAAAATAAAACTAACTGCCTGTAACTGGATACGCAAAAACTTTAACCGATTGCAGATGTTTCTACAAAACAAAATCAATACAGTGGTAACCGGTTACCAAAATGCAATAACCAGTTACACTTATTATAATAGAGCCAAAAACACTACACCTTGTAACCGGCTACCAAAACGCAGTAACCAGTTACAACACTTGAATTATTAATTTTTCACAACACACCACATTAACCCAAGTGCTCAAAGTCTTCCATGTCCATGTTTTTCTTCAATCTCTTGAACATTGTGAGTGCAACTTTTCGTTAGATGCATTTTATATGATGTTAAAATTAGGATACTTTAGCATTTATGTATATTGGATGGTATCCTCTGAGTCTCAATATGCATCTTAGCATTAGGAAGCATAAAAATATTCTGAAATAAGTTGGAAAAGGTTTCATGCATCAAAAACAAGTTTTTATGGGCAAAACAATCTATGTGTCGACACATACATGCTTTAGGTCGACACATAGATATAAAACTTTCCTATGTGATCATGGAAGAGAATTTTAAAATCACCGCTTTGAGAAGTATTGTGATAAATATGGCATTGAGCATAACTTCTTCACTCCAAGAACTCCATAATAAAACGGTGTTGTGGAGCATAAAAATCGTGTTTTAGAGGAGTTGGCTAGAACTATGCTCAATGAAGGTAATCTACCTAAGTATTTCTGGGTCGATTCCATTAGCACGACATGTTATGTCTTGAATAGAATACTAATATGTCCTCTTTTAGACAAAACTCCCTATGAACTACTTAAGGGTAGAAAACCTAATTTATCATATTTTCACGTTTTCGAATGTAAATGTTTTGTTTTGAATAATGGAAAGGATAATCTTGGTAAGTTTGATGCAAAAATTGATGAAGGTATCTTCCTTGGATACTCTCGGTCTAGCAAAGCTTATAGGGTTTAAAACAAAAGATTACTTATTGTTGAAGAGTCGGTACACGTCACTTTTGATGAATCTTATCCGAAAAATATCAGGAAAGGTGTTTCTTTTTATGATATAGGTGTATCTTCACAATACATTCTCAAAGAATCCAAAGAAGGAATTGATCAACCTAAAGCGGTGGAATATGAGATAGAAGAAGATAACGATTATGAAAAGGAGAAGGTTGAAAGTCTAGCTGTAGTGGACGACCTACCTTTGGTTTGGAGAACCTCCAAAGATTATCATACCGACAACATACTTGGAGTCATCACCAAAGGCGTGACAACACGCTCCAAGATAAGTAACTTTTGTTATCACTTTGCGTTCGTTTCACAAGTTGAACCTAAAAATGCTAAAGATGTATTACTTGACGAACATTGGCTTATGGACATACAAGATGAACTAAACCAATTTAAAAGAAATGATGTTTGGGACCTTGCCCCTCATCCTAAGAATCATCAATTTATTGGCACCAAATGGGTTTTTAGAAACAAACTCGACAAAAAAAAGTGATAACTAGGAACAAAGGCCGACTAGTGGCACAAGGTTATAACCAAGAGGAGGGAATTGACTATTAGGAAACTTATGCTCTGGTTGGTCGCCTCGAGTATATATGCCTTCTACTAGCTTATGCTTGCTCTAAAGATTTCAAGTTATTTCAAATGGAAGTGAAAAGTGTGTTCCTTAATGGATATATTAATTAGGAAGTGTATGTGGCTCAACCTCCCGATTTTGAAAATCATGAGTATCTGAATCATGTTTATAAACTAAAACGAGCTTTGTATGGTCTCAAACAAGCACCTAGATCTTGGTATGAGCGAATTAGTAATTTTTTAACCGATCAAGGATACTCTATTGAAAGGTAAATACTACACTTTTCATTAAGTGTCAAGAAAAGCATACTCTTTTAGTTCAAGTTTGTAACACCCATATATAATACATGTCTAGAATTACATATTATACGCAACTGTAATGTTGGTACTGAAATTCCTAAGTGCATAATGGCAACTTTGTACATATTACATGCCCAAATAATATTATAACTTTGGCACAATATATACAAAGGTGCCCAAAATAAAACTAAGAACTAGATCACTATAGAATAATCTCAAAATAGACATAAGCACAGCGGAACAACCATCCCAAAATATCAAACAAGCAAGGACATCAAGCTATCTTGTCCTTACCCTTCACTTGCTCATAACTACCTGAAAAATAATCAACAACATGGGGTGACACAATCAAACCCAGGTCACAAGTATTAGTGCGTACATCTCAATTCTTACTCTATATAAGCATCGCAACTTGGGACGACACAATCAAGGGCTATTTCCAACTACGTGACTAAATAGAACACAACGTGATTGTATTTGACAATCACAAGGTGATAACATTCACCTCAATCACACAATTATAACATGTTCCCTACAAGGAATCTTACTCTCAACCATGGCAATCATCCATCCATGATACTCACCTAGGTATCATATGGAATGAATGTTGAAGTCTAATATTATCTAAGTCATATGTCTAGCTTCTTAACCTAATTAAATCACTAGGTTACCTCACTTAGTTCATCATGTATTACTTCCAATTATTAATGATGTAAAGCATACATATTATGGAAAGTGGTTAGTAGTAGATGCAATGCATTAAGGAACATTAGAAAACAAGACAAGAAGAAAAAAGCATGATCCAATCAATTGGTTAGGGAGGCCCAGTCGATTGATTTAGTTTTCAAATCCATTTTCAAAGAAAAAGGAAGGGTCAATTGATTATGGTCCAATGTCAATTGATTGGCTTTTGGAAAATTTTGTTTTCTTCAACACAAAAAGAAATCACAATCGAATATAACCAATGACCAATCAATTGGTCTCAGAAAAATCTCAACTCCCTCAAAATTATGTGATTCCTCACAATCGATTGGTCTAGAAAGAGCCTTAGGACCAATCGATTGGTCTCTGTATCTTTTCCAAATCTTTCTCTGCAACTTTCCAATTTCTCAAACTTGCATAACTTTGTTTCATGTTTAACAGACATATCCACCAATATGATAACTAACACACATCATGGAAACATCATACAACATGTGTGTGTATATATATGTGTATATATATATATATATATATATATATATATATATATATATATATATATATATATATATATATATATATATATATATATATATTTCATAATTTCCTCAAGATCATGAACACATACTCATAACAACAACAATCATGTGCAAACATGTGAAACACAATAATCATGGAAGACTTAGTATCCATTGTTCATGATCAAGAAAACTTTTATCATCCTATCTTACTAATTACTCTATGAGTCAACAAACCCTAACTTCTAAAATCACAAGGTTTCTAACTAGAACCCACCTTGAAGAATAGATGAGAAGATTGTTGTTGCAAGATGAAGAGATGAAATAATGATGATGATGATTCCAAGCTTCTATCATCCTCCAATATTCTCCTTCTTCTTCTTTTCCACAAGGTTTCTTATTTATCTCTAAGTTTCCTTCTTCTTTTCCCACCTTCCATTTCTCTGATAATGTTTTACTGATAAAGTGAAAAGAATGATTAGAGAACGTATCTTAACATGTGGTGACATTGGTCAATGGGTGGAATGAAGTATGTGGTCACAAATGAAAGGAATATTTGTGTGGTTAATAGTGATTATTGGTAGTAAAGATCTTATTAAGTAGCAATACTTAAATAATATTTTTCTACCGGAGTAATTGACTCATTATTAATGTTAATAAAATATTCCTTTTTATACCTATTAATAAAAGGTCACTCTTAAGGAATATTAATTAAGTCAATCTGAGTTCACTAGTTACTCTAATTATCCCAATTGATAACTTTCAGAGTACATGGGAACTTAGTTGATCTCAATTGACATGAATTCGAATATTTAAGGAAACATGGGGTATTACATTGTCCTCCGGTTAAATAAAAATTTGTCCTCGAATTTAAATATCACTTGGAAAAGATGAGGGTAAGCTTCTCGCATCTCAGACTCAAGCTCCCAAGTAACATCACTCGGATGTGATTCATCCCACTGAACTATAACAAGAGGAATCTCCTTGTTTCTCAACACATTGGTTTCTCTTCCCACAATACTACTTGGTTGAGTTGTAAAGGTTAAGTCTGCTTCTACTTCCACTGAATCTAGGAGAACAGGCTAAAGAGGATCAGAAATGAAATTTCAGAGTTGAGATACGTGAAAAACATCATGCATCTCAGATAAATAAGGTGGTAATTTTAATCTATAAGCTACTTCACTGATCCTCTCTATAACCTGATATGGTCCCATGTATCTCGGACTTAACTTTCGTGACTTAAATGGTCCTTTCAATCTCAATCTTGTAGTAACCTTTAAAATACACGGTCACCTTCCTCAAATTCTAATGGTCTTCTTATGTTATCTGCATAACTCTTTTGACGATCTTGGCTTTTCTTCATCTTCTTACGAATCATTCTTATCTTTTATGTAGTCTCTTGAATAATTTTTGGTCCTAATATCCTTTCTTCACCAGCTTCTGTCCAATACAAAGGAGTTCTGCATTTCCTCCTCTACAAATCTTCATAAGGAGCCATTCTGATACTTGCATGGTAACTATTGTTGTATGCAAATTCAATCAATGGTAAGAGCTTTTTCTAATTTCCTCCATTTTCAAGAACACAAACTCTTAACATATCTTCCAAGGTATGTATCGTCCTCTTAGTCTGGCCATCCGTCTGAGGATGATTAGATGTAATCAAACACAACTTCAATCTCATGGCCTGCTGAAAAGCTATCCAAAATCTTGAGGTAAAATTTGGATCTCTATCTGATACAATACTAGTGAGGGCACCATGTAATCTCACAATCTATGAAATAAATAACCGTCCAAGATGACTTGCCTTGTAAGTAGTTTTCACGGCTAGGACATATGCATACTTAGTTAACCGATCCATAATCACCCATATGGAATCATAACCACCTTGCATACGAGGTAACCCAACAGCAAAATCCATTTAAATATTATCCCGTTGCCACATTGGAATCTCTAACGGTCACAACAAACCATCTGGATTCTAATGGTCAATCTTTACTTGTTGGCACACTACACATTCAGACACATACTTTGCACTATCCCTTTTCAATCCAGGCCACCGATAATCCTTCTTCAAGTCTTGATACATCTTTGATGAACGTGGATGTCATCATGTTTCTGGCGTCGTTGCTGGGGGACTGTTGATTTTTCAATAATGTGACATTTGTGCAATTTTTATTATTATTTTTAGTATTTTTAATTTAGTTTTCTTGTTTATCATAGTGCTATTGAGGTACTTTCTGTTTTTGTATGCACAGTTCTGGATCAAAATTAACAATATTGGATCTATAAATTGACACATCCTCTCTGAAAAGCAGTTAGAAAAACAGCTCTGGACGGGGGAATACTAGAAGAAGAGCAACTATCAAGTTCTTCTGACTCTGAAGAAGAAGTCATGTCAGTTGTACAACCCCTAACTATGGGAGATTACTGTAAACACACTGACGAGTTATAGGTTTTAATCGGGTTTGTGTCGACAAACCCTGCTAACTTTGATATGAAGAATTCTATACTTTCAGGTTTAAGAGAAAATTTGTTCGACGGGAACACGATTACAGACCCATGGGCACATCTTGCACACTTCTATGAAATTTCCTCAATATGCAAACCAACTTATGTCACTGAAGACCAGGTTAAATTAAGGTTTGTAGGGTTCTCAATAATTGGAGGGGCGAAAGATTGGTTGCTTTTCCTTCCGAATGGAAAAATACGGACTTGAAAGGAATTGGAGGATAAATTCCTTGAAATACTTTTTACTACAACTCAATTACCAAACGTCGAGCAGAAATTGTCAATTTTGAGCAATAGGAAATTGAGTCAGTTTATGATGCTTGGAAAAGATTCAAACTTTTGTTACGTAGATACCCAAATCACAACATGAATAATATGGAGCAGATGCAAAACTTCATCAAAGGTCTCAAGAGTCAAATTTACATGTTATTGGATGCTTCCGCGAGAGGTATAATCCACCAAATAACATAATTGAGAAGATGTGTATGAATGAGTACCGTTCGAAAAATGAAAGGTCGGTAAAGCTTGAAACTATGGGCACGCCTAAAGGCATGTTACCTCTTGATATCCATACTTCTCTTTTAGTTCAAATTGAATTGTTAAATAAAAGCTAGCTAAAAGCAGCTTAGGTAGAGCTAACGTTAGCCAGGTACAAGCACTGAGGTGTGATTTCTGTGGAGGAGAATATGTGAATGGAAGATGCTCATTGGAAGGGACAAGTAAGGAGGTCCAGTTTGCTAATTTTCAAAAGAATAACTCGTATTCCAACACATACAATCTGGGTTGGAAAGATCACCCAAATTTCTGTTGGAGCAATAACCAAAATTCAAATTCCAACCAAGGAATGCAACAAAGCCAACAAGCTTTGTTTCAAAGGAAGTCATCACAATTGAAAGAGAGTCTGCAGAATTTTATTAAAGTGACACCGAGTAGTTTTGATCAAGTAACTAAGAACCGTGAGAAAATGAGTAGAAACCAGGATGCGTCTATCAAAAATATGGAGATGAAGATTGGCTAGTTATCCAGACAAATCGCTGCATTGCCAAGCTCGGGTATAGGATTCACAGGTAATGTCGTAGACAATCCTAAGAATGAAATATGCAAGATTGTTGATACAGATTTAAGGGTGATTATTCAAAAGGGTAAATATGAGATTGAAAAAGAAGAGAATAACAATCAAGGTGACCAAGACGAAAGAGGAGTCACATTTGATCAACTCATTAATAAAAACTCTCCTTGGAGAAGAACAAAGAAACAGATCCTAACTGAGCCAAACCCTCTTTTACCGGATTATGTAAAACCATTGTTCCCGATAATTAAAAAGAAACTAGTTCAAGATAATGAAGCAGGGATGTTTGCAAAGTTCAAGGAAATGCTAGTTACTCTCCAGGTAAGTATTTCGTTCCATGAAATTTTAGAACTAATGCCTAAATTTTCTAAATCTATGAAGATGTTACTAAAGGGAACGAAAGAAAAAATGGTCAAGGAACATGTAAACATGACCCAAAAGGATGATGTGGTAATATCTCAAGCTTTGCTACCAAAATTAAAAGATCTCGGTAAGTTGAGTAGTTCTTGTAGTATCGGTGAGGTGAATATTTTGCATGCTCTATGTGATCTTAGAGTTAGCATAAATGTCATGCCACTGAAAACAGTGAAAGAATTGAAAGTGGTTGAGATCACACCGAGTAACATGTCTCTCACTCTAAGTGGTTCATTTGTTACTCAATTGGTTGGTATTGTACGTGATGTGTTAGTACATGTCGATGGGTTAGTGTTTCCTGTAGATTTTGTAGTGCTTGATACAAAAGGATATTCATGAGGATCTGTTATTCTCAGACGGTCATTCTTGGAAACCTGGAAAGCAAATATTGATGTAGAAACAGGTGAGCTTATCTTAAAGATCAATAAAAGGAAAGTTGTTTTCAAGGTGTATGACTGGGCATCGAATGTTAAGAATTTGGATACCTACTACCATTTGGAAGAAAAAGGTAGCAAGGTAAACAAAGGACAAAGTATAGGTGAAGTGAGCGGTGTGAGGGTATCTCATGCGCCTGACATACCTTAAACATGGACCTTCAAGCTAATGATGGAAAAGAAGCGCTTGATGGGAGGAACCATCATTTTTAATCAGTTTTTATTTTGTAGAAGTTACTTTACTTTATTCAAGACTAATCACAAGAGGAATTTTCTACTCAAGCGTAAACCTTCCGGGAATATCTTTATTGTCTTTAATAAACAAGTTTGTAGCTGTTTTGTTTCTTTCAGATTTATAGGTTAGCACTTTAACATTGAACATATGATCCTAAAGAAACTTGATCATCACAACAGGAACTAGCAACTTGAAGGCGAAGGATGAGAAAAGAATCAACGGACTTGTACTCAACATACAAATACCTCATCTAGTAAGGTTTGAGCCAAATATTTCCATATTTCACTTTTATTTCTTAATGAGTATATTCATGCATTATTCTTCTATCTGGGTTAATCTATTTCCGATTAAGTTATCTGGTTTGACCAATACACACTGAGGCAAAAAAAAGTTATAACTTTGAGCCTTTTTAAAACCATCATGTAGTAATAGGTGTATCTATTTCTAGCCACTTTGAGCCTTAGCCTTTCTTTCGGTGACGTAGCCTAAAATTCTTAGCCATATGACTTGAAAGATCTTTTATTTACACTCTCTCTTTGAAGTTAGATAGAAGTATAATTCCTAAAGTATATGAAAAAGATTAAGTTTGGGGTTGCTCTTGGAAGTGACAAAGTTTTAAGTTTGGGGTTGGGGTACTAGAGGATATGGTCCAAAATTTCAACAAAAAAATTTGTGAAAAAGAAGTGGAAAAAGATATTTCTTCAAAAAAAAGAGGAATGAGAAAAGAAAAGAAAGATAAGGATCAAAACTCTCTAGTACCAAAAAAAAGGAACACATAAGTATGATGATAGAAGGAGAACTAGGAACCTAACTCCAAACATTTAAACTTACTTTCCTCAAAATATCCTACCCTAACATAAGCCAAGTTATAACCTAAAAAGACCTCTAATGTGTGTGTTGTGATTTCTGTGATGAACTCTATTAGAACATGATCAAGCTAAGTATAATTAATTTTGCATGTTGATTGAGATATCACCTTATCCATTGAGTGAGTTATAATAAGCTGAGAGACAGGTTGAGTACTCGTCAATGTTGAGGGCGTTTTCTGAATTCGTCGGATAAAAGTGGAAACTAGAACAATGGTCATTTAAAATAAATATTAAATTTCGTGATGTTCGATTGTTATTGTGCGACTTGTTTTCTGTTGAAATGTGTAGTTGCAGGCGAGTTACTTGAGGACAAGCAACGATTCAAATTTGGGGTTGTTATGACATTTCGTCATTGCATATATTTAATCGAAGAATTGGAGCAAAAAAAGTGAAAGTCGAGCAAAAATGAAGAAGAATGACCAAAGAATGAGGGATAAATAGCTAAGGGTGAAAATTATGGACTTAGTGAAAATTTGAGTGAAAAAAGAGTAAAAAAGGATGGAACTTCGAAAATAATCACATGCACCATCGCATGCGTAATAGGGTCATTAAAGTAACATCGCGCGTGATGCAAGGTATTGTCGCATCCGCGAAAAAACAACCGGCGAGCTGAAATATAAACACAACACAGAGCCGCCACTGCGCGTTATTTATCCCAAGATAGGGAAAGGAAACGCTCAGAGAAACCTGGAAAGGAAATGGTCTTGCGACCAAAGAGAACGGGTAAGGGAGTCGGTTACGCAAGGGGAAGGTATTAGCACCCCTCACGTCCGTCGTACTCGACGGGATCCACGTTCTAAAATAAAGAAAAGGTTGCTAAACATCACACACACACAGGGAACGCAGGTGGGGTTAAGAGAAGGGAGCTCGATAGGACATCGCGTCCTATGCCTACATATCTCGTCTGGAACGAGAATCAGAGCCACTGTAGTTCGGCTTACGCACGCCAAACAACACAAAACGCACAAACAGATGGCAAACATGGAGCCCAACAACCACTTGATGGAATTACGTCAGCATCCGAACCAAAACACACGCAAAACGGCAAACGTGGAGCCCGAAAGCCAATCACTGGACTTACGTCGGCATCCGAACCAAACACACAATCAGATAACAAGTAAACACACACAAAAAAAGAAAAAAGGTTGCCCGGAGTGGTCTCGCACGACCACCTGCCTACATACCTCGTCTGGAACAAGGATCAGGGTGATGTAGTTCCCCTTCAAGGGAAAGAAAATCTAGCCAGAAACCAAGGGAAGACACACTACCAGGGAGCTGGACTCGAGCCTAGTGTTGTCATGCATCGTTACCCTACGTTCAGGTTTCTACCTACTTGCACCATTGCAAACTAATCCTATCCAGGAAAGAAGCAAGCATACAAGCATACAAATCAAAACAAGCATTTCAAGCAAACATGTCAAACAAATATTCACATAGCACACACTATAACCAGTCAAGTGGGGCTCAAACAATGGGTTTAACTGCCGAAGCAAGTCATCTGTACATGTGTAGTATTCGCTCTTAACCTTGCCATTACGAGGCTAAGGTGAAGCAGATGAAAAGGTGAAGTGAGGATGAGACCTCACAGCTCTTATCCCTGACCAGGGAGAGCTTCTGACAAAGGAGCGTGGGTCCAGAATGGAGGGGCCCTTCTACGCTCAAAGACTCTGACTCGATTGTGCAACAGCACCAGATCTTGGGTTTGTGTCCCAATGCGTCAACACACAGCCGTGTGAGCAGAGGGACGACTCACAGAATAGTGGGGGATAGATTGCATATCCCTTTGATCCACCAATTTCCTCATAGAGGTCTTTACCTGCTTGGCACAATATTAAACAATCACAAACATCGCCTCTTAAGGAGGACTTCAGACAGTTTGCCCGGCCAAATAACAGACCGGGTCTCCAGACTACATGAAGAATAGAAGTCCTACCTCAAGTGGTTTAAAAACCAAGCAGCAGCAAGCAAGTTCTTAAAGAACTGTAAGCAACTAAATGTACCTGAAATCAATCAAGTATCATCAGTACTCAGACAAACAACAATAAACAGCAAATGTTAATCAGTCAGACTATACAGATTAATGCACACAAAGGCAAGCTATAAGCTCAAGCTCAAGCTTCACAACCTATAAAACAAATTCATGTTAGTTCACAACATCAAACAACATCAACTTAATTGACTTGGATCATTCTCCTTAAGCGTTGTGCTTTTCATCCTGAAAAATCAAGCAAATGTGAGACACAAGACCACTAGGCCAAGCCTAGGGTCCAAAAGTGAGAAAAAATTCTAAACAGCAAGGGATCTTCAACCAAAATCAAATTAATGCAATTCAAAAGCAAGAGCAATTAATCCCATACTCATATCACTCATCATATTCATTTCATGACCAAAACAAGTCAAACTAGGTCAAATGCAACATCAAAAGTCCCAACAGAATGAATTCCATCAAATCCATATCAAAGCAAATCCAAAAATCCTCAAATAATTCACACCTAAACAGGACATATTCAAGGTATAGCATGTCAATTTTCAGCTCAATTGGACAAAAGGAACTATGTCAATAAAAATCAAGAAATACAGACACAATTATTCAAACCAATTCAAGGTATCAACACATGCATTCACTTCAAAAATTCATAAGTCAATGAAAACAATTAAGAAATGAATGGGACCAAAACAGGGATGTTCTACAATGTGTCTACAACCAGCATACCAACTTTCATGTTCATCTAAAACCATATGAGGATTTCACATTAAATTTACAAACATGTGTCACATGAGCTTGCACAATTGACATACAGAGATGAAACATATCAATCAAATTGAAAATGCCACATAAAAATCCAGAAAAATTCACATAGCATCTCAACATATCCATAAACATCCATGCAAAATTTCAAGTCATTCTAACAAGCATTGGCTAGGCAAATAATTTCATGAAGTTGCCCTAGTTAGGTGTGACACAAATTGTCACACCTAAGTTCAAAAAATCATATCTCACTCCACAGGTATCCAAAATTCACAAAATTTATATGTAAATCACCAGCAACATGTCTACAACCACCACAAAAAATTTCATGCATTTCTTTTAAGGCATGAGAATTTCACAATGGAAATGGCAAAATGTGTCAAAATTGCATACAAGTCAAACAACCCTAGGTCAAACCAATTTTTCACCAAGCACAATTTCTAAAATTATGTCCATAAAATTCTAGAGAGAAAATGGGAACTATAGAAAAAATCCTCATATTTTTCTGATCTTCCAATAATTTTCTATGAATTTTTTAATGTTTGTGTGATTTGTTAAATATTTATTGAATGTTATTTTAATTAAATGTTAAACCAGTGGCAGTTTTGTAAATTTCTCTTCCCAGGCGCGGTAAACACATTTCGAATTTGGAAAAGGCCCGAAACGGATCAAACGCTGTTATGCGCCCAGAAATCATCATCTTCTTCCCCAGAAATTCAAGAACATGAAGAACAACAAACCTCCACCAAAATCCACAAACGAATACTCGTTGGAACGGTCTCATCACGTGGAGTACGAATATCACCATGATTCATCCTAATTGTCCCTAAATTTCACGAATCGAACAACTTAGGGTTTCACATCCTAACTAAAATTCATCATAACTTTCTCTATGTTTCACCATTCTACAAACCAAAAGCATCATCGAACTCTACATGAAACGTTCTACAAAACGCACATAAGCATTAAGGCAATGGTGAGATTCGATTTTCAAATACCTGGAAATGGCAGTGATGAATTTCGCGTCCTTGTGCATCAATTTCCAAAAACAGATCGAGAATGATGATATGTGAACTGGATGGAATGTTTTGCTTGGCTCGAACTTGCTTCTAGAAGAAGAAATCTTGATTCACCATAATTGAGCTTCACTTGGACAGTTGCGAATAGAGATGAATTTGATCTTGCCTTGCCAAAACAGTTGAAGTACAAGATGAATGAAGATCAACTCAAAAAGAATCTTGCAAAATGATCAAGAATTGGAAGAGATTGAAGGATTTTGGCTTGATGTGTTCTTGAAGAATTTTGGTGAATTTGGAGAATTTGAGATTGTGATTTTGGGAATTGTGAAATTTTGTTACAAGTTTGTTAGGATTAAGAACTTATACCTCCAATTAACCAAGCCTTAATCACCTTAATTAACATAATGCAATGTGATTAGCATACATGTCATTTTCAATGGCAAGGGCAAAATAGTACTTTCACCACAGGCCAATGACAGCTCATTGCCAGCTCATACACTCTCAAAATATCTGTCATGAGCTGTTGCAACTTGTCTCATCTTCATTGGATGTGTATTTCTCATTTTCCACATGTCATGGCACTTTTATACATTTTCAAGTCCATTTCAAAAGTGAGTTCTCAAACCATGAGACCTTGACATGTTATGAGCATTCAAACCATTTCCAAATAGCATTTGTGAGGTGTTGCAAAAATCCCCATTCAAAAATTCCCATTATTTCTCAAGTTGGACCATTTTGCCCCTGGATCTTTAACTGTACACTTGAAATTTGACTTTTTGCATTGACCATTTTTGATGAATTCCAATTATGCACCATGAAAGTACATGTCAAATGGAGTTTGTGCATAAAAAGATCATTCAATTTGGACACTCCATGTGGAAGTTATGCCCCTCTGATTATGGGTCATTTTTGAAATTGACTGGACCATAACTTGCCAACCATACATGGGATTTTCAAGTTCTTGGACTTTTTGGAAAGGTGAGACCAAGATCTACAACTCTCATGTTGAACAAATTTTCATTTGAAGCTTCCTTGGACATGTAATTTTGTGGTCAAAAAATTTCCATTTTTGGAAACTTCTATTACAAGTCACTTTCTATTTTTGGCAGTTTTTGTCCTGACTTGATTTTCTTCATTCTTAAGCTTTGAAATGTCAAATAACACTTGTTCCAACATGAATGAAGTGTATCCAACTCATTTTCACCTCCAAATCCATTAAATCATGTACAGTTGACCACAGTTGACTTTCCCAACTAATAGATGAATTTGGCAATGCCTAGATCAATCTGAGCTCCAATCCTCTGATGAAATGGCTCAAGGACGAACCCTAGCCTCAATAAGCTCCATATAACCATGAAATGATCCCCATCTCCATCATAGACCCCATCTTCTAGCCATGCCCTGATTGGCCCAATACAACTGATTAGGGTTGACCAGTGGTCAAAACCCTAATCTCAAGGAATATGCTTCAACACTTGATGAAATCAATCCATGATGATGATGATGAATCATTTCAAACAAGATAAGGACCAATCTCCTTGAGAATCACAAAACCCTAATTTAGACCTCCACATCCTCAGATGATCAATGACCAGCCCAATGAAACCCTAGCTTGCACATGACCTCCTATCTCCTGATCAAGACTTGTGAGGATGATTTGCACAATGTAACCACATGATATGCAATATGCAATGCCTAATGACCTAGAATGATATGCAATATGTTAAGCTAGTCCCAAGAGAGGAGGGCAAATTTTGAGGTGTTACAGGTATCACGCGTATGATAGTCACTTTTTTGGGCTTTGTCTAACACGTTCTGTTCCATTCTAACGCCTTTAAAAGAGGATTTTATGCACTTTAATGGAGGTTACGATTTTGAGAGATTGAAGCACGAATTTGAGAGCATGAGATATTTTTAGAGCATTTAAAGTCATTGGAGGCCATCACTTCAAGGGATTTCTTATGTTATTTTTATCTATCAATTATGGTATTTTTAATTGCACTATGAGTAGCTAAATAATTCTAGGTTAGGTTAGGTTATGATGAACCTATTTCTATATTGTTTGATTCTATGTTGATTTGACCGTTGTATGAACTTATTGATCTATAATCTTATTTAATTGCTTCTTATTCGTAATGTTTTTATATGAGATACTCTTTTAATCTGATTTTGGGTACATAGGGAATACTGATCATTAGTATATATGTTGGACCTATGGCAATTTGTACTTACATTGGTTGAATAGGGATAGGAGACTCCGAGTAGTGGCATAGAGAATTAACGCTATATACATCGCCAAACCCTGCTTACGCTGGCGGACTAGGGATAGAAAGCTCTGAGTAGTGGTTAGTGAGTTACTTCGTAAGGGGTCGGCTATAACGGTTTTTTTAATTCACCATGGGATTATAGTGATTAGATCATTCATACAGGGAATCAAACATCAACAATAGAGGAATAGGAGATTCTATAACACAACTTGACCGCTTTCGTAACATTGTTTACTCATTTATTTACTTTCCACACTGAAACTCGAAACCCCCCTCCCCATTTTACTAGTTTTTATATATCGTATACATTTTGTCTTGCTTGGAGGCAGTCCCTATAGATTCGATCTTTTTATTACTGTGGCATAATCGGTACATTTGCTGAGAAGTCATTAGGAGCTGTCATAATTGTTATGGACAAAGTTTTATCTTTTCTAATCAATTAGCTCAATTAAAAATTAATTCCTAACTATTAGGACAACATCTTAATGATGTGCAACGGCTAGATATCTATTTTTTCCTATTTTAAACTTGTAAATGATTATATTTTGAATATCTAATCGATTAACATTATGTACTAATTGATTATAATGCCTTAAAAAGCATTAATTTCAAATTTCTTTTTAAGTCAACCTCTAACCTATAAATAGAGCTCCCTTCCCTCATTTCAAACCATCCAGAATCGTGTTTTGACACTACGCACTCTCTCCCTTTCTATCTAAAACTTTTATTTTACTTTCTCTCACCAATATTTTTAGTTGAAGTTCTTCTGCGAGAAACTTCTTTTGTGAGTTAGGATAATTCGTAATTTTGGAAAGGTAGAAACTTAAAATTCACCAAAGGCATATTTTGTATACGCCTTGGTTAAAATTGCTCATTTTAGGATTATTTGTGGGTTAGAAGCTAAACCCGTAAAAGTATCTGGTTTAGGGATTGTGTGATTCGGTCTTCGTTTAGGTTCAAAAGTTCAACTCATGTTAAAAGCTTTCATCAGGTTATTGGTTAGCTCGTGGTAAAATCAAGGTTAGGTTAAAGTTTAGCCCGTGATAAAATGTTGGGTAAGGTTCGAGATTATCTGGTATTAAAATATCTCAGGTTATTGGTTAGCCATTTAAAACCAAGGTTTAAGGTTCGTAAGCTTAGCATGTGGTAAAAGCTTACAATGTTTATTTAGAAGCTTAAAGACTAACTCACAACTACAAATAATACATTTCATGATGGAACTTTCACTTCACCCAACAAAAAACCGAGGTGTAAACCATAGACACGACACATTTTAATTCTTTTTTAAATACCATATACTCCCTCAGTTGAACTGGAAACTAAGGGGTAAAGTATTTAAAGACAAGTCTTCGAATTCCATTAACTATATTTTAGCACCTTTTTAAAAAAAATTATGACAAATGATAAAGTATTTAGAGGACACATCTTCGAATTCAACAACTACATTTTATCACCTTTTTAAAAAAAATTATGACCTATTACCTCGGTTTTGCTGAAAACCGAGCGGTAAAGTAACATTTTTTATTTATGGCCAATTTGATGAAAAAATCAAGTAACGAATCTTTGTCGTCCATTTATAAAGTAACAATGGTCAAGACATTTTCAAATCATCAATCCACATGAAATATTAGTATTCGTGTGAAACTCTCACTAGTCAATTAAAACGTGAATATGGCACAACTATCCATCTTGGATGCAAAGTGCTGAAATTTAAACTTAACATATTGAAAACAATGATAATGAAAGCAAGAGCATGAAAATATCTCAAGGTTGGTTTCTTAATGTAATATTTTCTCTAACAATTCCTTGTTAAAAATATTTAATGTTAGTTATGAAAGAATGAAAGTAACTTATTAATGTTAGTTGTAGTTTTATCAAGTAAAAGGTTTAATATTGTTGTTGTTGTTGTTAGAATTTAGTATTTAATGATTCAATTATTTTTGTTTATTTGTTGTTATTGTCATTGTTGTTGTTGAAATTTAATGTTTAAAGATTCCATGAATTTTATTTTTGTTGTTGTTGTTGTTGTTATTTTTATTGTGGAGATTTAATGTTTAAAAATTCTATTGATTTTATTTGTGTTGTTGTTATTGGTGTTGTTGTTGATGATGATGAGGAAGATTTAGAATTTGTTAACAAATTTGATGTTTTACATATTAAAATAAAAAAGAAGGTTAAAACTAAAATTTTGTAAACAGGACTTTACCCCTTGGTTATTGTTAAAAATAGAGGTAAAAAGTAGCGTAGTTTTGAAAATCCAAAAAATGCAGTTGTTGGGGATTAAATCAATGACCAATGCCACTTTTCCCCTCGGTTATTCAAAAACCGAGGGGTAAAGTGGCAAGTTTTCGTGTCTCCTTTTGTTACCACGCCAGTGAAACCGAGGTTATATCGCATTCGCGTCCGATGTGAAATGGGGTTATTTGTTGTAGTGACAGCTCCAAGATTCTTACGGATAGAAGATTAACCGCTTCGATCTACCATTGATGAAAAGAAGACTAACCGCTCCAATCTACTGTTTATGGAGAGATGACTAACTGCTTCAATTTATCGTTTGGAAGAGAAGACTCATATATATTCTAAGTCTTACTATTTAGGTTGGAAGTCAACAATTTCCCTTGTATAAGGGGGTTTATGAGTATTACCAACTAAAAACTCTCAAAGTTTATTGGATACTCTCAAGATGAATTCTTTAGGGAGGGAATAATTCTTTTCTTTATTGAACCTGTATAATTCTTTGTGCCCTCCCTTCCATTAACTCTTTAATTTCCTGCAATTTATATTCTGCCATTTTATTTTTGTTGCTTAAATATTTAATTTTTTTAAAATTCTGAGTTTAATCTGGAAAAAAAATTCAAAACCATGTTTTTCGGGACCACATAATTCACCTCTCCTCTTGTGTGGGAAGTCACATGTTTAACAACTGACATCAGAGTCTATCTCTTGTCTAAGAATTAATCGTCTTAAGAGAAATATGACTTCCGGCAAGAGATCTTTTCTAAACACACCACCATTGTTCAATAATAGTATATTTAATATTTGGAAAGCTAGGTTTAGAATGTTTTTACAAAGCATAAATCATGAATTGTGGGAAACACTAGTCAATGGTTTGTTTATCCCTACTCATTCAGTAAATGATGAAGTAAGTAGATAAACCTAACTCCCTTTGGACCGAAGAGGAAAATAGAAAGTTTGAAATAAACTTCAAAACCAAGAACTTTATAATAATATATCTAGATGATAGTAAAATTTATCATGTTCATCGTTGTAAAACCGCCAAATAATGTGAGATACTCTTGAAATTATATATGGAATTTCTCCAAGTATCGAACAAGAGAATATAACAGACGAGGAAAAGAAGATGAAGATACCAATCATGCATGAATGTTTTTCAAAATTGGAAATTATGTTGGAAATTGTACCACTAACAAATATCTAAGAATTAAGAATTGGAATTTTAATCTAATACTTAAATCAAAATATGGGAGCCTAATTGGAAATTATGTTGGAAATTGTATCAATAAAAAATATCTAAGAATTAAGAATTAGAAGTTTAATCCAATACTTAAATCAAAAGATGGGAGCCTTCATGAATTTTAGGAAAAATCAAGAAAGTAGGAAATTATAGAGAAATTGAACAAACTAGTTCAATTACTCAAAGATGAAGGAATACAAACCAAATAATTATCATCTTCATCATACTCCTATCATACAACTCTTATGAAATCCTTTGAAATAACAGACTTAGTAGTTGAACGATTCTCAGAAGATTCAACATCAAATGAAGGACCCTCTTGTTCAAGGAATGACAAAGAAGAAGAAAAAGTTTCTTTAATACTAGAACAAAGAAGAGGATGAGAGACATCAACCTAGAGGATAAATATGAAAGAATCTTCTTCCAACGAAGAATGTGAAATATTCTTAAAGTCATCCTTTGAGGGAGATATTATTCCAAGTATCAAACCATCTTATTCTTAATTGTTTAGAATGAGTAGTAAATTAGTGGAAGAAAATGATAAACTAAGAGAGCTTACCCTAGGTCTTCAAGAATCACTAAGACAACTCAAATAAATAAATGAGTCATTCAAGATAGAAATAACTAAGCCTAAAAATTCGAGAGAAGAATGTAAGTGCAGTGTTTCTCTTATAAATAAAGTAACTGGCATGCATGAAACCCTATAAAAGTTTGCCCAAGAGAAAGAGAAGCTTGACCTGATCTTATCCTGTCAAAGACTCTCCCTAAATAAAAATGGATTAGGGTTTAAAAAGGATAGGAAACCTAGGAAATGTATATATCATAAGAAGCGTCCAGTTTACAAATGCACACACTGTAAAACAATAGCACACTTAAAACCTTTTATTTTGATAAATTGAAAAGATTTAAAGGTATAACCTTAGATCTTCTGGAAGTAATGCACATGAGCCCAAGAAGATATGGGCACCAAAGGTGAAACATTAATGTTTTGCAGGTATGCTTTGCAGCTCGGAGGTTTGAATATTATTTATGAAGTTGTGCAAAGCAATAATATACTTCCAAGTATACAAGATGTATGAAGTCTCTGATCCAAGGATAGACGATGATGGCAAACATCAACCGTTGTGGTCAAAGAAAGGTTGTTGAGAATATCTCAAAGTTTATGATCCTTAGTTATCAGATGGATGAATATGTCAATAATGGATTTGTTCATCTTGTTGTTTATACCAACTCTCTTATCCAACGATGTGTAGAGAATGATACACCATGGTATGTTTGGTGTTTCCATTTAAGAGAGGCATTTATTATGATTTTTTTATAACAGAGGTATACATTATTTTAAAGTGAAAATAATCGAAAAACTCTTATTAAACCCTAACGATAATGAATTTAATTTTTTGCTCATCTCAATACATTATTTTTCTAACCCAAAAGATGAGTATTCTAGTGTTTTATAGCAAAGGGGTGCAAATAATGATAACTAGATGTACATCACATAAAGCCCAAAACAAGATATGTTGAATTGGGCCAAAATAATCTATTGGCACTAGCATCCAATTGATTTGATCATGAGAAAAATTAGAAATTCGAACATTGGAGCTCACCACAATGGCTAGATGGGTGAGAAATAAATGCAACGGCTATTTACAACAGCTAGCTCTCAAATTTTACCATTTCTAATCGACTAGCACTAGTGTTCAATTGATTAGACATGAACTATATATAGAAGTAACTTTCTAATTCTTTTCATCTCATCATTCTCTTACTTATGCATTGAATTAGAAACATATTAGTTCTCTTTCACTCATCCACCATTACCTCAAAAGGACTTAAAAAGAACTCGTTCCTCCAAACCTTCATCCTCATACTTCTCTAAAGACTTCTCCTCTCAAGCTCAAGAAACCAACTTCAACCTCTACTATGCTGATAAAGAATTATTTGTCTCTTACTAATTGGATAAATAACTATTCAAGAATTTCTCCTTCATGGAAGCCTTCAACTTTTCCGGGTTGAAAGACTTTGTGTTTGAGAAACCCCGAGAGAGGTACCCAAAGTTGGTGAGAATGTTCTATGCAAATATCTTCTACAAAGATGGCATTATTAGCTTCGAAGTCAAGAAGCATCCCATCACCATGTCTCTTGAAGATTGCACTCAAGTATGTAACCTACCCTTCATAGAACAAGACAATGATCAAATGGATCTTGAAGGTAACGAATTTAATTATGAAATCCATGCTCACTCTCTTTTCATTGATCCAGCTTCTGGAATTCCAACTCCCTTTAACATTGGTCTCATCCTTCCAAATAGTATATTGATTCACTATATAATGAATCATGTGTTATTCCCGAGAAAAGGTAACTATAACACCCTCCAAAAAATAGACATCCATGCAGTTTGGTTTACCAAAATTTGAAAAATTGGGCAGACGTCGTACTTTATCACATGCTAGATAGTAAAAGGAAAAACATTACCTTACCTTATTCTAAACTAGTCACCAAAATCATATCCTACACCAACTATGAGTTCAAAGAAGAAGAACCAGTTTTTGTGCACACAAATATTAGGCAATCGGTTATAAGAAAATGGGATATGATATTCAAGAAGGGGAACTTGTTCCTCAAACGCCAAGAAGAACAAGACAGCGAAGAAATAGCAACCATCCTCCATCCTCCTCAAGAACCCCCACTGACATTCGAAATGAGCAAAGAGAAATGAATGTAAAGATTCAAAACCTCGTCAAAAGAATGGAGAAAAGAAACCTCATTTCCCCGTCGATTTCTAGCGAGAATGATGATGATGATATGAATTAAGTGTTTCTTAGTTGTTGTTTTTATTGTTATGGAATGTTCCTTTTTGTACTTTTAACTTCGCAAATTTCCCTTCTGTAATTTGAAATAACATAACTGACGTGTCTTGCTCTATATGTCTTAATTGCCCATGTTTGCATATTTAAATTTTTGCAATGCATATTTACCCCCCCCCCCCCTTTTTTAATTTTGAAAAAGGACGAAAAGCATATTCTCAGGGGAATAGAGTATACTCTCGATTTAACTCATGGGGAGTTTAACTACTCCAAACATATTTGTGTTATTTTCTTTTGCCACCTCCTATGAGAGTTGCGTTATCATCATCAAAAATGGGGAGAATGCGGAACCTTGTTTTGTAGACGATATGTTTTCAACAAGGACAACAATTTTTTATGATGACAACAAAGTGATGATGACAAATGTCTTATGATAAGTCAAGAATACGTGATTAAGTGGATAATGATGCAAACTTAAGTATTAGGATTTGATGGGTTTGACTATCTGATGGCAATCAAATGGAATGTAAGCTCAAGTCTCGTCTCAAGTGAACTCAAGCAAGTGTCTACTAAATAAAGCATCTGACAAAGTCTTGAAGTGCAAGAAAATCCTATCTTAATTAGTATTAGAGAATACTTTCTAAAGCATAAGTGTTCTCATAAAAATACTTGGCTAAAGCATACACACTGAAGACATGTTTTCAAACTGATTTTTCTCAAGAAAATACCTTTTAAAATATCTTGAAGTTGTGGCAGATGAATTGGGAGATGTCAGAATTGTTGTCGACAAAGTTGTCTTTTCTAATCGATTGAACATTTGTCTAATCGATTAGGTCGGTTCAAAATTGAGTCCTAAACGATTATGACAACATTTTAATGATGTGCAACAGCTAAATATCCATTATTTCCTATTTTGAACTTGTAAACGATTATATTTTGAATATCTAATTGATTAACATTAGGTACTAATCGATTAGAATGTCTTAAAAATCATTAAATTCAAATTTATTTTTAAACCAATCTCTAGCATATAAATAGAGATCCTTTTTCTATTTATAAATAAAGTTCTTATGAACATGATTCAAAATAGTAGAAACTGCGGAGAAAGAATGAACAACTGGATTAGGATTTGCAATCTTATCGGCAACAAATATAATCAGTTTAAGAGTACTAAATTTGTCTATGTCAACCGATCAACCAATAATATGGCCCATTTGTTAGCTAGGCCCACTATCCAAACTCAGAATCAAATTTGGATGAAAAATATCTCACTTGTATTCTGACCCAATCCATTTTAAAGATGAGACACAGTTCTAAATAAGAATCTTCTTTTATAAATAAAAAAAGTATGCTAATGTTAATATTATATTAATTTTATTTGGGGGAAAATTATCAAATTCAAAAATATAAAATTTTAAATGATTCATTTCGATTTAGACTCTTTGTACTCCTTTAATGCATTTTGCTTTAAAGAAAACTATAGAGCATAGATTAATCCTAAACTTAGAGATCATATCGGCAGATTGATAATGTATATTAATTGATAACATAGTTTATTTAGTTTCTTAACTCTCTTTGTTTTTTATAGGCATGATCCTGTGGATTGCCACTTGTAAGTAACTTTTTCTTTAAATTAAAGTATTTTGATTATGAAAAAAATATGACTCAGAAAAACCAAATCTAATACGATTAAATCCATTAAAACTATGTCCCACTACATGTTATATATAGAATTTAAATGTCGAACTTAAGCTTTTTAGGGAAGATTTAAATCTTGCAAAACTTTTAGCATGGGTACGACCGACATTAACAAAAAAACGTGGCTAAATTCATACCCACAAGTACACACAATCGGATACAAAACATACAAATAATCACCTACTTTTTAATTATTAAAGTAAAAACATCAACATCAATAAATAAATATATATATATATATATATATATATATATATATATATATATATATATATATATATATATATATATATATATATATATATATATATATATATATATATATATATATATATATATACTTTTTCAATCAAGCATAAACATCAATATATCAGTTTTTTCCTGTCTTCATCTAAACAAGTGATGATAATAATCTACCTATACTACTTTTTTTTGGTTTCATGATTGAAACATGATTACTAGAGTCAGTGAACAACATGTCTTGAAAAAATTGAACATCATCTCATCACCAGCTCTTGAGCTGCTCCACCTTGATTATGTGGCTATCCTCCCAAAGTGGAATGTGTATGTACACTTTCAAAAGGAATTTTAAAATTGTTACTATTATTAGTTTGATAGAAATTGTCTCGCGTCTTTTCAACTTTTTGATATATTTTGTTTGGACCATAAAAACAAGATTCCACGTAAATATTCTATAAAAGAGAATTCCAGAGAAATAGCATACTTTTGTTTCCAAAAGAAATAATTATCTGTAAATTGCAATCTTTTGATTCCACGTAAACAAGACTCCACGTAAAGATTAACTTCAAGAGGTATTTTTATATTGTTAAAAATAACAGATTCGGAAGAAGAGAGAAAAAGAGTAATGAATAGAAAAGTGAAAGAGGAGAATGTTTTTATTGAGTTGTTTATATATAATGTAGGTGTTATTAATTGTTCATAACAAATTAAAAATAAAATGTAAGCACTTCTAGTTAACTACTAATGGCATAACAAAATCTATTATGATGGTTTGGATTTCACTCGGCATTCCTTCTTAAGCTATCAAAAGTTATGGCTCCAAGTTCCCTTCTTAACTTTATGTATTGCAATCTTTTAATGAATTTAGTAAGAACATCAACCACTTGTACTTTTGTTGGGCAGTATACAACTTAAAGTTTCCCTTTTCTGACTTAGCCCCTAAGAAAGTGAAATTTAGTTTCTATATACTTGTTTTTCCTTTATGCAATTGGATTTTTGACTAGATTGATTGATGATTTGTTGTCTATTAGCAGCTTGATTGGCTCTTCTAACTTGATCATCAAGTGATTCAACAAGGATTTGAGCCAATATGTTTGACATGTTGCAACGGCACCTATAACATATTCAGCTTCCCAACCGGACAGTGCAACCATTAATTCCTTCTTTGAGCACCATGACACATGTGCTACTAGGAATTTAAAGATGTATCAAATCGTACTTCATCTATCAATCTTGTCATCATACCAATCAACATAAGCTTATTGTTGCCTTTGCCTAGAGAAAATAGAAGACCATGATGAAGTGTGTCATTTATGTATCTCATTATTCTTTTGCAGCAATAAAGTGTTGTTTGAAAGGATTACTCTTGAATCTGCTTACCAGTCCAACTGAGTAGCTTATGTCTAGCTTACTTTGACAAAAGTTCCTCAATG
The DNA here is from genome assembly GCF_024323335.1 of Lathyrus oleraceus. Classification (NCBI taxonomy): domain Eukaryota; kingdom Viridiplantae; phylum Streptophyta; class Magnoliopsida; order Fabales; family Fabaceae; genus Lathyrus; species Lathyrus oleraceus. The sequence goes on from NC_066579.1 coordinate 453,945,382, forward strand.
AGCTTACCATTGTTTCTTGGTGCCCCGACCGTGGGCGCTTCAACTTGACTACTCCTATTCTTTTTGTTGTTTTGTTTCCATCCAGTAATATTTTACTGATCATTGTGCCTTGGATGTAACAACTGATATTTATAAATGTAGTTTTACCTCAGTGATCTAAGTGTTGCTTAGTTTTGAATATTGTATTTAGATTCCTTAATTTGCTGAAATGTTGCATTTCTGGTTGTCTATGAGTTGTTACAACGCCGCGACTTGCTTGTTATCCCTGTAGTGTAAATATACTCGGCCACCAGGGCATTGTTGGTGTTCACCGATGAATTTAAGGCGTGGGAACCTGGATTGATTTCCTTTTAGGAAGAAGGTGTCTCTTTGTGATGAGGTACTTGATGTGTTATTCGCACTTCCTCGACAATGATTTTCGTGATTTATTGCTTATCGCATTGAAGTTTGTCATTTACCTTTTTTGTTTACTACATTTTTATGTTGTATCTAGTGTTTGTTGTAGTAACGTATCGATTTTTGACATGTATTGATGTGTTGTTTGTGTTTTCCCAATAGGGCTAGTGATCGGTAGGGCCGATAAGATGCGTTTTTCTGTTTGTACTATGCTCTGTATCATAGAGAATCGTTCTCCGACCATGGTTATGATCCATGTCCTTGCCTCTGAGGCTTGGCTCGGATCAAGGTGGGCGACTCTAAGCTCCACCACATATTCCATTGGATTCGCTAGATCTAAAACGGGTGCGCCAGCTATGCATTAAAGCATTTAAGTTGTATCAGATATGCAAATATCTATGTAGTCTATATCGAACACCCAGAAGTGTGAGAAATGCGTTTAAATTGTATCAGTTACACAAAAGTATGTTTAGTCTGTATCGGACACGGAGAAAAGTCAGAAATATGTTTAAGGTGTATCGGATATGCAGAAATGGGTTTAGTCTGTATCAGACACGCATATATGTCAGAAATGAATTTAAGTTGTATCAAAATGCATAAATGTGTTTAGTTTGTATCGAACACGCAGAGATGGCAGAAATGCATTTAAGCCATATCAGATATGCATAAATTGGTTTAGTCTATATCGGACACGCGGAGATGCCAAAAATGTGTTTAAGTCATATCAGATATGCAGAAATATGTTTAGTCTGTATTGGACATGCAAGGTGTGATACTTATCTTTGTTTCCTCCAATGCTTTAAAAGAGGAACATATAAGAAAGTACGTAGAAAAAGAAATAATAGAGAATTTTTTATATTCATAATGGGGTAAATTTGTTATAATGAAACATTAGAATAACTAGATAAGTAAACCCTTAACTATAACACCGTTTTAGATCGGCTCCGTGCTTACATTCGGATTCTCCTGTGGCCAAGAGTGTGGTCGACTGAGGGTGAAGCTCATTGATATGCTCGTCTCCCGACCCTTGTGAAAGAATCTCGGTCTGATCTCTTCATCTGATCATCTCTCTAAGGCCCGGAGATAATTTCCGACCATAAATTCCTTTTGAGGAGAATTGGTTTCCTTGTTACCATAGTCTCGGGGTCCTATCCATATAAGTAGTCAGCGAATTCCATTAACTTTGATGGTTCGGCCCTAGGGATTTGTTAGTCTTTTGTGTCGAGTAGGACGATGGCTCTCGGTGAAGGTTGCTTATGAGTAATCTCACACGTACTCCGACCTCGGTTGTCGCACTTGTTAAGCGGCATGAAGTTGTTGTTTGTTTGGTGTTCTTGCTCTTCACCTGGGTTTATTTCTTAATGATCTACCATGGGGTCATGTGGAAGGGGTAGTTTACCATAAGGTTTTCACCAGGGTCAATTGTTCTCCTGACCTAAGTGATGGAGAAATGAAATATAGCTTTCATGTGCCACCCTGACTTGCTGAATTTGGCTTGAGGAGATCCTGTTCAGTGTCGGATATCCTTTGGAACTTATAGAATATGCTTTGGTACCAGAGATATGTCGGGCATTGACTATCTACTCATCATATCTTCTCCACCGCTGCATGGAGTATCACGTCGACGACGGGAGATTGAGATGGCATTAGATCGGAAGATCGACCATGAACCCTCAAAATGATCCCGGAGGGAGTTGTTTTCACTTTCCAGTGCTTCTAGTGTAGACTTGGATTCCGATCTAGGATCCCTTTTTCTACTTCTTATTTTCGGAGATCCCAAGGGAAATCGGAGATCTTGAGATCTGGTGGATCATTGTTGAAATGATAATTGACCGGATCGATTGTGACGGGTCGAATGAGTTTGATTCTGTGTGCAATTGATTCGGTGATTTGAGGAGGTTGTGAATAGGTAAATTGGATATTGGTTCAAAAATCATTGAAATCATAGCAATCGGAAGTCGGATCCCACATAAGGCACCACTGTTTTGTTCGGGAACCAGAAACGAATGTAATTGGTGAACTGGATACCTTGAACCAGTGGTGTTGATCCCCGTTAGTACAGTGCATGATGGACTTGCATGGTTAACACTCCAATGTCAAAGTCATTTCAAGGTTTAATATTAGTATCATGTGAAAAGTGAAGGTCGGAGTATGTACCTTGTTTCTTATGAGTACTAACTTTATACCTTAGACCGAGTGGAGTGGATTTGAGATAAATTGGGTCTTGTCTATTTGGGTCTTTGACCGGCTCATAACAGTTATAAAGAATGAAGGTTGCAAGTTGTACATGTGATAAAAACTTGGTATAAAATGTTGCAAGTTAAACTCGTGATATAAGCTTGGTGTAAAAGTTGAGTTGAACCTATGATAAAATCTCAATTGATAAGAGAAAATATCAAGGTGATATCATTGGAGACTGAACGTAGACCTCGTGATTTTAGGTCAAACCGTGATAAATCAGGTGTGTTCCTTCCTAATCCTTTGTCTTTTTATTTTATCGTCTTGATTATTGTTGGTTCTTGTGTTGGCAACAATTTTGGTAAAACGTAGAGTGTTCACAAGGTGTCACATGTGTTGTCTTTACATAAGATATCATGTACCTGCAGGATGTTTAAAATGTAATTATGCAGGATTTTACTGAGATGTCAGACCCGATGTCATGACATCTGTATATAGAACATTCAGTCTGAATGTTATGTATTATGTGATTGCGTTTTTAATGCACTACGCCAAAAATGACTTTTAACAGCGCATCTTAGACAGCGCTTTTAAAAGAAAGCGCTGTCTAAGGTTAAAATTAAAATAAAACACGGAAAATGTTCCAAAAAAATAATGAAAGCGCTGTCTAAGGGGGGGGTCTTAGACAGCGCTTTCTAAAAGCGTTGTCTAAGACCCCCCCCCCCCCCCTTAGACAGCGCTTTTAGAAAGCGCTTTTAAATATAGACCTTAGTCAGCGCTTTTGATAAAGCGCTGTCTAAAGTCTTTAAATTAAAAAAAAAATTAAAACCAAAAGCGCTGTCTAAGGGGGTCATACCCGATTCTGTTTTCTCTCTCTAATCTCTTTCCTTCTCTTCCTCTTTCTCTCCATAACAATGGCATTCTTTTACAAGTAATGAAGCTTCTTCATCTTCATTATTCTAATTATTATCGCATCCATTCGCCATGCGTTGGTTGCCAACCCTAATTTTCTCTCCTTCCTCTTCTCATTCTTCCAAAGTTTCATCGGCATCGTCTTCGTCTTCGTCTTCCTCTTCGTCTACCATTACATCTCCTTCTACGTTAAAACATTCTCCTTCTTCTTCCGATGTTTCCGATACTCGGAAACCCTCACGTGGCATGTGGTTTTTCGGTAGCGGTAGAAAATCCACGCGGTCGAGGAAGCTTCGACATGTTGACGTTGTTCACATTGAATACGACGTTGCTTCAGCGCCTGTTTCTCGTTCCCCGAGCACACGGAGCTACATTCGGTCTAGTACTTCTTCCTCCGTTGCGCCTCAGCCGTTGCCGTTGCCGGAGTTAGCTTCTCCGGCAGGATTGCAGAGGCATAGAGATGGTGATCTTCGTTTGCCGTCGCCTAAAGAAGCCTCTGGTAGATCCTTTGAATCTGATGTGCATACCGTCGTATCTCTTCCCACTGGATTTAAGATGCGGAGGTAATTCAATTTTTTCTAGGGTTTCAATTCACTCTTATTTGAGTGTTTGGGGATTCTGCTAGGTTAAGTTAATTAAACAAATTCATACTATTGACTATTGATCATTTTTCATTTTTTTTAGTTTCTTGATTTTAGGATTGCTGGTTTAAATGGCAGTTCTAAGGTTATGTTTAAATTGAGATTTATTCACAGTGAATAAGCATGTTCTATAAAATCAAATTAGTTTATATTTGAATTTTGAGTCTGATATAATGAAGAAAACTGTTGCCATCAAATATGCACTATGTGCATTGATAAGAACAGTCCTTTTGATTAATTGGAATTTAATTTGCTTGTACAGTGTTTTTGCTAGCCGAGAGTCAAGAAAAAATACGGAGCATATGGAGACAAAGCCACCCGGAAATATGATGGTGCGTCAAGATACAAGTGGTGCTGCAACTCCAAGCTTTCGAGAAAATAGCTTCCGGATAAGTGTCCCTCCAAGGAGTGCTTCAAGCAGTCCCTTTACCAGTCCCACAACAAACAACACCAAACATGACGATTTTGTGCCGTATTATTATGTGTCACCTAAAGCAAATCAGTTCTGGTCTGCACCAGAAATGCCAACATCTACAGGACAACCACCTCCTGCCTTCTTTGATTTATCTGCATTACGTATTGATTGTGCCTCTTCTCCCCATCAAAGTTCTGGAGGAAAAAGTCCCAAACAACAAAACCCTTCTTCACCCCTACCAAGGTTGTCCCTCGACTACCCAACACCTTCACGTCGTGAGAGTCTTGGTCCTCCTCTCAGTGTTCATCCTTTACCCTTGCCTCCTTGGTCTGGGTCTGCCTTACCTTCACCCTCTGCTACCTATTCCCAACCTGGGGGAACTAAGACAGAATCAGTATCTATGAAAAGTCAATGGCAAAAGGGTAAACTTATAGGGCGAGGTACTTTTGGAAGTGTTTATGTTGCCACTAATAGGTATATATGCAATAGTTAAATAACCAGTTTAAGTTCTTCCCTTTTCTCTTTCTCATTTGGCAGCTCTTAAAACATATTTTCATTCCTTTACAGAGAAACTGGAGCATTGTGTGCAATGAAGGAAGCAGAAATATTTTCTGATGATCCAAAGTCTGCAGAGAGTATAAAGCAGTTAGATGTATTAAGTATGTTAGTTGAAAAGCACTGTCTGTTTTTTTTTCTTTGGTTCTACCTGTTGGGATGGACACAATACGCCATATCTCACTGGCAGTCTTAAAAACAGTAAATTTCATTGCAAACAATAAAAGTTCATTGCTATCCAATTCATATTTTCTTGCTAATTCACTTGATCCTCATTCTTATTTTGTACACTTTTTTTTCAGGAAATTAAAGTTCTTAGCCATCTGAAACATCCAAACATTGTGCAGTATTATGGTAGTGAAATAGTAAGCACTCTAATTGTTGATTAGGTGTCCTGTGTCCATGATAAATATTTTTCTTATAGAACTGCAACACAACCTAATAATAAGTTAATATTTGTGTTTGTGTTATCAGGTAGAAGACAAGTTTTATATTTATTTGGAGTTTATCCATCCTGGTTCAATAAATAAATATGTTCGTGACCACTGTGGCGCGATAACAGAATCCGTTGTTCGGAATTTCACACGACATATTCTTTCGGGGTTGGCTTACTTGCACAGCAAAAAGACAATTCATAGGTAAGGGTCACATGCTTGATAAGCTGCTCAACATCCAACCAGGACAAGAAATCTCTTCATGATATTTGTGCAAATATTTTTTTAATGGAGTGTGCATTTTCTTTTCTTTCTTCATGAAAATACTAAACTGTTTTTGATTTGGACCATCTAATGACGTTTGTTTTTCTTACCATATATTGATATAGGGATATCAAAGGGGCTAACTTGCTTGTTGATTCTTCTGGTGTTGTTAAGCTTGCTGATTTTGGGATGGCCAAACATGTGAGTTATAAAATTCCCTCTACTATATACTTTTTCCGGTCTTTTTCCGCATCAATGAAGATAATGATTTGCATGTTGTACAAATACTTGAATTTCTAATCATTATCATTATACAAGAAGGATCTTTCATTTGAAGTTCAGGGATTAAGAGCACATTTGTACTTACTTTTGTGAAGTGTTTCTAGCCACTTAAATTGATTTTGACATGTTTGAGTGTTTTTCATAAGTAAATTTGATTTGAAGCTGAGGTTTGAAGTTTTTGTTTTGAAACTTTATTTTTAATATCAATTTTATCGTTCAACTCACTTTTATGTGAATATATGCTAACATAAATAACTTTACATTCAATTTCTTTTAACTGAAATCAACTAACTTAATGATTGTAGTCACTACACGACCAAACACACTCTTAACTAAAAGGATAATTTAGTTTTTGAAAATTGTTCCCTGATGAAATAGTTGTCATGGTATGGTTGGCTTTTGGATGGATATCCCAGGAGCTTATCGCAGGCTACTGCACTTAAGGAATTAGGGTTTGAACCTGATATTTTTATTCTTCTAGAGGTAAAGATTTGTTGTTAATTATATTTCTACCGTTAATATTTCAAAATTTTCTGCCTCAGCTTCACTTTAATTTATCAGTCAATGATTAGTTAAATAATTAAATTGAATGTTATTTTAAAAGAAGAAAGAAATTGATATCAAGTAGTAATATTCAGCAGATTATCCATAAGAACAAGATTTGGTTTGGAACCTGTCAGCAACACCTTGCATCTGGAGTTAAGACTGACCCCACCCAGCTTTTACCATATATCTAAAAATTGATCAATTATTTGAACAATGTTGTGACCTTGCAGGAGACACTCAACTTCTATAAACACCAGACGCCATTAGTCTTAATGCTGAAAGAAAAAAAGAGTCAATGTATCTTTTATTATAATTATAATTCACATTAAAATTTTCAGGTCTCTGAAGATATTCTTGTGGAGAGAGTAGTTGGAAGGAGATTAGATCCTGTTACTGGGAAAATATACCATTTGAAGTATTCTCCTCCAGAAACAAAAGAAATTGCAGATAGGCTTACTCAACGTTTTGACGATACTGAAGAGAAGGTATGTTCCTATTAGCTCGTTTACTGCAAATTGCTGCTTCTCTCACCACATACTTTGAATATTACTTGACCCTTCTTCCTACCTCAGTTTTGATCTAAAGGCATACAACAGAAAACAACAAAGCATGATCTAAAAATCATAAAACAGAAAACAACAGAGAATGATTTGAAATTAAGGCAATTAGAGCATCCAGAAAACCCAGAAGATTGGCATGAGGAGTTAAAATGATTGGAGGATAAATATGCTGAAACACTGTCAATGTTCATAAAGTATTACATATAGCATAATAGGAATATGCATTTCATATTTTTAAAACGTTCGAACTCAACCAAAATTTTCTTTTCAATTTCTCGTCTTTCCTTACTATTTGCTGTTATCTTTACTATATAACCTATACTGAAGAAGGAATTTGTATGAATTCCAATCATATTATGACACTAAGAAAGAAAGTGGCATTAGTTATATAGATGACTAACACAGCTTGTCACCAAGACTCGTTACACCGCTAAATAGAACACGGAATATATTTTATCTTGTCTGATTCCTCATTTTAAACTAATCAAGTGGAAGCCAATAATATTTTCTCTGTAAACCAAGATGAAATTAATTGAATTTTATATATTTGAACTAACAATAAGATAGAACATTTTATGGATACATGCATTGGAACATTTGTACGGGGTGACAGTTATTTGTTGCTTAACTGACTTAAACTTGGTGGTCGTGTTTCTATAATTCTTTTAATCGCTGCTATCTGGCAGTTTATTCGAGTTCAATAAGTTCCTCCTACATAAATGCAAAGACACATGAAATATATATAGTTCAGCAGGTTCTGTTTCATATATTTTAGTGTGCGATAAACGGCTTCTTATGTGCTTTTGTTATTGACAGATTATAGGAAATGCCTCTCAGGAGGATGTATTTACTCAAATTGATGCCTCACTTACAACTCTTTTAGAGCAAAGGAAATCATCTTCAGAATCAATGGTAGCATAGAAGATCATCGTTTGGAGTGAGATAAAGGTACAATCATTTGGCCCTTAATTATACGGTATCAATTATGTTTTTTCAATTACCGATACTAACTATCAATCTGTATGTTTTTCTTAGCGATGTTTTAACATCGAAGAAGAAAGAAGAGGTTTTTGTATGAAATTGGCTGGAAAGTTTCTAAGAGGGTTTCGGACATTTTTATCATCCAAGTTCCTTAAGGATGCGGATGGTAATTTTGTAGATGCGGAGCTTCCTAAAAAATATGAAAGTTTGATATCGGCTGAAGATTCCCACCGATGTATGCATTTCTAACTTATGAGTTATTTTTATATTTACACATATCTCATATAATTAAATAGTTGGAATTAATTCAAAATATGTTATATTATTATGTAGTACTTTGAGGAATTCAAGTGTGCATTTTATACAAAGGATCAAGTGGACGAAATCAAAGAGGAGTGGTGTCAATTCATGATAGAGCTCAATGTTTGTTCATAAATTTGTGTAATTAATGTGTACATTTGTAGTATATGTAATGACTTGTAAATGTGTACATAAATTTGTATATATTTTGATACATTTAAGGCAAAATTGGTTTGAATTGGTATATATATATATTTGTTAGCCAAAAATTGGTAGAAAAAATGCCAAAATGGCATATATAAAATGTGATAATTGTCTGTCAAAATCTGGTTGAAAACAGGTAGAAATTCTGGTTTATAAACCTGGAAAAAATGTGGTTTAAAACAAAAGCTTCAAAAATTTTCGTATACCTTAGACAGCGCTTTTGTAAAAAGCGCTGTCTAAGGGGGGGATTAGAAAGCGCTTTAGGCAAAAGCGCTGTCTAAGGGGGGGCTTAGACAGCGCTTTTTGAAAAACGCTGTCTAAGGTATACCTAAAAAAATTAAAATAGGAGGGTCTTAGAAAGCGCTTTTGGCCAAAGCGCTGTCTAAGGGGGTGGGGCTTAGACAGCGCTTTTCAAAAGCGCTGTCTAAGGTATACCTAAAAAATTTAAAATAAGAGGGTCTTATAAAGCGCTTTTGGCCAAAGCGCTGTCTAAGGGAGGGGGCTTAGACAGCGCTTTTAAGATTTAAAAAAGCGCTGTCTAAACCTTTAGCAGCGGAGGTTTAGACAGCGCTTTAAAGCGCTGTCTAAGGCTAAAAAAAGCGCTGTCTAAGGTCTTGTTTGTTGTAGTGATGCAAATCTATGTTTGATTGATGAGATGATTGAACACGCTATTGTAACACCTCAAAATTTGCCCTCTTCTCTTGGGACTAGCATTAACATATTGCATATCATTTTAGGTCATTAGGCATTGCATATTGCATATCATGTGGTTACATTGTGCAAGCCATTCTCCCAAGTCTTGATCAGAAGATAAGGAAGTCAAAGTGCAAGCCTAGGGTTTATTGACTGATCATTGGCCATCTGAGGATTGGGCTGTGAATTAGGGTTTTGTGATTCTCAATGGATGTTGGTCTTCATCTTGATTGCAATGATACATCATCATCATCATGGTTTATTATCATCAGAAGATTGATCGGATTCCTTGAGATTAGGGTTTTGACCACTGGTCAACCCTAATCAGTTGCATTGGGTCAATCAGGGCTTAATCAGGAGATGGGGTTTGTGATGGTTATGGGGTTCATTATGTGATTATATTGAGCTTATTGAGGCTAGGGTTTCACCCTTGAGCTATTTCAGTTGAAGAATGGGGCTCAGATTGATCTATGCATTGCCTGATTCATCTGTCAGTTGAAAAGTCAACTGTGGTCAACTGTACATGATCTGATGGATTTGGAGGTGGAAATGAGTTGGATACACTTCATTCATGTTGAAACAAGTGTTATTTGACATCTCAAAGCTTAAGAATGAAGAAAATCAAGTCAGAACAAAAACTGCCAAAAATAGAAAGTGACTTGTAATGGAAGTTTCCAAAAATGGAAAGTTTTTGACCTCAAAGCCACGTGTCCAAGGAAGCTTCAAATGAAAATTTGTTCAACATGAAAGTTGTAGATCTTGTTCTCACCTTTCCAAAAAGTCCAAGAACTTGAAAATACCATGTATGGTTGGAAAATTGTGGCTCAGTGAAGTTCAAAAATGACCCATAATCAGGAGGCCATAACTTCCACGTGATTTGTCCAAATTGCAAGTTCTTTATATGCACAAACTCCATTTGACATGTACTTTCATGGTGCATAATTGGATTTTTCCAAAAGTGGTCAATGCAAAAAGTCAATTTTCAACTGGACAGTTAAAATGGACCAAGGGCAAAATTGTCCAACTTTCAAAATAATTGGAATTTTTGAGTGGGGATTTTTGCAACACCTCATGAATGGTATTTGAAATGTGTTGAAATCATCACTTCATGCCTAAGGCTTGTAATTTGAGATTTGGCTTGAAAAATGAAATGACAAAAATGGACAAAATGCAAATACATAGTGAAATTGAGAATGGCCTATCCAATGAGCATGAGACAAATGGGAACAGCTCACACATGGCATTTGAATGTTGTGTGAGCTGTCAAACAGGTGGCAATGAGCTGGCAAGTGAAATTCCCATTTTGCCCTCACTTGAAAAATTACCATTTTCACTAATCAAATCCAATTAGCTAATGATGATGATTAAGCTTGGTTTAAACACACATATATATTCTTAATCACTCTCTAAACATAACAGAAAATCATTTTCATCAAAATTCAGATCTAAAACTTTCACATTCTCTCAAACCCTCAAGAACACCAAAAGCTTCAAATCCATCAAACTTCATCAAATCTCAACCAATTCTCGAATTTCTTTTTGCATCCATCTCCTTTCATCATCCTCTCAAACTGTTTTTGGTCATTGGAGCATGAGGAATGAGAATTCGCAGCTGTCCTAGGTGGAGCATCCATGGTGAAATGGTGAATTCGTGCGCTAGAAGCTCTTGTAATGGAATCTAACTTTTCTATTCGCCTTCCTCATCATTCTTCTTCAACTGTTTGAGGAGAAATCGCGCCAAGCTCGACTAGAATCACACTGCCATTTCCAGGTTGGTGAAATTCGAAATTCACGAAATGCCTAATGTTCATATGCGTTTGAAAGAGCATGCTACGTAGATTATAGTGATGCTTGTGGTTTTGTAAATGGATGACTGTAGCTCACGAAATCTGGATTTGAATTTTTGTGTCCAAACCCTAGATCGATCGATTCGCATGATATAGGAATTGTTAGGTTACAATAGGTTGGTATTTGGATTGTAGAGGTTGAGACGGTTCGAACGGTTACTCATTTGCTAATTTTAGTGAAAATTTCGTGTTCTTCAAATTCTTGAAAATCTGGAAATGTTTGAGATGAAGACGAAGCCAAAACGCTGTTTGATCTTGTTTTCCGTTTGAAAATTCGAATTCTGTGTTTACCGCCCCCGCCATGCAATATTACAGAAATGCCATTGTAAATTCTATTTAATTTTAATTAATTCTTAAAAAATTACAATCACCTTAAAAAATTCATAAAAAATTGTAGAAAATTCAGAAAAATATGGAAATTGTTGTGTTGACTTTGTTGTTGACTCTAGAATATTTTTGACCTATTGGTCAAAGTTGTGCATGGTAGAATTATCATTTGACCTAGGCTTCTCTCACATGTATGATATTTTGATACCTTTTACCAATTTGTTCATGAAATTCTCATAGTGTTAAATAAATGCTTGGAAATTTTTGTGATGATTCTTGACTGGCTGATGTTCATTTCCATGTAAACTTTATGAATTTTTGATGCCTGGCCATTGAGATATGAATTTTGGAACTTAGGTGTGACAATTTGTGTCACACCTCTTGATGTCAACTTGCTGGATTTAATTGAGTGGTCTATACTTGTTAGAATGAAATGAAATTTTGCATGGTGAATCATTAACATGTTGAGATGTTGTATGAATTTTTGTGGAATTTTACATTGCATTTTCAAATTGATTGCTATTTTTCATCTCTGTTGGTCAAATATGCAAGTCCATGTGGTACATGTTTGTAATTTTGATGTGAAATGCTCATATGGTATTGGATAAACATGAAATTTGGCATGCTTGTAATAGACACATTGTGTGACATCCCTGTTTTGGTCTCATCCATTTCTTTTTTGTTTTCATTGAGTTATGAATTTTTGAAGTGGATGTATGTGTTGATGTTGTGATTTGGAGCCTATAATTGTGTCTGTTTTTGTTGATTTTCATTGACATGGTTCCCTTGGTCCAATTAGGCTAAAATTTGACATGATAGACCTTGAATATCCCCTGTTTAGGTGTAATTTATTTGAGAATTTTTGAAGTTGTTTTGGTGTGGATTTGAATGCAATAGTTCTGTTTGCATGTTTGATGCTTCATTTGAACTAGTTTGCCTTATTTTGTGCATAACATGAGCATGATGAATGATATGGACATGAGACCAGTGTGTTGGCTCTTGTTTGACATTGATTTGAGTTTGGTTTGGGAATGCCTTGCTGTTTAGGAATTTTTCTTGCCTTTGGACCCTAGGCTTAGCCTAGTGGTCTTGTTGCTAATATTTGCTTGATTTTTTCAGGATCAAAAGCATAATGCACATGGAGAATGAATCAAGTTAAATGCAATTGATGTTGTTTGATGTTTGTACACTAACATAACATTGTTTTGTAGGTTGTGAAGTTTGGGATTGAGCTTTGAGCTTGCTTTGTTGTGCATTGATCTGTATAGATTAACTGATTGAACTTTTGCTGTTTAGTTTGTCTGTCTGAGTACTAACTGTGTTTGACTATTTCCAGGTACTTTTAGTTGCTCAGTTCCTTGTGAACTTTTGCTTTGCTTTGCTTAAGCAACTTGCATTGAGGTATAACTTCCTAACTTCATGTAGTCTGGAGACCCGGCTGTTACCGGGTCGGGCAAATAAATGTCTGAAGTCCTCCTTAAGAGGCAATGATTGTGGTTGTTTATTTTTCATGCCAAGCAGGTGAAAGTCCTCTAAAAGAGGCAATTGGTGGAAGTTAGGGATAAGCAATCTATCCCCCACTATTCTGTGAGTCTTCTCCTTGCTCCCATTACATGGTTGTAGCATTGAGATCATAAGCCCAAGATCCGTGCAGTGCACATTGTGTCAGAGTCATCGAGTATAGAAGGGTTCCCCTATTCTGGACCCATGCTCATTTGTCAGAAGCTCTCCCTGGTTAGGGATAAGAGCTGTGAGGTCTGATCCTCACTTCATCCTTTCATCTGCTTCACCTTAGCCTCGTAATGGCAAGGTTAAGAGCAAACCCAGCCCGTACAGACGACTCGCTTCGGCAGTCAAACCTATTGTGTGAGCCACTTGTTTGGTTATAGTGCGTGCTGTGTGGATATCTGTTTGAGATGCTTGTTCTCATCTGATGTATGCTTGTATGTTGTTTGCTTGTGTGCTTGCTCCTTTCCTGGTTAGGATAGGCTTGCTTATGCAAGTAGGATAGAAACCTGAACTTAGGGCGACTTTGCATGACAACATCTAGGCTCGAGTCGTAGTCTCCCTAGTGTCGTGTCTTCCCCTGGTTTCTGGTTAGCAATTCAGTCCCTTTCAGGGGAACTACATCGCCCTGATCCTCGTGCCAGACGAGGTATGTAGGCAGGTGGTCGTGCGAGACCACTCCGGGCAACCTTTTTCTTTTTTGCGTGTGTTTGTTTGTTATCTGATTGTAGGTTTGGGTTCGGATGCCGACGTAAGCCCAGTGATTGGCAGTCGGGCTCCACGTTTGCCCTTTTGAGTATGTTTTGGTTCGGATGCTGACGTAATTCCATCCAGTGGTTGTCGGGCTCCATGTTTGCCACCCTTGCTTGTTTGTATGTTTTGTGTTGTTTGGCGTGCGTAAGCCGAACTACAGTGGCTCTGATTCTTGTTCCAGACAAGATATGTAGGCATAAGGTGCGATACCTTATCGAGCTCTTTCTTCTTAACCCCACCTGCGTTCCCCGTGTGTGTGTGTGATGTTTAGCAACCTATTCTTTATTTTAGAACGTGGATCCCTAGGAGTACCTAGGACGTGAGGGGTGTTAATACCTTCCCCTCGCGTAACCGACTCCCGAACCCTTTCTCTTTGGTCGCGAGACCATTTCCTTTCCAGGTTTCTCTGAGCGTTTCCTTTCCCTATTTCGGGATAAATAACGCGCAGTGGCGGCTCTGTGTTGTGTTTTTATTTTGAGTCTCGCCGGTTGTTTTTTCGCAGGATGCGACAGCTGGCGACTCTGCTGGGGAATTCGAGATGTAGACCTGTGCTGGTCCATCTTCCCTAAGCGAGTCCTTCCTAGCGTTCTAGGATAGTTTAGGTTGCTTGTGATGCTTGATTTATTGCATTTATTGTTCTAACCAGTGTGTATATATATTTGCATTAATGTCTGCATGCATCATACTATCATGTTGTTGCCATCCTCTGTGCAGGTGGTTCCTCTGTTTGGGGTGGGTGTTCTGAGTGGGGCTAAAACCCAGGCCCGAGTATACACCTAGGACTAGTGTGGTCTCATGTTCCTCATTTGCTGGATCAGCATATTGTTGCAACGTGACATACCACAAGCCAGACGAGGTTCATTTGATAGTGCTTTCCTCTGTGGGGTACTCCACTTTGGTTGAGTTACTTCATCTGAACTATTGACTCTGGTGACCGATCATTTCCCGGATCTTTGGTTTAGACGATCTCAGGAGAGCTACAATGGCACACCCGAAAGGGCAAACCCATTGAGTATCTCTGCCCGATTGTCGAGACTATTATCCGCCCTAGGATGACCTGATTAGAATTTACCTGTGAGGGGAGGGTGATTCTTTCAGATGCATGTTCAGATGGTGACTCAGATGGTGACTTTTTGTTCCGTGGATCAGAGTCCTATTTATGAGTCGGATTTATGGCCATTTATTGCCGTGACGCCGGAGCGCTGTCCGTGGTATTTATCAGTGGGGATCCGTTTATTTCAGGATTCCCTGGGCCGTTTTTATCAGTGGGGATCAGTTTATTTCAGGATTCCCCGGGCCGATTCAGAGATTGTGTTATGGGGATCTGATTAGAGATTGTTTGGTGATGATGATGATGATGTATTTTTCTTCCGTTTATTTCGGAACCCTTGAGTTAGATTTGTGGTTACAGTTTGCTCAGATGGGTATGATCAGTTCAGAGACCAGGCTTCAGTACAGTTGTTCAGATGACTTGGAGGATGGCACAGTGCATTGCATTCATACATCATTCTCATTTTGCATTCATCTGCATCAAACTCACGTCTAGCCATATGGGGAGTATTATTGATTGAGAATCTGGTTGAGAGACATCTTGAATTTCAGAATATGGATGTCAAAATGTTGTCTGTCTCGATGAAGCCAGGATCAAAAGACGGAATCTTCCTCATATGGATAGACGTTGCATTCATGCATATTAACCCATTTGCTGTTTTGTAGGTGTCAACCGGTGCGCATAGCTTGTTTGCTCAGATATCCTGCTAGGGGCAACAAATCCAAACGGATGGATCCTCCCAACGCCGACATCCTCGAACTAAAAGAGATGGTGAGGGATTTGTTCAGTGTTGTGCAAGGGCTTGCCCTGGGGCAGAAAGTCATGGCCGAGAGATTGGAAAGGATTGAGGGTTGGATGATCAAGGAGAAAGTTCAGGGGAAAGCTCCGTCATTCGTAGTGAAGAAATCCCTTGACAGTGGTCGGCCCAAGAAGAAAGTTGAATCAGGTGGTGTGCATGCCAAAAGAGAACGCGGTAAGGATCGTTATCACCCATATGCTGATACGGTAACAATCCCTACTAGTAATCAATCTGCACAACAGCGGCAACCACCACCTCAACAGAGGACACAAAGAGCTGTGGGCCAATTGAGAAGGAGGATGACAGATCGTCATTTCAATAAGCCGCCCGTGACTTACGCCTCTCTGTTTAAAAAGTTGAAGGATCTTGGGTTGGTGCAGCCAAGGATTTTGGTTCCAGGGAAACCAGATCAAAGAGTTGCCAGTTACGATGAGAATGTCAGGTGTGAGTTCCATGCTGGGGCACCTGGACATCATGTTGAGGATTGCAAAGCTTTTAAGCATGTGGTCCAGGACTTGGTGGATTCTAAGGCAATCAGCTTTGCACCAATGGCAGATGATAGTGTTAACCCCGTGCCAAGGCATGGTCCTGTAAAAGCGGAAATGATGTCGAAGGACAAGAAAGGGATAGAGGTGACTGAGAAGGATCAGTTAAGAATGCCCATGTCTGTGGTCCCAAAACGCCCGACGAAAAATGGAGCTTTCCCTCGTGTTGATGATTGTTGTGCATCCATCGCTACAAAGGGGTGTGTAGTAATTGGGGAATCGGTCCAGAGAATGATGAAAGCAGAAATGGATGATGCAAGGTGTAAAGCACTCAGTCTGGCAGTTGAAACCATCAAGGTGGACAATGCCATTGGTGTTGAGAAAGAGAAAAAGCTGTCCATTTCTTCTTATAAGCAGGCATTGGAAGTGGTGAGAAATGGAGGGATCCCAGGCTGGGGACAGATCATGGGCATTGTGGTAAAGGCGGATATGTTTGGGATTGGTTATCATCCAGGTCAAGAATCGTCTGAGCAGAACAGAGGACGTCGTCCGTCGTTCACCTTTGTCAGTGCCGGAATGCTAGATTCAGATCACGCCTATACAGTGGGTAAAGAAACTGACAGTGACTGGGAGATTGATCAATGGACAAAATCGTGCGTACCAGGAAGCTGGAAGGCTTAAAAAGGAATCAGCACTGACACTCGTCCGGAAGAGTAATATTTCTTGTTTTCAGTTTATATGCATGAAAGCCATATGTGTTGCCCGACACGTAATGGTCCATTGTAAGGGCCACCTCATGTTTAAATTTGCATTTCTGCATCATTAATAAATGGATGTTTTTTAGTCAAAAAGCGGTGTTCCCTGTTTTTCATTTATTTTTGCAGTTTAAAAACAAATAAAAATGGCAATGTTTGTTTTCATTTTTCCCTTTTTGATTTGTCTCGTCCCAACTTCAAAAATAATGCTCCGGATCTCGTTGATAACGATTTGGTTACACCTCATATGACTTCGACAAACCGATCTATCTTGCTGAAGAAGAAGGCGAAGAAGATTGTGATCTGCTGGAAATTAGCCAGGTTGTCAAGACAAGAGGAGAAGGTGATTCAGCCGCACGAGGAGCGGATTGAGATTGTTATTCCGAGCACCGCCGAGGTCAGGAAGTGAAGTTGAGGCCGCTTCAGAGGCGAATCGAGAGCAGAATGGTAGCCTTGTTGAAAGAACATATGGATACCGTCACCTGGTTGTGTCAGGATATGCCAGGGTCGGATACCGATGACGTTGTGCACAAGCTACCATGGAAAGAAGACTGTCCTCTAAAGAAGCAGAACGCCAGTGCCTGTATCAGAGAGCCATGGTGACTTTGTTTCATGAGATGATTCATCATGGAATCAAATGCTATGCTATTGACATGATAGCAAAGTCCCAAACAGGAGAGGGGCATCTGGCAGACCGGGACAAGTCGTTTGACCAGTGGAAATGATTCAAACTGAGGTTGAATTCAGATAAGTGCACTATCAGAGTGCGGTCCGGTAAGATGTTGGGGTTCATTGTAAGGGAGGAATCGAGGTTCATCCTGCAAAAAAAAAAAAAAAAAAAAAAAAAAAAAAAAAAAAACGCCTGAACCGAGAACATAAAGGAGGGGTTCGTGGTTTCATAGATAGATTGAACTACCTGTCATGGTTCACATCTCATCTAACAGCCACGTGCGAACCTATATTCAAGATGTTGAAAAAAAAAGAGATCAAACGGTCAGGTGGAATAATGATTGCCAAAAGGGTATTGAAAAATAAAAGAATAAGTTGCAGGAACCTCTGATTCTGACGCCTCCCATGGAAGGAACAACCATCAATTCTGTACTTAACGGCCTTCGAGGGGTCTACGAGGTGTATTGGGTCAGCATGACGGGTCTTGTCGAAAAGAGTATGCAATTTACCTTAGCAAAAAGTTTACCGACTGTGAAACAATACATTCACTGCTCGGGGAACTTGATGTACTTTGGCATAGGCTGCTCGCCGACTGAGACAGTATATGCTGGTTCATGCTACTTTGTGGATTTCCGAGATGGATCCGATCAAGTATGGGTTTGAGAAGCCAGCATCGACCGGACGGGTTGCGAGAAGAGCAAGAGGATGTTGACTGATTTGGGATACTCTCTGAAAGCAATCAAGGGGTGTATTGTCTGATTACATCTCTCTGCAACCCGTGGGATTATCAACCGATGAAGTTTGAGTTCCCTGATGAGGACATCTCAAGGTGCTCCAATCGAAAGATTGAGAGTAACCGATCCCGGAGGAGGGGCCCGACCCTGAATCCGAACGGATTCTGATGTCTGATGGGGAGGTTAAGGTGAATAAGTTTTGGTTGCCCGGATTAGCATTTGAATGCACCAACGATGGTGGCTGAATACGAAGCTTGTAGCCCGAGTGTCGAACCTTGGTGCGCCTACTGGGGCAACTCCTTTCTCATTGGTATATGGAATGGAGGCCGTGCTACCGGTTGAGGTCAAAATTCCCTCTTTGAGAGTCCTGATGGACGTGAAATTGCAAGAGGCTGAATGGGTAAGGACCCGGTATGAAGAGTTGAGCCTGATAGAGGAAAAGAGGCTAGCAGCCATCTGTCATGGGCAGTTGTATCAGCAAAGGATGAAGCGTGCTTTCGACCGAAAGGTACGACCTCGGGTATATCACGTAGGTGATATGGTGCTGAAAAGGATCCTTCCTCCTCAAAACGATCGAAGGGGCAAGTGGACACCGAATTATGAAGGTCCATTCGTGGTCAAGAAGGTTTTCTCTGGCGGAGCCTTGTTGTTAACGACCATGGATGGTGAGGATTTTCCATCCCCTGTGAATGCGGACGCAGTTAAAAAATACTTCGTATAATAGACCCGCTGGACGAAAAGAACAAAATAGTCCAGGCAAAAATGGGCATCCCGGCGAACCAAAAAACAGAAAAAAGGTTTGGGCAAAAATTAGGGATAAAAATGAAAAATGTACACCCGGCAAGTCGAAAACCTGAAAAGGCGACTTGGGTAAAAAAGAGTATCCCGGTGGACTGAAAACCCGAAAGGGTGGTCCAGGCAAAAGAGGGATTGAAACGAACAACTGCGTCTAGCATGATCGTTTGCGCTTCGGTTAAAGCATCATGGAGAATACCCGGTAGGGATCAGTCGGAATCGTCTTGTTCAGAAAGCAGAAAGCATGGAGAGTCTGAGGACATATGGGGTGTAACCGAGCTGGAACTCGATGAGATCACGGGTTCTACATTGCCATTAGGATAGATTTTTCCTTTTGCGCAATTACCTCTTTTCAGGAATTGCTTCCTTTTGTATTGCTCATTTGAGCCACACTTTTCCAATCAATAAAATGCATATTCAGTCAAATAATTTTGTTTTTGTTTTTCATTACCGCTTTGATTGCAAAAACATCCAGATATTTTTGATAAAGAATTTTGCATTTTAATACATACAGGTTCCTTCCAATGCATGTTTATAAGATGAAAATTTGAAATATTATTTGGAAGGTTGAGTGACCCAAGTGTTGAAATCTTGACACGCCTGGGGCACGGTTTTATCTGACGATCTGTTTTGCAGGTACTGTTAGTTATTTTCACTCACTTACAGGTGTTGATGTGGAAGCTTTGTAATAGATCCCCAGAGAGTTCGCATGAACTAATGAATGAAAGAATGACGAAGACGTTGCGGCGTACGACGTTCCTTGATGATAATCAAGAAGACTCTTCAAAGTCGGAAGATTGGAAAGTATGTAATTCCCCGCAGAGCCCGATCAGGGACGAGTGCATGAAGAAAGGACGGAGAGACGACGAGACGTCCGATGACCTTTGAAATTAACCAAGAAGACTCTTCAAAATCGAGAAATTGAAATTTCTGTATAATTCCAGGAGTACGTTCTCGTCGAGCGCGGAGCGACTTGGAATACTAGATGATGGAGCAGAAAAGGTCCAGACGAGTCTGGGAATTCTCAAAAGTGGAAAGCCGATACGAGTATTGGAGGTGGATACCATGGTTCGATGAGTCGACGGGTGTTCTGTACTTACTTTTCTCATGTCCCAGCTAAGTCCCCAAGCAGAGTCATAGGACTAGCTCCCCAGCAGATACAAGGTCTGTGGACTTCTCCAGCCGAGTCAGGATGGTTATCCCGGACAGGTTAAGACGGTGTTTCCTCAGCAGCCAGGCCAGAAGGTTGTTATTCCCCGAGTGGAGCGGGTCTTTTTCGAAGAAATATATCTCCAGCGGTGTTCATCCCACCAGTGGATTGAACAAGTTCCCGTAGTGGACGGATTTTGCATGCCCAGCTGAGTAGGTTCTACCTATGGATGGCATGGGTTGTCCCCAGCGGAGTGGTATGCGTTTCCCTAGCAGGGTCAGGATGGTCGCCCAGCAGGTGATAGAGTGATGCATTCCCAGTTGAGTCTGGAGATTGTTGTTTTCCCCAGCGGAGTATCTGTGAGCATTTCCCCAGTAAAGTCAGCAGGTGTCTGTGAGGGTTTTCCCGAAGCGGAGTCGGGATTGATATCCCTAGCAAGTCAAGATTGTTGTATCCCCACAGAGTGTTGGTGGTGCTTATCCCCAGCGGCTTCTCGAGTGGATTGGGTGCAAAGAAGGTTCTTCCCCAGCAAGGGTTGCCTTTTCCCAGCAGCAGTGATTCCCCAGCAGGGTGGAGTTGGAGTAATGGCGAGTTCCTCAGCAAAGTGTCTCGTATTCCCCAAAGGAGTCCCTTGAGGGGGATATTTCTTTTTTATGCATTCATCATGAAAAAATAACATGGCATATTGCATAGAAAAATAATAATCGCGTAGCATTTCCATAATTATGGAGCATTACGCAGAGAAAAATCGATCATTCATCATTGCAAGCATAAGCTAGTCTCAAACCGTGGTTACTGTTCGAGAAGTGGTTTTGCCCAAAGGTGAAGAGGTGTTACTCCGAGGAGTTCAGCATCGTGATTGAATCGAAGATATTCCCCAGTAGTGCGATACTGGAAGAGTAATTGTTTTCCGTCAAGCCGAGATGGGAAATGTTTGGCGTTCAGCGCAATTCAAGCCGTGGTTACCGCTTGGAGTCTTTATTTCGCCTGAGGGTGAAGGTGTTACTCTGAGGAGTTTAGCATCATGACGTCAGATCAGCAGTGTTCCCCAATAGTGCGATATTGGAGGAAATGTTTCCGTCGGACAGAGATGGAAATGATATCAGAAGACGTTACGCGATCAGCGCGATTCCGGGGTTCAAATGGAGAAAAGGAGATGTTGCGACATTTTCTGGAGATCGGGGTTCAATCAGAGAAGAGTATATGCTGAGGCATTTTCTGGGGTTCAAATGGAGATAGAGTTGAAGATTATATCCGGGATGAGGTCCTTAGGATTATCTTCCGTTCATGTGTCACCTTAGACTCAGGCTGAGGCCAATGGAGGTCGTTATAGGTGTCTTCGGAAGAAGAGATGCACATGTTACCTTCCTTTTGTGAAGGTATACCCTCTGACATGTCGCCCTCAGAGTGGTTTGGTGTTATTTCCGACGTTGCCAGCGGAATTATCACGGAGAAAAGGATATGCTGAGGCATTTTCCTGGGGTTCAAACGGAGAAAAGAAGATGTTGAGGCATTTTCTGGAGATGGGGTTCAAATGGAGAAAAGGAGATGTTGCGACATTTTCTGGAGAACGGGGTTCATATTGGCGATCGTGAGTTATCGTCAGGCGACTGGGGTTCAAATTGGAGATCGGGGTTCATTATGTTGGCAAAAAGGAGTGCTGAGGCATTTTCTGGGGTTCAAATGCAGAGATCCGAGGATCGTTTGCGCAAAGAAAAATTTCGGGGTTCAAGAAAATAAAAAAAAAAAAAGAGAAAGGAAAATTTCGGGGTTCAAGAAAAGCATAAAAAGAAGAGTTGATAATCCCGCGTGGATGTGTGGTGTTCAGACCATGGTTATCCCTGCGTTACCATTTATTTTGGTATCCAGGTCGACGTTTCGAGTCTGTTTCTTCGCCGATGCTGACAGGCGTTGTTAATTATTATCCCATCAGAGTGCAAATTGTTCGTCTGTTTCTTGGTATTCAATCACTCTTCATCCTGATCATCCGAAAGCCGAGGCTATTTCATATCGACAGGTTCACAGTGGATTGAATAGGGGCAGCTGTAACACCTCAAAATTTGCCCTCTTCTCTTGGGACTAGCATTAACATATTGCATATCATTTTAGGTCATTAGGCATTGCATATTGCATATCATGTGGTTACATTGTGCAAGCCATTCTCCCAAGTCTTGATCAGAAGATAAGGAAGTCAAAGTGCAAGCCTAGGGTTTATTGACTGATCATTGGCCATCTGAGGATTGGGCTGTGAATTAGGGTTTTGTGATTCTCAATGGATGTTGGTCTTCATCTTGATTGCAATGATACATCATCATCATCATGGTTTATTATCATCAGAAGATTGATCGGATTCCTTGAGATTAGGGTTTTGACCACTGGTCAACCCTAATCAGTTGCATTGGGCCAATCAGGGCTTAATCAGGAGATGAGGTTTGTGATGGTTATGGGGTTCATTATGTGATTATATTGAGCTTATTGAGGCTAGGGTTTCACCCTTGAGCTATTTCAGTTGAAGAATGGGGCTCAGATTGATCTATGCATTGCCTGATTCATCTGTCAGTTGAAAAGTCAACTGTGGTCAACTGTACATGATCTGATGGATTTGGAGGTGGAAATGAGTTGGATACACTTCATTCATGTTGAAACAAGTGTTATTTGACATCTCAAAGCTTAAGAATGAAGAAAATCAAGTCAGAACAAAAACTGCCAAAAATAGAAAGTGACTTGTAATGGAAGTTTCCAAAAATGGAAAGTTTTTGACCTCAAAGCCACGTGTCCAAGGAAGCTTCAAATGAAAATTTGTTCAACATGAAAGTTGTAGATCTTGTTCTCACCTTTCCAAAAAGTCCAAGAACTTGAAAATACCATGTATGGTTGGAAAATTGTGGCTCAGTGAAGTTCAAAAATGACCCATAATCAGGAGGCCATAACTTCCACGTGATTTGTCCAAATTGCAAGTTCTTTATATGCACAAACTCCATTTGACATGTACTTTCATGGTGCATAATTGGATTTTTCCAAAAGTGGTCAATGCAAAAAGTCAATTTTCAACTGGACAGTTAAAATGGACCAAGGGCAAAATTGTCCAACTTTCAAAATAATTGGAATTTTTGAGTGGGGATTTTTGCAACACCTCATGAATGGTATTTGAAATGTGTTGAAATCATCACTTCATGCCTAAGGCTTGTAATTTGAGATTTGGCTTGAAAAATGAAATGACAAAAATGGACAAAATGCAAATACATAGTGAAATTGAGAATGGCCTATCCAATGAGCATGAGACAAATGGGAACAGCTCACACATGGCATTTGAATGTTGTGTGAGCTGTCAAACAGGTGGCAATGAGCTGGCAAGTGAAATTCCCATTTTGCCCTCACTTGAAAAATTACCATTTTCACTAATCAAATCCAATTAGCTAATGATGATGATTAAGCTTGGTTTAAACACACATATATATTCTTAATCACTCTCTAAACATAACAGAAAATCATTTTCATCAAAATTCAGATCTAAAACTTTCACATTCTCTCAAACCCTCAAGAACACCAAAAGCTTCAAATCCATCAAACTTCATCAAATCTCAACCAATTCTCGAATTTCTTTTTGCATCCATCTCCTTTCATCATCCTCTCAAACTGTTTTTGGTCATTGGAGCATGAGGAATGAGAATTCGCAGCTGTCCTAGGTGGAGCATCCATGGTGAAATGGTGAATTCGTGCGCTAGAAGCTCTTGTAATGGAATCTAACTTTTCTATTCGCCTTCCTCATCATTCTTCTTCAACTGTTTGAGGAGAAATCGCGCCAAGCTCGACTAGAATCACACTGCCATTTCCAGGTTGGTGAAATTCGAAATTCACGAAATGCCTAATGTTCATATGCGTTTGAAAGAGCATGCTACGTAGATTATAGTGATGCTTGTGGTTTTGTAAATGGATGACTGTAGCTCACGAAATCTGGATTTGAATTTTTGTGTCCAAACCCTAGATCGATCGATTCGCATGATATAGGAATTGTTAGGTTACAATAGGTTGGTATTTGGATTGTAGAGGTTGAGACGGTTCGAACGGTTACTCATTTGCTAATTTTAGTGAAAATTTCGTGTTCTTCAAATTCTTGAAAATCTGGAAATGTTTGAGATGAAGACGAAGCCAAAACGCTGTTTGATCTTGTTTTCCGTTTGAAAATTCGAATTCTGTGTTTACCGCCCCCGCCATGCAATATTACAGAAATGCCATTGTAAATTCTATTTAATTTTAATTAATTCTTAAAAAATTACAATCACCTTAAAAAATTCATAAAAAATTGTAGAAAATTCAGAAAAATATGGAAATTGTTGTGTTGACTTTGTTGTTGACTCTAGAATATTTTTGACCTATTGGTCAAAGTTGTGCATGGTAGAATTATCATTTGACCTAGGCTTCTCTCACATGTATGATATTTTGATACCTTTTACCAATTTGTTCATGAAATTCTCATAGTGTTAAATAAATGCTTGGAAATTTTTGTGATGATTCTTGACTGGCTGATGTTCATTTCCATGTAAACTTTATGAATTTTTGATGCCTGGCCATTGAGATATGAATTTTGGAACTTAGGTGTGACAATTTGTGTCACACCTCTTGATGTCAACTTGCTGGATTTAATTGAGTGGTCTATACTTGTTAGAATGAAATGAAATTTTGCATGGTGAATCATTAACATGTTGAGATGTTGTATGAATTTTTGTGGAATTTTACATTGCATTTTCAAATTGATTGCTATTTTTCATCTCTGTTGGTCAAATATGCAAGTCCATGTGGTACATGTTTGTAATTTTGATGTGAAATGCTCATATGGTATTGGATAAACATGAAATTTGGCATGCTTGTAATAGACACATTGTGTGACATCCCTGTTTTGGTCTCATCCATTTCTTTTTTGTTTTCATTGAGTTATGAATTTTTGAAGTGGATGTATGTGTTGATGTTGTGATTTGGAGCCTATAATTGTGTCTGTTTTTGTTGATTTTCATTGACATGGTTCCCTTGGTCCAATTAGGCTAAAATTTGACATGATAGACCTTGAATATCCCCTGTTTAGGTGTAATTTATTTGAGAATTTTTGAAGTTGTTTTGGTGTGGATTTGAATGCAATAGTTCTGTTTGCATGTTTGATGCTTCATTTGAACTAGTTTGCCTTATTTTGTGCATAACATGAGCATGATGAATGATATGGACATGAGACCAGTGTGTTGGCTCTTGTTTGACATTGATTTGAGTTTGGTTTGGGAATGCCTTGCTGTTTAGGAATTTTTCTTGCCTTTGGACCCTAGGCTTAGCCTAGTGGTCTTGTTGCTAATATTTGCTTGATTTTTTCAGGATCAAAAGCATAATGCACATGGAGAATGAATCAAGTTAAATGCAATTGATGTTGTTTGATGTTTGTACACTAACATAACATTGTTTTGTAGGTTGTGAAGTTTGGGATTGAGCTTTGAGCTTGCTTTGTTGTGCATTGATCTGTATAGATTAACTGATTGAACTTTTGATGTTTAGTTTGTCTGTCTGAGTACTAACTGTGTTTGACTGTTTCCAGGTACTTTTAGTTGCTCAGTTCCTTGTGAACTTTTGCTTTGCTTTGCTTAAGCAACTTGCATTGAGGTATAACTTCCTAACTTCATGTAGTCTGGAGACCCGGCTGTTACCGGGCCGGGCAAATAAATGTCTGAAGTCCTCCTTAAGAGGCAATGATTGTGGTTGTTTATTTTTCGTGCCAAGCAGGTGAAAGTCCTCTAAAAGAGGCAATTGGTGGAAGTTAGGGATAAGCAATCTATCCCCCACTATTCTGTGAGTCTTCTCCTTGCTCCCATTACATGGTTGTAGCATTGAGATCATAAGCCCAAGATCCGTGCAGTGCACATTGTGTCAGAGTCATCGAGTATAGAAGGGTTCCCCTATTCTGGACCCATGCTCATTTGTCAGAAGCTCTCCCTGGTTAGGGATAAGAGCTGTGAGGTCTGATCCTCACTTCATCCTTTCATCTGCTTCACCTTAGCCTCGTAATGGCAAGGTTAAGAGCAAACCCAGCCCGTACAGACGACTCGCTTCGGCAGTCAAACCTATTGTGTGAGCCACTTGTTTGGTTATAGTGCGTGCTGTGTGGATATCTGTTTGAGATGCTTGTTCTCATCTGATGTATGCTTGTATGTTGTTTGCTTGTGTGCTTGCTCCTTTCCTGGTTAGGATAGGCTTGCTTATGCAAGTAGGATAGAAACCTGAACTTAAGGCGACTTTGCATGACAACATCTAGGCTCGAGTCGTAGTCTCCCTAGTGTCGTGTCTTCCCCTGGTTTCTGGTTAGCAATTCAGTCCCTTTCAGGGGAACTACATCGCCCTGATCCTCGTGCCAGACGAGGTATGTAGGCAGGTGGTCGTGCGAGACCACTCCGGGCAACCTTTTTCTTTTTTGCGTGTGTTTGTTTGTTATCTGATTGTAGGTTTGGGTTCGGATGCCGACGTAAGCCCAGTGATTGGCAGTCGGGCTCCACGTTTGCCCTTTTGAGTATGTTTTGGTTCGGATGCTGACGTAATTCCATCCAGTGGTTGTCGGGTCCATGTTTGCCACCCTTGCTTGTTTGTATGTTTTGTGTTGTTTGGCGTGCGTAAGCCGAACTACAGTGGCTCTGATTCTTGTTCCAGACAAGATATGTAGGCATAAGGTGCGATACCTTATCGAGCTCTTTCTTCTTAACCCCACCTGCGTTCCCCGTGTGTGTGTGTGATGTTTAGCAACCTATTCTTTATTTTAGAACGTGGATCCCTAGGAGTACCTAGGACGTGAGGGGTGTTAATACCTTCCCCTCGCGTAACCGACTCCCGAACCCTTTCTCTTTGGTCGCGAGACCATTTCCTTTCCAGGTTTCTCTGAGCGTTTCCTTTCCCTATTTCGGGATAAATAACGCGCAGTGGCGGCTCTGTGTTGTGTTTTTATTTTGAGTCTCGCCGGTTGTTTTTTCGCAGGATGCGACAGCTATCAATCAGTAATTACAACGAGATTAACTTATTTTCCAAAGAGATCTAATCAACTGTCATGAGAAGATTTGAATGGAAAATAGTTTTAGGGTTTTATGATTTCCAATCCCAGTCAAATGCTTCTATAAAAAGGACATGAAAAACTTGATTTGATACACAAGAAATAACGAACGAAATATTGAGAGAGAATAATGGTTTTAGTCTTGTGTGGTCGTGTGAATTGTAAGCCATTCAATTCATCCATAGATGATTGAATTGGTCTGATTTTTTAGTTGTAATTTGTTACTCTAAGCTTTTAAGCATGAGTGTGTGTCTACTTGATTGAAGTTGTTAAGTAAGATCAAGTGTGTGTCTTTGAAGAGTGTCTTCTTTTCATTGTAATTCTTGTTTTATATCATTGTTGTGATTGAGGGGGAGTGAGTAGGGTCTCTTACCTAAGAGTTCTTAGGTAGAAGTCACACGGGTAGAGATTAGGTGAGAAGACTGTAAATTGAAGTTATTTACTGAGAGTCTTTGAACTGATTCAATTTAGTGGATTTCCTTCCTGGCTTGGTAGCCTCCAAACGTATGTGAGTTTGCACCGAACCGGGTTAACAATTGCTTGTGTCTCTTGCATTACTGTTCTTTATCTTTTATCTTGTTTGTATTGTTCAGATATTAGTGTCGTGACATTACCTTCGACATCTCATATCTGATACCAGAATTTCAATTGGTATCAGAACAGGCATCCTACTCTGGTTCTGGGTGTGAGATCTATGGACGTTACTTTCTGGTACTATGGAGAGAGATGGAGGATCTGTTCACAGACCACCTATTCTGGATGGATCCAACTATGACTACTGGAAACCTCGAATGGTAGCCTTCCTAAAATCTCTGGATAATAAGGCTTGGAAGGTTGTTTTAACAGGCTGGGAACATCCAGTTATTACCAAGGATGGAGAAGCTATTACTGATAAGAAGGCTGAAGAACAATGGACCAAGGAGGAGGATGATTTAGCCCTTGGGAACTCTAAAGCATTGAATGTTATATTCAATGGAGTAGATAAGAATATCTTCAGATTGGTAAACAACTGTGAAGTGGCTAAAGATGCTTGGGACATTCTCAAAACCACTCATGAAGGCACCTCTAGAGTGAAGATGTCTAGACTGCAGCTGCTCACTACCAAGTTTGAAAATTTAAGGATGAAAGAAGATGAAAATATTCATGAATTTCATATGAATATCCTTGAAATTGCTAATGCCTCAAGAGCCCTGGGTGAGAAGATGTCAGATGAAAAGTTAGTGAGGAAAATACTCAGGTCACTCCCTAAGATATTTTCCATGAAAGTGACAGCCATAGAAGAGTCTCAAGACATTTCCAATATGAGAGTTGATGAGCTAATTGGATCCCTCCAAACATTTGAGATGGGAATGTGTGATGGATCTGAAAAGAAAGTCAAAAGCATAGCCTTCATGTCAAACATTGAGGAGGAAGAGGAGGAAAGTGGTCAAGATATTGATGAAGATCTGGAAAATGATGTAGTAATGCTGGGAAGACAGTTCAACAGACTTCTGAAAAAGATGGATGTAAGATCTAAGGCTAATGTCAAGAACATCTCATCTGACATCAGTAAATCCAACAATGCTGGAAGAAGAACAAGGTCAGATGAAAATCCCAAAGAAGGAAAAGGAGTTCAGTGCCATGAATGTGATGGGTATGGACACATTAGAACTGAATGTGGAACCTACCTCAAGAAACAGAAGAGGAGTCTTGCTACCATTTGGTCTGATGAAAGTGAAACAGAAGAGTCTGCAAATCTTGTGACTGCCTTGACTGGAAGATGGGATTCTGATGAAGACTCAAGTGATGATGAAGTAACCTTTGAAGAGTTGGCCACTACCTATAGAAAGTTGTGTCATAGAAGTGCAGAAGTGTGTCAACAAGTTGAAAGCCAGAAGAAAATGATAGCACAGCTGGAGAATGAGAAGGCAGAACATTTGGAAACCATCTCCAAGTTAAAGACTGAAGCAGAATTCTTGAATTCTAAACTAGATGAGATGACCAAGTATGTAAGAATGCTAAACAATGGGTCTGACACCTTAGACAAAATTCTCCAGACTGGACAAATAATAGGAGACAAGTTTGGCATTGGGTTCAATGAATCTAAACCTGAGTGCAGCCACACTGGTAGCAAACCAAAGTTCAAACCCAAGTGCAGTCACACTGGGAGAAAACCAGAGATGTCACAACATCATAAAGGAAGACAGTAGAAAGGGAAACATCAAAGATAGAGATGTCATTACTGTGGAAAATTTGGCCACATAAAACCATTCTGCTATAAGTTGTATGGCTATCCTAGTCCCTCTCATCATCAACCTAAACCCAAACATTACAGACCTGTCAACAAAAAACAATGGGTTCCTAGGACTGATGTTACAAGTCTGATAGTTCACACTTCCTTCAGAGTCTCAGCCAAAGAAGATTGGTATTTTGACAGTGGGTGCTCCAGACACATGACTGGAAACAAAAACCTGCTAACTGGTCTTCATCCTCATGCCACCAGTTATGTAACCTTTGGTGATGGAGCAAAGGGTGAAATCAAGGGAATTGGTAAGCTCAACTTCCCTGGAGTTCCTAATCTTGACAATGGCCTACTTGTTAAGGGGCTGACTGCAAACTTAATAAGCATCAGTCAACTATGTGACCAAGGTCTAACTGTAAACTTCACCAAAACTGAATGTCTGATTACTAACAAAGAAAATGAAGTGATCATGAAAGGAGTCAGGTCTAAAGACAACTTTTACATGTGGAGCTCTCAAGAAACTGGTTATTCTTCAATGTGTACTTTAGCCAAAGAATAAGAGGGGAAGATATGGCATCAAAGATTGGGCCATATGCATCTTAAAGGTATGAAGAGGATTATATCTGTTGAAGTTGTTAGAGGAATTCCCAACTTGAAGATTGATGAAGGAAAAGTCTATGGGGAATGTCAGATTGGAAAATAGACAAGGATGTCACACCAGAAGCTCAAACATGACACCACTTCCAAAGTTCTGGAACTCCTCCATATGGATTTGATGGGACCCATGCAGGTGGAAAGCCTTGGTGGGAAGAAGTATGTGTATGTAGTGGTGGATGACTTCTCCAGATACACCTGGATCAATTTTATAAGAGAAAAATATGATGTTTTTGAAGTCTTCAAAGATCTTTGTCTAAAACTTCAAAGAGAAAAGGAAAGTCAAGTTATCAAAATTAGAAGTGATAATGGGAAGGAATTTGAGAACACAAAATTTGCTGAATTCTGTTCTTCAGAAGGAATTCATCATGAGTTCTCATCTCCCATTACTCCCCAGCAAAATGGTGTGGTGGAAAGGAAAAATAGAACCCTTCAAGAATCAGCTAGAGTTATGATTCATGCTAAGAAATTGCCCTACCACTTTTGGGCTGAAGCTATGAACACAACTTGCTATGTTCACAATAGAGTAACCTTAAAGAAAAGGACTCCTACTACCTTATATGAAGTCTGGAAAGGGAGAAGACCTACAGTCAAATACTTCCATGTGTTTGGTAGTAAATGTTATATCTTGACTGATCGTGAACAAAGAAGGGAGATGGATCCCAAAAGTGATGAAGGAATATTTCTGGGCTACTCAACAAACAGTAGAGCATATAGAGTCTTTAATTCCAGAACAAAAGTAATGATGGAATCTATCAATGTGGTGGTTGATGATCAACAGACTGATGTCACGGACGATGTTGAGACATCTCTAAATGATCCCTCAGATGATCTCTCAGACAAAAATAATGAGAGTGAACCTCCTCAAGCTGAACCTGAAGATGACAAAATCAACAAGGGACCCTCCATCAGAATTCAGAAGGATCATCCCAAAGATCTCATTATAGGAGACCCAAATAAAGGGGTCACAACTAGATCAAGGGAAGTGATATCACATGGTTGCTTTGTGTCCAAGATTGAGCCTAGGAATGTCAAGGAAGCCTTGACTGATGAGTTATGGATCAATGCCATGCAGGAGGAGTTAGGTCAATTCAAGAGGAATGAAGTATGGGAACTGGTTCCTAGACCTGAAGGAATAAATGTCATAGGTACAAAGTGGGTGTATAAGAATAAATCTGATGAGCAAGGGGTGGTTACTAAAAACAAAGCAAGATTAGCAGCACAAGGATATACTCAAGTTGAAGGAGTGGATTTTGATGAAACATTTGCTCCTGTAGCTCGCCTTGAGTCCATTAGACTTTTGCTTGGAGTGGCATGTATTCTGAAGTTCAAACTGGTCCAAATGGATGTAAAAAGTGCCTTCTTGAATGGCTACTTAAATGAGGAAGTATATGTTGAACAACCTAAAGGATTCACAGATCTAAATCTTCCAAAGCATGTGTACAGATTGAAGAAAGCCTTCTATGGTTTAAAACAAGCTCATAGGGCTTGGTATGAGAGACTCACAGTGTTCCTCACTAACAATGGATACAGGAAGGGAGGTATTGACAAAACCCTATTTGTTAAGAATGAAGGAGGAAAACTCATGGTGGCTCAAATATATGTGGATGATATTGTGTTTGGTGGGATGTCAGATCAGATGGTCGAACATTTTGTTAGACAAATGCAGTCTGAGTTTGAGATGAGCCTTGTTGGAGAGCTGACCTATTTCCTTGGGCTACAAGTCAAGCAGATGGAAGATTCTATCTTTTTATCTCAAAGAAAATATGCCAAGAACATTGTTAAGAAGTTTGGCATGGAGAATGCAAGTCATAAAAGGACACCTGCTCCTACACATTTGAAAGTCTCCAAAGATGAAAATGGTGTTAGTGTAGATCAAAGTTTGTACAGAAGCATGATAGGAAGTCTGTTATATCTCACAGCAAGTAGACCTGACATTGTCTTTGTTGTAGGTGTTTGTGCTAGATATCAAGCTGAACCAATAGTCAGTCACATAAACCAAGTGAAGAGGATACTGAAATATGTCAATGGCACCAGTGACTATGGAATGTTATATACTCATGGTTCTGGATCCATGCTGACTGGATACTGTGATGCTGACTGGGCAGGAAGTGCTGATGATAGGAAAAGCACATCAGGAGGATGTTTCTTCTTGGGGAACAACTTGATATCATGGTTTAGCAAGAAACAAAATTGTATGTCCCTATCCACTGCTAAAGCTGAATACATAGCAGCTGGGAGTAGTTTTTCTCAACTGGTTTGGATGAAACAAATGTTGATTGAATACAATGTCACACAAGATGTCATGACATTGTACTGTGGCAACCTGAGTGCTATAAATATTTCTAAGAATCCTATTCAGCATGGCAGGACAAAGCACATTGATATTCGTCATCACTTTATTAGAGAACTAGTGGAAGAGAAAATCATAGCCCTGGAGCATGTTACTACTGAAATGCAATTAGCTGACATATTTACAAAGGCTTTGGATGCTAATCAATTTGAATGTTTAAGAGGGAAATTAAGGATTTGTATCCATGAGAATTTATAGCAATTAATTTGGAGTGGAAAAGGTAATAAAAATATTGTTTGCCCACTTAAAAGAAAGTGCCCCATTTATGGTAATCATTACCTAGTATTGGAACTACCATCTATACCATTTTCACACGCAACCTCAACACAACCACTTCCATCTTCATCAAACTGTATCGACCATCTCTGCTAGGGCAACAAAAATTCTTTCACAAGTTCAACAAAATATCACAACATCCTTCATCTTTGGGTTCTAAACCTACTCACAAAGCAAGAACACCCTCCATGGATTTTCTGGATGAAGACATTTTGGAAGTTATTCCCCTTTCAGTAATCCCAGACGACGCCCCTGGTCCATCTTCCACTACAAGAAACACTCAAGGTAACAGTTCTGATAACCCTCCCTCTAAGGATGACATGCATTATATTGATCGTGTCATTAGGAATCTGGTCACAAGGATCCTAAATGAAGGACATTCAGTCAAGGGAGTTTCGACTCCTCTGTCTAGAAGGGACCCCTCACCTGAGGTGGAACCTCAAAATGAGAAAGATGATGATTCATCTAGGTCAGAGAAAGATATTGTTGCAGAAGGACTGTGTTCTTTAGGGAAAACCGTGCCTAGTAAGAAACTTGTAGATGCCTCTTAGTCTAAGAAGCATGACTTGTAAGAACAAAAAGTGTTCTACAACAGACTCCATGATTTTGATGATAACAAAGGATGAAACCAAAAATGGCACCCTAACGAAAAGTTTCTAAGTGTGCAGGGTTCTAAAGAAAGAAGAAACAAATCTGATGATGTCATCAGATGCAAAACAAGATCAGATGCAAAATCTCAAGTATCAGAAGCATCTAAAGAGGAATCTCGTTTCAAGAAGCTCTGACTCTGGACAAAACTGCAAAGTATCAGAAGCATCTGAACATGAAGTAAAGTCTAGAAGCTCTGACTCTGAACTAATGCCCTCTGTAAACTCTGGAAGTTATCAGCGCCATCTGAACTTTCAAGAAATAACATCAAAAGCCAGATTCTCCAGATACACAAAGACTCTAATCAGAATTGTTAATCATGATGAAGTAACGTTTAAGCCAAGTTAAAGTTCTGCAAATGGATTTCCTCAATTAGAAAGAGACGTTAATCTCCACTTCCAAGAGAGAAGATACTACTTGTGGTAAGTAGTCACTTCTAAGATGAAAAAGTCTACTGCAGAAGCTATTAATGGAATGGCGTAATTACATCTCAATATCCAACAGATTCAACGCTACTTCAACTCTACTTCAACTCCTATAAATAGAGAAGAAATCAACATTCAAAAAACAAGAAATCACTAGCCAAAACTATACTGAAATCATATCACGCTCAAGAAAAACATCTTTGTTCTTCAAAGATTTTCACTAAGCTTTTGCTTATCAAGTGAAAAATTTGTTCTTAAGTTTGTAATATTTGCTTTCTTAGAAGCACTCTAGATTACACATCTTGTATCTAATTTTTATTTGATTTCCTCAAGTGACTCTTTGTAGTCTGTAGACTTGAGAGGACTAAGAGATTTTCTTCTCTCTTAGGGGTTGTTTGTAATCTTTCAAGATTAGTGGATTAAGTCCTTGTTGAAGGCGAAATCACCTTGGCCGGGTGGACTGGAGTAGCTTTGTGTTATAAGCGAACCAGTATAAAATCATTGTGTGATTTCATTTTGCAAAAGCGCTTATTTTTCAAACAATTCAAACCCCCCTTTCTTGTTTTTCTCACCTTCAATTGGTATCAGAGCTCCGGCTCTGTTATTGATTTTCAAATCAAACACTTAACCGTGTAGAGAGATCCAGTGCGAGAAAAACAAATGGCCCACTCAAATGAGAAAGATTCTTACAATGCCAAGCCTCCTGTTTTTGATGGAGAAAAGTTTGATTACTGGAAAGACAGAATCGAAAGTTTCTTTCTGGGTTATGATGCTGACCTCTGGGACATTGTCACAGATGGATACAAACCTCCAGTCTCAAATGGAGCTGAAGTTCCCAGAAGCAAAATGTCAGAAGATCAGAAACGTGAGTTCAAAAATCATCACAAGGCCAGAACAATACTTCTAAATGCTATATCATACAACGAATACGAAAAGATCACCAACAGAGAAACGGCTAAAGATATACTTGACTCTCTGAAGATGACCCATGAAGGAAACTCCCAAGTCAAGGAGACGAAGGCTCTGGCGCTGATCCAGAAATATGAAGCCTTCAAGATGGAAGATGACGAAGCTATAGAAGCTATGTTTTCCAGATTCCAAACTCTTATTGCAGGTCTTAAAGTGCTAGACAAAGGATACACGACTGCAGATCATGTTAAGAAGATTATCAGAAGTCTGCCAAAGAAATGGAGACCAATGGTTACTGCTCTGAAGTTATCAAAGGATCTGAACAGTATCAGCCTTGAAGAACTTGTTAGTTCTCTCAGAAGCCATGAGATAGAACTAGAGGAGGATGAGCCTCAGAAAAGGAACAAGTCAGTGGCGCTGAAGTCCAGACCTGAAAGACGGAAGTCAGACAGAACCAAAGCTCTCCAGGCAGAAACTGCAGATACTGACGATTCTGAACCTGAAGACTCTGATGATGAGGAAGAACTGTCCTTACTAACCAGAAGAGTTAAGCAACTCTGGAAAAGAAGGAACAACAACAACTTCAGAAGATCAAGACCCAGAGGGGATCGATCAGAGTCAACTTCAAAAGGTAAACCTAACAAAGATATTACCTGTTTTGAATGTAAAGAAACAGGTCATTATAGAAATGAATGCCCCAAGCTGAAGAAAGATAACTCTAAGAAAGAAAGCTTCAAGAAAAATGCCTTCAGAACAAAGAAGGGATTAATGGCCACCTGGGACGATAGTGAATCCGAATCATCAGAATCTGACTCTGATGAACAGGCCAACGTAGCTCTTATGGCTATCACATCTAGCAGCTCAGATGAAGAATCTGAAGAGGTATTTTCTGAACTTTCTAGATCTGACTTAGAATCATGTTTATCAGAAACTCTTACCTCTCTTCAGAAATTAAAACAAAAAGTTAAAAACATTAAAGGCCTTCTTAAAGCAAAATCTGAAGAGTGTAGTAAACTTGAGACAACAATTCTAACAAGAGATGATACAATCATATCTTTAACGTTAGAAAGAGATGAAGCTAAAACGAAAAGCTTAGAATTAGAAGAAGTGTTGTCTCAAGCACCACAAACTTCAAATGAAATTATTTATAAATATGAAGAAGCCTTTCAACAATTTCTGAAGAATGGGATAAATAGGAGTATTATGGCATCCATGATTTATGGAGTAGGTCAGAATAATAAAAGGGGAATTGGGTATGATTCTGATTCTGATAAAACTTCTACCAGTAACCAAATTAAATCGCCTTTTTCATACCACTACACACACACACAAGAACACAAATTTAAAAATGCTAGAAGACCCAAAGTTGTAAGAAACTCTGGGAAAACTAATCTGAAAGGACCCAAGAGATTCTGGGTACCGAAAGATAAGATCATCTATGTTGCAGATATCCTATGCAGCAAAGTTCAGACACCAGTCATGGTACCTGGACTCTGGATGCTCGCGACATATGACGGGAAGAAAGTCTATGTTCCAAAGCCTGGAACTTAAAGACGCTGGATTTGTAGGTTTCGGAGGAGATCAGAAAGGAAGGATCAGAGGCTCCGGAACTATTGGTAACGGTACTCTTCCCTCTATATCTGATGTTCTTTATGTAGAAGGATTAATGCATAACTTGTTATCCATAAGTCAATTAAGTGATAACGGTTATGATGTAATCTTTAATCAAAAAACGTGTAAAGCAATTAGTCAGAACGATGGCTCTGTCCTTTTCACAGGCAAGAGGAAAAACAACATTTATAAAATAAATCTTTCTGATTTAAAAGATCAAAATGTTAAATGTTTAATGTCAGTTCACGAAGAGCAATGGGTATGGCATAGACGCTTAGGCCACATTAGCATGAGAAAACTTTCTCAGCTAACTAAACTTGAGTTAGTCAGAGGCTTACCTAAACTGAAGTTTTCTTCAGATGCTCTGTGTGAAGCTTGTCAGAAAGGAAAGTTTTCAAAAACATCTTTTAAAAAGAAAAATGTTGTTTCTACCTCCAAGCCTCTGGAGCTTCTTCACATTGACTTATTTGGTCCTGTGAAAACAGCATCAGTCAATGGAAAGAAGTATGGACTTGTAATCATTGATGATTACAGCCGCTGGACATGGGTAAAATTCCTAAGGCA
The DNA here is from genome assembly GCF_024323335.1 of Lathyrus oleraceus. NCBI lineage: Eukaryota > Viridiplantae > Streptophyta > Magnoliopsida > Fabales > Fabaceae > Lathyrus > Lathyrus oleraceus. Next base: position 453,982,347 of record NC_066579.1, read on the forward strand.
CAAGAGTGAGTCTCACTCTGTATTCACCAGTTTCTGTTCTAAAGTGCAAAAAGAATTTGACTCTAAAATTGTTAGAGTCAGAAGTGATCATGGTGGAGAATTTGAAAATAAAGATTTTGAAGAATTATTTGATTCTAATGGAATATCCCATGATTTCTCCTGCCCTAGAACTCCACAACAAAATGGAGTTGTAGAGAGGAAGAATAGGACACTCCAAGAAATGGCCAGAACCATGATCAATGAAACAAATGTAGCAAAGCACTTTTGGGCAGAAGCTGTAAATACAGCGTGTTACATTCAGAATAGAATCTCTATTAGACCTATTCTGGATAAGACTCCCTATGAACTGTGTAAGGGAAGAAAACCCAACATTTCATATTTTCATCCTTTTGGATGCATTTGCTTTATATTAAATACTAAAGAACATCTAAACAAGTTTGATTCCAAAGCACAGAAAGGTATTATGTTAGGATACTCAGAACGCTCTAAAGGCTACAGAGTATACAACACAGAAACCAAAATTGTGGAGGAATCAATTCATGTTAGATTTGATGATAAGCTTGACCCTGAAAAGTCAAAGCTAGTTGAAAAGTTTGCAGATTTAGAGATCACTCTGGTAGAATCTGAGAAAACTCCAGAAGCAACTGTCACTCCAGACTCTGAAGAAATTAAATCTCCAGAAATTCCAAGGAAAGTCAAGAGTCGTAGCAACGTATCTGAAGATTTGATTTTGGGAAACAAAGATGAACCGGTTAGAACCAGATCTACCTTCAGAACTTCTGAAGATATTCCTCTGGGACTAGTGTCTCTGATTGAGCCTACGTCCTGTGATGAAGCTCTTCAAGACAACGATTGGGTGGCAGCTATGCAAGAAGAGTTAGATCAATTCTCCAAGAATGATGTCTGGGATCTCGTTCCTAAACCCAGAGGCACTCATGTCATTGGAACCAGATGGGTGTTCAGAAACAAACTGAACGAGAAAGGAGAAGTTGTCAGAAACAAAGCTCGACTGGTAGCTCAAGGTTATAGTCAACAAGAAGGTATTGATTATAATGAAACTTTTGCTCCAGTCGCGAGGTTAGAATCTATTCGTCTTCTTGTATCTTTTGCTATTAATCATTCTATCAAATTATACCAAATGGATGTCAAGAGTGCATTTCTTAATGGTTATATTTCAGAAGAAGTGTATGTTAATCAACCTCCAGGCTTTGAAAACTCAAACTTTCCAGAACATGTTTTCAAACTTAAGAAATCCTTATATGGACTTAAACAAGCTCCCAGAGCTTGGTATGAACGTCTGAGCAATTTTCTTCTGGAACAAAATTTTATCAGAGGGAAAGTTGATTCTACACTCTTCTGTAAAAATCATGAAAATGATCTCATGATATGCCAAATTTATGTTGATGACATTATTTTTGGTTCTGCTAATATCTCTGTTTGCCAAGAATTTTCTAAGTTAATGCAGGCAGAATTTGAAATGAGTCTAATGCAAGAACTAAAGTTCTTTCTGGGAATTCAAATCAATCAAACTCCAGAAGTCACGTACATTCATCAAAGCAAGTACATTAAAGATGTTCTGAAGAAGTTTGATATGTCTGAATGCAACTCTGCAAAGACTCCTATGCACCCAACTTGCATTCTGGAAAAGGAAGAGGTAAGCAACAAGGTTTGTCAGAAGCTCTATCGAGGTATGATAGGCTCTCTTCTCTATCTGACTGCTACTCGTCCTGATATTCTCTTTAGCGTCTGTCTTTGTGCCAGATTCCAATCAGATCCTAGAGAATCTCATTTAACAGCTGTTAAAAGAATTCTTAAGTATCTGAAAGGAACTCCTAACCTGGGCCTGATGTATGAGAAAACATCAGAGTATAGGCTGTCTGGTTATTGTGATGCAGATTATGCAGGAGATAGAATAGAACGAAAAAGTACTTCTGGAAATTGCCAGCTTCTGGGAAACAACTTAATCTCCTGGGCTAGCAAAAGACAGTCAACAATTGCTCTATCAACTGCAGAAGCAGAATACATCTCAGCATCACTGTGCACAACTCAGATGCTCTGGATGAAGCATCAGCTAGAAGATCTTCAGATATTTGAGAGTAACATTCCTATCCTTTGTGATAATACTGCTGCTATTTGTTTGAGTAAGAATCCTATTCTACATTCCAGAGCCAAACACATAGAAATTAAACATCATTTTATTAGAGACTATGTTCAGAAAGGAATAGTAACGCTGAAGTTCATTGATACAGAACATCAATGGGCAGATATTTTTACTAAGCCTCTAGCTGAAGATAGATTTCGTTTTATATTAGAAAATCTGAACATTAAAAATTGCCCTGAGTAAAATTTGGCTCTGAACATGTAAAATGAGAATCTGATAAAAACAAATACACTTCTGCCTCTGACTCTGATACTTCTACCAAGTTAAGAAGATATCTGAGTTAGAAATCTTCAGAAATCCTTTGGTATTCCTGAAGATCAGATACATCAACACGTGGGGAACATGCGTCTAACCCTAGAACTTCTAGACAGCTGTCAAAAGAAATCAAAGGTCAGAACGCTTGAAATCTCCTCGAGCAGTGTGCTTACTGTTGGGATTAGACATTCATTTATTAGCTATAATCATTTTTCCCCCCTAGCGTGCAAATCTTGTGTTCTGTTCCAACGCAATTAAATGTGTCGTTTTGCATGTGTTTTTACCCTTAGGTATATAAACACTTTTCTCACATTTCACACACTTATCACTCTTCACTCACTCTTAAACCCTAAACCCTCTCTCGAAGTTTTCTCTGCAACCTTCTCAGTTCTTCATCTTCTTCATCAATCTTAGTCATGAATCCTCAAGAGCAAGAAGTTTTTAACTTCTCCCAACAAATGGAAGCCGCTTCTAATCCCCAAACCTCAAACACTCAAACACCCATGGTTGTAGACGTTACCACAACCCCAGTCTACAAAGAACCTCACATTCTTGAACGTGAACAACATATAAACCTTTCAACTCCCTTTGAAGGTTTGGATGTACTGTGTGAATCACTGGTGGATTTTGAGAATTTAAGAAGAAATGGTGTTGATCTTACTGAAGATCTTCACAAGCAAGGTTGGGAAACCTACTTCAACAGATTGTATGGTCCAATCTATCCTCTTCTGGTGAAGGAGTTCTGGAGATGTGCAGATGCTGATGACCAGTTCATTGTTTCTTTTGTTCTGGGTGTGAAGATTGTCATCACTGAAGCATCAATTGCTTCCTTGCTAAACATGGAGAAAGCTGGAGGTAAAAGGATTTACAACATTCCTCCAAGGTCCAAGCGCATCACAGAAGTCATTAACCCTACAATCTTCAAAGCAAATGTTGAAGGAAACCCATCTAAGAACAAGGAGCTTCATCAGAACCTCCGAGTTTGGCTGAAGATTATTCTGGGAACAATCCATCATCGTCCAGCCTCCAACTCTTCAGATTACATAAATGCTGATCAGAAATGCATCCTCTACTGTATTCAGAAGGGTATTCCAATCAACCTCCCTGTTCTCCTCTTCAGATATCTGAGGGATTCAGTCAGAGAAACGAGGAATAACATGAAGCCCAGATCCTACATTCCTCTGGGTAGATTGCTCTCTGACATCTTCATTGAGCATGGGCTGGTAGATGCTCTGGAGAAGACCAGATGTATGGATGATCTGGCAATTGATGTGGGAAAGCCTCTGAATGCCAAAAATCTGAGGAGTATGGGAATCATCAAAGACATCAGAGTCAAGCCCACTATGGAAGTGACCTGGGAAGCTCTGAAGGATCAGAGGAAGATGCCTCATGGCCTTGAAAGGTTCTTCAAAAATGAACCCAGAGATGCCATTGCTATCTACCTTCAGGATCGTCTGGATGAAGGCATTGATATTTCTGATTTCCGCCTTGAAGACTGTCTGGACTCTGTAGAAGATTTGGTCAGATACAAAAGAGGTCTTTCTGAGAAGAAGATAGCTGAGGAAGCAAGGAAGGCAAAGAAAGCCAGACTTGGAGAAACCTCTGGCACCAAAGCTTCAGTACCTCTGAATGTCTCTTCTGATAAGTCTATTCCTCCTGTCTCTTCTGAATCTATAATGGCTTCCTCTAACCCTCTCTCCTCTCAACCAATATATACCACCTCTGAAATACCACCCTCAATCACCAGAACCTCTCAACCTCCACCTGTTCTAAAAATTGCTCGTAATTTCACAACAACCTCTGACCCTAATCAACTATATCACCACAGCTCTTCCTCATCCTCTGAATATGAATCACCCCCTTACCTTTCCCCTTCTTCTGACCAAGAGTTCTCTGAACAAGAGTTCTCTGACCAAGAACACTCTGACCCAAACTCCCCAACAATAGCTGAAATCTATGCTAAAAATTTCGCCCCACAAACTCAAACACAAACTGAAGTAACCTCTCCCCTCCAAACTTCACTTCCACCACAACAAACAACAACCTTACCCTCTGAAACTCAACCATCTGATCCCTTCACCTCTAATATCACTCCACCAATTATTCCCGCTGTACCTGGACCAGACTCTGACCCTTTAGACCTAAATCCATTATATGCTTCATCCCCCAGTCTTCAACCAGACGCAGATTCTGAACTTCAAGCAGAATCTGAACCTCAACAAACTGAACCTCAACCTCTAAATCTCAGCCCTCAAAACTCTCCACCTCATTCACCTGAACCTGAACCTGAACTTACCATACCTACCCTTGAGGAGGCCATTATACAGGTTGCAGAAGCTTCAGTCCAGAAGATCAAGTCTCTGGCTAAAAACTCTGAAGTTAGTGATGATCCTAAATCTGTTAGGACACACTGGAACAGAGTCATTAGTTGGATGACCTCTGAGTCTTATAGGCTGAAGAGTATCTCTGAACAAGTCAGAAATGGCTACATCAGAGACTCTGAGGAAAGACTCCAAGAGAGACTGGCTAGAGAAGCTGAGGCCAGAAGGTTAGAGGAAGAAAGATTGGCTAGGGAAGCTGAAGAAGAAGCAAAGAGGTTAGAAGAAGAAAGAATTGCAAAGGAAGCAGAACTTCTAAGGATTCAGGAAGCTAAAGCCAAGGCTAAGGCAGATGCAGAAGCCCAAGCTGCTGCTGAAGCTGAAGCTCAGCAGGCTCTGATTCAGGGGGAGTCTTCCTCTGCGATCCCTCTGATTCTTAACACTCTGAAGGAGATCAAGCAAGATCAGCAAGAGATAAAGAAAGATCAGAATGAGCTTCGTGCCAGGATGGACAAGCAAGATGCTCTGAATGAAAACATCCAGAACATGTTTGCCATGTTGCTTCAGAGACTTCCTCAACCTCCAAACCCTTAGGCACTTAGGATTTATTTTTGTTTGTTTGCCTAAGTGTTTTTGCTTCTGTTTTTCTTTTTTAGCTCTGATATTCTGTTGAATATGATGTTTTGACTGCTGTTTGCCTTTGTGCCTTTTTAATGAAGTGTTTTTCTCTTTATTATTCTTTTTATTTTTTTTATGCCTTTTTGATTATGCCAAAAAGGGGGAGAAATTATTAAATAGCTCTGATGAAAATTATGTCTAAAACCTTAAGCATTCTGCAACAATTATAGAAATAGTTCTGATATAAATAGCTCTGATTAAATAATAGCTCTGATTAAATAACTCTAACATTAAAATTAAGAAATTGCAGAAAGTTTTCAGAAATCTTATTGCTTGGAAAGCTCTGGTAAGAACTTCTGAACTCCCTAGTACTAACTCAGGGGGAGCTTTTGTCTATCTGATCTAATATTTTTTCATGTTTCATCTGATAATTTTATTTGTTTTGTCATCATCAAAAAGGGGGAGATTGTAAGAACAAAAAGTGTTCTACAACAGACTCCATGATTTTGATGATAACAAAGGATGAAACCAAAAATGGCACCCTAACGAAAAGTTTCTAAGTGTGCAGGGTTCTAAAGAAAGAAGAAACAAATCTGATGATGTCATCAGATGCAAAACAAGATCAGATGCAAAATCTCAAGTATCAGAAGCATCTAAAGAGGAATCTCGTTTCAAGAAGCTCTGACTCTGGACAAAACTGCAAAGTATCAGAAGCATCTGAACATGAAGTAAAGTCTAGAAGCTCTGACTCTGAACTAATGCCCTCTGTAAACTCTGGAAGTTATCAGCGCCATCTGAACTTTCAAGAAATAACATCAAAAGCCAGATTCTCCAGATACACAAAGACTCTAATCAGAATTGTTAATCATGATGAAGTAACGTTTAAGCCAAGTTAAAGTTCTGCAAATGGATTTCCTCAATTAGAAAGAGACGTTAATCTCCACTTCCAAGAGAGAAGATACTACTTGTGGTAAGTAGTCACTTCTAAGATGAAAAAGTCTACTGCAGAAGCTATTAATGGAATGGCGTAATTACATCTCAATATCCAACAGATTCAACGCTACTTCAACTCTACTTCAACTCCTATAAATAGAGAAGAAATCAACATTCAAAAAACAAGAAATCACTAGCCAAAACTATACTGAAATCATATCACGCTCAAGAAAAACATCTTTGTTCTTCAAAGATTTTCACTAAGCTTTTGCTTATCAAGTGAAAAATTTGTTCTTAAGTTTGTAATATTTGCTTTCTTAGAAGCACTCTAGATTACACATCTTGTATCTAATTTTTATTTGATTTCCTCAAGTGACTCTTTGTAGTCTGTAGACTTGAGAGAACTAAGAGATTTTCTTCTCTCTTAGGGGTTGTTTGTAATCTTTCAAGATTAGTGGATTAAGTCCTTGTTGAAGGCGAAATCACCTTGGCCGGGTGGACTGGAGTAGCTTTGTGTTATAAGCGAACCAGTATAAAATCATTGTGTGATTTCATTTTGCAAAAGCGCTTATTTTTCAAACAATTCAAACCCCCCTTTCTTGTTTTTCTCACCTTCATGACTCTGCTGAGAAGGTGATTGATTTGGAAGAAGAAAGCTCATATGAGGAAGATGACACCTTGCTTCATCACTAGAAGCCAAGTGTTGCAAAGAGAATGAAGACCGGGAAGGGGAGGTCTGTGGCTGAGATGATGACAGCCAGAACTAGTAAGAAGGCTACTGCTGTAGGTCCTTCAAAATCATGGAGTAAAGTAGAGGTCAAGAAGAGAAAGGTCAGAGAAAGTTCTGATTCAGAGGATGATGTTGAAGACGATGTCCCAGACATCTCTCCTGCCAAAAAGCAAACTGTTAGAAAATCTCCTGCCAAGGTTGTTGTTGTGCATTTGGATAACATTTCCTTCCATCTGGAAGATGGTGCAGCCAAGTGGAAATTTGTGATACAGAGGAGAGTTGTTATGGAAAGGGAACTAGGAAAGGATGATATGGAAGTGAAGGAGGTTATGGAGTTGATCAAGTCTGTTGGTTTAATGAAAACAGTTAGTGCATTACCCTAGTGTTTTGAAGGTCTTGTGAAGGAGTTTGTGGTGAACATCCCGGAGGATATTGCTGACAAGAACAGCAAAGAGTTTTGCAAACTATTTGTTAGAGGAAGGTGTGTAAGGCTATCCCCTCATGTGATCAATAAGTTCCTAGGAAGAGGAACATAAGGAGTTGTTGAATTAGAGGCTACAGACAATGAATTTTGTAGGACACTCACTGCTGGACAAGTCAAGGAATGGCCAAGCAAAAAACATCTCTCTGCTGGCAAATTAACTGTAAAATATGCTATCTTGCATAAGATAGGGTCAGCCAACTGGGTACCAACAAATCACATCTCAACAATCTCTAATGTTCTTGGAAGGATAATATATGTTATTGGAACCAAGCTCAACTTTGATTATGGAAGGTTCATGTTTGAATAAATTGTTACACATGCTTCCACAAATGCAGTGAAGCTGCCAATTGCATTTCCCTCAATTATTTGTGGGATAATTCTAAGCCAGCAACCTGGTATTTTAAGCACAAGTGATATCCCCAGTAGAAGAAAGCCTTCATTGTCAATTCATTACAAGTTATTTGAAGGCAGTCATGTCAATGACATTGTCATGACATCTGCAATGAAGAAGCCAGCCTCTCAAGGTGGCCTGATTGCTGAATTGAAAGAAACCTGTAAGGAATTGGAGACTGGGATTAGGGTGGCTAAGGCTAGGAAAGAGGCTTTTGGAGGTTCTAATTAGTAGCTTGGAGCAGGGAGATATGGATAATGTTGGTGAAGCCAAGGAAACAGATGCCCACACCTCAAGTGAGAGGTCTGATTCTCAAGACAAATCTAGTGGCAGTTCTAGATCTGAAGGTGAAGAAGATGCTAGCTCCTCAGACTGAGTTGTGGTGATGATGGTCCCCCTGTTAGAATGATGTGTGTTCTGGATGCTTGAATGCTTGGATGCTTTGATGCTTGCTGTTTAATGTTTGTAGTTTTTTTTGCCAGTCTTGTTTGATGTCATGATGTAATTTTTGGGCTCTTTGTGAGTTCTCTGGATTTCTGTTTATCTCAGCTCGTGTAGCTGTGTATAATTATGGTTCTGTACCACCTGACATTTTGTTTTAACATTTTATATGTTATAACATCCTTTGTGACATTCTCTGCTGGACTGATTGACATTTATTTTGTCTAATTGGTCACTTTGGTCTATTTTGACTAAAAAGGGGGAGAAGTTAATATGTGGAAAGCTGCAGTTAATGTGTGGAGATGTGGAGAGCTGCAGTTAATATGTGCTGAAGTAGCTAGGCTAAACAGGTGACAGCTGATGTTGAACAGAATATTATTTTCTGTTGTACAGCTGATGTTGAAGGAGATGTCAAAGGGAGGTTCTGAATGTTACAGGTGTAGTTGTTGTCGAAGGAGATGTCTGTGTTGTACAGACTTAGGGGGAGAAGAAGCACTTATGTGTTTAATGTGTGTTTATTACTAGTTGCTATTATAGCTAGTAATTATGTGGTTATTGCTTCTGCTGCTGCTTAACTGCTGATATGTTTTTTCTCTTGTGAACAAATGGACTGATATATGTTTTAGCCAAAATTTGCCAAAGGGGGAGTTTGTTGGTTCTTGTGTTGGCAGCAATTTTGGTAAAACCTAGAGTGTTCACAAGGTGTCACATGTGTTGTCTTGACATAAGATATCATGTACCTGCAGGATGTTTAAAATCTAATTATGCAGGATTTTACTGAGATGTCAGACCTGACGTCACGATATCTGTATACAGAACATTCAGTCTGAATGTTATGTATTATGTGATTGCGTTTTTAATGCAAATCTATGTTTGATTGATGAGATGATTGAACACGCTATTAATCAGTAATTACAATGAAATTAACTTATTTTGCAAAGAGATCTAATCAACTGTCATGAGAAGATTTGAATGGAAAATAGTTTTAGGGTTTTATGATGTCTAAGCCCAGCCAAATGCTTCTATAAAAAGGACATGGAAAACCTGATTTGATACACAAGAAATAACGAACAAAATATTGAGAGAGAATAAGGGTTTTAGTCTTGTGTGGTCGTGTGAATTGTAAGTCATTCAATTCATCCATAGATGATTGAATTGGTCTGACTTTTGAGTTGTAATTTGTCACTCTAAGCTTTTAAGCATGAGTGTGTGTCTATTTGATTGAAGTTGTTAAGTAAGATCAAGTGTGTGTCTTTGAAGAGTGTCTTCTTTTCATTGTAATTCTTGTTTTATATCACTGTTGTGATTAAGGGGGAGTGAATAGGGTCTCTTACCTAAGAGTTCTTAGGTAGAAGTCACACGGGTAGAGATTAGGTGAGAAGACTGTAACTTGAAGTTGTTTACTGAGAGTCTTTGAACTGATTCTATTTAGTGGATTTCCTTCGTGGCTTGGTAGCCTCCAGACGTAGGTGAGTTTGCACCGAACTGGGTTAACAATTGTTTGTGTCTCTTGCATTACTGTTTTTTATCTTTTATCCTGTTTGTATTGTTCAGATATTAGTGTCATGACATTACCTTCGACATCTCATATCTGATACCAGAATTTCAATTATTTTATTTTTTAACTAAGAAAAAAGTAAATATGAAGCTAAATTAGTGATATATAGATGTTAGGACTAGGTTGCATCTAATATAACCACACACACATAAATGATGAGTCAAATAAATTTTAGTCATCAATTCATATTATCACTTACAGCTCAACAACATGATTCATATATGGAATGAGGTCGTGATATAATTCATATTATTTACTAGACGTTTCTTAGTCTAATAAACAATAGAAAGCATTATGATTTGATCCTATGTGTAAATATCAAACCTAAATATATTTTTAGAGTATAACATTTAATAGAAGAGTATTCTAAGTATAAATTTAAAGAGTGACTGTCAGCAACGATTTAAATTCAGAAATCAGGTTATAAATGATTAATTCATATTAGTCATACTTGCATATCATTGGTCTAACTCTAAGTGCACTTTTTCAATATCACATTGAGGTCAACATAAATGATTAAGATTCAACATAAATGATTAAGATATAACAGACACTAAACACAAATAATCATAACCGGTATAATATGGTGATCAAAAGTAATACATATATGTTATAATAGCATACAACTTTAAAACCAACAAAAAAAGAACTTAGCTACACATGGTGACGGTAACAATACAAATGGAGTATAGACAGGGATGATCACTCAATTCTTTGTTGAATTCACTTCACATACCACTTGCTCTTTTTCACTTGTGTTACAAACTATAATGACTGAATTTGGATGATCGAGTCATAATTCGTCACTCAGTTCTTTGTTGAATTCACTTCACATACCCCTCGCTCTTTTTCACTTGTGTTGATTGAATTTGGATGATCGAGTCATAATTCGTCCAACATATTTAGTCTGGCTTTTGACCTCTTTTGCAACTTCACATTTGATTCCCTTGTTTAATTTTGTGTGTCTTTTTATCCTTTTCTTTTACTTTCTATTCATCATTCCTAACATGTTCACGAGAAATTAAGATCAATCATTAAATGTAGAACAATACTTATTATATGCATAAATTAGAAATTTTATGTATTACTTCGTAAATAAGTATGAAATCAATAATTTTATTTATATAAATTGCACACTTATCAATATTTTAAAATATAAATAAGAATGCACCATTGATAAGAATAATGAAATTTTTTAGTCAATGAGAATATTATGACGATGAAAATGTTCTGATAATTTTGAGGATGAGTATTCTCATAATGAGAACATTCTGAAAAAGTCTTCTTAACTCTATAATATAAGTCTATAATATTAAAGCGTTGTGATTTCTATAAACATGGGTTTCATCATAATGTATATTATGTGTTAAACATGTCAAATTATGAGATAAATTGACATAACAAAAAATTTCTTGTCAAAGCATCAAAAGGAATGTGTCACACACTTGAACATTCTTGTGTGAATCAAGAAAAATTCATGACACATATCATCAAATAAATGTGTCCAAATCACAAAAGTTTTGTTCAAAATGGTTGAAAAAACATTGAGAAGTAAGCATCTCAACGTTAAACACGCAAGGTCGTGAAAAAAATCTTCTCAGAACATTCTAATGTTGAGAATGTTACACTAAAGAATAAAGAAATGTCATAAACTTATTTTATTGCATTAAATTATGTGCCCAACAATTATATTTATCTTAAAAGGCATGCAAATCTCATCGTCTCCTTCATAAATATAAAGTGCATCATATCATATTAGAACATTTTGACGTTTAGAGTGGAAGGCGTAAATATATACTAACGGACAATTACAAAAAAAATTACCATTAAAAAAACATTTTGATGTTTTGAATGTTGAATCTAAAAAAGAGATTTTGAAGCTCAAATTGAGGCAAGTAACCAACACTTATATTATTTCTTTCTCTTCAAGTTTATGAAGCTTTTACTCATAAGTACACGTCATTCCAGAACTTCAGGATCCAATAAAGTGCACTTCATATATACCTCACTTTTTAAGTGGAGTTCTTTTCATAATTACATACGGTTCAAAATCAGTAAATGAGGTCTATGAAATCCGGTTAAAAAAACAAAGACATTAGCATATCGACATTAATAATAATTTTAATTAATTAATTAATTAAATATATAATTAATTTTGGATACGAACACACAGTATCGGTGCTACCAAAAAATTTCTCCCAAAAGTGTCGGTGCTACCGAAAACTTGTAGATTTATTTTATGAGTGTTATTTCACAAATCAATCTCATCCTTACAAATTGTAAATTTGATCTCAAATGCAATCATATTCATTTACAACATCCTCAAATCTCTAATTTACAACATCCTCAAATTTCTAATTTTAAGTTAAATTAAATTATCACTAAGAAAATAAGTTGCAAGTCCACTACAGCTAAGAAAATACTAGATTTAGTGAATATCAGAAGGTCCTTTAAACCCGTATAGTGAAAATATAACAACTGAGAACTCAAATAGTCCGTGTTGAATGAACCAAAATACTAGTGCATCTCAAACATTACTCCTTACTTTTGAAAAAATTTGAAAAATGTTGCAAGATTAATATTGTCTATTCATAGAATACGAGGATGTCAGAGTTAAGTGTGGGGTGACAAGTTTAAACCTCATTACTTTAGTACACAAAAATTACACTACAACTAGCTAGAATACTTATTTTAAAGAATACTTGTATTATTAACTGTGCTGAGAAAAGTGCTACTAATTACTGAGCGCCTGAATAAATTTTGAAATGAAATCAACCTTCGGCTAAGGAATTTCAAAGATATTGGGGACCAGTTTGTTTCAAAAATTATTCTTAGTGTTCCATAAAAATGTTTTGGCTCATGAATCTGCATGAATTTAAATCTGCTCTTTTTCTACAGAGCCCTGCTTGTAAGATAAATGAAAACAATTCAACTTCAATCGTTGCAAAGATCAAATCAATATATTAATGAATAACTTCTATATATTGCAATAACAATCAACGGGAAAACCCCTATATAGCAAATAACATCCTGGTTTTACTGCAAACAAACAGCAAAGCTGCATAATTGCTAGACAATAATACCTAACTAACGAAAGAAAAAAGGTTATCATATACAGAAAGCCGATTCTCAAAAATGTGAAAGATCACCTCTCCTATTATTCTTTCTGGAGCTTTTACATAATGCCAAAGTTTATATGAGAACATAAGGTTGTGTTAACCAAGCCTTGACATTGAAGACCGTCTTAGTTAGAAAATATTAGGTTCACACATTCCAGCTCTGGAAGGCAAAACTCCAAACCCCAAATGTTGCAAAGCAATCAAATGAATAACACCTCGAATTAAACTACTTGGACCAGCGAGTTTGTTTAGCTATAGCCTATGTATCAAGCGTGGGATAAAAACCTGAGGCGGATTGTTTCCCATTTCCATTGGAATCTGCATTAGCATAAAATGGAGATTGAAGTTCCCCAGAATGAGAAGACCTTTTTGATTTAGGGTGCTTAGGAGAAGCTCCATAATAATCTCCAATATTACTTGATGAATACATCGATGACGTTGGTAGTCCATGAATTTTGGGCAGACCAGTTGTTTCAGGTAAACTGTATCCTCTTTCAAGTGTTTCAGCTTCCATGGGCAGCTCCTCCAAGTCCTACGAGAATGAAATACAGTCATCAGAGAGTAGAGCTATACTTTGTTTCCACTACCAGTTTGTTTAGGTTAAGTTGAGCGCACCGAATGAAAACCAAATATAATGCATACATATTAAATGCATAGTTAAAAGAACAGGGAGATCGTGAGAACCAAAGAGCAAACATTTGCACAATGTCAGAGCAAACAATTTTAAAATACGGGATAACCAGACACCACAAAATAATTAGCTAAAGTATTATGATTATCCACCTTAAATGCTTGTTGATAAGCTCGGAGAAGTTCTCTACAACGCTTTCTTTTCAAGGCTACCTCATCAGGTTCTTGCAACATCTCTTCAAACAGGTTATCTCTGGTTTGAGTGTAACATAAAAAGTACAATCAGCAAGAAACATTGAAGAAACTACATCAGAATGAATTAACAAGCCATAACCACCATTATATTTTACCTGTATAGCTTTTTAATGAAGACATTGTGTAGCTCTCTCTTGGTGTTGTTTACCTGATATGAATCAGTAAAAGACGGTCATAAGGATTTATGGAATGCATGAAAATTCAAGCATTTTCAACCATTTAGAATTAAATAGCACAAAGCATATGGTAAAATAACATGAAATTTGTTAAAGCACTAAACACCTCTCCCACTACCCCTCCACAAACAAACAAAAGAAAAACAATTCCAAAACGTTATCGATGAGGGCATGGGGGCATGGGAGAAAGTGAAATGGTGGTAGCCTGTCTGTTCCGTTGAAGAGTTGTTAAGTAAATGGAGATACATAAAATGCCAAGTCAGCATATACTGATATGTAAATGTAGATATATAAAATGCCAAGTCGGCATATACTGATATCTAAATACAAAGCTCTTACTTATTTGTAGATACATAATACGCCGGCATATTCTGTTATCTTATTTTCACTGATCTCCCTAAACTGAGACAAAAAATTCTCTCTCAGATGTAGCATTTTTACCTTGTTTTCCAACATTTCCTTTTTACTTAAATGAATTGTTTTGTTTCGCGAGTTTAAGCAAGGAAGGGAAAATAGCCTGGGTCAAACGGTGGGTTAGTTAGAAGATGAGGATTTTTGAAGAGGGTTATTTTGACTTTTCTATGATAGGGGAATGTACATGAGTGTGAGAGGATACTTCTTCCCATTATCCTTTTGAGAGGAGACGTGGATCCTCGTCAAAGGAGCCATGGACTATGGGCATTTATACTCTCAATCACTCTCAATCAGTGTCATCAGAACCAGACTGGATGGTTCAAACCAGTTGAACAAGGAACCAGCAAGTCCACCAGTTGGTTCAACTGCACGCCGGTTGGTTCAACTGCACACCGGTTGGTTCAACCGCGGTTTGTTCTAAGTCTGCAAGAACTGGATCAAACTCAGTTGGTTCAAGCGGTTCTTCTTTTATTAGTGATTCGGTCAACCGATTGAACCCTGGCCCAAAGGTCTCAACCAATCTGGGTTTTATAATATTGTTCTTGATACATGAAACTATTTTCAGCCTTGCTATTTCTGTTCAATTGGGTCTGCTACAAGAGTTCCCTATTAAACTTGAAATCCATGACTTCCTTCTCTTTTGCTATCCTAACAGTCAACAATAGGGTACATGTATGTTGGAAAACAAGTGTGAGTTATGTTAAGAAACAAGTGAGTTCTAAGTCCCACGTTGCTTAGAAAAGTGGAGGTTAAGCACTTTATAAGTAAGAGGACCCATACACCTATCACCTTAAGGTTTTTGGTGAATATGTGGTGTCTCTCTCACTTGTTTAGGTGAGTCTTTGACCTTTAGGTGAGTGTTTGATTCAATATGAATGATTCTCCCTCATGATGATTCATCAGTGGTATCAGAGCCGATGGTTCAAGTAGGCAACCGGCTCCTTCTGTTGAAAGTCTTTCTGGCATGGTGATCAGGCGGCATGTTCTATTGAAGTGTCCTGACGAGATAAGGGTGTCTGTCAACAGCGATACAAGCATGTGGATGAAAGAGTTTCCGCTTGAGTATAATGGATAGACTCACACTTGAGGGGGAGATTGTTGAGAAACAAGTGAGTTCTAAGTCCCATGTTACTAAGAAAAGTAGAGATTAAGCACTTTATAAGTAAGAGGACCCATATACCTATCACCTTAAGGTTTTAGATGAATATGTAGTATCTCTTTTATTTGGGTGAATTTTTTACCTTTAAGTGAGTGTTTGATCCAATGTGAATTTAAGGCAGGACGATAGAAATTGCAACTACTCAGTCATATTATACTGTACAAATGAATAGAGCTCCTACATATTATCAGCACAAACACTACTGGATTTAAACTTATTGAGACACTCTGCTAAGCTACAATTTAAACTTATTGAGACACTCTGCTAAGCTACATTGCTGCTATAACCGCTATTTAACAATATTGCATCAAGTTAAGAAAAGATGGAGAAAATCTTGTGTAGATTAAAACATTTAAGTATTTGATATACGACCATCTATACTCCTTAATTATGAACTTTTGTGCCACATAATTATTTCACATTTAAATTGACAACTTGTCAGTAATTGATTGGTTTGGTCTTCACAACTTGTGTAGACACAAGAATTTCAAATTGATAACTTGTCGGTAATTGATTGGTTTGGTCTTCACAGCTTGTGTAGATACAAGAATTTCTCAAGAAATACAGAAAACAATAGTATATTTTTCTGTAAGCTATCAGATACCAAAATAGAACAATGGAAATTACAGTAATGATACAAACTATTTAAGATATATAGTTGCAGTCATTTGTAATTCTGTAAGATTTAAAAGAATACTAATTACCAAGAAGTGCATAATTGCTTTGGGGATAAGATCCTCCACGTTTTTCCTGACAATGTCGTAGTACGATTTCAAAAGCAACTTTGTTACCGTAATTTCAACAGTTTCAGTCTCTGAATTACTATCAGAAGGCCGCAAGATAGGAGGTGGCTACAAAAGCAATGTGTATATGAAAATATATACCTTTGAAACATAATGATATTTATATATGATTATAAATGTGTCACAAGATATAAACCTCTGTTAAATGGATCATAGAAAATGATTGTTCCATGCTATGAAATGGTTCAGCATGTTGTTTACTGGCAGCACTCTCCTTCACAGACTTATCACCACCTCCACCAAAAATGGATGAGATACCCCAACTTGATCCACCGATGTTTCCTGAAAAAATATCAAGCATTTAAAAATATGAAAACATTAATAAAACAAGAATTATATTTGCTGATGCAAAAACCAAGATCAATAGCAAATAAATGCTAAAACGAATGCAATGAAGTGAAACATTAAATAGAAGAAATAAATTACCAGAAGCTGCAATTTTTTCGGCCTCTGATACAGCACGGACGGCCTGTTTTTTATTAATACCATAATAAAAGAGGTAAGAATAACATGCCAGTTTAGTAGCCCTTACTTTGATTCCCACGAATAAAGATTTGAATAAAATTTTAAGTTCATTAAACAGTATATAGTTACAAACCGAATCGGCAACTCCATTAGCTTGTCTTGCAAGAATAGCCCGAGACTTCACACTTCTTTCGGAGGCTGATCCCTTATCAGATTCCAGAGCATCCTATTTGAGATCAATATAAAAATTTAAAAACAAAAGATATGCAAGCATTAATTGGTTTTGACATCTCAAAACATAGGGCATATTTGGAATTAGAGCCCAGGTATACCTTTGGCCTAGAAACTGATAAGGCAGCCCTAGAAGATTTGGTCTGTTGCACTGCAATTTCTAATGCCTTACTCCCACCAACAAAATTTGGGTGTGAAGTATTTATGTAGTCCATCTGCAGAATTGAGTTATCCAAACTTCAAATAAAAAAGTATGGAGATGGAAATGAAAATTCAATCTAACAAACTGACCATCACAATCAACCCCAAGAAAAAGACCGACTGACTCATGGCATGTCAAAAGTTTCAACTTGGCTTACAAGTACCATCAATTGACAGGCTTTCCATTTTATTTCAAAAGAGAATACTGGCCAATAATGCTATAAATTTCACAACAGCAACCCAAGCCATGCTAAACCAACCAAATATAACCTGTTTGTGTTCTAAAAAAATAGTAACAGCAAATGCATATACGAGATTTTAGAAAACCCTCGTCTTCTCAAATATTATATGTTTTGTTTTTGTAATTGTACATTATTTTTACTTTTATATATCTTTAAGACTTAAGACCCAGTCAAAAAACTGAATTAAGCCTTAAGATATACTACGGTTCACCTGCCTCACATGCTGTTTTGTTTAAGAAAGACTTGAGGCCCATGATTCACCTCAGCCTATTATTGGTTCAAACAGAAAGTCCATTAGGTTATTTCATAGGTAACCCTAAAATTTATGCTTATTTTATATAACCGAGAGAGCATAAAAGGACAGTACAAGACAGCTAGTAACCTGCTACAGTGACAGAGGGAGGCCTGGTTTTCAATTTTTCGCCATAAAAATACATTGCCCTCCAGGAGCGCCATCAAACATGCAAACGAAACGCAGAATCCATATATGAAGGCGGCCACTAATTGCTTTTGCAACCCTATACGCCGCTTGTCGATGGCGGATGGCAGTCCATGGCGGAGAGCAAAAACCCCGCCATAGTGGCCGCTTTGCAGCGCCGTTATAGCGAATTATGGCGGAAAAACCTGCAACATCGGCCGATATTTACCATTGCGGCGAGGCCAAAAACTGCCATGTATATCCACCATAGCGGGCATGGCGCCGCAATTTGATAACACTGGAGTTAGGCCTAATATAAAAATCTAATATGGGATCAAAGCTTATCAACTGGGTCACCCAATAAGCTCTGATAAATAGAGATAAGGTATGAGAAAAGTTCATAAAGAGTGACACCTCTCACTAACAAGTCGATTTTGTAAGGGTGAATTTAGTCCAATTATGTTTATACCAATTATACGTTAATGCCTACACAATTTAAGAGCATACCTCCATCTCCATGATGTGAGCAATCATGTTCTCTGATGGTTCAAGGCCTTCCCGTAAAAAGTTTCCTATAACTTCATCCATGCGCTTCCGTAAGAAAGGGAACCGCTGCAGTTCAGTCACCATACAGCGATGGCTCATCTGAAGATATGGAAATTTAGTTAGGAGCATAGTTGGTGAGGTGAGACAGTAGAAATGGCAAATATTAAAGCCGTGCTCCTACTTTTATTAATTCATCATATATAAATCTGGCACACTGAAGACTTGGATCCAATAGACGAGATATTTGCCTCCGCACAAGGACTTCAAATGGTACCTATTGCAAATAGAGAAGCATGCTCAAGAGTAGGATTTAACTTTACATGTTTGGTAAGATATATGAATTTATATCTACAAAGCTTAGAAAAGCATTTAAAAATGTTAACTGAAAAATTTTCAAAATTCAAATTTTTATTTAAAAAAGAGTACTGAAACTCACTTCTGGTACAAACAATGCTGATCTTGGCCCAGTTGCGTTTTGTATGGCAGTTCGAATATCATCATCAGTCAAGCCTTCACATGGATCTACCTCCTTCAAGATAGTGTCAAGTTACACAACATGTCTCAAAGTAGCTAGATCAAAAGAAAAAGAACAGAAGCAACACAACTCCTAGGCTGTGTGGCATTGACTACTCTTTTTGCCTATGGCCTAAAATTCCACAATATAAAAAGGTTGGCAGGTCAGACATCCACTTAGTATAACAAAAGAAATCACCCATTTCCATCCTTGAAATGCAATTAAGGAATGTTTGGATTTTTATTAAACAGATAAAAATTGGTAGGTTATACATCCACATAGTATAACAAAAAACTAGGCTGGTTGATTGTTTCTAATCAGATACAAATGGGATACTCTGTAAATTATAGTTGTCTTTTCTATCTCTATGTATGATATAAGAATATGTAAAAGTATAACAATACTGTTATATCATATATAAATACAACAATATATACCTCTAAACTCCTGACAAAGATGGATTGAAAAATATAATGAATTCGTGCCCCACCAGATAACTCGGATGTAGACATCTCCTCATTCTTTCCCTCAATCATGGAGGAGAATGCTATTTTCAGAAAGAAAAAACATGGAGATAGCAGTTACTGAATTAGGAAAGGTAACAATATGTGGATACCAGTTAACAAATATAAAAGAAACGAAAACATACGAGTTCACAAATGGAAAAGCAGATAAGAAAATAAACCAGATTGTAGGGATGGGTACCTTCACAATATTTTGAAAGAATGTTCAGGAGAAGAGCACCCTGACCAGCCTATTCAGGATAAAAAGAGTAGGGACATATGATATGATATTTAATTAAATAAGGAGAATGATTATCCAGTAAATTTAACTAATAATTGGTTAACAGGTCATAGGGACATATGCAAGACAGATCCCAGTATTAACACATGCCTTAGACTCCGTGATTTCTCCATAGCTCGCGTGCTCTTTTGCAACAGTAACTAGGTTAGTGCTTATATGTGCTCTCAGCCCAGGTAGCACAGCTTTGATATGTTGTGCTAGAATCTGCAAAGTGATGGACAGGCAATACATGGCATGCATCAGTCTAGAAACCACAAACTTAACCGAATTCATAATGATTTACTCTTTTTAAAAATTACATGAATTTAGATCATTTTCTGTGTTTTTCCAAGACAGATTTTTACAGTTTTCCCATCTCCCATGTTGATATGGCATTTTGTCTGAGCCAGTTATAACTTGGCCATATTCTCTTTAGACTCTTTCAATCTCAAACAAAATCAAGCCACAAATAAATACTCTGATAAAGTTCATTATGTCATGATACCCAAATAAAAAACCTCATTACTCTCCAACTTTAAAGGATGATACAAATTATTGAAAGCAATAATACTAAGGATTTAATTCATATTTCCCTTGAGGTGTAAAGATCTTTTACATGGTCTGTTAATCATAACCGTTCGATCATTAAAAAGGTTTAACTTTCATCAGATATAACTTAAAAGTCATACAAATGATAGGCTGTTATTGGTTCTCTCATTTAAAAAGTTTTACACTGACACTGTATGCTAGCTAATCTCAAACTACAAAGCAAATAAACAATCAGCATTAGAAGTGAAGCAACTAATCTATTTCCTTGAATTGAATATAGTTAAGAATATACCTAAATCATTCTACTAAGGAGGAAGCTTTTGAATGCTTTTATGTTGAGGAAAAACCAATATATTAGTGTGTCAAATATATAAGGCGAAAATGAGAAGAGTAAGGGGTGCTTTGCTCTGTATGGATAAAGGAACGCTGAAAATCCTAATTAATTCCAGCATTTTAAACAGTAAATATATTTAAAGATTATTTTAAATGACATAAAGGCCCTACCTGGTTTAACTTCTTTGCTAGTTGAGGTATACCACAACTATCTGCTAGACCATTGTAAACCTATGAAGAACAAATGGATAAAATCTGTATAGAGTATATAATAAGTAAAAGGCTTGAATACAACTATGCTTAGGAATTTCCTTACCGGACGGCTGCGGAAAAATTTCTCTTCAGCAACAAGAGCATCTTTTATACTTCGGTTCATTTGAATATCCTAATTTTACCAAACAAGAGAAACCATATTTCAGTACAACACATTGACCTGAACGCTATTCAAGCAATTAGCATATACATCTTTGTTTGCAAAGTGTCCTTCCATATTGCATGTATACAGAAAAGAAAAAAATCTAGCTAAATATCTAACAGAATATATGTGATAGTTAAATTAGTCAAACACCTTTGTCACAGTATGATAATATCATTACCTCCTGACTACGATTTACAACACCAACATAGCCAAGTCGGAGGGGAATAACTTTTCCTTGTAACAGATTTCGAGCATCGGTACCTCTGTCCATGATATCCAACTTCATAGCAAAAAATATGTGCCTAACACTGTCAGAATGACTCAACAGCATATAACAAAATCCACAAAGATACACATATATTATAATGTCAGAAGAGTATACTGAACCTTTGTGATTACGCCAATCGTTCTATTACCTGCATCATATATATGACCATTTAAACAAATTAAAGAGATGCAAAAGAATATTGAAAGCTTTTAGAATATGGAAGCAAAAGCATACCCTCGGGATCAGCCACTCCTGCCATCTGAAGAGCATCTGAATTAGCCAAGTCTGAATTTGCCGGTGTGACAGCTAGAATAAGACAGGAGGGCTCTTTGATATATGACATGATCATTGTTCTGATCCGGGCTTCAATATCAGAAGGCTGATCCCCAACAGGAACCTTTGTAATACCTGGGAGATCTACAAGTGTCATGTCCAAAACATTTGGTGAAACAATCTTCAAACGGATCTGCCTGTCTGACACGCCCTTGTTTTCTCCCGCTTCCCTATCAGTTTCAGCCTGTAAAAAGATGATAATGATGAGTCAATATTGAGATATAAAGGATTAAACAAGTACATAGCATAACTAGTCAGAAGATCGTTATCAAGAGTATAATATAACCACATGATATGTAGATGCAAATGAGAGAAACTGAAACTCAACTACTTCTGAGATACAAAAAATTAAAATGATTTCAAACGGATTATGAATCTACAACCAAGTCAGTAACTACCTGTGACTATTGTTTTAATGTTGATGGTACATTGAAAGCTGCAGTAACAAATGAGAAAACAGTATACCTCAAAGCTTATTTGACTATTTTTATTGTACTACAATTCACTAATGTCAGAGGATGGAGTCTCTAAAATACCAATTTGTTTCACTCTACGTTGGACCACTGAATGCCATGCATACATATAATGAACTTCAAATATATGGACATGACCTTTGAGGATCACTAATGGATTGCACCTTCAAATATAATGAATGAATAAATGAATGGGGAAAATAAGTAGCTTTCTTCTCTAGATTGAGAAAACTACCATCATGGTTGAAAGGCAGGGGTCGTCCTTAATGAATGATAAAAATGACATCAAGGTTTTTTCATTCCACTCAGATGGAGAGAGGCCCAATTAACGATACAATATGAACATTAGTGTCCATCAGCCTAATATGCAGAAAACAGTAAAGGCTGGCTTGGCAGAGTCTTGGAATTTGCGCAATGGCTGCAGTAGTTCTACTGGGCAATATCGCCCAAGTCTGGTTTGGATTTCAAGAATCCACCATTGAAAATAAGACAAATCCCATCCTTCCATGGACACCATGGAGAATGACCGATAGCATGCCTCCTTTTAGCACATTTCAACTGAAAATGCCAATCCATCTTGCCCACTCGCACATGGGCATCATCCCTTGCGAAAACAGGAATGACGTTGTTGCCTGCTCAAAAGTCGATACTTGAGATGAGATGTGATTTGATGGTGAAGGGTTTCTCAAGTCCTCCTTCAATTAGTGCAGTATCTCTTGCACCATTGCTTCTATGTTTCAATTTGTGATTCCATCAACAACCATTGCCCCCACTTGCTCTTCCCCCTTGTGATCTCAACTTTGGCGATTTCCTTTACATGGCCTCCATTCTTGTGGCCACTATGTAATGCTTACGGTACTGGAGGTTTGATACCAGTTAAGATCCCATAATGGGCCTCTATGATTCAAGTGTTCAATCTTGAGCCAAAGAGAGGGATAATCCTCGTCTTTTGAGCTAAGTTTTGGAGTTCAATTCAGCCTAAAGCCCAAATTCTAAGACTAGTGATTGGCACAAAACAAAATAGACGGATGATTTTATTCTGTGTGGAGCCAGTGTAATGTCCATCAATGATTGGGTTGAAGAAGATTAAAAGAATACGGTGACACTTAGCCTATTTGAGAACCGTAACCTTTCCTTACTCATCAAGGCTTCAAAACAGCCCTCTTCTCTCCTGCACACTACTCTATGTAGCTTCGGCATAACTAACTGCTAAATGTTGATCGAATAATTCTCTTTTTTGGCAACTACTCCCTATATAGCTTCACCATTATTACTAACTGCTAACTGTTGATTGAGTTATTCTCTTTCCTACAACATTCGGTTATTTGGGGTGTTGTTATCCTCTGCTGACATCTTTAGACTATACTAACCTACTGTGTGTAGACCTTCTTAATCATTAGCTTGCTATCACAAACCTTTATCAAACAAGCGGGTAGGTAAGGTTTTAAACTAGATGATCACCAACTACCTTCCTAACATGCATGTAACTTTGACTGAATAAATAATCTGAAGAATTAATCTTCTCCAAGGTTATGAATTAAATGACCACTGCCTACTCGTCCATCAAGATAACTAAGAAAACTTCAGAGTAGATGTCATGGGGTGGCATTTGAGGAGGGGCGCGTCGGATAGGCAATATTATTTGAGGTAAGAAACTACTTCAAGAAGGCAAAAATAGCTAAGAATTCAAATATTCCACTTCATAGATAGTATATAGGTCTGCTCATTCACTGAATCATCTCATGCTTCTTCCCTATTCCTACTGCTGGACGGATCAAGGGCTAAAAACGTAAAAAATAGTCAATATGGAAAATATGAGATTGACACTGAAAGCAGAAAATACCTAAATTGTTAATAAGTTCATAAATTTGCCTCATGTGTCACATGTTCTTTCTAAAACAAGATTTCATGTGTTAAAGAAAAAATTTCAGGTATTCCCCCGTGTTTGCTATTTCATTAAAAAAAACAGTGTTAACCCTCCAATTCTTGGGGAAAAGGGATCATGGTAATACAGAGTTTGGCCAGAAGGTAAGTTAAGTCTAACCAAGAATACTTTCACCCAGAAATTGGACTCGGATTCTTTGACCTTAAGAACTCACTAGCCTCCAGACGGGCACGGACGCTTTTTTTAATGAACACACGTGAAAATATATACGATATTGTTTTATTTGATGTTAATTTTAAATGGAAGTTATATAGGAAGTTAATAGTAGTAAGTTATGTGAAAGATAATAGTAAGTTCCAATAGAAGTTATTAGAAGTTATCTAAAGGTAAAATTGGTAGAAAAATAGGCTACACCAAAACCAAGTTTTCTCTTTATATATTGTTATAGATTAACTACTTGAGTGCAATAACTTGGTTTTACTACTTCTTGAACTACTCCATCAAAGTTTTCATAACTATATAATTATGGAATTTAAATGTAGGTAGATTATCTCTTTTGTAATTTCAAATAATTTGCCTCTTATTATTTTAACTTATCTGTTAAAGTTTTTAAAAATAACCGTGAAATGCACCAAAGACGGGCTGATTAGAATCCTAAACTAGAATGGAAATAAATAATACAGTAAGCAACATTAAAGATTGTACAGTTCCATTTATAGCTAAGTGAGCAAAAGCAACCACGTAACAGAAATCATAAAACCTTTTCCCATTTATAGCTAGATGGTGCAAAATGCGAAGTATTACCTGAATTTCCCTACGAATATCAGAGAAATCATAAAACCTCTTCCCTGGCAAATGGAGGAACTCGCCGTATTCATCTGACGGTTCAGAACTCCGAACGAGCTGAAGAACAAGAGGTCGTCGGGTACAGATTTCGTTACCACGCGGAAGAAAGTCACGGCCAACAAGAGCTTCAAGAACGCTAGACTTGCCGCTACTCTGACTTCCGACAACCGCAACTTGAGGTAGGTTGATTGCGGATTGGCTTCCGACGCGGGAGAAAATGTCTTGAAGTCGGTTTACCAAAGAGATCACGCCGGAGCCGAGAGGAACGGGAACGGAGGATGATGGAGGAGGAGGAGATGTGACAGTGTCGTCCACCATGATTGGATCGGTGGAGAAAATGGAACCCTAGTTAGGGTTTTGAAATGTAACGGTTTGATTGGAGAGAGGTGGAGATTCGAAATCGGTGTACTGTGCGTGACTCCCTCGATATTTTTATTTTTTTGAGTGTTGCGTTGTGTTGTGTGGAGAATTTTGATTTTGATGATTTTGAAATGAAGACAGTAATCACACGTTTCTAACTCATGCTGTGAATTTTTTTTTTAAATATCCAGAATTTTAAAAAAAATTTCAAAATTAACCCATTTTTCAAAAAAATTACACAAATGGGCAAAATTTGCCCTAATTGTGTACATAGGCGCCACCCTAGTTGGCGCCTACCCTTAATGGGTAGGGCAAGTCGCCACTAGGGGTGGCGCCTATGCCCAATCCCTTTTTTTTTTTTTTTTTTTTTTTTAAATGTTTTATTAATTTTTTTTTTTAATTTTTTTTTTTTAAATATTAGATATTTGATAAATATATTTTTT
Organism: Lathyrus oleraceus; assembly: GCF_024323335.1. Lineage (NCBI taxonomy): Eukaryota > Viridiplantae > Streptophyta > Magnoliopsida > Fabales > Fabaceae > Lathyrus > Lathyrus oleraceus. The sequence continues at coordinate 454,008,100 of NC_066579.1, forward strand.
TTATAAATTATATTAATTTATATTAACACTTATATATAAATAAAATTATTACAAGATATATATATATATTAATTTATATATATATTAATTTATATATATATATATTAATTTAATTTATAAACAATTAATATTATACACATTTAATTAATATATATAAATATTTATTTACAAGATATATATATATATATATATATATATATATATATATATTAATTTATATATATATTAATTTAATTTATAAGTAAATAATATTATTTATAAATTTTTGGGAGAATTAGGGTTAGGTAGACTGGTGTACAACCCAGATCTTTTCCTATAAATAAAGTGTTATTTCCTTGCATTTTCTTCAACACTGTTTCGTACCACCTTCTGTATCAAGTTGAGTTCATGGCATCCCCAAGACCGTCGTCATGGCAGCGAACATCATCAAGGCGCCCGGATCCTGAACCAGTAATCTTAAAAAGGGATGGGCATGTTATTTTCTCGCCTTTGAAACCCCCAATGGAGATGAAATTTTGGAACATCCGTTCGTTGGACCAACTAAAAAGGTCCTTGATGTCTTGGTTAGAGGGAGATTACCAACCTGGTGAAGTCATCAGAAGGATTCAGAGGCTTAGAACAAGGTTCTCATTTGAAACTGGAGAAACGATACGCTGGTGGGTTGAAGTTGAAAGCGACATTGATTGCATCCAAATGATGCATGGATCAGACGACATAGTGTTAACTGTTGTAATTTCTTAGATTTTAATGGTTGTTTGTCATGTTGTTGTTGTATTTGTTATTGTTCTAGTACTTGTTCTTGTTTTAGTACTTGTTTTTGTTCCAGTATTTGTTTTTGTTTTAGTAATTGGTGTTGTAATGTTAGATGTTTGTGTTTGTTGTTCAAGTGTCATCTTCTATTTGGAATAAAAAGTAAACTTTAATTTAAAATGATTTTGGTACACAGATTTATGAAAGTGAAAACTAAGTTGTGGAACTAGATCCACGATATGGACATTTGTTCTTATTATGCCCTAGTTGTCTACATATGCTACACTTCCTCTGCATTTTCTCTGCGACGTCCATTTCAGTTCTAATGCGCCTGCTATTTGGGCGACCACTTTTATTCCGCCGCATCGCGTACACCACAATAATAAATATTTGAAAGTCAAATTTCAACCGTTAAATAAATTATTGGGGGATATCAAAGCTAAAATTGGATTCTACTATCTCTGTGACACTTAACTTCTCATCTGACCTGTACAGTGTGACACCTATTCTGCAAGATTCCCACGCATGCCTCACACTTGTCACATTTTTGCATCATCAGATTCCACCAAGTCTTCCCCAAGACAAGACAACTCCCACCTAGTCTGCACCTATGCATGCCAACACTGCCACGTAGTCTGCACCTATTCTGCAAGATTCCCACGCATGCCTCACACTTGTCACGTTTCTGCATCATCAGATTCCACCAATGCATGCCAACACTACCACGCATGCCTTACACTTGTCACATTTTTGCATATTCAGTTTACTTGAAAAAGAGTATAAATAGAGGGTCATTCTTGCAAGTTTTCATCTACCACTAACACTTTTATTCAGAGAACTCAGGCGAAACTTCTCATCCACCAAGCTTCTTCCTACATTGCAGTCATGTCGCTTCTTACCATGGGCCAAGAACACAGAGGAACTAGGGCAAACATTGCCTCATTCGTAAGTTTTTCTTGAACATTGCCTCTTTCGTATGTTTGTAGTTAGTTTTTTAAAAGTCCAATATAATAATTTTTTATATTGTTTGTTTTTAAAGGATCCCAAGAAATTTCGTCAACGTTCACACCCAATGCCTTATCCAGACCCATGGTGCGTACCTTACATAGAGCGTGCGGGTTTCGGTCATGTAATGCATGTCGTAAATGCCACCATTGATGCCAAATTCATTTTGGCTCTGTGTGAACGTTGGAGACCTGAGACACACACCTTTCACCTACCAACTGGTGAATGTACCGTCACATTAGAGGACGTGTACATGCTTTTAGGTCTTAGAATAGATGGTAAGCCTGTCACCGGAAATGTTCAACAGCCTAACCAAATATGTGTTGAAATGTTGGGGGTAGATCTGGTCGAGGGTGAGGGGTCTGCCAAAGCAAGGGGTCAGGGTATTAAATTATCTAGCCTACAATTGTACCACGACTCCATAACTTTGACTGAGGAATCCTCCGAACAAGAAAAAGTCATAAAAACCCGGGTTTACATTATGCTATTGTTTGGGAACTTGCTATTTCCCGAAGGGACGGGAAATAGCATAAATTTTATGTACTTGAGTTTGCTCGGGGACATTGATAGAATAAGCACATATAGTTGGGGTTCTGCAGTATTAGCATTCCTATATAGCTCTTTGTGTAAAAATGCACAAAATGAGCACTGTACATTTTCTGGATGTTCTTTTTTGCTTCAAACATGGGGGTGGTGGAGATTGCCGAGGCTAGCCCCAGAAAATCCTAATGACTACTCCTTCCCCTACGCAACTAGGTAAATTTATGATCTTATTTCATTTTGTATATTTATTCTATAAATATTTGTAACTAATATTATTTATCTTCTTTTGTTTAGGTTCATTACAACCGGACTGGATTACAGTCTTACCCCCAAAAATAAAATTATATTTTATCGTCAACTATTGGATCGTCTCCGAGCACAGGATGTATTACCACTAAATCACTCAACTTCTAACTGATTTATTAATGTCATGCATTATCGATAAATAACATATTTACTTTTTTCTTTGCAGTTTATTTGGAGGCCATATTTGGGATTGGAACATCAACCAAACCCCGAAGATGCAGCTGTTTGGACAGCAAAAACGGCCATAATGCGGTTCACCACTGTGGAGATGCACCAAAGTGACCGTGTCAAGCTTCAATTCGGAATGCATCAAGACATCCCAGGCCCCCCAATGTCCATGGAACCTTGGCATCTAAAAAAAGTCAGCCACCAGTGGTATGCCCAAAATTGGAAGGAATTTGCTAAGGAGTTTCGAAAAATGTGGAAAGACCGTGCCCACTATGTTCTACAATTTCCGGTGGCGCCCAACGAAATGAAGCCGACAAGGGAATATGTGGAATGGTATAGAGCAAATACCAATCCAGAAATGATTGTGTCTGACCCGTTCTATTTGGACGATCCCCGGATGCAACAGCCATATTTCCAACAACAACAACCACCACAGTATTCCCAACAACAACAACCACCACCTTATTACCAACAACAACAACCACCACAACCATTTTACCAACAACAACCACCACCACCTTATTACCAACAACAACCACCACCACCATATTACCAACAACAACAACCACAACACATGTCCACCCCCCAACCAAATCAACAATACATACCACAAACTCAATCCCAATACCATGAAGACTACCAACAACAAACTCAACATTCCCACCACCATCAACAGTCCCAACACCTACCACAATATCAATCCCCCTACTTCCACCAATCCCAACAATTCCAACACGGCAATTTCCCAAGCTCTTCCAGTCCTCCACCTAGCCCCGACACGGGTATACAAGAGGACTACCAACAGGACTACTACACACCACAACAAACATTGCACTTTGGCCAACCCGATTCAACCCTAAACTACCAAAGACCACAATTCGAGGGCGCACCCAGCAGTAGTCAGTTTGTCCCACCGAGACAAAGCTTCGAGGGCGCAGAGGGGACCCGTCTTTCCTACAGCACTGAAGGGACTTCGACCGAACCACAACGGCAAGCGGCAAGGGGGCGCGTTAGGGCAAGGGGTGGTAATAGGGAAGCACCACCACCACGTGAACCGTCTAGGCGAGTAACTAGACCTCCCCTGTGCGGATCGTACAAGGGACCGCATCATATGTGATTAATCATATCTTTGTAATATTTGCCTTGTTTATTATTTAAATAAAAATATTTTCTGTTTATTATCTTTATATCTTTATCTTTATCTTTAAAAATATTGTCTATCATATCTTTATACATATATAAATTAATTTTTTTTCCAAAAATTTACAAATAATATTAATTACTTATAAATTATATTAATATATATATATATATAAATTAATATATATATATAAATTAATATATATATATATATATATATATATAAATAAAAAAATTTAGACAAAATATATGTGTCAACATAAATTAATATACTTAATAAAAAACATAAATTTATAAATAAAAAAAAATTAAAAAAAAAAAAAAACATTAAAAAAAACATTAAAAAAAAAAAAAAAAAAAAAAAAAAATGGATTTGGGCATAGGCGCCACCCCTAGTGGCGACTTGCCCTCCCCATTAAGGGTAGGCGCCAACTAGGGTGGCGCCTAAGGGTAAAAAATGGCCAATTTTGGCCATTTGTGTAATTATTTTGAAAAATTGGATATTTTTGAAATTTTTTTAAAATTTTTGGATATTTAAAAAAAAAATTCTCATACTGTGGCATTTTACTCCAGCTTAGCCAACACGTTTTTTTAAGTGAATCTCTATAGAATTTAATTGGTTTTTACATTTTTTTTAGTTTAATTAAAACATCTCCGATATATTATATATCCTTTTTTTTTAATAATTTAATTTTTCAATTAAAATTTTAAAATAATTAGTTTTTAAATATATTTATCGAAATAATCATTTTTCCATAAATATCTAACGTAAGCTCCGGTTGCATTGGCGCATCTAATGAAAATGTTATTAATTTGCGTCATATGTAGTGTGCATTCTTGGTCATGGCGCCACTAGGAATGGCGCATGCATAGTTCACTATATGTGTGCGTCAATGCATGTGGCTATTGCTCCATCACTCTGTCTATAAATACAGTATCCTCTACCATAATTTTTCACACATCTTCGTACCATTTTCTTCCATTTTTCTTCAATCTCCTTCAATTATCTTTAAAATGCTTTCATATTCATGCTTGTGTCCTTATATTCACAAGAGAAATGTCGATTTAATTTTTTCAACAGTGTAGCCTCCGATGAAGATCCGACTTTGGAATGTAGATACGTTCGAACATCTTAACAGAATCTTGAATCGTTTGTTAGATGGAGAAATTCGTTTCTGAGTCAACGTTAAAACTGACAGGAACGTTCACATGATGATGTATATTTCTCACAAAATTGTTTTGATGGTTGTAATCGCATAGTTATGTTGTTTATGTGTTGTATTTGTTTGTGATGTTATTTTATTTATTGTAGTTGGTTATGTTGTTGTTTAATTGTTGTATTTGTTCTGCTTATCATATGAAATGAATGTTATTTTAATATAAAGCAAAAGAGTTACAATTAAAACTATGTTGTTGTGTTTGGTCCAATACTAGGACAGTTTGTACGATTATGACCGGGCTGGCGACACGAACTACATAATCTAACCATTTTGTTCGTCGTATTCATTTCGGTTTAAATACGGGTGTTGTTTGGGTGACCATTTTTCTTTCTTTGTATTATTTAATTGTGCCAGAGAATATCTCCTTGATATGCATGCCAGTAATCCTCTTTTGTTACCATTGAAAAGCTAATTTTGTAAATATTGCAAAAGTTTATGACTTTGTAAACATCGGAAAGTAAGTTGGGAGGATAATGTCGAACCTTTGAACATGCCGATATGACATGGGAGCAGGGCATACGAAAGGTTTGGAACTTTCCGCAGTCGCACCAACCTCTATCTAGTTCCACTCAATAATGTCTCATCGACATGTCTTCATTGTGATCCATTGACTCAACAACATTGTACCAACCTTTAGTACGGTCAAACACCATGACCACATGTGTGTTAGCTTTGGCAACTTCCTCTTTAATGAATTTCATCGAAGCATCACTAAACAACGGTCCAGATTGTAACACTGAACTCCATTTGGAACGTATGATCTCAAACAGTGCCCCTAGCCTAAAATAGGTTGCTTGCACTAAAATGGTTATCGGTAGATTTCGGATGCCTTTGAAGACAGAGTTCATTGATTCCACAAGATTTATTGTCATGTGGCCTCATTATTGACTGTTGTCGTGTGCCTGATCAGTGCATTTAGATGCACATTCATCTGTATTTATACTTATGCATTTCCATGTTTTAGTTTGGTTATTTTTCACTTTTAATGTGTTTTTATAATTTATCTTATTTTTGCACTTATTTAATTTTCGTATTTATTTTTCAGCATTAGCAGTTTTCGCGAGAAAAATCATATCTTGAGCTAGGAGTATCGGATTGAGACGTTCTACCAGTCGATGGAAAGCTAAGAAAAAGATCTACAACTTTTGTTCAGAAGTCGAGAGCTGAATCACACTGTAACAGGTCCAGAAAATTCATTGAAGTTGCAGCATTAGTTTTATTTAAGTTTTGGGCTTGGGTTATGTTTTCGATCCAGTTGGGTTGTAAACCAAATTCCTTGTTTTCCATATACCTAGCAGCCGCATAACATTAGAGGAGGATCACTATTCACGAAATACTTGAAAGCTTTGGCAAGAATTCTCATGAAGAACTAATCGATCCAAACAATTTGTTGTATTCGGGTTCCGATACCTTGAGATTTTAGTAATTCTTATTCAGGTTTTTTATTCCTTTCAATATTAATATATGTATTTTGTTTGCTTAATCCGACTTACATATGCTATATTGATTTAATCCAATTGATTGTGTGATCCTAACTATAGTCACGATTTCGTTTGCTTAATTCGTTATCGAGTCCGTTTAATTCATGTTTGCTTAATTCATGAAACTTAATCCCGTTTGCTTAATTCGGATAATAGGAACATACAACTTATACTATCAATTGCGCTTGTCAGTTGATATTATAATCGAATAGGAATAGTTAATCTGCGGTTGGAATTATGATAGTCGATGATAGGCAAAGACCGAATCAGTAAATTGTTGCTACAACTTATTTCAATAATCATTTATTTTAATCTATTTTTTTAATTGAATCCTAAATCAACCAAAACCCCATTAATCATTACTATCATTGGTTAATTCATTCAAGAATCCTTGTGAGAACGATAATCCGAGTCAATTTGTCGCTAACTACGTTTTTTCAAAACTACTCATTTTTTATCCGTGCGCGACAGCGGATCAATGCCCTAGTCCACCTCTCCAATGGAATATTATCGATCCACCTTACTGCATCTGCGTTTGGCAATCTGATGTCTTCGCGATAATGTTTGAAAGAATGTTTTGTTAACGCATATCATGTATTGACAACCTCCTTCCGCAATGTTTTATATTTGATCTACCGCGTGAAATTTTGAGCGATATGTCTAATTCAGTAGACATGCGTCGAAGGAGGATCCTGCCAGCCATTATCAATGTTTTTATAGGCACTCACAATTGAAGGGTGTCTATTTGAGATCAAACATAAGTTAGGCTGAGGAGCAACGTGCAATCGGAGATTTTTTAGGAAAAAACTTCATCCCCCAGCAGTCTCTCCTTCAACTAGTGTAAAGGTGATTGAAAAAATGTTGTTGTTGTCATCTTGTGTCACTTCCATCGATAGTGTTCCTTTATATTTTCCATGCAACCATGTACCACCAATTTGTATAATATGTTTACAGAAAGTAAAACATTTGATGCATGGTTGATACACCTAGAAGAGTCAGTGGAATATGTCATTACTACTAACACAAGTCCCGTCTGGGGTATACGTCGGCAACGTTCCAAATTGACAATAGTCCCTGGAGCATAATGCTTAAGTGCCACCAAGTATTTTGGAAGTTCTTTATATGACTCCTCCCAATTTCCAAACACTTTTTCAATTGCCTTAGTCCTAGCTATCCATGTCTTCCTTTACTTTTGATTTTAAAAAATGATCCAATTGCATATCCTCTAATCATGTCAAATTCTTATATGGTTTATTTGGAGGTTGTATTTGGGTCTTGATCATCAGGTTAACCATGATGATGTTGCAGTTTGGACAATAAAAACCCCAATCATATGGTTCACTACTATGGAGATGCACCAGAGTGACCGTGTAAAACTGTAGTTCGACATGCAACAACAAATTCCAGAATCTCCGACGTGTTGGAAGATTGGCATCAACAAAGAGTCAATGGCAAATAGGATTATTCCAATTGGAGAGACTTCACAAAAGAGATGTGTCGTCATTGGAGGAATCGACGACAACACATCTTAAACGAATCAATCATACATGGTGCTAGACCAACTCAACATTATATGGTATAGTTTAGGTCGGTTACAACGTCATTGTTTGTGTCTGAGCCGGGTATTTGATTGATCCATGCCAATGAGCTTCATCATCAAACGTCCAACAACAAATCCCCTCCCAACAACAATGTCAACCCACCAAACCCCAACGACTAACCTCACACCATCACCCTACCATATACACTTAACCACCAAACACTTAACTTCGCAACCAATTCATGTTACATGCCCAAAATTAAAACCAGGAACCAAACCCTAACCACCACCAACCATACGCAGCCACCACATATGTTTATAACCTGGATGATTCATATGATTCAACATCATGCTATCATAGCCCCCCATTTATGAATGTACAAACATCTCATCGCCATAACATCCAACCATTGTTTGACTTTATTACACCACGTGAACCATTGCTTCGTTTCCAAAATGATTCAATGTCTCAATTCGGGCAACCATACCGTCCATAAAAAACCCAACCATAATGACCCAACTACGATAACATGGGCACCAAACTCAATTACGGCAGCGTCATACTGTCCATAAAGTGAACCACATTGACTTATCATGATCCATAGGTGTTAGGAAAATATTTTTAGATTTTTCAAATATCAAAAATTAATTAAAAATGAATTAGAACTATTAAAAATCAAATAATTCACAAAAAATATTAAATGAAGTCACAAAAATAATTAAAAATCAAAATATGAAACTAGATTTTTCAAGAATTTTTTTGGCATTGGTCTCATATTTTTATGACTTCAAATAAAATATTTATGAATTTTTGAAAATAAAAGGAATTAACTGAAATTAAAAGAAAAATAGAAAAATAGGAAAAATCCAGCGCCACAGGATCAGTTCATTAAATGACGTGGCAATGGATCAACAACTCAGAGGTGCGGATGCAAGGTAGACCTAAGTCAAGCGCGCAGCACATGGCATTAAAACAAGTAATCACATTGGATGGCCAAGATTATAACGTTTAGGCACGATCCAAAGGTTGTGAAGCAACCACGTGGAGATGGTGGTGGAAACCACCATCTTCTCCGGTGATCCAACCATTTCCGGCCACCACGCGCAGGAAAACAAACTGTGATGAAAATGAAATAGGGACATCAAAATGAAGCTTAGGTGATGTACATCGCCACTGTAACCATGGATCATCCTCACTCTTCCTATTTAGAGAGAAATGTGAGCTTGAAAATCATGGTATGTCAACTGAAATGGCACGATTTAAGCAATTAAGACCACCACTGGCCTGCCTCAAGCATGAGGACTTCAGAAAACCTCATAAACCAAAGAAAATCACATTGAATTGCAAGATCTAGATCAAAAAAGTTTGAGGTTCTACCTCTGAAATGAAGCTTCAAATGCCACAAATTCTCCAAGATTTTGATATACTTTTGCTCTAGAAGTGTGATGGAGATGATAGGTCAAGGAATTGAGCTTTGAAAATCAACTAATGCTGTTGAATTTTAAGCTTGAAAAAGAGAAAGAAAACTGAAAATTTCTTCAGTGAGGGTTGGGATTTCAATTCAGCAGCACTTCAGATCTCCACTTGGTTGCCAATTGAATGAGAATGAACACTTATTTATAGCAAAAATGGATTGCAAGGCATGGCTCCCTCGTGTGCATGGGATTTGAATTCTCCTTGCATGGGTCTGTGCAGGCGCATGTAAGGCCCAATGATGGGTGAAAATCCTTGCTGATACCAACTGGAAATGAATTGGACGTGCATAATGAACTACACAAGCTTGCACATCAAGTTATATCATGAAATTCCAAAATGGACATGAAAAGAAAGCTCTTCGAAAGTTACACATGGAAAGTCCAAAAAAGTAATGTGAGTAATGGTTGGAAAGCCCTTGAAATAAGGAACAAAAGTCATGTTGGGAAAAAAATCATTTGGCATTTGGAAATTAGTGAAAACTGGATGTGAAAGTTTGGGCACAAAACATGTCTAAGTCACCCTTTGAAAATTTCCACCAAAAGCAAGCATCTTCAAGCCCTTCTGTTTCCATGATGCAAGCTTCAAATGTAAAAACCTCCAACATCAAAGTTGTTTATCTTTTCAAGATTATCAATTTAGACTTAAATTTTGCATCATTTGGATTTTTCATGAGAAAGTTATGGGCATTTGAACTTGGGCATTTTTTAAATTCAAAGACTTAGGTCCAAAGTGACCTATAATGTTTTGTATTATCACATGTATTTCTTTTAGGATTATGAAATTTTGTTCAACATAACATTTGAAGTATACATCTTAATATTTCCAATTCATTTGGTCTTACCTCAAGATCATAAAAATTAAGGGAGTTATGTCCTTGGGAAGTTGACCTAAAATTAGGGTTTCAGTCAAAATGACCTATAATGTTTTTAAATGAATGATGACATTCCAAGTTTCAAATGGAATTTTGATGAACATGAAAGTTGTTCATATGGTTATTAAGAACATTGTTTCTCTTGGGTTCATCTTCATTTGACAAACACATTAAAAGTTGTATCTCAGTGATCTTCAGTTTAGTTAGATGACTTAACTGGTCAACTTCTCAAGGCCAAACTTCAAATCTTGATGAATGAATGATTGAGGATCCTCAAATAGGCTCACATATGCATAAAATGATGAATGAAAGAACTTCCCTTGATTAAATTTGATCATAGGTTGATGTTGCTTCATGAGCAAGGCACGGTCAAAACACAGTTGAATTAGGGTTTCCTTGGGAAACAATCCTCAAGCCCTTTGGGTTATCTTGATCAAATTGGCAAATTTAGATATTTGAGAGATATATATGATGATTAGGAGCTTTGTGGACCATTGTCAGACTTGTTCTCATCTTCTTCTAACCATTTCATTGAGCTTAGGAGCCTCCTATGAGCATTGGAGCACAAGATCACTTAAGCTTCAAAACAAAAAGAGTTAGTGACATATTTTGTGCTTTTGGTTAGTAATCAAAAATAAGAAAAACAATAATATACAATACAAGCATGCTTTGTGGTCTCAAACCACTCACACAAGTCTCAACCCTAGGGTTAAGGAGCCAAACATGCTATGATCCTTGAGGCAATGCACTGAGCAATGATATGATGTCATGAGGGATCTTAAGGTCAAAATTAGGGTCTCACAAAGTCCAAATAGGTTCTCACGCCCATCAAGTTACGAAGATAGACACTTGTTTGTCTATAGAGAAGGAACGAGAGTTTGTCGACCCACTCAGAAAGACCGTCGATTTGTTTGTCCGAACCCTCTCAAAAATGCAGCACAAAAGTTGTAAGTTATCGTCTTGTCATCCATCCCTCCGTCAAACAGAAGGTAGGCGAGGAAAAGAGGATCGCCATTGATGAAAAGGTGAAAAATTATCCAACGCCAGATTCATCAAAGAAACAAAATACTCCACCTGACTGGTCAATACAGTCCTGGTACGAAAGGTCAATAATAGATAATATATATGTGTAGACTTCACAGATATTAACACTAACTGCAAGGACAGAGCTAGAAAATCTCCATAGTAGGGCAATATTACATATAAATTTATGATTATTTTATATTTTCTTATTTTCAAATAAAAATAAATAAATATTTGAAATAATTTATTAATTAGAATACTATATTTCATATTTAAAAGTAATGGTATGAAAATAGTGTATTCGAAAATGCACTTTCAAAATCTGAGAATTTTTTTTGGATTTTCTTACTGAGTGTAAAAATTTCCTAAAATGATTTAGATTTTTTCTTGTTTGAGTCCAAACTAATCAAAGTAGCCTCTATTAATTTTAATATCAATTTTATATAATTTAGAACTTAAACCTAAAACAAACAAATCTATTTTTTTCTTATTTCACACTATATTAATTGTATTATTTTTATAAGTATACTCTATTCGTGTATTTCTTAATTTTGACTTATTTATTTGTTTTAATAGCATAAAAATATATAGTATTTGAAAATTTGTTATATTTTAAAAATAAATTTCTTAATTTTTCTTAATTGTCAACCGGAACCAAACTAATCAAACTAACTCGTTATTATGGATTTGATTTAGTTCTGTTCTCATAAGAAGAAGAAAATAAGTCAAACAAAATTACTTTTTATTAGTTCAGTTTTTTTTCTCTCTTAAAAAAATCGAATCAGACAAATCAGTTACATACGAGCTGGTAGGTAACAGGTTACACACCAACATTTTTTGTAAAAAAGAAAACTATATATTCAAATATGCACATTATGTGGCAAAAATCAAGGACTTCTTTATATCAACAACATACACGTTTCCATAGATATTATTATCATGGTCATCATAAAGGTTAGATCATTTAGAATATATTCCACATGAATGCAAGTTCACATTTCAATTTGTAACAAAGTCAACTGTTTCCTTTTATAGACAGACACTTTATTTGACAGAAACTTTATATATATATATATATATATATATATATATATATATATATATAAGACAGTGTTATTTCCTTTTGCTAACACAGTGTTTGTGTTCTGACCTATTATAGTTTTTACCTATAAAAACCCAATTAACAACTGGTTAGAGACATTGCAATCACTATATCAATAACTAAAGTTACAATTATAATTAATAATTACAAAAGCGTGTTCAATTTTATCATTCAAATTAAACCAAGAAAAATCAGTCATTTTGACTTTTCTCTTTTTAAATAGCATTACAAGAAGAAATAAATACTAAAAAAACACCCATGGGTTAGCATAAAGATGAACCTGAAAAATTAGCAAAGAAATGCCTATGGCTGTGCACTCAAAACAGCTGCTGTCGCTGCTGATGGTCTTTATTGCAAAAGCAGCTACTCAGTTAATATCTATGCCAAACTGTCCAACAAAGTGTGGCTCTGTCACTATTCCCTTCCCATTTGGAACCACCAAGGATTGTTCCTTAGACAGCACCTTTCTCATCAATTGCAACAAAACATCTTCATCTTCAACCTCACCACAAGTACCTTCCTTGCCACATAGTAATCAAACTGTCCTAAACATCTCAGTCAACGGCGAACTTCATGTTGCATGGCCAGTAGCCAGAGATTGCTATGCTGAAAATAGAAAACTTGTGAACCAAACATATTGGGGTATCGATATAAAACATTTTTCCATTTCGTCAACTCGAAACAAGTTGGTCGCAGTTGGCTGTGACACTATTGGAGCCCTCTCAGCATATGATTATGGGGGAAACAACTACACCACAGGATGTGTGGCTTTGTGTAACAGGCTTAATGATATTGTGGCCAATGAATCTTGCTCCGGCACTGGTTGTTGCGAGATTTCAATACCCCAAGGTCATGTGTTAAATCAAGTAGCCTATACTTCTGGAAGTGTCTTCAGCAATCATTCTGCAGTACATGACTTCAATCCCTGTGGTTATGCGTTTTTGGTTGAAAATGGAGCCTACAACTTTGAATCTCAAGACATCCTCAAGTTGGAGAAGAAGGAGTTTCCTGTGTTGTTGGACTGGGCGGTAGGGAATCAAACATGCCAGCAAGCTCAGAAGGATCTTTCAAGTTATGCATGTAAGGACAACAAGAGTACATGTTATGATGCAACTGAAAGATCTGGTTACCTTTGTAGATGCTTTGATGGATATTGGGGAAATCCTTACCTCATTCACGGTTGCGAAGGTACTATATATATTTCTTATCTCTTGATAATCAATAACAGTAGCTATTGTTCTTAGAAAACTCAACTCTCCATTGTGAAAACAGAAATTGAAACTGACAAATTACCCTCTAGATATAAATGAATGTGTGGAGTCCAATGACTGTGTTGAGGGAGCAACATGCATCAATCTTCCAGGAAGCTACCATTGTTTATGTCCAGCAGAATATGAGGGAAATGGGAAGATGAATGGAACAAAATGTAGTCTGAAATCCAGTACTAAAACAAGGAAAGAGATCATACTGATCATTGCCATGAGTGAGTAAAACACAATATATTCTTGATTTTGATAACCTTATAATATGAAACCAATTCTATTATCAAAATGAAAAATGTTAAAATTTGAAATTCTATGGCAATTAACAATATTAATCCATGTTATAAATTCAATCTCATTTACCCAAAGTATTCCTTCAAGACCAGAACAGTGGCATTTTGAGATTTTGACCTATGTCATTAACAACATAAATTAACTTGAAACATCAACAAGCTAGGCAGAGCAGAAAGAAAATAATCAAGTTTCCATTTGCTTATATCCAGGTGTCAGCATAAGTTTCGCAGCACTACTGGTGGGAAGCTTTTATGTGTACTTGGCATTGAAGAAAAGAAGGCTCATTAAACTTAAAGAACAATTTTTTCAACAAAATGGTGGCATGCTGTTACAACAAAAGATAGTGAGGCGTGGTAAGTCAACTGAAACAGCTAAAGTATTCACTGTTGAGGAGCTAAATGAAGCAACCAACAACTTCGACGAAAGCAAGATCCTAGGTCAAGGTGGTCAGGGAACAGTTTATAAAGGAGTTTTACAAGATAAAAGAATTGTAGCAATAAAGAAATCAAAAATCAGTGACAGAAAGCAGATTGAGCCGTTCATCAACGAAGTGATTGTGCTTTCCCAAATCAACCATCGAAATGTGGTAAGGCTTTTGGGTTGTTGTTTAGAGACAGAAGTTCCCTTGCTTGTTTATGAATTCATTTCTAATGGTACTGTATATGAGCATCTTCATGATCAAAACCAAATTTTAAAGCTTACATGGAAAACAAGATTGAGAATAGCCAAAGAAACTGCTGGAGTCCTAGCATACTTGCATTCTGCTGCATCTACGCCAATCATACATAGAGATGTGAAATCTTCAAATATACTCCTAGATCACAATCTCATTGCAAAGATTTCTGACTTTGGAGCTTCTAGGATTGTTCCTCTTGATCATAGCCAGATAACCACTCTAGTACAGGGGACATTAGGGTATCTTGACCCAGAATATTTCCACACAAGCCAGTTGACAGACAAAAGTGACGTCTATAGCTTTGGGGTTGTCCTAGCAGAGCTTCTGACAGGAAAGAAGGCATTATCTTTTAGCAGGCCAGAAGGAGATAGAAACCTTGCAGTGTACTTTGTTTCTTCAATGAAAAAGGGTCGGGTACTTCATATTTTGGACAAAAGTTTAGATGGGTCTAATACTGAGCAACTAAAGAAAGTTGCCCATATTGCAGAAAGGTGTTTAAGGGTAAAGGGTGAGGAAAGACCCACCATGAAAGAAGTGGCAAAGGAACTAGAGGGAATATTAGTTTTTGAAGAGCACCGTTGGGGAAGTGGCAATTTGTCTTCAGAAGAGACTGACAACTTGCTCAGAGAAGTGTCGTCGGTTATCAATGTTGAAGATGGCGGCATTAATTCCTCTGACTCATATAGCATAAACCAGATAACGATGTCAACTATTGGTGGAAGATGAGTAGTTGATATTAATACTCAGAATTAGAAGTTAGTCTATCTTTATTATAATGGTGTCACAGTGTATGTTGTATATCCCCTACTTACTGGACATATCTATACCAGTTCAATTTTTTTATTGTTTCTCTTATTTGTTCTCTTCTGTTAAAGATAATTTTTCTGATATGGTTGATAGAAGAGCATATGCTCTTAAATAGGATACAATGTAATTACAAAGGAAATTCCTAATAAATTCTAATCATTGCCCATATTCAATTCTATAATTAAGGGACAATGATTTCTATCATGGTTGTCAAGATCTAGATTTAGATGTGAGACCTTCCAGCATGTTTCCATGTTTCCGCGGCGGCGTGCAGCAAAGATCGCCGGAGATGGCGGCGCGGTCGGAACACAGTGGAAGATTGTGAAAGCAGAGATCTATTTCGCAGTTGGAAAACCCGTTCAACCCGCTCCGACCGATCCGATTCAACGCCCATTCAAGGAAGACGACCCGTTTCAGCTTTTTTTGCGACCCGTTTCAGATTAAATTTGGCCATGTTCAGAATTTAAAGCCAGAAACCGTTCCTTTCTACAAGGCTGATTTTTTTGGGGAGAGTTAGGGTTAATTAAAATTTCAATCTATTCAATGATATCATTTATTCTATTTTTCAATTCCTTCTAATAAATGGTCATCATTCCTTCTTCATCTCTCATCAATATCAGTGTTATACATTTCTTCTCTTCTTTATCATACCTTTCTACAAAGTTCTTCATTCTATTCTACCACACTTTTTTTCAATGTCTTCAATTCCAGTTCGTGCATCCTCATTTGCACCACCAAAAGTTCAAAAAAATGCTCTCGGAAGCAGAACTGATATTGCTTGGGAGCATGGTGTCTCTGTTGATGGAGGAACACGGAAAATCAAATGCAGTTACTGTTCAAAGGAAGTAATTGGAGCAGTGTACAGGCTGAAACATCATTTGGCTTGTACACAGATAAATGTTGGTGCATGTAGATCTGTACTTGATGATGTTAAAGTCCAAATGTGGGAGATTTTAAAATCTTTGCAAAACAATTTACTAAAATAAATAGCAGAGGACGCAGATGAAATAGTAACAGGAAAGAGGTCAGTGGAGGATGATGGTAATGCTACGCCTGCAAAACTTTTCAAGAAGAAGGGAATGAGTACTCAATCCACCATCAACTCCATCTTCAAAAAGAATTTGAGAGAAGAAGCATGTCTTGAAATTGCTTCATTCTTCTACAAAGATGTCATAGTTTTTAATGTGACAAAAAGTGAAGAATTTCAATAAATGTTGGAGATGTTTCAAGACATGGTCTTGGATTCAAGCCACCTTCCTATCATGAAATTAGAACAAAGTACTTGAAGCATAAAATGGAGGAGACAGAGAAAGTAATTGAAGAACACAAGCTTATTTGGGAGAAGACAGGATGCACTATTATGAGTGATGGGTGGACAGATAAAAAAAGGAGAACAATTCTGAATTTCTTAGTGAACAACCCTAAAGATACTTCTTTTTAAAGTCCATTGATGTTTCACACGTCACAAAAACTGTTGATGCAATTTTTAAGATAATTGATGACATTATGGAAGAAATGGGAGAAAAAAATGGTGTGCAAATTGTCACTGACAATGCTGCAAACTACAAAGCAACAGTACAATGTTAATGGAAAAGCAAAAGAAGCTCTATTGAGCACCGTGTGAAGCACATTGCATTGACCTCATGTTAGAGGATTTTGAGAAAAATATAACAGTTCACAATGAAACAATTTCAAAAGGTAAAAAAATCACTCAATTCATTTAAAAGCCCTCCCTTATTTCTTTATTACAAATTCATACAAAAGGAAAGGATTTGGTAAGACTCGTGGTTACTTGATTTGCGACATCTTATTTAACTTTGGGGTGTCTCATGGAGAATAAAGGAGGATTGATAAGAATGTTGAGTGGACAATAACCAAGTTTGCAAAAACAAGTGAAGGAAAGCAAATTGAAGAAGTGGTTATGGATAAAGAGTTTTGGAAAAATATTGTTATTTGTTGTAATGGTGTTTATTCATTAATCAAAGTACTTCGTTTAGTGGATTCTGATGAAATGCCAGCAATGGGATTAATTTATGAGGCAATGGACCAAGCTAAAGAGAAAATTCAAGCTAACTTCAATGATGTTCAAAAAAGGTTATAACTAAAACTCTGATTCTGTTTCATTTTTATTCAAAATCTGGTTCTTGTTTTGTGTACTCTATTCAAATCTGGTCCAAGTTTTTTTATTCAACTTTGCTCACTGCTTTTATTTATTTATTATTATTTAGTTACAAGTCTCTATGGGATATTATTGATGAAATGTGGGATAAGTAATTGCACATGCCTTTACATGCTGCGGGTTACTATCTCAACCCAAAATTGCACTATAGCTCTAATTTTACAGCTGACTTGGAGTGAAACGAGGGTTATATGATTGCATGGAAAGGATGATTGGAGATGTAGAAGAAATTAGTAAGATTGATGCCAATTGGAAGATTTCAAGAGAAAGGCAAAGTTTTTTGGTAGTCCAATAGCATTGGCGGTGCTTAAAAATAAAACTCCTTCACAGTGGTGGGAATCATATGGGGACGGGCATCCCGAGCTACAAAAGTTTGCAATTCGTGGCCTTAGCTTAACTTGTAGCTCATCGGGATGTGAAAGAAATTGAAGTGCCTTTGAAATGGTCCAAACAAAGAGAAGAAACCGATTGAAGCAAAAAACAATGAATGATGTTGTGTTTGTAATGGCAAATTCAAAGTTGGCAAAGAAGAAGAAAACAAGAAAGGTGATAGAATATAACATTAATGAAATTGATTCGGATGATGAGTGGATCGTGGACAATGATCAAGGTTTCATTAGATGATGATATTTTGGATTTCACAATTGAAAATGGAGATTTGGAAGTTGGCAATCAAAATGATGGAGAGAATGGAATTGGCAATCAAGATGATTTGGAGGTTCACAACCTTGAAGATGAAGATTATGGAGAAGATGAAGATGATTTGGATGTTGGACTTGCTCAGGATGCGTTGAATGCTTTGTTAAATTGAAGTTTATGTTTATGTTAAATTTTAGTTTATGTTTAGGGTTTATGATTTAAAATTTAGGATGTGGTTTATGATTTGGAATTTTGGAATTTTGGATGTGGTTTATTATTAATTAAAAAAAAATTATGTTAATGTTATTTTTTTTTTAGTTATTTGTATAATTTTGTTTATTTGGTGGGATCTTACGATCCGATTTACGATTTTACTATTCACGCTTTTTTCATACCCCAACAACCTTTAGTGAGGATTCCGATTTTGACAACCATGATTGGACTTGCTAGAGAGGACAATGGACTCTACCTTCTTATGGAAGCTCTTGGGACAAGTAGCATTGAGTCAACTTCCATTGTCTTTGCTGTCATAATTTGTTCCTTCCCTCCATAAAGAAATAATGTTGCGTCACTTTCGGTTGGGTCATCTGATAAGATCAATTTAGCAAATAAGAGAAAATTAAACAATACACAGGAAGATTAGAGGAAGAAATAGAATATTATTCCGTACTAGAGTTCAAATGGGATCTAGTAGTATAGGAATTGCAGAAAAAGAGAAATAAAAAGCTGAAAAAAGAGGCACTTCGAGAGACCTATCTCTCCTAGAAATTTTCTCCCCTCAAAACATGCATAAGCAGAATGCAACCTTCCCTCATGATTTATTCTGCGAGATCTAGATTCTCTCTCCACACAGTTGTAGCCACATGGTCAACCCATATGCAGCTCTAACATAATTTGTTTTATGTGTGAACTCATTCCTCCCTCTCTCCTCTTACGTGTCCTCTCATAACATTTGTAATATCTACCAATTTCCCCCCCTTCAAAACTCTCCTTGACCTCAAGGAGAGATGATGGAAATTTTGTCCTCATTCTGTCTCTTAATTCCCATGAGTTTCAAAATCTGGTGGATTCTTCCACTTCACTAAAACCTCAACTTCTCCTTGCTCATTCCTCCTAGCCTCCAGTACTTTCTCAGGGATAGGTTCCAGATGCCACTCTTCATTCATACTGAAATTCTGGCGTAGTTAGAGTTCAGATGTTCTACTTCAAGTCATGACATCTGATCTAACATTGTACCTATTACAGCAAGACAGTTATTACCCTCTGTACTAATGTGCACCTTTTCATTCACTTCTGTTGTTTTCCTACACAGATATCAGCAAGATGTCTCAATCCTGTTTTGGACATTATCTGTTTCATTGTTCCAGTTTGTTGGTCATGTACTTGTATTTCCTAAATTAAAGGTTGTAACAAGTTAAACTAATCTCCACTTATTAAGGAACTAACAAATAGATTATTTGCCAGGTTCATTAATTGTAGCTTAGTTGTTAGTTTCCTAGATTTTAGATCAGCTGGTGGATTCCTGAAGAATAGCCTGAGAAAAATCCTGAAACAGAAAAACTAACCATCCAACAATGTAGCATGTGCAGTCAGGAGTGAATGTCACAACATCCCGTTTGACATCCAAGTCCAGAACCATATGCTAAGTCTGCTTGGTTCCTGAAAACAGACTGTGCTAAATTTGCTGTACTGTAAAAGACCAACCAGTCTCTACTTCAGTATCAGCTTACTGGAAGAACTGTCAAGACATCCAGTTTGACAGTTTCACGATGATCTTTTGGCCAGGTCTGATATGCTTTTGAACTCCAGACTTCACTACATACTGAACTGAAATCATCAGCTTATTAAACAATATGTGCTGTTGTTGATGAATGTCAAAACATACTGATTGACATTCCAACAGAAGGCTATGTATCAGGTCTGCTATTATCTTGATGAACAGACTGGAATACATGCTTAGTTATGGCAGACATGATTATATCATACAGAAGGAAAACAAACACAGGAAATTGTTAACCCAGTTCAGTCCAACATGACCTACATCTGGGGGCTACCAAGCCAGGAAGAAGATCCACTATTAGCAGTATCAATTCAGAGTTAAACTCACCCGTTTACAACTCATCACTTAATCCCTACCCAATGCAATCTATACCTAGGAACTCCTAGATAGAAACCTCCAGTTTCCATTCCTATCACTACAATCACAATGTAATGTTACCACACCTTGAACTTGCTTCACAGCTTCATTCAAGAACAAAATCACTCTTGCCTACAGGCTTCGAGTTACAAACACTCTCAGGTTTTACCACTGAGAAACACATGGTAACCTTCCCACAGATTGGGAGGTTTACCTTACACACACCCCTAAAAATTCATTCTAAGAGGCTTACAAAAACTAGATTACAATCAGCTATTTATAACCTAATCACCCAACTGGATTTGGGCCTTCAGAAAATTGCAGCAGACTTGTTCTTTGCTGTTGCAACTTCAGCAGAAAAATTCTGCTACAAACAAGGTCTTCAAGTTCCTAAACTCTCTCCATATATATCTCCATGTTTAGAGCCTATATATATTCTGATTTAGTCTTCAAGACCTCCACATGGGAGTTAGGATATTCACCAGATATCCTTGTTGATCCCATGACATATACTGAATTAATTTATTCAGTTTCCTACACATGTGCGATGTCACAGACCTGATGTCGTGACATCGTACATGACATGTTGGTCCAGATGTTGAATTTCTTCAACCTAACATATTAAAACAACAGAGATGATTACATTATTTGTTTTCTAAAATTACTGCCAATCCTAAGGAATCAACAATCTCCCCCTTTGGCAAATTTTAGCTAAAACAAATAAACAATACACTGGACAAAACATCCCAATTTGGGAATGCTCTTCATCTCCGTCATTGGCTCCACCACCACAAACACCAAAGTTGGTGTACATGGGGAAGAAGAGGGACAATACTCAGTTGTACCAGAACCCTTCCCCTCAACCGGAGAGCTTCCAGAAGAATATGTAATGCTGAGTACATAGACAATATAACTCAGATCACAAGGCACAACTGTCTTCTTAACTCAGATCACAAGACACAAGTGGAAACCCCAGTTGGTGGATTTTGTGCCTGATGCCAACGTCTGTTTGCTGCCACATCCACAGTTGGCTTGCTTCTGGTACATTCTCAACCCCAGGACTATATTTCTCTCCCCTTTTTAGCTAAACATTTGTAAAGGCACCCTTCACAAAACCAGATCCAGGCGCAGCTTGCCCAAACCTTAACATACCCCATGATTCTGAGAATGGAGTGTTTTTCTTGTAAGAGGAAGAGGGCTATTGCATCCTTTAAATAGTCCAGCCCGTGCCTAGGAATTTCCGGTAGAAATAAATGCTTGGTCAAGATGCATTTATTTTTGCTGAGAAACAGTCAGAGAATCACCAACAAAATCTCAGACTATCTTTGAATACCTTTTATAGCTCTTGACTGTTTCTTTTCCAAAACAGCCGTTCCAGTGCATGGAGACCATTCCATATATGCAGTCAGACACGTTGCACGCGATGTCTTAACATTCCTGCATTCAGCCAGTATTCACCAAGACCTCTGTCATACCTCCAGTAGATACTTGACACCTAGCACTGCTACAGCCAACTTTTCACACTTCAGTTGATGGTTACTCCCCCTGTACCACACAGCTGTAGCCAACAGGCTTATTCTGGTTTATCAGACTTAGCCACATCACCCTTATAATTCCTAATGACTTTAAAATTCAGAAGGAATTAACAGCAATGTCCAGGGCAATGTCATGACATCCGGTCAGACATTCTTCTGCTCACTCAGCCTTGACATACATCACTGCATCCTGATAACTACCTAGTCATCTGAGAACACATAGACCACAAGCTTGGTGATTGCTTGCAGCACAAAGGCACAACTCCCCCTGTCATGGACAACCTACTCTCTTGGAGGTCACACATATCCAACCTGGTTGGACCTTCACCTTCTTCCTGATTCAAAAAGAACTCAACCCACTTGATGAATGGAAAACATAAGACTCATCTTCATGTCTTCA
Source organism: Lathyrus oleraceus (assembly GCF_024323335.1). Lineage (NCBI taxonomy): Eukaryota > Viridiplantae > Streptophyta > Magnoliopsida > Fabales > Fabaceae > Lathyrus > Lathyrus oleraceus. Next base: position 454,030,655 of record NC_066579.1, read on the forward strand.
AGAGCGCACCCTCTGTTCAACCCTCTTGGTTGAACACATCCACACCCTGTGTCAATCTCTCTTCTAACCAGAACAGAAAGCCACTTCACAAAATGTTCTAACATTCGTTAGGACATCCTTCACACATAACAGGGAACACCATCTGATAGTCTTCAGATATCACTGAGTCACCAGCTTGATCAAGAAGAATCCAGACATAAATTGGGACATATACCTTTTCATCCCATTACATGAGATAATCTTCCATAGATGGCTCAGAACTCCTACCACAAGCTCCAAGGGATGAATAGAAAACACCTCCTTTTGTCTTCAACTTAATACTTTTCTGCTCAAAAGTAATTTGTCTCAGACTTTCCTCAAGAATAATCAGCTGCCTTATGTTGATTATCTTGATTCTTCGAACTCACTTCTGAGATAGACCAACTGCCACTGGTTGATTACCTCCTTCATGAATTCTCATATGAAAAGGTCAAATGCTGCTTTTTGACCTCCCCAAGTTTATCAGCCTTCACCCTAAGATATTCTGACCTCTCAAGTGAGACTAGAACTTCAAGATTTTGAAGTATCCAATCTACAACCCTGTAGACCTTTCTATCTCAAGTTGATGTGCCACATCACCAACTAAGGGTCTGATGTTGAACCAAATGTCACAACATTGTGTTTTGACATCTAGCTGTTGAATTCAGCTCCTTCTTCTGCCACTTGAAAGAACTTCCTCCCTTCACAGAACTAGGGTTCAATGTTCTCATAGACTTGATTGTGGAACCAAGTTTGAGTAAACAACCTCCATCTTGCTGGTTTGCAGTTAAGTCATCCAAGCTCACACCTTGATGAATCCCTGCTTCTTCTCCAAAGACATCAAACACTCTGATGTATGAGTCTTCAGAAGGACCAGTTAGACACTAACCCTTCAGCTCTACCAAGGATTTCACATCCTAAGGCAAGGCTGTTTCCATGATGTCAAGATTGCTGCCACTTGTTCTTGACTCCACAGTGTGCATAAGCTAATGCACTTCCTTACCTAGATCAGAAATAAACTGATCCAAGTAACCACCATCAAGACTATGATGTCTTCTTCTTCTTGTACATACCAAGGCTGAATCAAGTTTCTTGCCAGGAAACCTTTTCAGAGATCATATGCTTTTGCTGCCACCAAGGAGATAGATCCTACGCCAATGTACTATCCTTCCTGTGATTCTGCACAGGGTCTTGAAGAAGTGATGTTCCAACATCTTTAAGAACATCCGTTATCTTGAGCTCCAAGGATAATCAATTACACACTTGTACTTGGCACAAGTAGACATTGATCTTAAATCCTTTCCCAATTTTCCTTTCAGATACTTCCACCATAAGAATACGTTGAAAGTACTCTTCTTGTGTCAACATCTTCTGCTTGCAAGCACCTAGACAATTTTGAAAGTCTTCCCAGATTAAATTCACCCTTAGGAGTGCGAGAGATGAATTCTTCCTTGCAAATGTGTCACACAACCACCAGAACCCATGTGACACAGGTCAACAGCCAACCAGACCCTAGGCTGACCAGACTTGAGGAGGTTAACCAAAACTCCCCTCAAATTAACAATCATGGATACTCCACACCAATATCCATGCATTGTACACATATGTCTCAACATGACATACACTATCCCTTCCAGTGGCAACTAACTCCTCCACTCACACCAATCAGACTTCAGCTGACCATAAGTACTAATGAGACAAACAACACCAGTCAATAGTAGATATGCATTGCCAGAGCATATTACCTCAACCAACCACTGAATCTTCATATTCTCACTCCTAGTAAGAACTGCCACTTCTGAACGTGGTGTTTGAATACCAAGATTCATGGTTATAACCCCCTTAAATGATATCACAGTCAGGTTACCCCATTATTGACTGCCAACATCCAGGAGACTTGTCTTCCAACACACCATAGTACTTCAGGGAACAACTATCCAACCCTGATCACACTGCAGGGAGATGCCTAACAGCAGGAGATTGCACAATGTCACATCTCAACCAGCTCAACTTCTAGGGATGACCTTCTTGAGCACACACCAAGTTGACCCTGCTCTTGTCAACTTAGCACACACAGATGTCTCCTCTTCCAGGTCAGGAGTAGGTTCCAACCAGAATTATCCCATTGTTTGGACCCTAAAAACATCTGCTCTTCAACCAGTAGCTGTATACTTGTTGAACAACATGTTCTAACATCACATAGAACATTGGTTCCACCTCCTTGGAACAACCCTTCCTTGAAGGTCTTCAAGGTCTTCAAATACACTACTCAAGAGAGTAAGAGAATCAGTGATTAAGTGACTCTCACCATCCTGAAGTGAGAACATCATGATAAGTGGGCTTGAGGAGACTCAAGTATCTTTGACATCTTCAGTAGATTATGATGAGCTCTTGAACACAGCAGCCTTTCATCCACATGAGGGGAAACTACATCAGAGTTTGAGTTTTGCCATGTATTATGCATCGGAAATCATAATACAACTCAACCTATGAACACACACTTCACCAGATTGGCCTCCAAGACCATACCAGGTTTGAATGTGATTTAGTACTAGCACAGCTGTCCCACACACAGGCTAATTGCCAACCTCCAGAGACAGGTACACACCATTCCTGTCATGAACAGTCCATCCACCTACTTCAAGGGACCATTCAGGGAATTACAGAACCTTACACAGGTTCCAGCATCAGTACCAACATAACTCCTTGCCAGCTACCAGAAAGTATCACCCATGGATCTCATCCAGAGACAGAACAGGATGCCCGCTCTGATACCAATTGAAATTCTGGCGTAGTTAGAGTTCAGATGTTCTACTTCAAGTCATGACATCTGATCTAACATTGTACCTATTACAGCAAGACAGTTATTACCCTCTGTACTAATGTGCACCTTTTCATTCACTTCTGTTATTTTCCTACACAGATATCAGCAAGATGTCTCAATCCTGTTTTGGACATTATCTGTTTCATTGTTCCAGTTTGTTGGTCATGTACTTGTATTTCCTAAATTAAAGGTTGTAACAAGTTAAACTAATCTCCACTTATTAAGGAACTAACAAATAGATTATTTGCCAGGTTCATTAATTGTAGCTTAGTTGTTAGTTTCCTAGATTTTAGATCAGCTGGTGGATTCCTGAAGAATAGCCTGAGAAAAATCCTGAAACAGAAAAACTAACCATCCAACAATGTAGCATGTGCAGTCAGGAGTGAATGTCACAACATCCCGTTTGACATCCAAGTCCAGAACCATATGCTAAGTCTGCTTGGTTCCTGAAAACAGACTGTGCTAAATTTGCTGTACTGTAAAAGACCAACCAGTCTCTACTTCAGTATCAGCTTACTGGAAGAACTGTCAAGACATCCAGTTTGACAGTTTCACGATGATCTTTTGGCCAGGTCTGATATGCTTTTGAACTCCAGACTTCACTACATACTGAACTGAAATCATCAGCTTATTAAACAGTATGTGTTGTTGTTGATGAATGTCAAAACATACTGATTGACATTCCAACAGAAGGCTATGTATCAGGTCTGCTATTATCTTGATGAACAGACTGGAATACATGCTTAGTTATGGCAGACATGATTATATCATACAGAAGGAAAACAAACACAGGAAATTGTTAACCCAGTTCAGTCCAACATGACCTACATCTGGGGGCTACCAAGCCAGGAAGAAGATCCACTATTAGCAGTATCAATTCAGAGTTAAACTCACCCGTTTACAACTCATCACTTAATCCCTACCCAATGCAATCTATACCTAGGAACTCCTAGATAGAAACCTCCAATTTCCATTCCTATCACTACAATCACAATGTAATGTTACCACACCTTGAACTTGCTTCACAGCTTCATTCAAGAACAAAATCACTCTTGCCTACAGGCTTCGAGTTACAAACACTCTCAGGTTTTACCACTGAGAAACACATGGTAACCTTCCCACAGATTGGGAGGTTTACCTTACACACACCCCTAAAAATTCATTCTAAGAGGCTTACAAAAACTAGATTACAATCAGCTATTTATAACCTAATCACCCAACTGGATTTGGGCCTTCAGAAAATTGCAGCAGACTTGTTCTTTGCTGTTGCAACTTCAGCAGAAAAATTCTGCTACAAACAAGGTCTTCAAGTTCCTAAACTCTCTCCATATATATCTCCATGTTTAGAGCCTATATATATTTTGATTTAGTCTTCAAGACCTCCACATGGGAGTTAGGATATTCACCAGATATCCTTGCTGATCCCATGACATATACTGAATTAATTTATTCAGTTTCCTACACATGTGCGATGTCACAGACCTGATGCCGTGACATCGTACATGACATGTTGGTCCAGATGTTGAATTTCTTCAACCCAACATATTAAAACAACAGAGATGATTACATTATTTGTTTTCTAAAATTACTGCCAATCCTAAGGAATCAACACATACAAGTCGTAGTGGCTGAGGTTCCATATTAGGTGTAACAGCTTTCTTTAATAGGGAGACATAGAAGACTGGATGTACCCTAGTGTCTTCAGGCAATTTCAACTTGTAGGTCATTGCACCTATCTTCTGTAGTATCTCATAAGGTCCATAGTATCTAGGGCTTAGTTTTTGATTCACTCTCTTGGCTAATTTCTTCATCTTATAAGGTTGAATCTTCAAGAATACCATATCCCCCACCTCATAGTCCATCTGTCTTCTATGCTTATTGGCTTGGCTTCTCATAACATCCTGAGCCTTAAGCAACTGCTCATGCATTTCCTTGAGCATCATATTCCTCTCAGCTATCAACTTATTGACCTCATCTACTACTGAAAAAGGGGTGTCTCCCTTCACTAACACAGGTGGGGCTCTGCCATACAAAGCCTCAAAAGGAGTAGTCTTCAAGGAGGCATGATAATTGGTGTTATACCAATACTCTGCCCATGCTAGCCACTTAGACCATTGCTTGGGTTTCAAGCCAGTCACACATCTTAGATAAGTTTCTAAACATATATTCACTACTTCAGTTTGCCCATCTGACTAAGGATGGTATGCACTGTTGTACTTCAACTTAGTGCCTGCTTGTTTAAACAATTCAGACCAAAAATTGCTTAAAAAAACTTTATCTCTATCAGATACTATGGAGCTAGAGAATCCATGTAATCTGACCACTTCCTGAATGAACAACTTTGCAATTTCCTTGGTTGTATAAAGGTGGCTGATAGGTAGAAAATGAGCATATTTTGTCCGCCTATCCACTACTACCATGATTGTATCTACTCCTTGAACTTTAGGCAATCCTCCAATAAAATCCATGGATATATCACTCCATATCTGAGTTGGTATTGGCAAAGGTTGGAGCAGTCCTCTAGGTGCCAAGGTTTGATATTTGTTCCTTTGGCACACTTCACAAGCCTGCACATATTCCTGGATTTTCTTTCTCATGCCTTCCCAATACACCACACTAGCAATCCTTTTGTAAGTCCTCAAGTATCCAGAGTGTCCACCTACAACTGTATCATGAAACTCATTGAGAATCCAAGCCACTCTTGGTGATTGCTTTGGAATACTACTCTGCCTTCATGATACAATCTCCCACCTTTAAGCTGAAACCCTTTATGGCTACAAGGGTCTGATACTAGTGTCTGCACAATAGCTTTCAGCTTTTCATCTTTCTGTACTTCATCTTCCAACCCTTCCCAAGCTTCACATTGAATGGTTGCGATGTGAGCTTACTGCATTTGCCTGGATAAGGAATCTGCAGCATTGTTTTCCCTTCCAGGTTTGTACTTAACCTCAAAGTCAAATCCTAAAAGTTTGGACAATCATTTTTGTTTTTCTTCCCCCATTATTCTCTACTCAATGATGAATTTGAGACTCTTCTGGTCAGTGTGGACCTTTTAGTGTCTGCCCATTAAATAGGATCGCCATTTTTGAATGGCAGTCACGATAGCCATAAGTTCCTTTCATAAACAGATTTTTGTTGAGCCCTATCAGATAAAGTCTGGCTCATGTAACAAATAGGCCTCCTTTCCTGCATTAGGACAACTCCTATTCCTTTCCCAGAGGCATCAGTTTCCAATACAAACTCTTTGTCAAAATTTGGCATAGCTAAGACAGGGATAGTGGTCATAGCTACTTTTAGCCCCTCAAAGGCCACTTGAGCTTCCTGATTCCATTTGAAGTTATCCTTCTTGAGTAATTGGGTTAGAGGCCAAACAATCTTCCCATAGTTTCTCACAAATTTCCTATAGTACCCTGTTAAACGTAAGAATCCCATCAACCCTTTTAAATCCTTAGGTATGGGCCACTTGAGCATGTCCCCTATTTTCTTGGGATCAACTGATACTCCCTTTCCAGAAATGATGTGTCCCAAATACTCAATCTTCTTTTGGCCAAAAGAACACTTCTTATTAGCATATAATTTCAGTTCTAGTAGCACTTTTAAGATCATAGCTAGATGTTCCTTATGTTCCTCCATACCCTTGCTATATATCAATATGTCATCAAAGAAAACCAAGCAAAATTTTCTTAGATAAGGCCTTAATACTTCATTCATTAAAGCTTGGAATGTTGATGGGGCATTTGTCAACCCAAAGGGCATCACTAGGTACTCATAGTGACCATCGTGGGTTCTAAATGCAGTCTTGGCAACATCCTCCTCTTTCATCCTGATTTGATGATATCCAGACTCCAAATCCAGCTTAGAGAAAATCACCGCACCTCCTAGCTCATCTAACAACTCCTCAATGACAGGTAAAGGGAATTTGTTAGGGATAGTTACCTTATTCAAAGCCCTATAATCAGTGCAGAACCTCCAACCTCCATCCTTCTTTTTCACCGATAAAATTGGACTTGAAAAAGGACTGGTGATATGCCTTATGATGCCAGCTTGTAGCATATCTCTCACTATCTTCTGGTAAAAAGGATACCTATAGGGCTTGAGATTGGGTATAGCAACCTCAACTTTAAGCCTAATAGCATGATCATGATCCCTCATAGGAGGTAGGCCTGTAGGTAAATGGAACACCTCTTCAAAGGGATCTAACACCACTCTCCATTCTGTCAGCTCAGGAGGGGACAATCTTGTGTCAGTTTCTAGGGTTTGCAGATAGAATCCCAACCCTTCATCAGTCAAGGCTTTAACCATAGCCTTCCAAGAGACAAGGCTTGTCTGGTGTACAAAGCAGGATCCCCTGGTATCTTATATTTCTGGCCCTCTCACTCCCATTTCAAACATAGATCTCCAAAGTTAGCCTCAATGTTTCCTAGGCTAGCTAGTCAATCCATCCCTAGCACCATATCTGACCCTCCCAAGTCCATCAAAAAGAAATGTTGATTACATTCCATTCCTTGCATCTCGAATGTTAATCCTTCACAAATCCCAATTTTTTACTCTCTCTCCATTTCCCACCTCAATCACATAAGTGGGGGTTTCCACTACTTTCAAGTCTAACTCCTTCACCAACCTAGAGTCAATAAAGTTGTTGGTTGCTCCTGAGTCAATCAAGGTCAGCAACTCCTTGTCTTTCACTTTCACCCATACTTTGAAGGATTTATTGGAAGTAAAACCCTCCTTACTTTGCATAGACAACTGCAAAATCTGCAATTTTTCCATCTGTTCCTCAATCTTCTGTGGTTGGATCCCTACGTTTTCCTTTGTTTCCTCTTCCTCACTACTATTTTCACATAGTTTCAGACTCATATGCTTGAATCTGCAGATGTGTTCCCTGTTCCATTTGTCCCCACATTTGAAACAAAGTCCTTTTTTACTCTTTTCCTCCAGTTCTGCAGGGTTCAACCTCCTCCCCTTAAATTTCTCATTTCCCCAGTATTAGCCTTCTCACCCTCCTTCTTAGAACCCCCAAAATCTCTAGGATCCTTGATCCTCAGAGTTCCCCCTCTATCCCTATATGAACTTCCCTTTTTTGTGAGAACCTCATTCTTTTCCTCAATAAGTAAAGCTCTATTCATAAGTTCAGCTAACCCTTGACGCTCATGTAGCTTCAATTCTGCTTTAATTTCTTTCTTCAGTCCATTCAAAAAAATGGAATCCAACATGACCCTCTCCTCCCTTCGTAAAGGTGCTACCATCATTTCAAACTTCTCCATGTATTCCATAACTGTACCCTTTTGTTTCAAACTCAACAGAGTTCCCATCGAGTTATGTAAGAGTCCCGGTTGAAACCTTCTCATCATAGCCAATTTATATTCCTCCCAAGTTCTCAATGGTGCTTGTTCTTCCCACCACTGATACCAATTCAATGTCTTATCTTCTATAGCTAACACCACTGCTTCCAACTTATCATGTACCCTTACTTCATTCAGGTGGAAATACCTTTCAATGCGTACTAACCAACCATACGCATCTTCCCCCTTGAAAATTGGGATTTCCAACCTCCTTCTACTTCCAAACAGTCTGGTTCCGCTTCCGCCTCCATGACGACGATGGCATGGTTGCGACTCCCGCGAAATCGTGCTCCGTTCACTCCCCTCACCCTCCTCGTCGTCCCTGTCACACATGATTTCAAGCAGGTTGCTCTTGAATCAACTGTCGAATCTGCTCCACCATGACCTGCGGTCGTGATTGTTGCTCCATCACCAGCTGTCGAATCTGTTCCATCGTTCCTTCCAAGTTATCCATCCTCTGTTCTATTATGTCTACTCTGTTTTCCATGATTCTTCTTGTAAAGACCATTCACAAGATGACACAACCAAGGTTCTGGATACCAAATTGATAAGATCAATTTAGCAAATAAGATAAAATTAAACGGTACACAGAAAGATTAGAAGAAGAAATAGAATATTATTCAGTACTAGAGTTCAAATGGGATCTAGTAGTACAGGAATTGCAGAAAAAGAGAAATAGAAAGCTGAAAAAAGAGGCACTTCGAGAGGCCTATCTCTCCTAGGAATTTTCTCCACTCAAAACATGCATAAGCAGAATGCAACCTTCCCTCATGATTTATTCTCTGAGATCTAGATTCTCTCTCCACACAGCTGTAGCCACATGGCCAACCCATATGCAGCTCTAACAGAATTTGTTTTATTGTGAGTCATTCCTCCCTCTCTCCTCTTACGTGTCCTCTCATAACATTTGCCATATCTACCATCATCCCTCGTTCAACACTCTCAAAAATATGTTTCTCATAGGTGGGAACTCATAGAGAATGTCACTCCCAACATGACCTTCAAGAAGGACAACTTCAGATACATGTTATTTGACAAGACATTTGTCAATTGTGAATAAGTAGTAGACATTGTTATCTCTTGAGAACTTGCTAACACTCGTGAGGTTCTTAGTTATGGAAGGAACCAGAAGAAGATTACTAAGTGTAAGGTGTGTGTGAGGTTGGGTGAAGGAAAAGAGCCAGAACCAATAGAGTGAATGTGCAAACCTTGGTCATTGTCTGTGTAAATTTGTTCATGTCCTTCAAAGGGAGTAAGTTGCTGAAGATTCTTTGCATCACTAGTAACATGATAAGAAGCCCCTAAATTAGGAAACCATGATGCAGAGGAGGAAGGTATAGAGTTGGCCACAAATGTGCGGGATGACTGAGAAGAGGAGACTGTCTAGGTTGTTTAGGAGGCATTTGAAAGTTTTGCTAGGGACCTTGATGATAGGATTGCCATTGAAGGAAGTAGGCTGGAATTGTTGATTGAATCTGTGCCAACAGCTTAAGGCATAGTGCCTAAACCTAGAGCAAACCTGACATTGAATGATGGAAAAAATGACCTCCTCTACCTTTGCCATTTCTGCCACCACGACCAGGTTTGATACCTCTGAAGGCTAGGTTGTTGAGTGACCTGAGAAGGAGGAGGAGGATCACAACTAGCAGTTTGAGAGTAAACAGGACCAGATGATGAAGGTGCAGTATGAGTAAGGTTCAAGGAAACAAGGTCTAGAACAGAAGATTTCTTGAACTTGGCAAGTCTAAGATCATGAGCAACCAGCAGAATCTCAACCTCATCCATGTCCATAATACCAAATTTTACTATATAACCGAAAAAAACTGGAGCATAGTCTGAGGACAAACCTTCAAGCATCACATCTATGTGATGTGAACTTGAACTTGGTAGTGGATCATCAATAGAGGCTGCATCAACAATAGTTCTGATCTTGAGCAAATAGTCCTGACTTGAAAGAATATCCAGCGTAATAGCATGAAAATCCACACGCAAGTACGCGCTCTTATGCGAGTTTGTTTTTGAAAATAACTGAATAAACGGTCCCAGAGTTTGTGAGCATGCGAACACCCTAGTACGCGAGAAAGATTTTCGCTGGAAAGCGTAGATTGAAGCCATGATAACAACAATTTGGTCCTTTTGAAGCCACACGGAGTACTCTGGATTTACAAATCCAGAGTTGCGAGTCGTATCATCAATAAATTGAGGTGGAATTCGTGTGCAATCTATGAAATCAGCTAGATTATGGGCATTGATGTAAGGTTCAACTTGTTGACGCCAAAGACAGAAATTCTTCTCATCCAATTTCTGCGCAATCTTGAGCGAGAAATTGAGACGACGCAATTCATCGTTTGCAAACATCACTGCCAATGCCGGAGTGGTGGAGACTTGAGTGGAAACAAACGGCGAAGCCGGTCGTGGAGACGCCATGGCCTAGGATCGTGTTAGCAATCTAATTCCTTGATAGAATTTGCACTTGGAATGTTCATTTACAGTTCTAACTAACTTTTTATTGAATGAATTTTGGTTAGTTACAAATGAGAGCAACTGTTTGCATTTATTGAAGCAACCAGTTGACCTGCTATAGCAGGTAGGATACAATTCCAAGCTGACACCTGGCAGTCTTAGTAGTTATGATAGTTCTAACTAACTATCCAAACTTATCTCTAATAACAAGACATCTGTGTTATGTGGTATTATATCTTCATAAGAATTTATGACTGCTATAAGATATTCTTCTTTTATTAAGTAATGATCTCTTTGTTAGGATTTATATGTGATGCACGTATGAATATGAACCCAAGTAACAATGTGAAACTTTTTATAATACAAGTACTTCCATTAATAAAAGAAAAATAGATTTACACCACTAGAATTTAACATAGGGAATTTTAAGTGGAAAAGCTGTTAAGATTTTGAAACAAAATTGTACTACACGTTAAAATTGAGTAAACCAATGTGTTCTAATGTATTCTGCCATAATATAATAGAAAATTATGTAAGAAGATAAAGAAAAGCACACATATTAGGACTCGTTTAATTTCCCATACCTACATGACACTTGATTAACATAAACTATGCACTTAAAAATGAATGCACGTATATGGAGACGCGTATTTGCACCTGTATGTATATAGAATATATGACTATTGCTATGATTATTATCCTAAACAACAAAACATGGATTGAATTGAGGTGACAGAGAAAAGAGAAGCAACTAACCGTATCAAGTTTCCTATAAGATGAAGATGATCCCTCTTCACAAGCATCCACTGTTGTCTTCTGACCTATTCTACTTATATGATGTAATTAAGATCTTTTTTTATTAAAGAGGGAAAAACGAAATTAACAATTTGTCAGAGACATCGCAATCACTATTATCAAAAACTAAAATCACACTAAAATAAGTATTAAACAAAACTGTGTTTGATTTTGTCATTCCATTGCATACAAGAAGAATCAGTCATATTGACTTTTCTCTTTTTAAGTAGAGAATTAAAATTAGAAAAAATAAATACTATGACAACATCCAAGGATTGTTATAACGACGAACCTGAAAAATTAGCAAAGCCATGACCATGGCTGCGCACTCAACGCATCTACTGATGATGGTGGTTGTTACGGTCTTTTTCACAAAAGCAGCAACTCAGTTACTATCACTACCAAACTGCCCAACAAAGTGTGGCTCTGTCACCATTCCCTTCCCATTTGGAACCACCAAGGATTGTTCCTTGGACAGCACCTTTCTCATCAATTGCAACAAAACATCTTCATCTTCAACCTCATCACAAGTACCTTCCTTGTTACATAGTAATCGAAGTGTCCTAAGCATCTCACTCGACGGTGAACTTCACGTTGCATGGCCAGTAGCCAAAGATTGCTATGCTGAAAATAGCAAACTTGTGAGCCTAGCATATTGGGATATCATCATGAAACATTTTTCCATTTCATCAACTCGAAACAAGTTCATCGCAGTTGGCTGTGACACGGTGGGAGCACTCTCAGTACATGATTACGGGGGAAACAACTACACTACAGGATGTGTGGCTTTGTGCAACAAGCTTGATGATATCGTGGCCAATGAAGCTTGCTCCGGCACTGGTTGTTGCGAGATTTCAATACCCCAAGGGCATGTGTTAACTGAAGTAATCTATAGTTCTGGAAGTATATTCAACAATCACTCAGCAGTACATAACTTCAATCCCTGTGGTTATGCTTTTTTGGTTGAAAATGGAGCCTACAACTTCAAATCCACAGACCTCCTCAAGTTGGAGAAGGAGTTTCCTGTGTTATTGGACTGGGCAGTAGGGAACCAAACATGCCAGCAAGCTCAGAAGGATCTTTCAAACTATGCCTGTAAGGACAAAAGAAGTACGTGTTACGATGCGACCGAGAGATCTGGTTACCGTTGCAGATGCTTTCACGGATATTGGGGAAATCCTTACCTCATTCATGGTTGCCAAGGTATTATATATAGTATAATATATACTATATTTTATTGGAGAGTTGAAAAATAAAAGTGACTATATTATCTATATACAGTGCTACCGTCAACGGTTTTAATGAAATAGTGATGGGTTTAATGTACAAAACTGACAATTTTGAGGTGTCAAAATGGAACCTGTGTTATGTAGAAAGATAGAAACAATTGTATGACTTTCAAATCAGTTAGCCAAAAACATGGATATACCATAAGTTCATATCTAAACACAGATAAGGCCAAGTCAAAAGTACATACAGTTCAATTTAGTTTTTGTATTTTGGCTTGATGTTTAATTAAGGAAACTTCCATATGTTTATGGGCAAAATATGTCTTTTTTCCTACAAAATTTGGATCTTTTAAGTTTAGTTCCTACTTAAATTTTAATGTTATTTTCATCCCAAATGTTTCAGCCGTTAACAAAAATGGTCCCCACTGTAAAATGACTTAACAGAATGGTGATGTGGACTGCCATGTAGATATGTTTAATTGACTTAATGTCCTACCTGACAATTATATCAGAATTATATTAATAATCATACTTTAATCCATTAATTGAAAAAAACTATTATTAAATTAATTATTCAATACCTAACCCACCCTAAAACAATCTTCTCCTTCCCTGCCCTCGATAATAGTTGCCTCCATATCATTGTGTACAAGTAGAAGTCACATTCTTTACAACAAAGTATTCTCATTGTCCTTAATTATAAGACCCGCTTTTTATATATATATAGTCCTTTTTTCGGGCTAAATGAGATTTACTTATGCATAATAAGAGGTAACAGTTGAAGTGTTTCAGAATTTGTTACAAGTTGATATGACATAGCATATCAATATACAATCTGTTACAATTCTATTACATCAGTTACTTACTGTCAGAACGAGCTGTACATGTGTTAATTAGTGGTATATTTTATAGTTAAATAGGATTAAAATCCCATAAATAGGATTTGATTAGCTGTGTATGTATTTATAGAAATTATTGGTCCTTACTTATAGAATTGATTGAGGGAAATGATAAGTATTTATTAGGAATTTCCTTTCCTAAATATATTGTATTCTATTTAAGAGCACAGGCTGCTCTAATCAATAATAAGAAAAATTATCTCTGTCATGGTATCAGAGCCTCGTTTAAGATCCGGTGGGCCACCTACTATGGTTTCCGTTATCGGGCCACCCACCATTTATTTCCACGCTCCAGATGTCCAGTCCTGGACGTGAGGGGGTGTGTTAAGAGTCCCATATCGGACAATATATGACCTGAACATGTGTTTATAAGTGGGGGTAGTTCTCACTCTACCAACCGGTTTTGTAGGGTTGAGTTAGGTCAAACCACCCAAAATGGAGATTGAAAGAGGGGATAACAAGGATTCTCTATGGTGTACCTTCTGCAAGAAGCCAAGGCACACCGAAGACAGATGCTGGAAACTTCATGGAAAACCGCCAAATCAGAACCGAAATTGGAACACCAAAGGCATTCAACGAGGAGGACCAGCACATGTCCACTTGGTCCAATCAAGTGTTGTCAAGGAAAGTCATTCCAAACCTACTGTTGATTTCAATTCAGAAGAAATTACAAGACTAAGGGAACTACTAGACTCTTTAGTCAAACCCACAAACACAGGTAGTTCTTCCATGGCATTATCAGGTAGTTCTCATCCCTATGCTCTTAGTGTTTTACAATCTACAGGAAAAGGGACATGGATTGTTGATTCTGGGGCTACGAATCACATGACCCATTCCTCTACAGAGTTTATCTCTTACACACCGTGTCCAAGTAATAAAAAGATTGTCACTGCAGATGGCACTTTTATTACTGTTGCAGAAAAGGGAGATATTCCACTAAGTCAAAATTTAATGTTGAGAGATGTCTTGCATGTGCCCAAATTATCTGCCAAACTGTTATCTATTCACAAACTTACAACAGATTTACAATGCTTGGTAACATTCACTCCTACACTTTGCAAATTTCAGGATCAGGAAACGGGGAAGATGATTGGACTTGCTAGAGAGGACAATGGGCTCTACCTTCTTATGGAAGCGCGTGAGACAAGTAGCATTAAGAGTCAACTTCCACTGTCTTTGTTGTCAGAATCTATTCCTTCCCTCAATAAAGAAATCTGGTTGCGTCACTTCCGGTTGGGTCATCCTTCATTTAGCACTCTCAAAAATATGTTTCCCACCTTGTTTCAAGGTATAAACTTAGAAAATTTTCACTGTGATGATTGTGAACTTGCTAAACACAAACGTGTCAGCTTTCCTAATAATAATAAAAGAATGTCTACTCCTTTTTCCTTAATCCATAGTGATGTTTGGGGGCCATCCAATATCCCAAATATATCGGGGGCCCGTTGGTTTGTCATTTTTATTGATGATTGTACTAGAGTGTCATGGATGTATCTCTTAAAACAAAAAAGTGAAGTCACTCAAATATTTAAATTGTTTTTCCAAATGATAAAAACCCAATTTGAGACTACCATTAAACGGTTTCGTTCTGACAATGCCAAAGATTATTTTAATCAAACATTGTCTTCCTTTTTCACTGAACATGGTATTATTCATGAATCATCATGTGTCCACACCCCACAACAAAATGGGATGGCTGAAAGAAAAATTGGGCATATTCTCAATGTTACCCGAGCATCTTTATTCCACACAAATGTTCCAAAACAATATTGGGGGGAGGCTGCTCTTACTGCAGCCTACTTGATTAATCGCTTACCCTCTCAAATTCTTCAGAATAACAGCCCCATTCAGCTCCTCTCCAAATTCTACCCAAATTTCAAAACTTCAAACCACCTAGTTCCTAGGATCTTTGGGTGTGTGTCATTTGTCCATGTTCATTCTCCACATCGAGGAAAACTTGATCCCCGAGCTATTAAATGCATATTTCTTGGTTACTCGCCTACCCAAAAAGGTTACAAGTGTTATCAACCTACAACAAAAAAGAATTTTGTGTCTATTGATGTCACTTTTGTCGAAACCGAATCCTTTTTTTCCAAACCTTATCTTCAGGGGGAGAAGGAATGCATCGAAGATAAGGATGATTTGTTCAAAGACCTTTCTTTTATGCCCAAGACTCCCGAGTCAAGTCCTATAACCACTTCATTACAGACTTCTAATGCTACTCGTCCACTACAAGTTTACACAAGAAGGGCAGCACCTATTATCCAACCTGTGCAAGTCCCAGAATCTGACCCAATTCTTGAAACTGTAATCAATGAGACTGTTTTAGAGGAGCAAATTGTGCCCCCTGAAACTGAAGTTGTTGGGACTGATTTAGAGGAGCAGAATATATCCATGGATGCTAGAGATCTTCCAATTGCAATAAGGAAGGATGTTAGAGCATGTACAAAAAGGCCAAGGTATCCAATGTCTCACTTTATATCCTATGATAATTTGTCCAACAATCATAGAAGTTTTCTTGCTCATTTAAACACTACCGCTATCCCAAAAAATGTTACCGAAGCACTAGATAGCAAAGAGTGGAGAGAAGCTATGAAAGTTGAAATGGATGCACTTGAGAAAAATGGAACTTGGAAGTTAGTAGAGCTTCCTAATGACAAAAAACTTGTTGGCTGTAAATGGGTATTCACCCTTAAATACAAGTCCGATGGAACACTAGAAAGGTATAAAGCAAGACTAGTAGCTAAGGGGTACACACAAACATATGGGATTGACTATCATGAGACTTTCTCTCCTGTCGCAAAAATGAGCACTGTCAGAATTTTGTTATCTCTAGCAGCTAACTATGGATGGAATTTGCAGCAATTCGATGTCAAGAATGCTTTCCTACATGGCAACCTTGAAGAGGAAATTTACATGGAGGTCCCACCTGGGTTTAACTTTGAGAAAGACAAAGTTTGTAAGCTAAGGAAGGCCCTTTATGGACTGAAACAGTCCCCTAGGGCCTGGTTTGGCAGGTTTACCACTGTGATGAAAGATATGGGATATAAACAAAGTCAGGGAGATCACACTTTGTTTACTAAGCATTCAGCCTTAGGGGGAGTTACTGCACTAATTGTTTATGTGGATGATATAATTGTAACAGGAAATCATCAAGCAGAAATGGATAGCCTAAAAGTGTGTTTGCTAAAAGAGTTTGAAGTAAAAGAGTTGGACAGATTAAAATATTTTTTGGGCCTTGAAGTGGCACACTCTCGTCACGGTATTTTCATCTCTCAACAGAAGTATGTGCTGGATTTATTATCTGAAACTGGTAAATTGGGATGCAAACCAGTAGAAACTCCAATTGAACAAAATCACAGACTTAGTGAATTTGTTGAAGATGCAACTGTGGACAGAGAATCCTATCAAAAGTTGGTTGGAAAGTTAATCTATTTATCTCACACTAGGCCAGACATAGCTTATGCAGTGGGAGTGGTGAGTCAATTCATGCATAATCCCAAAGAAAATCATCTTAGAGTTGTTTACCGAATTTTGCAATACTTGAAGGGCACTCCTGGAAAAGGAATTCTATTTACAAAGGGTCAAGGAATTACTTTGGAAGCCTATACAGATGCTGATTATGCTGGATCAGTAGATGACAGAAGATCCACATCCGGATATTGTACTTTTCTTGGAGGAAACTTGGTGACTTGGAGGAGCAAAAAACAAAACGTTGTTGCGAGGTCAAGTGCAGAAGCAGAATTTCGGGCTATGGCTTTAGGTATTTGTGAACTCCTATGGCTGAAAATAATTCTACAAGACCTAAAGATTGAATGGAATGGACCCATGAAACTATATTGTGACAACAAGTCAGCAATAAACATTGCACATAATCCAGTGCAACATGATAGAACGAAGCATGTCGAAGTAGACAGACATTTCATCAAGGAAAAATTGGATAGTGGGACAATATGTATACCATTTGTATCAACTGGAAATCAGCTGGCAGATGTTCTTACAAAAGGATTAAGTGGTTCTACATTGCAATCTATTATCGGCAAGTTGGGAATGAGTAACATCCACTCTCCAACTTGAGGGGGAGTGTCAGAACGAGCTGTACATGTGTTAATTAGTGGTATATTTTATAGTTAAATAGGATTAAAATCCCATAAATAGGATTTGATTAGCTGTGTATGTATTTATAGAAATTATTGGTCCTTACTTATAGAATTGATTGAGGGAAATGATAAGTATTTATTAGGAATTTCCTTTCCTAAATATATTGTATTCTATTTAAGAGCACAGGCTGCTCTAATCAATAATAAGAAAAATTATCTCTGTCACTTACCATAACTGGTCTAACTGATTAAGTTGAAACTACTACTAGTTTGGAGTTTGTAGTCAGGGATCTATATAAATAGCATAAGGTAACTCTTATGTGAAAACTATGAGAATATAAGTAACATGGATGGAAGGCATATTCATGTAACTCTACATTTTGACAGAAAATTAGAGAGATCGAGAGATCAGAGACAAGAGTGAAAAGTAAAGTGTGAAAGAGCTTTGAGATTCTTGTCGCTGTCTCTCGCGACTGAATCGTATATCTCTCGGTGTTATTCTTCTTCCTTCTCTTATCTTTAATTGCTCCGCATTTGGTAGTTTTTTAGTTTTGTTTGGTTTATTGTATTTTTTTTTGTTGGTTCTATTTGTTGTTTTCATTTGATTGCAGGTTAATGGCAATTGATAGCAATAACTAATTTTCTTAGAAAACTAAATTATTCATTGTGAAAACAGAACACAACTAATAAATTATCCTTTAGATATTAATGAATGCATGGATTCCAATGACTGCGTTGAGGGAGCAACATGCATCAATACTCCCGGAAGCTACCATTGTTTATGTCCGGCAAGATATGAGGGAAACGGGAAGATGAATGGAACAAGATGCAGTCAAAAGGCAAATACCAAATCAAGGAAAGAGATCATATTGATCACTGCATTGAGTGAGTAAAACACATTATATTCTTGATTCATTCATAACATGATAATGTCAAACCAATTTTATTATCTCAATGAAAAGTGTAAAAATTTGAAAAGTGTTTCTAAGGCAATCAACAATATTAATCCATGTTATAAATTGTCGGTATGAATTGAACTCATTTACCAAACGTATTCCTTCAAGACCAGAACAATGGCACTTTGAGATTTTGACTAATTAATGCCGTTGACAACATAAATTGACTTGAAACATCAACAAGCTAGGGAAAGCAGAAAGAAAATTATCATACTTCCATTTGTTTATGTCCAGGTGTCAGCATAAGCCTCGTAGCACTACTGGTTGGAAGCTTTTATGCATATTTGGCATTGAAGAAAAGAAAGCTCATTAAACTTAAAGAACAATTTTTTCAACAAAACGGTGGCTTACTGTTACAGCAACAACTAGTGTTGCATGGAGGATCAGATGAAACAACTAAAGTCTTCACTGTTGAGGAGCTAAATGAAGCAACCAACAACTTCGACGAAAGCAAGATCCTAGGCCAAGGTGGTCAGGGAACAGTTTACAAAGGAGTTTTACAAGATAAAAGAATTGTAGCAATAAAGAAGTCCAAAATTAATGACCCAAACCAGATTGAACCGTTCATCAATGAAGTGATTGTACTTTCCCAAATCAACCATAGAAATGTGGTAAAGCTTTTGGGTTGTTGTCTAGAGACAGAAGTTCCCTTGCTTGTTTATGAATTCATTTCTAATGGTACTGTTTATGAGCATCTTCATGATCAAAACCAAATTTTAAAGCTAACATGGAAAACAAGATTGAGAATAGCCAAAGAAACTGCTGGAGTCTTGGCATACTTGCATTCTGCTGCATCTACGCCAATCATACATAGAGACGTGAAGTCTGCAAATATACTCCTAGATCACAATCTCACTGCAAAGGTTTCTGACTTTGGAGCATCTAGGATTGTTCCTCTTGATCATGGCCAGATAACCACTCTAGTACAGGGGACGTTAGGGTACCTTGACCCAGAATATTTCCACACAAGCCAGTTAACAGAGAAAAGTGACGTCTATAGCTTTGGGGTTGTCCTAGCAGAGCTAATGACAGGAAAAAAGGCACTATCTTTTAGCAGGCCAGAGGTAGATAGAAACCTTGCAGTGTACTTTGTTGCTTCAATGAAAGAGAACCGGTTACTTCATATTTTGGACAACAATATAGATGATATGAATACCGAGCAACTTAAGAAAGTTGCCCATATTGCAGAAAGGTGTTTAAGGGTGAAGGGTGAGGAAAGACCCACCATGAAAGAAGTGGCAATGGAACTAGAGGGAATGTTAGTTTTTGAAGAGCACCATTGGGAAAGTGGCAAATTCTCTTCAGACAAAGCAGCGTCATCGACTATCAACTTTGAAAACGGCGTTTACAGAAGTGGCATTGTTTCTTCTGACTCATATAGCATAAACCAGTTATCATTGTCATTGATTGGTGGAAGATGATTAGTCAATATTAATACTTATTATTAGATGTTTATCTGTCTTCATCAAGTGTATGTTGTATTTTTTTCTACTGTATTGAACATGGCATTGAAATCAGTATCCATGTAAATATAGGTTTTGCAAGTGAATTTGCTTTATGCTTCAGTAGATTCTCCAACTATGTTGCTAAATGATTTTTCATTCTGAAAACCACAATAATTTAACCCTAGATTAACATAAACTTTACAGTAAAAATAAATGCAGAGAGATTAAGATGCTACATACCTCATTTGCATTGTCTATGATCATCTTCAACAACAAAACATAGATTGAATTGAAGGCACAGAGAAAAGAGAAACCTAACCGTAACAAGTTTCCTCAAAGAAGAATATGAAGATGATCCCTCTTCATACGCATCTACTGAGAGAAGTCCCGTGGTATCCCGTCGCCGTGGCCGCAACACGCGGCACGATTTGATCGACGGTAGGGTATGAACAACCGTCGACGGCGTGGAACGAAAAAAAGAGAGGGAAAGAACTGTTGAGAGTAACTGAAAAGAGATACATTCATTATGATGAGTGCGGGTCCTCACAGCCAAAACGTTCACCTCAAATTTCAGCCGTTTGATTCATGCAACGGTTACGATCCACTCAGAAGAGACTGAGGTTACACTTAAATATTTTATGTATTTTCCTTTCTTTTTTTCCCACGGCACTACTATAAAATGGTATCTGGGGGAAGATATTTTTTGTTTTATTTTAATTATTAAGGTTGTTGTAATATCTGAGAAGACATAATAATAACAAGTTGGAAGCAGAAGCATGAATGTGGAAGAAGAGGTTGGACGCCTAAGGGAAGAAATCAAGAGGCTTGGCAAGCTCCAATCAGATGGTTCTTACAAGGTAATATGAATATCGTACTCCTTCTTTTCAATCTTCATTCTCTTCCTTCAGATCTGTATACACAATTCCAATTTTCTGTATGTTTAATACTTGTCTTCTTTTTTTGTGTTTGTGGATCTGCATCTTGAGTTCAACTGGATGGATCTCTTAATCTTATCTCTAATGTAACCTATGATATGAAGCACAGACCCGAACACGACACAAAATATATTCATGTCAACAATGATATAATTTTAAAGAATATAATTAAATGTGTCGTGTCCATGTTGGACACACCTAAAAATGTTCATGCTATGCTTAGATCACTCTAGTTATGTTTTAGATTTGTGGTCTAATTGGCTATGGTTAGATATGATCTGATGAGCCCGCAAGTTTATGCATGATTGTTTGTCTTTGCCTGTTGATGAAGGTTTGGATTCTAAGAGTGTATTCCTCTGGAGGTCACAGGTGCAATCAATCTTTGGGCTAGTCCTTAAGTTAAAAAGGCCTTTGATATTCTTCTAGTCTATGTGCAATTATCTATTTGACTTGTGTTATCTATGTGCAAGTTGTAGTTTTCTTTAATATGTTGAGTTGTTTTTGCTGATTAATGGTTTCTTGAGATGAATGAACAAAATGTGGGTTTGGATTGTGTTGTGAAGGTTACATTTGGAACACTGTTTCATGATGATCAATGCGCAAATATTTTCGAAGCACTTGTTGGGACACTAAGAGCAGCTAAAAAGAGAAAAGTATTAACATATGAAGGTGAATTGCTGCTGCAAGGAGTTCATGACAATGTGGAAATCACTCTTAATCCTACCCCTGCTGCTGCTGCCGCCAACTGAAACACCGTGTACTCCAATCTATAAAACGAGTGTGAAAGGGTAAAAAAAATTCATGAGTGCTAGTTTTATGAACATTGACTGATGCTACTTTCTTCTATTGAATGTTATTTATTATGGTGTGAAGACTATGATCCTCCAGAATCTTATCATCAAGTTGTGTTACAAAATTGATCCAAAAAAAAAAATGAATTGTGTTACAAAAGTTATAAATTTCGTAACCAACAGTTTTATCATTTGATCACAATATCTCCAATTAGAGAATATTTATGTAAACTAGACTTCTTAATTGATTCCTCCAATATTCCTTCCAACATCTAAAGAGAACAACTAAGGGTGTGAATAGGTCAGGCTGCCCAAAAGGAGACTATGGCCTATCCTATTTAAAGCTCAGTTCAATCTGATTCGTTTGATTAAAAAGTCGGACTCAAACTTTCTAAAAAATCAATTTAAGAAAATCATCCGTCTAAAATCATCCACACACCACACTAAAAGATCTATAGTTGATTCATGACATGCTAAGAAAACACAATCTTCTTATGCTTACGCACTAAAGAATCAAGCAATTTGATGTCTGAAGATACACAAACATTCGGTGGAGAGCCACAGCTATATCGATTAAGCCAAAATTACAGGAAGGCTGGATTTTACATGATTTCTTGGCTCAATCAAGCCAAAATTACAGGAAGGCTGGATTTTACATGATTTCTTGGCTCAATCAAACCAAAATTACAGGAAGGCTGGATTTTACATGATTTCTTGGCTCAATCAAGCCAAGAAAAGATAAAACAATACAGTCAATAAGTTACATATGATCTACTTGAAAATCGGTAAGGGGATATGTTATGATCCATCGAGAATAAATGCTCGGAGAAGGTTCTGCGCTGCTTGAGTTTCATCAGGTGAACCGGATAAAACAATAGTCCTGTCACTTGTTCCAGGATGAGGCTCATGGATAACAACCTTAGCACCTGAAATCTGATAAGGACAAGAAAGTAAGTATAATTTGAAACGAACCAAGTATGTAGCAATTTGAAATCAAAGTTGCAGTCATGAATGCATGTTCGCAAGGTTAAAACGATGAACTGATGAACACTACATAAGAAATATACATCAATAAAGTTTTTCATGTTGTATACCTGTCTTAGACGAGCCAGATTGCTACCATTTTCCCCATATACAAGGTATAGAGTATCCTCAGGAACCACAATTTCTATAGTTGTATTAATTACGATAGCAGATTTACTTCCACTGCAGACCAAACAAAAATAATAAGAAGAAATCGACAGCCTGTGGCATCACATTTTATATGTTTCACGTACTATTTCTTCCACCACTATCAGTTATCATGTTCGAATCGGCTACACGATCCCTCCAAAGAAGGATCTCAAATAAGTGCAAGTGTGCAATGACCCAAGAAAATGAATGTCAAATTAAACAGTAGTCGCAAGTCAGGTATAATATTAGGTACGGGGAGTATAATGTGTGGCTCAATATCACTTAATATTCTTGAGTTTCAAAAAGAAACTCACATTTGGTATAACAGATGAAATTTAAAAACACACAATGACTAGAATAGTGTTGCAGAAGGTATTATATATCAGAAAACATGATAGGAACCCACACAAAATAGTAAAACAGAAGTAATAGAAACTGTTTATTTTTACAAACCAGAGAGGAGATAGCCTTGGTTACAAAAAACAAACAATGAACTGAAAAATAACAATGGATGGAGATGATCTCCATCCAAAAGTGATAATGGTGCTCTCAAGAAGAGATAATACCCTTACTGAGATAGGAATCATTTCTATACCAAGTACATAATGTCTACTTCACACTTCTCATGATGCTTTCAATTTGGTATACCTCTTCTCTCCATTATTCCCGTATCCCTTCCTCCATTCACCTGTTGCTATGTAGTCATTCTGTTATTTTCCTCGCCATGCAACATGATTTCTTTACCTCTCTCTCATTCACACACAAGCCTACATCCTTGGGAGGTTGAGCCCCTGCCCATTTCCTTACCCTATTTTACCTTTCCTACTACACATGCATAATGGGTCTATCAAAAGCAATTTCAGTATATGCCAGACATCTCATTCATTAAATCACACCATAAATAGCCCTGAATATTATTAAAATCTAAGGCCTGTTTGGTTTCATAAAATGTTTTATGTTTTCACTTTTAATTACAAAAATGCCACCTCATTTTCACTGTTTTCTGTTTTCAAATATTTGCCCAGGAAACACTGAAAATAGGAAATAAAGTGAAACACGATGACAGTTTTACAATTGATAGTAAAACAAAAAAGTTTTTGGAAACCAAACAAGCCCTTGGACTTTCGGATGCCAAGATAATTTCTAATTAGTTTCAACCTAAATAATAGATTTCCATTGAACAAGTCTACTTTGTTTTGCATATCAACAACCTTATAAGTTCTAGGCCGCCTTTCCGAGATGTCAATCCCCAACTAGCTTCATTAATGTTTCCTGAATTGATCCCAGCAACTCCCTGCGATAGATTAATCAATCAATCAATAGTAATAATAACAGTAGCAGTAATAACAACAATTTTGGGAAGAGGTATACCGGTGGTGTCCATAAGCCTCGGGAAGAGGGACGATCATACGTTCTACTAAGAGCAAAATGATCAATGCCTTGAGAAAAAGTGTGCCTAGTCCGATTATGAGAAATGCCTGCAGCTGATTGGCCTCCAAGAGGAGCATCTCTCCGTCTCCCATAAGGACTGGTATCAGCTTGTGAAGAGGATTGGCCTCCAAGAGGAAGATCTCTCAGTCTCTCATAGGGACTGGTATCAGCTTGTAAAGAGGATTGGCCCCCAAGAGGAACATCTCTCAGTCTCCCATAGGGACTGGTATCAGCTAGTAAAGAGGACTGGCCTCCAAAAGGAACATCTCTCAGTCTCCCATGAGGACTGGTATCACCTTGTAAAGAGGATTGGCCTCCAAGAGGGACATCTCTCAGTCGTACATAGGGACTGATATCAGCTTGTAAAGAGGATTGGCCTCCAAGAGGAACATCTCTGAGTCTTACATAGGGACTGGTATCAGCTTGAAAAGAGGATTGGCCTACAAAAGGAACATTTTTCAGTCTTCCATATGGACCGGTATCAGCTCGTAAAGAGGATTGACCTCCAAGAGGAACATCTCTTAGTCTTCCATAGGGACTGGTATCAGCTTGTACATAGGAAAGGCTCCTTGTTCCAGCACTATTCTGTGTACCACCAAAAAGATTATCTCGCAGTCTACCAGTTGCATTATATAATGCATCTTGCACGCTTGAAAACTCGCCTGATATCTGAGGAGAAAAAGAGTATAGATAGAATAAATAAATGCAAGAACTATCACAATGACTTGAACAAAATATGATGAACTACACATTATATCTTTGTGTGCAACATAGAAATGCTATAGGAAAAAATATTAATCTCTATTAGAATATAAATAAGTGCACACTGCACAGGGGTCTTTTTTCTTAATAATAGAAGTTGCATTGAATTAAGAGAAAATAGTCACCAAAAAAAACTACAATAAATATGTTAGTGTGTCAAGTGTTAGTTAGAAGCCTCACATTAGATGAAAAACTTATAAGTGAGAGGACTTGTAGTGTTCAAACTCACTTGTCTGGTTGCTCTAGCCCAATATGATGATCCCACGGGGTTTTAGGCTCCCCGGAAGTCTCAACAATGGTATCAGACCGGTTTTAGTTGATGGGAGAGCATGAGTGGTTCTTGGTGCTGGATCAAGGATGCGGAGAGTCTCACATGTATGGGGAGCAACATAAAAAAGAGGACTATATACCTAATGCCTTAAGGTTTTGAGTGAAGATGTGATCTTCATTGCTCTAGCTCAGTGTGATGATCCCCTATTTGTCATAAACATCTATAGCCCTTTCAAAGGCTTTATTGTCCTTAACACTCATGAGCCATAGGCTGACAATGAGCAGGATGCCATTTCTTACCGGTAGAAACAATAAATTTCGGTTTCATAATCACTATAAAGAGTGGTATGAGGTTGAAAGGTAGAGTGGAGCAGGGGTGATTAGAAAGTGTTAAGAAATGTGGTTGGGCCTAACTCAACCCTACAAAACCGGTTGGTAGAGTGGGGATTTCCCCCACTTATAAACACATGTTCAAGCCATATATTATCCGATGTGAGACCCTTAACAGAAAGCTATGTTGAAAGGGGTAGCAGGAGTGGTTTGAGATGTTGGATTAAGGATGTGGAAAGCCGATTTGTTGAAAGAGGCACCAATGCCTACTCCTTCTTTAAGCAGAAGTGGAGAGTATGAGATGGGGTAGTGCCATTCAGCATCCAAAGTTTCCTAAAATGAAGTAAAATTATTATGATTTGTCTGTTTAGGAACCACAGAAAATAGCAGGCCCAAGAAATGGAGCAGCAGCTAACAATATGGGAGAATCGGTATCTTCAAGGCAACAAAGGTAAAGAATAAATAGAAATTAGCAAAGAAGGATCAGAATATGAAATGAACTGAACATGGGAATTGGAAAAACCGACATGGATGACATTCAAGAGAAATGAGTGAAGATGTGAGTCTCACAAGAGATGCAGAATTTGTTGATAATGTTGGAGTGAGGGTAGGTTCAAATGATGGCTTAAACGCCGATGAGTTGAGCGTCGATGAGATGGGAAAGAACGGCGGTGATGGAACATTCAATGTTGCCAACTTGAAGTGATTGCGTGTTGTTGAGGACTTTGATGGCATTTGGGTTGGATTGAGGTTGACAGATTAGGCCCACAATTTCACAGCCTCTTATGGTGCCACATTAGTATTTTCAAACCACAATATTCGCTATTACAAAGCCTGCTGAGTATGTATGTTTCAGAGAAAGGATTTACAATTTCGCATACCATAAAATGTTTAAATGCCTTTAAGTAAACATTAAAGAGTTTGGCAAAAAAGTAAAGATGCATGACTAGCACAATAAACTTAGCATGATGGAGGATGAGAAAACTTCTTTATGGAGAGATTTGTTAGAATTGCAGATACAAACACAATAACATTGACTAAAAAAATAAAATGCATTCTTCAGCAGGTTTAATGTAAAATAAAATAAAAGAAAGTGCCATCTCCAAATTCAAACCTGTACAACTTGATCATTATCTGACACACATTTAGAAACCTGATCAGTTCCAATTATTCGTATGCTAGCCCCTGTTGCCCTCCTCATTTCTGACACTACTACTCCGCCTTTTCCTAACAAACAACCGACTTGGTTTGATGGGACTACAAGTTGTGCAGTCACGGGTAAACCTGTATTTAATCCAGGATCTATCCCTTTCTCAATACCAGCCTCAACAGACCTGGAGAAAACAAGCACCACGGCCCTTTGTGCTGGGGAATATCTTGACTCGGGACTCTGCAATAAAAAATGAAGCCACCACCAACAGAAAACGTTAATAAAAACGTAACAATAAAGATACACATACAACAAATACGCAGAGGAATGAAAGGAGTAAAACAGAAAGAATTAATTGAACAAACCTCTGAAGCGGTAATAGTAATCAATCGATCCTCACATTTAGCTACTGAAGGACCCACACTTACAGTGGCCCCTGTCTCACTTTGAAGGGCTTTAATTATGTTCCCACCTTTTCCAATGATACCTCCAACTCTATCGTTGGAACAAATAATTTTGAAGTTGATTTCTTGCTGATGTGCTTTTGATTCTTGGGATGAGACTCTATTAACTTCTGCTGACAAGGAATGAACTCCAGTAGCATAGCTGTTAGAGCAATTATGTGAAGTAGAGAGTGATGAGCCTCTTTGCAGAAGATGATCCACATGCAGATCAGTTAATGTCTCGCGTGGAGCTGCAATTAAAGTCTCACGTGGAGCTCCAATAAAAGTATCATGTGGAGCTGAATTTAAAGTCTCACGAGGAACTCCAACTAAAGCTTCTTGAGGATTTTGTCCTATCATCTTTGTTCTATCAGCATGATGACCATCTTGAAGACGATGAGAGACCGCAACAAGTGCCTTCTTTACGGATGACACGCTGCCTTCTATCTACCACAAAACCAAAAGATGTTGTCTAAGTATAAATAAAGAGAATATTTTCAAGCATAAATAAAATGAAATACATTTGCGTATTCATATATTCTTTCATTGGCCAGTGGGAAAAAGTTACCAATCTTAACCGACGAAATTAAGATTCTTCCTTATATGCATCCAAGGTAGTCAAAATGAAAAGTACCATTGCAGCGTGTCCATGGTGGAGAGCCAAAATCCCGCCATAGCAAACGCTTTGCAACACCGTTATAGCGGGTTATGGCAGAAAAACCCGCAATATCGGCTGATATTTACCATTGCAGCGAGCCCAAAACCGCCACACATATCCGCGCGCCGCAATTGCGGATATTTGATAGCACTGAAAGTACCTTATATGCTTTATGTATTTTCCTTATATGCCCTTATGACACTGGATCACCTGCTTAGTCCCCTTTAATACAATATATCACTAGCAAACAATGTCTTGCCATGGGTTCTAGTCAAACAATCAAGAATCGGGACAACATGTATTAAATAGGAAAATCTCAATTACAAGCTTCACCATTAAAAAAATTAATCTGACCCCAAAAGTGTTAACTCAGAAGTAACACCTCTCTCTTTTTCAAAGAAAGTAAGTCTAGAGATCAGGATCAATATTGTCAAAATCAAGAATTTGCTCAGATCAAAAGGGGATACCAAGATTGTAGCACGTAAGATTGCAACCAAGATTGTAGCACGTAAGATTGCAACCAAGATTGTAGCACGTAAGATTGCAACCAATATCGTACCACGTAAGATCGCAACCAAGATGGTAAGATTCTATCCAATTAATTATGTGAGTTCAAGAGAGGTAGGAGGTTCATAACAAGGATTGTAAGGTCCTACTAAAGTTAAAAACTATATTATACTATACTAAATATCCTAACGCATAAATCAATATTTTTATCAAGTATTTTAATATCATTGCTTATTTTTATAAAAAAATTATATTATTATTACTTAGCTATTATATTATTGGGAACTTAGACTGCCGTGAAACAAAAGGTATTTCACACCACATTTATCTTTTGTTGGGTCAAGCTCATTTAAGAGAGTAAAGTAACCTTTGTACCAGAAAAGAAAGAATAAAGTAACCCTAATTATCGTGTTAACTTATATCCCTTGGTCCCTTACAGCAGAGCACCATTTCACTTTCTTCTTCTCCCTTCGAACGGTAAAGGAAAAAAGCAACACCCTTCTTTCAACTTCTTCATCTCTTCATCATCTTATTCTTTTTAATTGTCTAGTGTGTTGCTAAATATATGTGGGAGAGAGAAGAAATTGAACGAAACGCATTGTTTTGTCACAAATCAGAGAAAAATTGTTGCACTGTTGCTTCCCAATTCGTTTTTACGATCTTGGCTGCGCTTTCACAATTTCACGATCTTGGCTATGATTTGCACGATTTCACTACGATTTTGCTAAGAAAACGATTTTATGCATGATCTGGATCGCGGGGGACTAGTAAAATTGTGAAATTGCACAATTATACGATCTAAATCGCGATTTTGATAACCTTGATCAGGAGTCCAAGAATACTATGAAAAGTTTATAACAATTATGTCAGTAAAAAAGCAAAAAACTCGGAATGAATAATACTACTTAAAAAATATAATCCAAAGAATCCTTCTACCATCTCACTTAATAGCATGACATGCAATAAGCTTATAAGATTCAAAAAACTTAGTCATGCTTGATAGGTCAAAACCACAAGAAACACCCTAAACAAACATATTGTCTAAAAAGTCGTTGCATACTTTGACCGCAATGAATCACTTGCTCAATCATATCAAAAACTGCATTTAACGTATTAACTTTTGGTTGTTTTAGGGTAAATTGTTTGAACTAAAAAACCATAAACATTTCCCACTATGCAGTACTTATAAGGATATTGGAAATGC
Source organism: Lathyrus oleraceus (assembly GCF_024323335.1). Classification (NCBI taxonomy): domain Eukaryota; kingdom Viridiplantae; phylum Streptophyta; class Magnoliopsida; order Fabales; family Fabaceae; genus Lathyrus; species Lathyrus oleraceus. Next base: position 454,060,380 of record NC_066579.1, read on the forward strand.
TAAAGGAGATACAAACAGCATTCAATTCCAGTATCTCAATACTATATATAGATTCAATTCACCAACATCACAAATCCATAGCAATATTCTACAAAGCTAGAAAACCAATTCAACTAAACTGATAAACCTTATCAGTTCCACACGAAACTGTTTACACTCAGTCTAGAAAGTATAAACTAGCACTACACTGCAGTTCTAATGAAATGGAATAATGGCATTGAAGTAACTGAGCTAAAATATTCAATAACAAGTCAGAAACTGAACAGTCAGAATCATCATACCTCAATCACTTCATCGGGAGAAGATATACAAGCCGGTAAATTATCCCTACAAACCCTAATTTTGCACGCAGTGTCTTTTTTAATCTTCTCCACCACCTTCCCTCCCTTCCCAATGACAGAGCTAGCTTCCGCCGCATCAGCAACTAACCTGCAAGACACAATCCTATCCCCAAGCTCAACACCTTCCATCTCCGCCGCAACTTCAAGAATCCTATCAAACACTCTCAGCAATGCTTCTTGTGCATTCGAAACATCAATTGCCTCGCCGCCCAGTATAACTTTGCCGTCCGGAACACCGGAGGCAATGACAGTGATGACTCGGTCAGGTGACTCATTCGGAGAATCCTCAATTCGGATCTTGGAGCTGGTTGACTGCTGGAGGGTTCTGATCACGGAGCCGGACTTGCCAATGACACCGCCGACGCGGGAGGAATTGCATAGAAGACGGAATGTCACTTGTCCGGGAGAAACAGATAGTGGTTGTTGAGCTTTGGGCGGCTTTGGGCGCTTGGAATATCCGTTTAAAATCGGGTCGGGTAACCCGGAAATTGGGCGCTTCAATGGAGGTGGAAAGAAGTTACTTCCCATAATCTTGTTCTCTATGAAACAAAATGAGAGTCGCAGAAGCTGGAAAATGAGGAGAGTAAAATGCGCTAAAGGAATGTGGCGGGTGCGTACTGCGCCTAGGTTTTCAGAACCCGCGCACTCGTGGACTATTACAGTATTATTACCACTTAATGTGACGTTTTTGACCGATATTGTGATGTAATAATAATAATAATAATAATAATAATGATAATAATAATCATAATAAAGTTAAATACATTTTTTATCTCTTGTCTATATCTATGGTACCTCAACGTTTATTTTACTATCTTAATTTTTAAATGTTAGATTATTCTTTATGTATGTTAGTGAACGTCAAATATAGTAGGCACATCATATCATGTATGTGTAAGGTTGATGTAATTAACAAACATTACACGTATGATTGATTAATGGGAAATTAAAGGTATTTGTTTGTTTTGGAATTAGAAATGAGAGGAGAAGTGATGGCGGATTGCAGCTTTTTATATTAGAGTGGTGGAATCTATAAGGTTATCACTTCAACCTCAACTTAGTATTTGAGAGAGAATAGTGAAATGAAATTGAATTTGAAACTTGTTTTCTCAATTTGACGATTTTATGAACGTTGATTCGTCATCTGATTAGGCGATCTTAATTCATTATGAGGACGAAAGAATATGTGACTATGATGGGACTTGTGTCATTCTTTTTTATGAATGTGTTTTTTCTACCATGGGTCTTTGTCTTCCCTTCATTGCTTTTAAGATATAGATTTTGAAACATTTTGGCCATGGCTCCTTCTTAACTCCATCTTACATGTTAGGCATACATTCTTGTCTACCAGTATTGGTGCGAGCATTTGAAAGGAAAATTTTGTGTGGTTCTCTTATTTCATCTCTTTAATGTCATTATAATCGGGCGGCCCATATTAGAAGTAAATGATTACTCTACTTTGAGTCGACTATCTACGGCTTCAGACCTCTTCCGAAGCTTCAGTCTTTCAAGGACCGATTTTTTTTGTAACCCTCACCATCTATTTCAAAGCTTCCGTCTTTGAGAACCGATTCTTTTTGGTAACCCTCATCAATCCTAAAGCTCATGCCGCAGTTTGTGATGTCGGCGACGGAATGGAAGGCAGATGTGTCGATATGTTCTCAAAGTATTAGACTGAGGGGCACTTTCTGCTAGGGAACTATATGTATGCATATAAGGAAAAGGATCTTCCCGATGAGGCTCTATACTAGAAGGGCGTGTTAGTAAAGTTCATCAATAATCTGGGATATACCGAGGAGGTGTTCTTGTAGAAAAAATCAAAAATAAATTGTTAAAGCATCTTACTGATGCACGGTTTCTTTTCCGAGCCCGCTATCGGGAAGACAAAAAAACCATATTTGGTAAGATTTAGGTCCTTCGGGACTTTCGATATTTTTAATTTGTAAATATGTGATGTATTTGCTTTACTTATAATTGTATGCATAATATATGGATAATGAAGAGAATTCCAGCTTCTAAGGCGGATAATATGATCGATCATGAGTGACGTTGATGTGGAGGCATTGTTGACTTTTCCAAAGGTATCGGGCTTGACTGCCCGCCCCTTACTGACGAGATCTGGCTCCCGTTCTACAGAGGCTTATCGACCTCCTCCTTTGAATGACGATCGTGCTTACTTGGCTAACCTTTATGCGCTTGTTCTACAGAAAGAACTGGGTACTCTTGATTGATATGCCCGGTGTGCCTCGGCTGGTTTGGCCCTGGTGTATTCGGTCACTGAGAGGCTTTTTAGTCTGAGTAGCATCGTGCTGAAAAGCAATAGATGAATGGCAACACCTGCAACTCGAGACTTCAGCAAGATAGGTAGCTGCATGAAGCAAAGAAAGCTTTTACGTCTCTTTCCAGGGTGGAGAATTATTCACTTCCCTTGAAGCTCGATGGTTCTCACTTCGACCAGGTGGCTCATTAATGCATATCATGGCAATGAAGGACCAAGCTCTGGCTACTGTTCTAAGCAGTTTGGGATCTGCTAAAAAAGAATTGATGTTCATGCATCCTCATAACACTTTGTTGATCCAACAATTGGATGACTGTACGAGTTCCACCCTTTAGGCGGTTTCAAAATGTTTTGTATTAAGTGGAACACTTCCATCACCCTTTGACGCTTTCTAGATAACAAAGTCGGTCGGATCAAGTAGTTCAAGATGGAGAAATTGTTTCTCTATGGAGATAGACATGTCGGGGTCCTCTGTTTTTCTTGTTTTTTTAATGTATTATTTGTATATAGTAACTTGCAATGGGAAATCATGTAAAAATATTTCCTTATTGAATGAAATGTTTTTTCGTTACCTATTTAAGGTGTATTTGCATGATCCTGGGTGCATGACCTCTGATCTTTGCAAACTTATGAGGTCTTCCCTCGAAGTTAATTGGATGTCGCTTAGATTGTTCTCGACAAAAGGTTGGTTCCCCTTCTCTATACCAGATGAAAACTAGGCCAGAGGTAGATGTGTGGCCAACCCACCACAACATTTGGAGTTACTAGCTTCTAGATGGGGTGAGGCATGATTGCCTGTTGGGAATTGATTGTTGTGGTCAAACGTGAAAAGCGTCTCCGATAGCACCCCTGACTTTAGGTGGAGAATTGATTGCTTTAGTTGGACGTGCAAAGAATCCCCGACAACACCCTTGACTTTAGGTGGAATTGATTACTTTAGTAGGACGTGCAAAACGTCTTCGACAACACCTCAGAATTTAGGTGGAGAGTTGGTTGCTTTAGTCAGATGTGCAAAACATATTCGACAACACCCCTGAAATTAGGTGGAGAATTGATTGCTTTAGTCGAACATGAAAAGTGTAACATCCTAAACCACAAAATGTGGAAAATACAAAAATAAAATAATTACACACATACGGTATCACTCAAACACAATATAAATCCTCTTTGTAACACGGGTTATATAAAACATGCATTAAATAAATAAATAAAACATTCCATCACATGTTTGCCTGGACATATGTTCATCGCAACAGAATTTGAAACAATTGAAATATTCCAACAACCAAATAAGTCTCATAACGTAAACTTGTTTATGGTAATTGCCTTCAACACCAACAACATAAAACAATAGCAAATAAAAACAAAATGTTCATCTGTCCAGTGTTACAAATCAAAGAAACAAAATACTAAATAATCGCATAAAACAGGAAAAACTAAGAACGAACTCTACGCCATCCTTCAGCCTTTAAGCAACTACTCAATTACCTGCTTATTTGTATCCAAGAAGGATCACATAATCTCACAAACAACAAAAGGGGTGAGAATACGCTCATAATATATAATGGTGCAAAAATATGCCTGGGTAGCCTAAATAAACAACCACAATTATTCAACATAATCTAATTGCATACATCACCAAAGTATTCTAAATTGCCAACATCAACATAACCATTCAATACATATGTAAATAATGAATACAAATGTACTCGACACCTCGACTCAATAATGCATATAGTACCATTATGGACAACACATGTCCATCTCACTCCTGAATCCCCATCATAGGACCCCGAATCATTACCATCACCATATGTAACGCTTCACTGATTCCCATATGGAATCGGCTACTCGCTTATGAATCCCTACCATAGGACCAGAGCACACCAAAACTCATTGTTATCACCATAAGCAGTGCTTCACTGACATTCAATTCAAAGCCAATGAGCGAATGACACTTATTCTGGCAGCATTATGGGTTAACTATCACCAAGGCGACGCCCGTCACCGTCTACGTCATCCCACACGTCACACAAGTAACAACCATCCCAATCAACCATGCTTGGGGACCATTACGGTTTACCCGTCATGCAGTTGACGCTCGTAGTGCCTCCATATCGATGATGACCAAGGCGCCATTATGGTGACGCCCGTCACCATGAACCAGAAGCAGAACCTGCATTTTCTGCAATGGAGTTCAAAACAGAACTCCTATTTCACATCCCCTGGCCCTAAATTGCACAACAACATCAAGGGAAATACATTTAGCATTCAAAATAATACTTATTCATCAATTAACATGCAATTTAACTAATTAATCATGGGTTTTGACATGATTTGTTCTCCAATTCCACAACAACATATGAACATCTTCATAACAACTTTTTCAACAAGAACATATAAATTTCACGGTGTAGCAATGTATGAATTTAACATATCACATAACATATACCATACAATTACAAAATTTAACACAAATCCATCCAATATTCACCAAAAGGAATAAAAAGTAAGAAAATATAATGGGATTACAGATTTTCCTCTACCCACACATGCAATATATACCCTATCAGGAGTACCCCCTACCTTAGATTGCTTGAGAAATTCAGAATTTGCTCCAAGTTCTTCTATCCCCTTCGAGCCTAAGCTTGCCTTTTTCTCTCAAATCTGATTTTTCTCGCGTACTCATCCCAAACCTTTACTTAGTTCTTCTTATTATATACATAATCTCCTTAATTAGCGACTTCTCATTGTATCCTCACTTATTCCTCTATTCACCAAAATATCATTCTCATCTCTAATTTTATTTAAATAAAATATCATTAATAACAGTCTCCTTTTCCACTATTATCTACCCTTATATATTATTCCAACAAATAAAATAAAATAACTTCCTTCTAATTATTTAATAAAAATAATTCTTATTTTTCTAATATTATAATTCTATTATTTAATTAAATAATTAGAATTATGCATCGCCAATCCAAAACATCAAATATTACTACTAACCACCCAAACACCATCCAATGCATATATAAATCGATTTAAATAATTAAATACGCAAAACTTCAATTAATTAAATAAATTATAAAAACAGGGTGTTACAACTATCTCTCACTTAAATAATTTCACCCTCGAAAGTTACCTAAATGAAATAGAGTTGGATATAAGTCCCTCATTTGGCTCTCTAGCTCCCAAGTCATGCTTTCACCATATGATCATTCCTAAGCTACCTTCACCAAGGTAATCTCCTTACCACACAATTGCTTCACTTCCCAATCCTCTATCCACATGGATGATGCCTTAACAGTCAGGTTCTCTCTCACCTGCACATCATCCACTTGGATCACATGAGATGGATCTGAAATGTATCTCCTCAATTGAGACACATGAAACACATTATGAAGATTAACAAGCGGAGGTGGCAAGACAATATGGTAGGTTGACTCTCATATCCTCTATAAGATCTTGTATGGACCAACAAAACATGGCGTGAGCTATCGAGACTTCAGGGCTCGACCAACACCAGTTACTAACATAACTCGCCAAAACACAAGATCTCCCTCTTGGAACTCAAGTACTTTCCTCCTCTTATCATGGTAACTCTTATGGAGAATATGCGAAGCTTTCATCTTCTCTTAGATCATCTTGATCTTCTTGGAAGTTTGTTGAACAATCTCAGGTCTAATCACCATATTCTGACCTGATTTATACCAACACAAAGGCGTCTTACACCTCCTACCATGACATGCTTCAAACAGGGACATTCTAATACTTGAATAAAAATTGTTTATGTAAGTGAAGTCAATCAGCGACAAGGAGTTATCTCAAGCACCTCATTAATATATCACATAAGCCCTCAACATATCTTCTAAGGTTTGGATGGTCCTCTCCATATGACCGTTAGTCTATGGATGATAAGCAAAACTCAACTTTAGCTTAGTGCCTATCGCTTCCAAAAAACTCTGCCAAAACTACGACCTAAATCTCGGGTCTCTATCTGACAGAATTCTCGACGGAATACCATGTAGGCTAACAATCTTCTAAATGTACAACTCGGCCAACTTCTGCAAAGGATAAATGATCTTAATCAGAATGAAATAAGCCAATTTATTCAGTATATCAACAATAATAACCCAAATAGAATCACATATCTTTGTCGTCTTCGATAAACTTGTCACGGAATCCATGGAAATGTTATCCCACTTCCAATCAGGAACACTCAACGGTTGCATCAGACCCAATGACAAGTCAAACAAGCATAAACAAGTCAAACAAGCATAGACAAACTTAACTACCCCATTCTTCATTCTTGGACACTAAAACAACTTCTTCAAGTATTAACACATCTTATTGACACCGAGGTGAATACTCAAACAACTTCTGATGTTCAATCTTCGAATTCTGACAAGTCAAACAAGCATAGACAAATTTAACTACCTCATTCTTCATTCTTGGACACTAAAACAACTTCTTTAAGTATTAATACATCTTATTCGCACCGAGGTGAATACTCAAATGACTCATATGACCTTCCTTAACAATACTCTTCTTAAGTTCAGGTGCATCAAGTACACAAACCCTATCCATGAACCTCATCACACCATTCTCATTAATTCTGAAACCTTCTTCCTTACATTGATTGATTAACACTAGCCACTCAAGTAATCCTACATCAATCTTTTAATATTCTCTGTTCTCTTTGAGGATACCACTAGTCAGCTTAAACATACCCAATTTCACACTATTATGAGTCTATTCACACACCAAAATCATGTCTCTGAATTGCTCGATCAAATCCAACTTTTAAACCATCAACATCGATATATGCAGTGACTTCCTACTCAACGCATCAACTACGACATTGGCTTTATCAAAATGGTAACTCGAGCAAAAATCATAATCCTTCGGAAATTTGAGCCATCTTATTTGCCTCATATTTAGCTCCTTCTGATCGAAGAACTTCAAACTCATGTGATAACTTAACACTTCAAGTATTGAGCCAAACACATAATGCCTCCAAATTTTCAACACGAACACCAAACCTTCCAATTCTAGATTATACGTAGGAAAATTCATTTCATGAATTCCCAACTATCTATAGGTGTAAGCTACAACCTGACCAGTATGCATCAACACACCACCTAGACCCATCTTTGAAGCATCATAATACACCACAAAGGACTCACTTGGATTCAAAAAAATCAAAATTGGAACAGACGTTAACTTCCTCTTGAGCTCCTGAAAAATATTTTTGCAATGCACATCCCAAACACTGGCTTGACCCTTTCAATTTAACTGAGTCAAAGGAAATGTGAACTGGTTTATACCAACGCAAAGGCGTCTTACACCTCCTACCATGCAATGCGTTAAACAGAGAAATTCCAATACTTGGATAAAAAATGTTATTGTAAGTAAACTCAATCAGTGACAACGAGTTATCTCAAGCACCTCATTGTTATATCACATAAGCCCTCAACATACCCTCTAAGGTTTTGATGGTCCTCTTCATATGACTGTTTGTCTGCGGATGATAAGCAAAAGGGTCCCACTCGGCCTGCCAATTTGTTTACAGGTGTTTTTGGTAAACAATCATAAGTTTGAAAGTATGTGAGATTAACTAAAAAAATATCCTAAGCAATTTGTGCAAATAATATGTATGAACACATGTGCGTGCGAATTGAATGCAGTCATCGCCTGAACGATAATGACGTAGAAAAATATTTTAAATGAAGTGAGGTTATGATAAATGATAATGTAAAATGCAATAAATTACATTAAACAAAGCAAAGGTAAAAGTACAAGTTCCATTTAAGGAAGTAAAAAGACTAATAAAAAAGAGTGGACGCAGACACATACATGTTTCTCGCTTAACTGTTTCGCTTTTTGACTCAGATACTTCAGTGGTATGAAGAGTATGTATGAAATTTTGCTACCCCTGATCCCATGTATGAGTCTTTTATATATTCTATATACAAAGTAATTGTTGATGCAAGTTATGGTCACTGCATGACTACTACATTTACTCCATGTTCGATCTTCAAGTTCTAACTAGTGTGCTTACGTATCATCACAAACACTATCTGCTTGCAACCCATGTTGAGTGGTAATTGCTTCCCACTTCTTCACGAACCCTCGATTGTAACTGCTCCAACGTGCTATCAACACTGCATATCAAGGACTCAAGACTTATAAATTTACTAAGTCTTTTACATGACGTGGTTTAGTCGATTGGTCCTCTTGAAGGAATAAAGGCATTTGTCGATTGTCCTTTTCAAGATTTTGGACATATTTCCTAGAGATCTGAGTCTTGGAGATTCATCCCTGAAAGTCCTCCAAACCACGTCTCATTGTGTTAACAACTCGGTCAACCCTTCATCGTTGGTCTATCGGTGACTTATCATTAATGCTTTCTCACAGTAAATATCTTTTTATTGACATTCTTTATTGAATTTCTAGTAGCTGAAAATCCATGTGTAACAGTGGCGCATTGGCCCCATGAGCACTAAAGAAGTCGGTTATTCGACCCATTTGGTTGGCTAAAAATTCATAACTCTGGTTTGTGTTATGAATATGGGGATTGGACATCGTACCAATCTGTTGGGTTAACATGTTAACATCTCATGGTTACTCTCATCCATCTGCTGCCCTATAGACATGAGAGATATCATATTTATTGTTGGCGTCACTTGAGGGATATAACTTAACCCTTCCGGTGGTTGCATCGTTCGACTAGGATTATTTATAGCCAAAGTTGAGGCATGATGCATATTATAAGGTGACGATGTAGCCATTGCATTTTCTTCATTTGTCGATGCACCGATTTCTAGGTTTGCCATCATCACTGGTGGCATACCATATGTAGTGAAAAACTTGGAAGATAAGGTAGCACATGGTCTTTGAGAGTTGGCTTTATGACCATAGGGGTGATCGAGAGACTCACTGATTAGGATGGGGGGACCAACTTATTAGACAATGTCGACAGTATTGACGTCAATGCTACCATCATAGAGGTTGTTCTAACAGAAGCTGAAACAACCACATCTACAGTCGTTGATCCGACTGGTTGCTTTTCTATATTTTGGGAATTGTTCTGAGGGTTAAAACTAGAAGGGTTATTCGAAGGTGGACGTGCCATTTTAGGGAGGGATTTACCACATCTCAAATGCATATACATAAACATTGGGAACATTTCATGCATGAAGAACAATTTGAAACGTAATAAACACAACAGTTGAAAATTTTGAAAATTTTGCACAAAAGGGTCACACCAGGGCGTACCAATTTGTTTACAAATGTTTTTGGTAAACAATCACTTGGTTTTGAATAATTACTTGTAGGATCAAACTAGAAAATTCTAAGATATTTTGTGCATAGTTTCTAAAGGAAAAGTTTTCTAATGTTGTTATAAATTTAAAGTGTCTCGAACTTGACATCATGATCTTGTCGCACACATATAATCATATGTCCTCATATTTAATTAAATATTATCTTATCATAATATTCTCTTTGTCTAACTTAACCCGTTGAAAATTTTATGCTAACAAGAGTGTATTACTAAATATTTGATAGTATATTTAATTAGTTGATATATAATTGATAGTTATAGTTGATTAAATCAACCAAGTTTAAAATAGCTTTTGAACGGTGGGTTACAACATATTGAACGTGTACGGCTAAGTAATTATTTTTTATCTAATGTGAATGGGCCACTCATAATTTAACAATAATATCAGTCGATGGTTAATCTAGGAACCAATTTTTCTGTAAGTGTCGACAAAAAAGTATATAAGTAGATGGATTTTATTGTAATATAAATGTAAGTTAAAAGTTCCATATTAAATAAAGAATGAAGATTGATTAATGTAGATGTTCATCTCATCACTCAACAATAGTCACAATAGTAATATGTGGCAATTCGAACCATAAATTTAGATACATGTGTCTTTTTCTTTCTCGTTATTTAGATTCCATTTCCCTACCTGCCATGCCACTTGCCAAGCTTGAATGGCAGGTGAAGAAAAGAACATGCTTTGTAGTTGTAGACGCAAAGCAAAGTGTTGCCGACATAGATGGAGTTGGAACAAGAATAAAACAGCATTTGAGTAAATATTCTATTTGCCGAATTATAAAAAATCATACTTTTTAGTTCTAGTTAAATATTAAAAAACAATGTGTTAAAATATGTATTAGACACAATATTATAATAGAATATTACTCATTTGAAAATACTATTGAATAATTAATTAATTTAATTTAATTTTATCACTATTTTTTCCTTCTAGTTATTATTAGTATTATTTGATCAAAATATTTTGAGATTCTAATAATGATGATCAAGAAAAGAACATATTATTTATGTTATAAGTTATTATTGTATTGTCAAAGAAAATTTATGAATATATTATTTTAATGTTATTCATGATATGTTTTGAACGTTGGATTCGTCAAATAAATTAATTTGTAATGTTTAAATTTAAAGATTATTGAGTGATTTTTAAATTTAGTTAGAACAATAATTGTTATTTATTAATTTGTTGTAGTTACATTACACCACAAAAATATTTGATGAGTTAAATAACTAAATTTATAATATTTTATGGATCGATTTTAAAGTTTATGGAGTGATCTTTTAATTTAATTACAATAATATTTTATTATTAATCAATTTATTATAATTAAGTTAATAGTAGCGTGTATATATATATATATATATATATATATATATATATATATATATATATATATATATATATATATATATATATATATATATATATATATATATATATATATATATATAATCTAACAAAAAGAAGATTTTTTTTTTATAACTATAACATTGAGAAGAGTGTAACTACGGAAGAAAGAGAGATATGAATTATAAAATTCTCATTATATGAATCACTCTAAATAGAGTATTTTCAAACAATAAATCTTTAATATTTTGACACAACACTACATGTTTAAGATAGTTGTCCAATGATTTATGAGTGAGACTGATGTTGAGTGAAGAGCTTGTGTAACAAGCCAAAACTTGTGTGCAAGTGAGAGTCATTTGTGATGATCCAAAGTTTGTTGGAACAAGATTGTTCACATCCCTTGAATTTTGATGATAACAACATATTTAAAGAACAAATGTATATACTAACATATGAGCAGGATCACAAGCATAAAATTCATTCTGAATTAATCCTGTTAAAAACATATGTGGAGAAGCAATATAACTCAGATTCTGAATGATCAGAATCTGGTGACTCTGAATGTGTTCATCAGCCTCTGCAGATTCAGACTCTGGTAATGTGTTCCAACCTCTGGTGACATCTCAGACTCTGAAGGCTAAAGATTCCTCTGATCCGTACCATGTACCAAAAGCATATCAGTCTTATCAAAGCGCCAAATTTTTAGAGAGAGTCAACTAGGGTTTCATTTTGCAAGGCTCAATAATGGTGATGTGACCTCTTCAGTTTGTTCTACCTTATGGCGTGTACCTAGTATTTCAAAAGGTGTTTTAGAATAATGCCTTGATTCAGTGGTCAATATTTCTAACTAGATACATCCTCCAACGTCTCTCTTGGCATGCTTCTTCACGAAGTTAACTCTTATGCTCAACCCTCAAACGACTATTTCCCTGCCTCTATAAAAGGAAGCTGAAGATTCGAAGGAAAGTTACAACAACACAATACAATATTTTGAGCATAACTCTTAACTTTTATTTGTAACTGTTATTACATAAGATCTTAAGATTTTTTTTATCTTTGTTTAACTTATAAATCTTAAAAGGTTAAAAACCTTTGTGGTTGTTGCACAACTGTTATACTTCTGATTGTGTATCTAAGTATAATAGTTATATTTCTACTAAACGGTTTGTTTAAATAGAGGAAGTCTCTTGCTTGCGTGCTTGAGAAGTGAAGTCTTTTGCCTGTGTGTTTGAGCATTGAAGTCTTTTTATAGATTGATTGAACAGAAGTCTCTTGTTATGTTGCTTGAGCAAAAATATCTTTCTAGATTGATTGATCATTTAAGTCTCTTGCTAGTTTGCTTGAGCAAAATGTAATCAGTTTGATTATAGTGAAAATATCTTATTGAGGCAAGGAGATTGGATTACTCCCAGTTGAGGAGAGGAACCATGATAAACTTTGTGTATTTCTTCTGATCATTATTATTTCCGCTGCTATCATTGATTCTGATATCAGACTCTGAATATTGTCCAGATTCTGAAGTTGCTTTTCAAAAGCGAAACGATTTTGAAATACATAATTCAACCCTCCTTCTTGTGTATTTTCTCACCTTCAAAGTTCAAAATGGAGAATATCTGAGGAGTTTGGGATGAAACTAGAGAAGTCATGTTGCCATGTACTAGAAGAGGTGCGAAAGGTAACTCCAAATCCTGTTTGAGTTCGTATACGATTATAACTTCCATCTACATCTATAATAATGTAAGAATAATGGAGAGAGTTCCACTTTACAAAATAGTTTTTGTGTGTGACCTGTTTGAGAATTACTAAAGCAATTGCTAAAAGATTCCTTCACGCAAAGAGTATCCAAGGAGAGTATGTACCTGGGGACGGTTTCATATAATAAACATGTCGAATTACCGCCTCCATAAGTCCACTATATTCTCGTTACAAAGAGATTGCAACGAATACCACATGTCTCATTTTTTATTCAAGCATTTCCATCATGGATTAAAAAGACATCATGGCGATTAAACCCAAGATACAACAAAAAGTTTACAGAGTATGCATACTCACAAACATGATGGAGGAAAATTTCATCTTCTATGCCACGTCTAGAGCACATAGTCTAGGGGGCCATGTTGCGATGGAGAAACCGAGAGAGGATGGAAACATAATTATGACAAGCAAGCCAAAAGAGAAACTTTATCTTTTCTAGAAGGCATAATTTTCATATCCAATTTCATGATTAATGTTCCATGTGTTGGATCATGTAAATCTTCTTTATTGTGAAAAATTAAAGAGTAACCACTTTTAATAGTGTAAATACCATTTATATAATAAAACCAAATGAACACGTCGTCAGTATTGGGGGTTGAAGTTGAAATCTTTAGCGGTGAGATTAGTGATGTTGTAATGAGAGAGATGAGTATACAAATGGTGGATATGAGGTGGAGTTTTAGAATAAAAATCTTTAACTGATGGACGATAGTCATAAATGCGAACCTGATCAACAATAACAACCAGTGGACCAAGAGAAGTCTAGTGATTGTGCCAAAACATACAAAAAAATCTCTCAATCAAATCCATATTTTAACACATTCTTCACTTTGATAATAGAATTACAAGTAAAGGAATCTAAAGTTGAAGAAGATAAGATAAGACATGCACCAAACAAATACTTGTAAGACACGAGATGTACCCAAAGTTTATCAGTATCTTAAAGCATATCCCAAACCAGTTAGTCGAGGAAGGCTCTATTTGTATCTTTAATTAATGAGACCTTTAGGCCACCCAACTTCCTTGGATGTATAATCTTTTTTTATCCGACCCGATGAATGCAAAAGGTGGTTATATCATTCTAAATAAAATTTCTAGTCATACTATCGATTGTATCATAAAAACTTTGCAAGAGCTAGGTGGTTTGAATATAGTAAGAGGGGGATGAATGTGATAATTGAAGTAAGCAAGGATACTCTAGAGAATCTTTGTTTTTTTAGGAAGCGATGCACTTTTACATTTTTCCCATTGTGAAGCTAAAACCATATTTTTTTGACTCAACCTCCGAGAATAGGAACACCGAGATATTTGTTTAGAGAAGTAGCGCTTCAGATGTTTGAGATCGAAGTTAAATAGTTAATTTTGGCTTAGGGGATGTTTAAGGAATATAAGGCACGAGACTTAGCAAGATTGATTTTTAGACGCGATGCTCGAATAAATTTGTCCAAGAGAGCGATAGTAATTTTGATTTGAGACTTTTCTACTTTTGTGAATAGTAGAATATCATCTATAAAAAGAAGACGAGACAAATGAGGTAATGCTATTATAGATGATAATAAGAATGTTTAAGAAATGTCGAAGTCGACTCACCAAATTTCAATGGATCAATAAATCTTTTAAATTTTCAAAAATTACAAATTAATTTTTGTTTTCAATTCTAAATTTAACTTAAAAATTTAAAATTTATAAGATTTTCCAAAAACAATAAGCATTTTTAATACTCTAAATCCCAAAATAAAAAATGCAAAAGAAGAGTAGTTAATTTATTAGTTGATTCACTCTTCCCTTCCATTCGGTTAGTTTGTTAGTAGAGTTGCGAAGATGCCTACCGAGGATGAAGAGATCGGTAACGCACCTGGCACCGCCGTGCCTGTCCTGACTAGCAGTTCCAGCAACAACCCAAGACGACCGGGACGAAGAGCAGATCCTTTCCTCATTGTCTGTAGGTGTTTCAGTTTGATTACCGCCATAGCTGTAATTCTCTGCATCTCCGTCAATGTCCTCTCCGCTATTCGCTCATTCAGAAACCCTAACTCCGTCTGTAACTATCTATATATCTATTCTCCTTTCTTTTCCTATTCTTTCTGTAATTTATTAATTTCAATTTTGATGCTTTCTTTTTTTTCTATTTTAGATTTTCGATGGCATATTTCGCTGTTACGCCGTTATCATTGCGGTTTTTGCGGTTCTTGCTGAGACTGAATGGAGCTTCATTATGAAGTTCTGGCAGGTTGATTAGTTTTCTTTATTTCATTTGCCATGCTGTGTGTGAATCAATGGCTGTTTGATTGAATTTGATTGTTGTTTTGATTTTCTATATCGTTACTCGATTTGTTTTATTTTCAGATTCTGGAGTATTGGGCAGCTAGAGGTATGCTGCAGATATTGTACGTTTTTTCCTTTCTTAAATGCCTTTTCTATCTATTTACTGCATGGTTGGTTACGCTCGGATGAATTTCTAGTGATTTATGATGATTTTGAGAAATTGATTTTACTTTATCTTTGATTCTTATGTTTGGTTTTACCGTTGGAGTACTTAGATTTGATTCTGGATGTATAGAATTGATTTTGACATGATTGGTTGCTCTAGAGTAGAATTGATTCTGTTTTTCAGAATTGGTTCTACTTGAAGATATGATTTGTAGCTTTTGAGTCTAAAAATGATTTTTATAATGAAATTTAATGTTCAACTCGCTTTTACAAGAATTTATTCAAACATAAATTTCTTCAACTTCAACTCACTTTTAGCCATAATCAATTTTATAGAATCAATTAATTTAAAATCAATTTTTTTTCACCGCAGAACCAAACACACACACACACACGTAAAAGTGAGTTCAAAACCAATTTTATACCTTCATAATCATTTCTGATTATTCCAAACGTGAAACCAAACATAGTTCGTCGTTTCTGAATTCTTAATTGCCTACAATTTCATGTAACATAATTAGGAGAATTCTTTGGTAGCCTTGAGTTTTTGTTGGGTAATGGTACTATAAAAATAAATTCAAAATTTGTATGGACTTTAAAATAGTTAAGTATTAAAAATGGTACTGTAGACAAAATTATTGTTGTGTGTTTTGATCAAAGTTTGATAATCATGATTTTCAAAGAATTAGTTTGTTTAAATTTTTGTTTTAACTGAAATTATCTCTGTTCTGTGTTTTTATTCTGAAAGTAACTCTGATAGGAATAAACCCTAAATTTTGTGTTCAAGTATCTCTATCTCTCCAATAGTTCATAAACTATATAAAATTAACAATTTTTAAAGTATATGAAATCGGCCATTTTAGTATATGAAAACCTGTTTCATTAGTCTGTAACATTTAAACATCGGGGCTAAAGTGATACATTTCATAAACTTAAAATATTTTTTATCATGTTAATAGAATTGAGCGACTATATTAGAGACTTCGATACTTCTAGTTAGTGTCAGTTTTTGAACTCAAATTTGAGGTTTGGAGCCATTATCTGCAAATAACCACATCTTCGTATTTACTAAGATCATATATGACAGATATGAAAGCAATTTCTGGAGTTCACATCGTTAAATCAAACACACACCTAGCATGTTTGGGTGTAAGGCGGAGAGTTGCATGATATTTCTATTTACATGATGATGCATATAAACATTAATTGTAGTTTGGTTTCTTGTTGAGTTTGGTTTTTCTTTTCTTCAGCGTGGCAGTGATGACCAGGGCTTTCCCTGACTATAATGGGGAGCGAAAAGATCTAGTTATTCTTCAAAACATTGCATGCTATTTGCTTATTTCTTGTGGCCTAGTTTACGTTGTCTCGGTAAGATCGCAAACCTTGATTTGATAATACTACCAATCAAATTGTTAAAGATGATCAAAATGGCAACTTCAAAACAATAAAGATGTTTGTACTTTAATATGCAAATTATATTCAATTGTAATCATTCCTCTCCTTTTGTTTTGTTGTTTTGTTGCTTTGTTGCTAACGGTCGTCAGTCAATATTCTAAAGAATGTCTTCATTGCATATATTGAAAATTCTTTCTGTTTTGCTTCTATTACCATTTTCAAGGGAATCCTTTGCGTCGGTTTTCTAAAACGTCATCTCCAGAAGAAGGAGATCACTAGAGAGCAAGCAGCCAAGGATCTTGCGGTAATATGCTTACATTAAGATGTTATAATTTATTCTTGATCACATTCCATATGCGCATCTCTGCAGTTCTCTGTCTCCCTTGGTTCCAATGACATAGTATTGCACCAATTGCAACACTACTATGCTTGTTTATGTATTTGTTCTTAAGTGACAAAGTTCATACTATTTTATCTCAGTTAATCCAATAAATTTTTGTTTACAAAAGTTACACTGAAAGTTTACTTACTCCTATGGACACTTGACAGGAGTTGGAACGGCGTAGAGAAGAACTTGAATCACTGCTTGTGACAGAATAGGTTTGAAGGTTTGAAAATAGAGGCTGGTTGTTACAGAATAGGTTTGAAGGTTTGAAATTAGTGCTGTAATTGTCTAATTACATGGTGAAGACTGAAGAGACCACTGAAGCAAACTTGACCTATGAATGTCTGTGTTGTTTTGGTTGCCATATTGTTTGTTCATTCTACGAAGCAATTAAGTTACATTCTTTTAGGTGCATAATTGATCTATTTTGTGTAAAAATGTAAAGGTGATATTCGATATGGTGTTTCAACTTTTGATTCATGTGGAAATGGAGTTAACATCTTCGCTGCCTATAGCCCTATTGCCATCTGTCTATTTTAGTGGGAAATGCACAATTATCGTATCAAATTACTTCCTCAGATTCAAATTATATTACGTTACTTTGACACATATTTTGGTCTTTCAGCACCAACCCTCAACTTCAACATTTTCATTTTTATTCTAGAATCAACCAAAGCATCCAAAGTTACAAGATTGGATATGGGCTCAGGAGCATCAAACCAAGATCTAGAATCAATTATACATTGGACGAGACTATCAATGTAGATGATCTTCTCTCTTTTACCATGTCAATGAGAATCATACAATCTCCTTCTAATTCAATCTTGCTAAAACCACACTCTTTAGCAATATTAATCGCATAGAACATGGCTTTTGACTCAACCGAAAGGGATATGGAATCCCATCCTTTTTATAAGTCCCTGCTGCTAACACCTCTCTGTCTATATTTCAAATCGCATCGCCAAGACCCCATCAGCCCTTTGTTGACAGATTTGTGTCACACTTCACCTTAACCATGCCTCTACCAGGTTTAGTCCATCTATTATTGGTTTGAATTGTACTTATGTTGTCCACTTTTGCTTCTTTCGATTATAAACATTATAAGTTTGAATGCACGGCTTATTTTGGGGTTAATTATCAATGGAGCCTTTGAAAATTCCAGAAGGTTGGTTCAAGTTTTGAAATTCAGAGAGTGTTTCTAACCATCATACTCAGATCACGGGAAGATGCGTCTTTTTCTTCAAAAACCTTCACATTAGAAGCCACGTGGTCTATAGTATTAGGATAAATGTTGTTTATCACATAGATAATTCAGTCTAGAAAGATTTGTATTGTCCTTAAAGTTGATACCTAGATTGGAGTCAAACCACACTTCTTTGGATTTGTCACAATTTTAAAAAAGATGATCAAGAGTCTTATGGGTAGAAAGACAAACAGGGGAAAAAGATGTTACTATAGCCTATAGGTATTTCTTTTATTGAGAGATTCCTTAATATGGACGACTCATTGATAGTTCTCCAAATGAGAACTTTGTGTATACGAGGAATATTAAGCATCCATAGTTTTTTTTTTTAAGTAATCTCCATGACAACCGCAACAGGTAATACAACTCAACCATCTGATATTACAACCCAAAAATAAAGTCAAGCACAAACTAAACCTATTGAGGCTGGAGTTGCAACCCAGGAACAACCAATAATAAATGAACCTCAAACTTAAATTGATCCTGAATTCGAAATGCTTACTGCAAATCTTGCACCAATATTTGAGACAATTCAGACTCAATCAAACTTTGTTGAAACTGTTACATCAGTTCATAGTGCACATGTTATTTCAGCTCATAGTGCACCTGTTACATCTTCACAGTAGTCTGCACCTATTCCAACAATTGATGAAGTGTCTGCTGCACCTGTTTCTACTTTTCCCAGAGTTCTAAAACCAATTGAATTTATTAAACCATTTGATAATGACTTGAATCTATGTTATACCTATTGCATCTTTATATTATGTTTTTTTTTCCAGAAGAAGAAGTCAATCAAACCAAAGATTTCCAGAAAATTGGAGTTTAGGAGAAGTGATAGGCCAATGGTCTTTAAATTCAAAAAATTCAAAGGAGAAGGAAGTGACCCATCACAACCTATGAGTGTGTAGAAATTAAGCATTTTGTTATGGTTCTGTCATGGTGTATTTTGTTATGGTTATGTCATTGTGTATTTTGTTATAGTTTGATATTTTGTTATGATGTGTATTTGTTATATTTTGAGACAAATTTGTATGTCTATTGACTTTATGTTATTTTAAGACAAGAATCATCATTATGTTATCTATATGCCTAAACGTACTACAATGTTATGCAAACATATCACAAATATACATGGATGACATACAAACAAATCATTATGAAACATGGATGAAATACAAATCATTATGAAACAGGGATGAAAACTAAAATGCCACAAATATAGAGGGACACACTTCATTAATTTCAAAGGTTCTTATCCATTCAATACTAAACATTACACGTACGATATTAGAAAATTATCATTCTTCTAGGGACTAAAAAACATACAGACACCATGAACATCATTCTCACTACCATTTATGGCAAGCAAAGAACAGACACCATGGTACAATCAACAATTTAAACAAATTGACCTTCTTCCTTTCATTTCCAACTTCAATTTCATCTTTTTTTTTGCTTCAAGGTCTTTAATGATGCAACCTAATTCCAGCACCACCTCTGTGAAATTGCAACCGATTGAATTTTTGAATTCATTTGATGTGTTGCGTTCTAGTTCATCATCCCATATGAATATCTTGCAACTTGACATTACACCTAAATTTGAAAATTTTCAGAATCGTTGTTTAGGGTTTCAATTGGATTTAAGATGAACATCCTCATTGCTTTACTGCAACCACAAAATTGAATTTGAGACTGAGAGCAATTACCTACTGATGATGTTGCCATGGATGAATGTGCAGCGATCTTAACATTAATGTTGTATGGAAAGGAAGAATTTGCAGAATATGATTTGAAAGAGGAAGAAAATGATGCAAATAGTATACGTTTTTGGATTTAGTCCTCCTTTTTAATCCACCTCCACTAAGTATTATACGCATGTAATTTATTAAACAAAAGAACATATAAATTCATTTCCATGTCAGCAACGTTAGACATCTCAATATTTTTTTAACGTACTTTTAATATCAGGAACTAATTCAATCAAGAAAGTGAGATATATGGACTTTGACAAAAAAAAGAAAGAAGATTTAGGGACAACATTCAAAAACACGCTAATTTACAGGAACCAATAGACCATTTAAGCCTTAATGTTTTCACTAATGTTTTGTTCAATATTTAGTTAGCCTAAGGTTTAGACCTTTAATCTTTATAAGTTGAAATTCAACTTCGGATATGAGCACGTCTTGAGATTTAATATTTCTCATGAATCAATTATAAGTAGACATACTCTGAGTGTAACTACAGAGTTCAACTTAAGTATATTTAGGTATATAGATAACAAACATACATGGTGAGTTAGGTTTAATGGATTTTTCTTGTTTTAAGCAATTTTATTCTTTTTATTGTTTTTTGAAATTAAGTGAATAAATTTTGAATAAAAGTGCAGAAAAAATAAAGTTCAAAAAAGTAAAAGACACAAGAGATTTATCTTAACTCCCCTTATCAATCAAGATTACATCTAGTCGCTTCACACCTTAAAAGATTTTCCACTATATTAGATCTTTATACAAGTCTCACACTAAGACATCTCTTACTATTTTATAACATAAACATGAAAGCACACCACTTTATTTTTCACAACACTTACAGGAAAGTTTTACCTCATACCCCTACATTTATTCCTACACCCCTACATTTCATAAAAATACCAATTTTATTCTTATATATTTTAAACTAATTTATTATTTTATCTTTATTTTTTTAAAAAAATTTGTGTACCAGAAGACTTTACAAAAGAGTTCCGGTAATCATTTTTCAAACATTTTTTCAATATTTTTTTTTGTATACCGGAAGACTTTGCAAAAGAGTTCCGGTAGTCAATTTTTGTGTATCGGAAGACTTTGCAAAAGAGTTCCGGTAGTCACTTTTCAAGCTTTTTTTAAAATATTTTTTTGTGTACCGGAAGACTTTGCAAAAGAGTTCCAGAAGTCAATTTTTGTGTACCGGAAGACTTTGCAAAAGAGTTCCGGTAGTCACTTTTCAAACATTTTTTAAATATTTTTTGTGTGTACAGGAAGACTTTGGAAAAGAGTTCCGGTAGTCAATTTTTGTGTATCGGAAGACTTTGCAAAAGAGTTCCAGTACTCATTTTTCAAACATTTTTTTAATTTTTTTTATACTGGAAGACTTTACAAAAGAGTTCCGGTAGTCAATTTTTGTGTACCGGAACTCTTTTGCAAAGTCTTCCAGTACACACAAAAAAAATTAAAAAATACTATCGGAACTCTTTTGCAAACTCTTCCGGTACGCAAAATAAAATTTAAAAAATATTTAAAAATAAAATAATAAATTAGTTAAAAATATATAAGGATAAAATTGGCACTTTTTATAAAATGTAGGGGTACATGGATAAATGTAGGGGTATAAAGTAAAGTTTTCCACTTGTAGAAATCACACAATTTTCTTCTACAATTGCTTGTCACCACACCTTGGTGAATAAGTTACAACAATATGATACAAAGATACTTTGAGTAACAATGATTTTGGACACTTTCCAAAATTCATAAAATTGATCTTTCCTTTCCACCAAACAATTCACAATTATATAGAACTTAAATGCTTAAAGGTTTGGTGAAACTTTTGTATAATATATGAAAATTATGTAGGAAAAGTTTCCATGATATTCCCTCTGTTTCAACATGACTTTCGTTTTATCAAATTAAATTTGTTTCAAAATGATTTGTCATTCTCACTTTTCAGTGTAGAAATGATGACTATTTTTCCAATTATATCATTAAATTATTATTCTCTACACTACTTCCAACATATTAATAAGGTTAATTTAGTAAAAGTGTAGTATTTCATAACAATAGCATTCCTTAATCTATGTGCAAAAACCTTAAACGACCGTCATTTTGAAATAGAGGGAGTATTTGAGAAAGAACACTTGAAAATAATTTTAATTGTATGAAAATTTGTGTGAAAGAGGTTATTGTAAAACCTGATGTATTTTGTCTTAAATATATCATATGATGCCCATTGGATTTAATGTAATGATTTAGGGAAGTTCTATGAACATATGCAATGAATTGCTTGAATGGTGCAATCGACTGTCATGTTTGTAAAGTTCAAATTTTTTCAGCCAGATCCATGTTGCAGTTGATTGCATAGATGAATAAATTGTTGGTGTAAGCCCTAGAGGCCAATACTTTTGGTACTTGTATCGAATTATTTATTAATAATAAAAGGCATTTTCTTTATTATGGTTGATTAATAAAGTCCCTAGAATAGATAGTCCGTTTAATGTATTAAGTGTGACTTAATCATGAGAACCCATTAAACATAAGGGCACTATTCTTAAAGTATCCGTAGTCGAGCTTTAATGTGAAGTGGGATAACGTTAAAGCATTAAGACTATTATGTTTGTAGACTGATGATCACATCTCATGGATCATGGATAAAGAGTTATCAAGTCTTAAACATAGGTATGAATATTAGGAGTAATATTTGTACCGGATTGACCCGCTATGAGAATACTATATAGAAAGTTATGCAAAGTGTCATAAGTTATTCTCATGGTGATAATAGTGTATACCACTCTTCGACCTGAAACCACTATGGATCCTAGATGTAGAGTTGAGTGCCTTATTACTGATCCAACGTTATCTGTAACTGGATGACCATAAAGACAGTTGATGAGTACTCCACAAAGCATGCTGAGGGACATGAGTGTCCTAGATAGAATTTGTCAATCCTGTGTAACAGGATAAATGTCTATGGGCCCAATATTGAACTGGACAAGGGTGACACGGTCTATACCTTGTGTTCAATATAGACATAAGGGCAAAGGGGTAATTATACACATAATTATTATCACAGGAGGTTTTGTCAGATCACATGACATTTTCGTGACTTGGGTAGCAGTGATGTGTTGCTAGATACCGCTCACTGTTTATTATGTTAAATGCGTGATTTAATATAATTGCCAACGCCGCGAAAACCTATAGGGTCACACACAAAGGACGGATTGATGAGAGATAGAATAATTAAGGAACATCGTAAGGTACGGTGTACTTAAGCAGAATACGAAATATGGTAAGGTACCAAATACTTAAGTGATTTTGGCATATTATGAGATATAGGCCAAAATGCACTTAAGTGGGCTTTTTGGCTTGAAGCCCACACAAGTGGTTCTATAAATAGAGCTCTTGTGCAGAAGCTTTGTATGGGAATACAACACAACTGAAGAGTTGGAATTTCGTATCTCTCTCTCACTCAAAGCCTTCATTCATAACAGCTAGCACTGCGATTGAAGGAATCCGTTCGTGTGGACTGAGTAGAGACATTGTCATCGTTCAACGTTCGTGATCGCCCCGTGGATCTGTATCAAAGGTTTTGATCATTATCAGAGATCTGCACCAAAGGTTTGAAACACCACAAGAGGTAACGATTCTATCACTGATCATGCCCATTCGTAAGGATCACTAAATGGAGAAATTTTTAAATTCCACTGTGCCTTGGATGGCTATTCTCCAACAGTGGTATCAGAGCCACTTACGAAACCATGAATCTGATATCTGTTTTTGTTATGTAATAATATGATTAAAACAGAATGAATCAAAGGTTAAATTGAGATCGATCAAGTTACATATATGTGATATATGTGGTCCTAATGTAAAATACATTATATATGATATAATGTTCTTGTTTCGTTCATTCAAAACCTCGATGATTATTTTCCTTTGAGCGATCAATGGTCGTTTGCTTCTTGATCCGACATTAGTATGGTGAAGCAATGACGTGTTGATCAATCATACTGAATTAACAATCGAGACGTGTTTGACGGTCTGAAATTGGTGCATTAGGGTTAGTGACGGCACAAGGGTTGTGTTGTCAGAGAGTTATGCGATTGGGGTTTGAACGCACAAGAGTTGTGCTTCCTAAACACTTTTTGGAACAGTGTTAACCGGTTAACGCGTATGGTTAACCGGTTAACGGAATGCGAAATAAATTTTTTGAGATTTTCAAACAGTGTTAATCGGTTAACGCATTTGGTTAACCGGTTAACGCATTTGGTTAACCGGTTAACGCAAGGCAGAAAACAATTTTTCAGATTTCAAAACAGTGTTAACCGGTTAACGCATATGGTTAACCGGTTAACGCAAGGAAATTTTCGCCCATTCGGCTAACTCAGTGCTTTAAAAGTGTCAAGTGTTGATACGAAAAGCGACATTGATTTTAAATGAATTATTCATTAAAATGTGATGATCGGTCGTCGAAATTTAATTTGATTTTAATTAATTAAAGGAATTAATTATAATAATAATAAAGTGTTTATTATTGTCTTGTGGTGATCGGTTATGGCCTTAGTTTTCCTTTGTTTTGTTTTGGGTTTTTAAAATACGACCTGCGTGTCGTGCCTCTCTCTTAATCTCCCAAATGTAACTTCTTTTCTCATCTCACTCCCTCGTATGTAAAACGAGTTTCTTTCATGTAATATAATGATATGAAGAAAGCAAAGAAGTCAATGCCAAAGGAGGACAACCTTGAAGGTCTTGCTTGGAGAAGCTTAGATCGTTGTAGGTTAGCTTAGGTTCTCTCATTGGCTTGGGAGAACAATTGCGCTAGGGGCCATAACTGTTTCATTTTGTTTGTATGTATGTTGATGCATGTGAATGTATGTTGATGCATGTGAGAGACGGTTTATATGATAAACAAGCCGGTGAGATCAGAAAAATTGCAATTCCCTCAAAATAAATATTAAGTTTTAAGCTTTCCAAGTTTTAACACTCATCAAGACTAGTATCGAATAATGTAGGTTTCGCCTACGCGAAGTGCATGTTCTATATTAGTAAGGTGCGATGGGATAATTGTAATATCCAACTGTTAAAACAATGGGTCAAACTTAACTAAACAAATTATAATAAGATTATATATATGTTTAGAAGCAAGAGTTGGGAATGATCCATATGATGGATTAGAATAAGGAGTTATTCGCTGTCGCATTACGCGAAAAATCGGCGGGAAACAAGAACAACAGAACCGCCACCGTGCGTTATTTATCCCAAAAGAGGGAAAGGAAACGCTCAGAGTAAACCTGGAAAAAGCATGGTCTCGCGACCAAAGAGAATGGGATCGGGAGTCGGTTATGCGAAGGGAAGGTGTAACACCCTTCTAAAATATCCCAAATATTTAATCAAAATAACAAATATGTATCTATCAGAGTAAATATGCAATTAAGGGTGTCACACAATATTTCACACTATTCATCAAAGTAGATTGTCATGCTCATTTATTTATCAAATAAAACTGTTGCATAATACGCAGCGGATAGAGATCAAATCGATCATTCAAAACATGCAACATACTACATGTAAACTGGTTCAACAATCATCAACAACACAATTAAAATGTTCCCTCCCGATGTTACATCTATCAGAGCATGACCCACTAAGGAGACTACACTAGACTCCAAGCATTAGCTTCTACTCAACTCATTGCTCGTTACCTGAAAAATAGTTGTAAGGGTGAGTTCCTCAATCGATATAGTAAGCATTATAAAATATCATGTCATGTTAAGTAATTTAACACATTAATCACCCTAATCATATCACACATTCAGTAACGGCACATCAACCCAATTATCATACTCAATACTACACAATTCATACTCATACTCAATGTCAACACAACCACACGTATAATATTGGAATACATCCATTCATATTATACGCCATACATACATTATGAAATGAGACTCCACACATGCGTTACCGACTATTCTTGAACATATAGTTCAAGCTCACCGATCAAATCCAGATACGGCTACTAAGCTCACTAGTCCCACTCATTTGAGATCTAGTGACTCACTCACTAATTCCTCACCATGGGAATTAGCTACAACCCCAAAGGCTATGCTATGCACACTAATCACCTAGCATGCAAACATCAACAACGAATCCACAATGATTCACTCACTAATTCCTCACCATGGGAATTAGCTACAGCCCCAAAGGCTATGCTATGCACGCTAATCATCTAACAATGCAACATCAACAACAATCCACAATGGACATATGCTCACACTCTAAGCCATACAACAGTCCATTCACAAATACATGCATAATATATACATTCACAACATTATGCATATCATCATACATCATCAACACATGTATCAAACACCATATCATGTCAAATAATTAATCACAGTATTAGCACACTCTACTAATACCCTTACTACTCAAAACAACAGGAAATAATCCCTATTACATCATCCGCCAACATATGCCAACCATCAATTAAGTACACAACATTTAAAACACCAATTTTCCACTCTGCAACAGTGTTAACCGGTTAACGCCCTGGGTTAACCGGTTAACGCAGCACAAACACGCTTCCTGCCCAAAACTTAACAGTGTTAACCGGTTAACGCCCTGGGTTAACCGGTTAACGCAGACAGAACAACAATATCTCAGCAATCACAACAGTGTTAACCGGTTAACACCCTGGGTTAACCGGTTAACGCAGACAAAACAACAATTTTACACAATACAACACAGTGTTAACCGGTTAACACCCTGGGTTAACCGGTTAACGCAAGACAGAAAGCTGTTCCTGCGCTAACACAAGGCAGAATGCAGGATTCTCCGCATTTTCCGCCGTTGGAGGACTTCCGGACCTCCGATTCCAATTCCGTAACAAGCTATACGTCCAGCAAATTACGACTCACATGACTATCGATTCAATTACAGTTTTTAACACAGTTTATCCAACGTAATTTTCAGCATTCACAATCCCAATTAGGGTCAATTCAACGGTTTATCACTACCCATTACATGCTAATCCATAATACCCATTAAACGACGATAAACCCCCCTTACCTGAGTTAATCCGGCGAATCTTTTAGCTTCAAGCTCTTCCTTCTTCAACCTTCTTCCTCTTGTTCTGCCTCTTTGCCCTTTCTCCACTTTCCACTTTTCAGCCGCTTCTCTGTTTTTCACGTAAAAACCCTTTCTTTACCAAATGGACTCTTTTTCTTATTTCCAACTTATATATATTTTCCAATAATTATTATTCCAATAATAATAATAATAATCCAATAATTCCAATTATTTAGTTAAATTAATAAATATAATATTAACTTAAATTAAATAATTATCTTATTTTTATCGGGGTGTTACAACTCTCCCCCACTAAAAGAGTTTTCGTCCTCGAAAACATACCTCCAGCGAACAACTCCGGATAAGACTCCTTCATCTGACTCTCCAGTTCCCAAGTCACATTGCCACCTGCTGGTCCTCCCCAAGCTACCTTCACCAAGGCAATCTCTTTACCCCGCAACTGCTTCAACTCTCGTTCCTCGATCCTCATAGGTGATGTTTCAACAGTCAGGTTATCTCTCACCTGTACATCATCTATTTGGACTACATGCGACGGATCATGAATGTACCTCCTCAACTGAGACACATGAAAAACCTCATGCAAATTCGCAAGCGACGGCGGTAAAGCGATACGATAGGCTACCTCCCCTATCCTCTCCAAAATCTGATAAGGACCAATAAATCGAGGTGTCAACTTCCTCGACTTCAAAGCTCGACCAACCCCAGTTATCGGAGTAACACGAAGAAACACATGATCTCCCTCTTGGAACTCAAGTGACTTCCTCCTCTTGTCATGATAACTCTTCTGACGACTCTGAGCAATTCTCATCTTCTCCTGAATCATCTTAATCTTTTCCGTAGTCTGTTGAACAATCTCCGGTCCAACCACAACACTCTCACCGGACTCATACCAACATAAAGGTGTCCGACATCTCCTACCATACAAAGCTTCAAACGGTGCCATACCAATGCTCGAATGAAAACTATTGTTGTAGGTAAACTCAATCAAAGGCAAATAACAATCCCAAGCACCTCCCTTTTCCAAAACACAAGCCCTCAAAAGATCCTCTAGTGACTGAATCGTCCTCTCAGTCTGACCATCAGTCTGCGGATGATATGCAGAACTCAATCTCAGCTTAGTTCCCACAGCCCTCTGCAAACCTTCCCAGAACTTCGATGTAAATCTAGGATCTCTGTCCGAAACAATACTCGACGGAATACCATGCAAACTCACAATCTTCTCAATATACAACTCAGCTAATTTCTCTAACGGATAATCCATTCTGATCGAAATGAAATGAGCCGACTTTGTCAATCTGTCAACAATCACCCAAATAGCTTCACAATTCTTATTTGTCCTCGGCAAACCAGACACAAAATCCATACTGATACTATCCCACTTCCACTCTGGAATAGTCAACGGTTGCATTAGCCCAGACGGCTTCTGATGCTCAATCTTTGACTTCTGACAAGTCAAACAGGAATAAACAAAACTCGCAATTTCTCTTTTCATTCCCGGCCACTAAAATAACTTTTTCAAATCATGATACATCTTCGTAGCTCCAGGATGAATACTCAGGCCACTACGATGTCCTTCCTCCAGAATACTCTTCTTAAGTTCGGTAACATCCGGAATACACACCCGATTACCAAATTTCAAAACACCATTCTCATCAACTCTGAATTCACCACCTTGACCTTGATTCACTAGAGTCAACTTATCAACCAAAAACACATCGGATTTCTGACCCTCTCTAATCTCATCCAGAATACCACTCTTTAATTTCAACATTCCCAATTTAACACTATTGTGAGTACTCTCACACACCAAACTCAAGTCTCTAAACTGCTCAATTAAATCCAATTCCCTAACCATTAACATAGACATATGCAATGATTTCCGACTCAATGCATCAGCCACTACGTTTGCTATACCCGGATGGTAATTCAAACCAAAGTCATAATCCTTCAGAAATTCTAACCATCTCCTCTGTCTCATATTCAGCTCTTTCTGATCAAACAAATACTTTAAACTTTTATGGTCACTGAAAACCTCAAATCTTGATCCATACAAGTAATGCCTCCATAACTTCAGAACAAATACCACAGCTGCCAACTCTAAATCGTGTGTCGGATAGTTCCTCTCATGAACCCTCAGTTGTCTCGAAGCATAAGCTATAACCTGCTTATTCTGCATCAACACACCACCCAAACCCAACAATGAAGCATCACAGTAAACCTCAAATGGTTCCGACGGACTCGGTAATATCAGAATAGGAGCAATAGTTAACCTTCTCTTTAACTCTTGGAACCCTTCTTCACATTTTGAGTCCCAAACAAACGCTTGCCCCTTTCTGGTCAACATCGTCAACGGTAACGCCAACTTAGAAAATCCCTCAATGAACTTCCTATAATAACCAGCCAATCCAAGGAAACTTCGAATCTCAGCAACAGACTTCGGAGCTTCCCACTTAGACACCGCTTCTATCTTAGAAGGATCAACAGCAACACCATCTCTTGAGATCACATGACCAAGAAAACTAACCTCTTCTAACCAAAATTCACACTTGGACAGTTTAGCAAATAACTTCTTTTCTCGGAGAACTTCTAAAACCACTTTCAAATGTTCAGCATGCTCTTCTTCAGATTTCGAATACACCAAAATGTCGTCAATAAACACCACAACAAACTTATCTAGGTACGGATGGAAAATCCTATTCATATACTCCATAAATACTCCAGGCGCATTAGTCACACCAAAAGGCATTACAGAATACTCATAATGTCCATACCTTGTTCTGAAAGCAGTCTTCTGAATATCCTCAGTTTTCACACGTATCTGATGATACCCAGATCTCAAATCTATCTTGCTGAACACACTCGCACCAACCAATTGATCCATCAAATCATCAATCCTCGGCAAAGGATACCGATTCTTGATCGTCACTTTATTCAGTTGCCTGTAGTCCACACACAACCTCATAGTACCTTCTTTCTTTTTAACCAATAACACTGGTGCACCCCACGGTGACACACTCGGACGAATAAATTTCTTATCCAACAAATCTTCCAACTGACTCTTCAATTCAGTTAACTCAACAGCAGACATACGGTACGGAGCCATCGATATCGGCCTAGTACCAGGCACCAAATCAATCGAGAACTCAACTTCATGCTCTGGCGGTAATTCATTCACTTCTTCCGGAAACACATCAGGAAAATCACACACCACAGCTAGATCGCAAATCACCAGTTTATCTTTAGCCTCCAAAGTCGCTAACAGCATAAACAACTCTGCCCCATCTGCTACTGCCTCATTCACCTGCCTCGCTGATAGAACCAAACTCTCTCCTTCCTCAATCTCAGGAAAGATCACAGTCTTATCAAAACAGTTGATAGAAACCCGGTTAGACACCAACCAGTTCATACCCAAGATAACGTCAATCTGCACTAGTGGAAGACACACAAGGTCCATCCCAAAGTCTCTACCAAAAATACTCAAAGGACAATTTAAACAAACTGAAGTAGTAGTCACTGAACCCTTCGCAGGAGTATCAATCACCATACTACCATGCATCTCAGATATCTCTAACTTAAGTTTCACAGCACAATCCAAAGATATAAAGGAATGAGTAGCACCTGTGTCGATAATAGCTACAAGAGGAAAGCCATTAATATAACACGTACCTCTGATCAAACGATCATCTGCAGAAGTCTCAGAACCCGATAAGGCAAAGACCTTGCCTCCTGACTGATTCTCTTTCTTCGGCTTAGGACACTGTGGACTGATATGACCCACCTCTCCACAGTTGAAACAAGTTACAGTCTTCAACCGGCACTCTGCAGCCAAATGACCACCTTTGCCACACTTGAAACACTTCATCTCAGCACTGGTACACTCATGGACACGATGTCCAGCCCGACCACATCTATAACACTTAGCAGGGGCGCTAGAGTCTCCCCCACTAGGCCTCTTCATCCCACTCTGCTTCTGAAAACCTTTGCCAGCTGCATACGGTTTTCCACGATCATTCTGATTCTTGCCTTTCCTATCAACCCTTTGCTGATAGCTCTCTGCTCTGGCTTTGGAATCCTGTTCAAAAATCCTGCAACAGTCAACCAAGTCAGAAAACACTCTGATCCGTTGGTATCCAATAGCCTGCTTGATCTCGGGACGTAACCCGTTCTCAAACTTCACACATTTCGAAAATTCTCCAGCAGCCTCATTATAGGGAGTATAATACTTTGACAGCTCTGTGAACTTAGCAGCATACTCAGTAACAGACCTGTTACCCTGTTTCAATTCCAAGAACTCTATCTCTTTCTTTCCTCTGACATCCTCTGGAAAGTACTTCCTCAGAAATCTCTCTCTGAATACAGCCCAAGTGATCTCAGCATTCCCAGCAGTTTCCAACTCAGTGCGGGTAGCAACCCACCAATCATCTGCTTCTTCTGACAGCATATGCGTACCGAACCTGACCTTCTGGTTATCGGCACACTCAGTCACTCGGAAGATTCTCTCTATCTCCTTCAACCACTTCTGAGCGCCATCTGGATCGTATGCTCCCTTGAACATTGGAGGATTGTTCTTCTGGAACTCACTCAATTGACGAGCAGCTCCCATTCCCACAACATTCGGATTCCCTCCAAGTACTCCAGCTAGCATACCCAGAGCCTCAGCAATCGCAGCATCGTCTCTACCTCTTCCAGCCATCTCTATTCTGAAAACCCAACAAGCTAAAACAATAAGTACTGATAGGGTTACACAACACCTATCCTGTACAGGGGAAACAGAATAATTACGACTCGACTCGACCGACTATGCTCTGATACCACTAATGTAACACCCTTCTAAAATATCCCAAATATTTAATCAAAATAACAAATATGTATCTATCAGAGTAAATATGCAATTAAGGGTGTCACACAATATTTCACACTATTCATCAAAGTAGCTTGTCATGCTCATTTATTTATCAAATAAAACTGTTGCATAATACGCAGCGGATAGAGATCAAATCGATCATTCAAAACATGCAACATACTACATGTAAACTGGTTCAACAATCATCAACAACACAATTAAAATGTTCCCTCCCGATGTTACATCTATCAGAGCATGACCCACTAAGGAGACTACACTAGACTCCAAGCATTAGCTTCTACTCAACTCATTGCTCGTTACCTGAAAAATAGTTGTAAGGGTGAGTTCCTCAATCGATATAGTAAGCATTATAAAATATCATGTCATGTTAAGTAATTTAACACATTAATCACCCTAATCATATCACACATTCAGTAACGGCACATCAACCCAATTATCATACTCAATACTACACAATTCATACTCATACTCAATGTCAACACAACCACACGTATAATATTGGAATACATCCATTCATATTATACGCCATACATACATTATGAAATGAGACTCCACACATGCGTTACCGACTATTCTTGAACATATAGTTCAAGCTCACCGATCAAATCCAGATACGGCTACTAAGCTCACTAGTCTCACTCATTTGAGATCTAGTGACTCACTCACTAATTCCTCACCATGGGAATTAGCTACAGCCCCAAAGGCTATGCTATGCACACTAATCACCTAGCATGCAAACATCAACAACGAATCCACAATGATTCACTCACTAATTCCTCACCATGGGAATTAGCTACAGCCCCAAAGGCTATGCTATGCACGCTAATCATCTAGCAATGCAACATCAACAACAATCCACAATGGACATATGCTCACACTCTAAGCCATACAACAGTCCATTCACAAATACATGCATAATATATACATTCACAACATTATGCATATCATCATACATCATCAACACATGTATCAAACACCATATCATGTCAAATAATTAATCACAGTATTAGCACACTCTACTAATACCCTTACTACTCAAAACAACAGGAAATAATCCCTATTACATCATCCGCCAACATATGCCAACCATCAATTAAGTACACAACATTTAAAACACCAATTTTCCACTCTGCAACAGTGTTAACCGGTTAACGCCCTGGGTTAACCGGTTAACGCAGCACAAACACGCTTCCTGCCCAAAACTTAACAGTGTTAACCGGTTAACGCCCTGGGTTAACCGGTTAACGCAGACAGAACAGCAATATCTCAGCAATCACAACAGTGTTAACCGGTTAACACCCTGGGTTAACCGGTTAACGCAGACAAAACAGCAATTTTACACAATACAACACAGTGTTAACCGGTTAACACCCTGGGTTAACCGGTTAACGCAAGACAGAAAGCTGTTCCTGCGCTAACACAAGGCAGAATGCAGGATTCTCCGCATTTTCCGCCGTTGGAGGACTTCCGGACCTCCGATTCCAATTCCGTAACAAGCTATACGTCCAGCAAATTACGACTCACACGACTATCGATTCAATTACAGTTTTTAACACAGTTTATCCAACGTAATTTTCAGCATTCACAATCCCAATTAGGGTCAATTCAACGGTTTATCACTACCCATTACATGCTAATCCATAATACCCATTAAACGACGATAAACCCCCCTTACCTGAGTTAATCCGGCGAATCTTTTAGCTTCAAGCTCTTCCTTCTTCAACCTTCTTCCTCTTGTTCTGCCTCTTTGCCCTTTCTCCACTTTCCACTTTTCAGCCGCTTCTCTGTTTTTCACGTAAAAACCCTTTCTTTACCAAATGGACTTTTTTTCTTATTTCCAACTTATATATATTTTCCAATAATTATTATTCCAATAATAATAATAATAATAATAATCCAATAATTCCAATTATTTAGTTAAATTAATAAATATAATATTAACTTAAATTAAATAATTATCTTATTTTTATCGGGGTGTTACAGAAGGTATTAGCACCCCTACGCATCCGTCGTACTCGACGGGATCCACGCACAAAAGGAAGGAATATGGTTGCTAAAACACTGCTCACAAACAAACATACTGGCTGAAAGAGACACAAGAAAATAAACAAGACTGACTCGGCAGGATATCGCATCCTGGGCCTACTTAGTCTATCAAGCATAGACATCAGAGTCTAAGTAGTTCGGACTGGGGGGAAACACATGCTCGCTAGGATGTCGCATCCTATGCATACGTATCTTCTTGGACAAAGAAGAATCAGAGCACCCGTAGCTCGGCTCACGCACACAAACAAAACAACACAGGAAATCGACTGCCAATCGTTGGGCTTACGTCAAACTCCACACAAAAATGGGCAAACATGGAACCCGAATGCCAATCGATGGACTTACATCAGCTTCCGAACCAAACACCCCCACATTGGAAACCAGATGCCACTTGATGGACTTATACCGGACTCCAAGCACACAACAAGAGGATACGGAATGCCAATCGCTGGTCTTACATCCGTCTCCTGACACACACAAGACAAAACAAAAAAAGCGCCCGGAGAGATCTGCTCATCTCCTGCCTACGTACCTCATCTGGTATGAGGATCAGGGCGACGTAGTTCCCCTACGAAGGGACACAGGACTAGCCTAACCAGATAACAGAGGGAGACACAACTAGGGAGACTACGACTCGAGCCTAGATGTTATCATGCAAATCATCCCTAAGTTAAGGTTGCTATCTAACTTGCACAGGAAGCAAGCTATCCTAAACATGACTTGCACAGGAAGCAAGCCAAACTAACCCTAACTTGCACATGAAGCAAGCTAAAACAAACACACAAGCACAAATAGCACACATTATATGCAATCAGTTGGCTCAATCAAGGTTAGGTTTTAGTCGAGGGGTCATATCAACCTCGACAAACAAACCACTGTATCAGGGTGAGGTTAGCTCTTAACCTTGACATTGAGAGTCAAGGTGAAGCAGATGAAAGGTGAGTGAAGATGAGACTTCACAGCTCTTATCCCTGGCCTGAGAGAGCTTAAGACAAGAATGTGTGGGTTCAGAAAGTGGGAACCCTTCTACACATATGACTGACACAATGTACAATGATCTTGGGCTAGTATCTGCAATGCATCAACACAGTAGTGTGAGCAAAGCAGATGACACACAGAATTGCAGGGGATGGATTGCACATCCCTGGTATCTGCCAATGCCTCTTCACTTAGGAGGTCTTTGAATATGTACAAGGACAAAAGTAAACAAACACAAACATCGCCTCTTAAGGAGGACTTCAGACAGGTGCCTGGCCAAGTAACAGGCCAGGTCTTCCAGACTACATGGAGTTAGGATGTTATACCTCAATGCTCAAGCTATCAAGCAAAGCAAGAGCAAGTTCACAAGGGAACTAAAGCGACTAAAGTACCTGAAAACAATCCAAGATAATCAGTACTAAACTCAAACAGAAATCAAACAACAAATGTCAACAGTTAACTGTACAAATGTACACTAGCAAACAAAAGTCAATGCACAAAGGTGCAAGCCATAAGGCACAAGGTACAAGTCTCAAACCCTACAAAATAAACCAAAGTTAGTCATCAACAATCAATAGGTCAACTCCAATTGAGTAAGCATCATTAAGCATGGCAATTGTGCCCTTTGACCTGAAACAAAGCTTAAATGTGAGAGCACAAACCACTAGTACAAGACTAGGGTCAAAATGAGAGCAAAAAATCAAAACAGAACATGAAACTTATCCAAAATCAAGATCAAACAATTAAGAATCCAATCCAAGTGGTTGCACATTCATATCATTCATCAATATCATTTCATGAATCAAAGAGTACAAAATATGCAATTAGAAGCTCATAGAAGTCAACAGAATGGTTCAACTCCAATCAACTCACAAACATTTCAATAAATCCTCAAAAAATTCATGGCTAAACAGCACTCATTCAATGATCTACACACCAAATTTCAGCTCATTTGAACCAAGGGAAGTAAGTCAATGAAATTCAAAAAGTCCAGACATCATCAAGCAAGCTCATACGAGGCATCAAAACATGCATCCACTTCAAGCAATCATAAAACAGAGGAAAAACATGATAAATGAATGAGAC
The DNA here is from genome assembly GCF_024323335.1 of Lathyrus oleraceus. Lineage (NCBI taxonomy): Eukaryota > Viridiplantae > Streptophyta > Magnoliopsida > Fabales > Fabaceae > Lathyrus > Lathyrus oleraceus. The sequence continues at coordinate 454,096,726 of NC_066579.1, forward strand.
CAAATCTATGGTGAACTTCAAAATGTCTATAATACACATGCCAAATTCCAAGTCCATCCAATTAATAACCAGAATTTCACAAATCAAATAAAAACATGTCTCACAAGAAGTCAACAATTGGTCAAACAGGGGAGAAATTATCCAACAAATAGGAAATGCATTCAAAAATTCCAGAAAAAATCACAAGCATTCTCAACATTCATAAGTATCAACATGCAAAAATTCAAGTCATTTGGAGTTCATATAGCATGGTAACAAAAATCAACAAGTTGGACATGGATGGTGTGACACAAATTGTCACACCTCTATTCAAAAAATCATATCTCATCAACCAACAACGATAAAATCACAAACTCTATACCAAAATGACTATGAACATGTCTAGTTTAAGCACAAAAAATTTCAGCCTCATTGGATTAAGCACCATCATTTCACAAGCAAAATGGCAAGGCATACACAAATTGGACACACATGAGAAAACCCTAGACAATTTAAAAATCCATACGTGCATAAATTCTGGAAAAAACACCATAAAAAACTAGAGATCATGAGGAACATTTCACAAAAAATCCCACATTATTTGGACAAATATTGAAGGAGCTATGAATTTTCTAAGATTGAAGATCAAAATGAAATTAAAATTGAGAATGAAAATGATTTAATTGAATTAAATGGCTGAAATGGCAATTTCGTAAATACTAAGCCACTTAAGTGAAACGCCGCGTTTCACTTAAGGGCGTGGCATGCTCTGATTGGATTCATGGCCCACGAACACGATTTCCATGCAAACAAAACAAAACCAAAATCAAACGTGGTCTGGCAGTGAGAAAATTAGGGTTTATGAACGTGTTCATACGTTCTTCACACAAAACCCAGCTCATGAACACTTTGTAACCAAAATCAACAAACGATATGCCATTGTGTTCATCTCATCATGCATAACAACAATATAACAATGATTTAACCTAATTCAAACTATCATGGACGAATCGAACAGAATAACATCCAACCATCAAACTTCATTTCAACATATCTCTCTTAATACTCAATGATATTTCACGATTTAAAGTTCATTACAACCATCATGGCAAGATCTATGATAAGCATATCATGATTTCAGCAACTGCAATGGTCGAAAATTTACCTTCAAGTGATGACAGTGTTGATTTCGTGATTTCTTGGCTTGGGTAAGTTGAAACAGAAGCACTTTGATGTTTATGTTGATGAAGGGAAGGAGAATCGTGGCTCAACCTTGCTTGATTATGTTCAAATCACCAGCTGCCATGGGAGGTGCTTGGATGTAACAGTCACGATTTAGCTGAAACAGTGATGAGTCCTTGCTCCAAATCACTTCCAATGTGCTTGTGGATGGTGAATCAAGGAAGAAATGGTGTTGTGCTCTTGGAGAATTTTGCAGAAAAATCAAGATGAAGAAATGAGAGAGTTTTTCTTTTTTTAGATCTAGATCTGAGTAAGAGTGGATGTTCATTGTGTTTTCTGTTAGAATTAACCATATATACCAACTGTTAATGAACTTTGTTAATTATGGTTAAGCAAAATGCAAATGGTTAATGAAAATGAGTGTTATGGCCAAATTGCTAAATCACCTCATTATGCATGGGGTGCATGCTACAGTGCACGAAAATGGGCCTAAACATATTCCAAATATGATTTTCAGTCAAATGCAATTGGTAGAAAGTGTAGAAAGTGTTTATTTTGAAAGTCACTTTTTTAACTATCCCTTTTTAAATTCAAGTCACTTGAAAAATGTCATTTTGATTGGATGATTTTTGATGAAATGCGATGAAGTATTTGGATAGAACATGTCAAATGTGACTTGTAGCAAAAAACCTCACTCAATTTGGCCAAATGGTTCAAGAGTTATGCCACTTTGAAGTTCAAAAATGCTTGACAATGATTTGATCATAACTTGCCAACCACACATGAGAAATGAGTGTTCTTGGACTTTTTGGAAATGGGAGAACAAGAACTTCAACTTTCATGTTGGACAAAAATTCATTTGAAGCTTGTATGATGATGTAAATTTGAGGAGAAGAACTTTCCATTTTTGGCAATTTCCAATTACAGGTCACTTACTATTTTTGGAAATCTTTCATCTGACCTCAAATTCTTCAATCTTGATCTTTGAAATGTCAAATGAGACTTGTATGGACATGAATGAGTCCTTTCAAACCATCTCCCACCTTCAAATCCTTGAATTCAGGCACAGTTGACCATAGTTGACTTTCTAGGGTTTCTGGGGGATTGAACAATGACTGATGACTTCTGAGCACCCAATCCTTGACCAAACCACTTCAAAAGGACCCATATGTCATGTGAACAAGTTGAACCAACCCTAGGGCTTTGCTTCCTTGAGAAATGCATTTGCTTGCTTGTTTGACTGATCCTCCTAACCAGTTGACCTAATCTTGTCTGATGACTTGCACTTGGGCAAAGGACAATGCAATGTTATGCAGTGGACTATGTTATGTTAATGACCTAATATGAAAATGAATGTACAAAAGGTAGGTGCAAATTTGAGGTGCTACATTCACCCAACTGAAATTTTCGAGAGTTGTATGAGATACAATTGGAAGGAGTTCCTACCTAAATAACCTAGTTTTGTGTAATCCGCCTACGCGGACTTAGAACGAAGTGAAATATGGATCTCGACCTACTAGAAAATCTTCCAACGGGATTTTCCGAATCAGATGATGAGGGTCATTTGTTTTGAGTAAAATAGTGGGAGCATATTTAATTAAAGGCCTAATTAAATATGTCAATGATACTTATATTTTCATTAATCCTTGTGTAGATTACCATGACAAAAAACACCTCTAACAACATATTGCGATCAAACCTTGACAAAGAAAAATTGTCTGGGACAAGTTTTCTGGATTGGTACCGAGACATGAGGATTGTCCTCAAACATAATAAAGGGAAAGGCAAGGAAGTTGCCAAACCCAAACTCACTAGTGCTGCCTTGAAGCCTAGTGGAAGCATAGAAAAGGAAGGCACCTGCTTCCATTGCGGTAAGACCGCACACTGGAAGAGGAACTGCCCAAAGTACCTGGAAGATAGGAAGAAAGGAGTAGAGACTCCAACTTCAAGTATTTTTGTTATTGAAATTAATTTATCTACTTCTGCATCATGGGTATTAGATACTGGATGCGGTTCTCACATTTGTACAAATGTGCATGGACTGAAAAGGAGTAGAGATTTGGCAAAAGGTGAAGTCGACCTACGAGTTGGCAATGGAGCAAAGGTTGCTGCCTTAGCCGTAGGAACTTATGAATTGACTTTACCTAGTGGTTTAATAATTCAGTTAGAGAACTATTATTATGTACCAGCAATTAGCAGGAATATTATTTCCGTTTCTTGTTTGGACAAGTTCGGTTTTTCATTCATAATAAAGAACAATTGTTGTTCAATTTATTTGAATGATATATTCTATGCTACTGCTCAAATGAACAATTGATTATATGTCCTTGATCTAGAAGTGTCAATTTATAACATTAATACTAAAAGGATGAAACCTAATGAGTTAAATCCAACTTACCTTTGGCATTGTCGATTAGGCCACATAAATGAGAAACGCATTTCCAAACTCCATAAAGATGGATTGTTGGACTCTTTTGATTATGAATCATATGAGACATGCAGATCTTGTTTAATTGGAAAGATGACAAAATCTCCATTCACAGGAAAAGGTGAAAGAGCTAATGATCTTTTGGCCCTCATACATACTGATGTATGTGGACCACTGAACATACCAGCCAGAGGAGGTTTTCAGTACTTCATCACATTCACTGATGATTTCAGTAGATATGGTTATGTGTATTTAATGAGACACAAATCAGAGTCCTTTGAAAAGTTCAAGGAATTCAAGAATGAAGTACAAAACCAACTGGGTAAGAATATTAAAACTCTTCGATCAGATCGAGGTGGTGAGTATTTAAGCCTAGAGTTTGATGACCATCTGAAAGAGTGTGGGATCCTATCCCAACTCACTCCTCCTGGAACACCCCAATGGAATGGTGTGTCTGAGAGAAGAAATCGAACCCTGTTGGACATGGTCCGATCCATGATGAGTCAAGCCGATCTTCCAAACTCCTTTTGGGGACATGCGTTGTTGACCGCAGCTTACACACTTAACCGTGTTCCATCCAAAAAGGTTGATAAGACACCATATGAGATATGGAGTGGTAAGAGACCACATATGTCTTACATGAAGATTTGGGGTTGCGAAGTTTATGTGAAACGACAAATTTCAACTAAGCTTGAGCCCAAATCTGACCAATGCTTATTTGTGGGGTATCCTAAAGAAACAAGAGGATATTACTTCTACAATCCTTCTGAGGGCAAAGTGTTTGTCGCTCGAACTGGAGTTTTCCTAGAAAAGGATTTTATTTCCAAAGGAACCAGTGGGAGGAAAGTAGAGCTTGAAGAAATTCAAGAATCACAAAGCATCAATACACCTATGGAGGAATTAGAGCAGGAAACACAAATGGTTGTGGAAGAGCAACCTGCTCAAGTAGAACAAGACCAGCGTAGGTCAGGCAGGATACGTCACCTACCTGAGAGATATGGATATCTCATAACAGATCAAGATGATGTATTACTCATGGATCAAGATGAGCCTGTGACCTACCAAGAGGCCATAACTGGTCCCGAGTCTGAGAAGTGGCTAGAGGCCATGAAATCCGAAATAGATTCCATGTACACTAACCAAGTTTGGAACTTGGTAGAGCCTCCTGTTGGAGTTAATCCTATAGGATGCAAGTGGGTCTTCAAAAAGAAGACTGACATGGATGGTAAGGTACATACCTATAAAGCAAGACTGGTTACAAAAGATATAAACCAATTCATGGGGTTGACTATGATGAAACCTTTTCACCAGTTGCAATGCTTAAATCTGTTCGGATTTTACTTGCTATTGCTGCATATCATGATTATGAAATATGGCAGATGGATGTCAAAACTGCTTTCTTTAACGGGAATCTTCTTGAGGATGTGTACATGACACAGCCTGAAGGATTTGACATACCAGAAGAAGCCCAAAAGATATGTAAGCTACAAAGATCAATCTATTGATTGAAGCAAGCTTCCAGAAGCTGGAATCTTCGTTTTGATGAAACGGTAAAACAATATGGATTCATCAAGAACGAAGATGAGCCTTGTGTCTACAAGAAGGTTAGTGGGAGCATGATCGTGTTCCTGGTGTTATATGTAGATGACATATTACTCATTGGAAACGATATCCCTACCCTGCAACAAGTAAAGACTTGGTTGGGGAAATGCTTTTCTATGAAGGACCTAGGTGAAGCAGCCTATATATTAGGAATCAAAATCTATAGAGATAGATCACAAAAACTACTTGGCCTAAGTCAGAGTACATACATAGACAAAGTGTTGAGACGCTTTCATATGCATGATTCCAAGAAAGGATTCATACCTATGCAATATGGCCTGTGTCTGTCAAAAACACAATCCCCTTCAACTAAGGAAGAAAGGGAACACATGAATGAGACTCCATATGCATCTGCAATAGGATCTATCATGTATGCCATTATATGTACTCGACCAGATGTCTCGTATGCTTTAAGTGTAACAAGTAGGTACCAATCTGATCCTGGTGATGCCCACTGGGTAGCTGTTAAGAATATTCTTAAGTACTTGAGAAGGACTAAGGAATCATTCTTGATATATGGAGGTTAGGAAGAGTTGACTGTAATTGGTTACACTGATGCTAGCTTCCAGACAGATAAGGATGACTTTAGATCGCAATCTGGTTATGTGTTTTGCTTGAACGGTGGCGCTGTGAGCTGGAAAAGTTCGAAGCAAGATACAGTTGCTGATTCTACGACCGAGGCCGAGTATATTGCTGCCTCAAGTGCAGCAAAGGAAGCTGTTTGGATCAGGAAGTTCATTAGTGAACTTGGCATAGTCCCTAGCATTGTGGATCCCATTGGTCTCTATTATGATAACAATGGTGCTATCGCACAAGCTAAGGAGCCTAGATCTCACCAACGATCCAAACACATACTTAGGCGTTATCATCTCATTCGAGAGATAATAGATAGAGGAGATGTGAAAATATGTAAAGCACCTACACTAGACAATATAGCTGACCCACTGACAAAGCCTCTTGCGCAGCAGAAGCATGATGGCCATACTAGATCAATGGGCATACGGGGTATGCCTGATTGGCTCTAGTGCTAGTGGGAGATTGTTGGTGTAAGCCCTAGAGGCCAATACTTTTGGTACTTGTATCGAATTATTTATTAATAATAAAAGGCATTTTCTTTATTATGGTTGATTAAAAAAGTCCCTAGAATAGATAGTCCGTTTAATGTATTAAGTGTGAATTAATCATGAGAACTCATTAAACATAAGGGCATTATTCTTAAAGTATCCGTAGTCGAGCTTTAATGTGAAGTGGGATAACGTTAAAGCATTAAGACTATTATGTTTGTAGACTGATGATCACATCTCATGGATCATGGATAAAGAGTTATCAAGTCTTAAACATAGGTATGAATATTAGGAGTAATATTTGTACCGGATTGACCCGCTATGAGAATACTATATAGAAAGTTATGCAAAGTGTCATAAGTTATTCTCATGGTGATAATAGTGTATACCACTCTTCGACCTGAAACCACTATGGATCCTAGATGTAGAGTTGAGTGCCTTATTACTGATCCAACGTTATCCGTAACTGGATAACCATAAAGACAGTTGATGAGTACTCCACAAAGCATGCTGAGGGACATGAGTGTCCTAGATGGAATTTGCCAATCCTGCGTAACAGGATAAATGTCTATGGGCCCAATATTGAACTGGACAAGGGTGACACGGTCTATACCTTGTGTTCAATATAGACATAAGGACAAAGGGGTAATTATACACATAATTATTATCACAAGAGGTTTTGTCAGATCACATGACATTTTCGTGACTTGGGTAGCAGTGATGTGTTGCTAGATACCGCTCACTGTTTATTATGTTAAATGCGTGATTTAATATAATTGCCAACGTCGCGAAAACCTATAGGGTCACACACAAAGGACGGATTGATGAGAGATAGAATAATTAAGGAACATCGTAAGGTACGGTGTACTTAAGCAGAATACGAAATATGGTAAGGTACCAAATACTTAAGTGATTTTGGCATATTATGAGATATAAGCCAAAATGCACTTAAGTGGGCTTTTTGGCTTGAAGCCCACACAAGTGGTTCTATAAATAGAGCTCTTGTGCAGAAGCTTTGTATGAGAATACAACACAACTGAAGAGTTGGAATTTCGTATCTCTCTCTCACTCAAAGCCTTCATTCATAACAGCTAGCACTGCGATTGAAGGAATCCGTTCGTGTGGACTGAGTAGAGACGTTGTCATCGTTCAACGTTCGTGATCGCCCCGTGGATCTGTATCAAAGGTTTTGATCATTATCAGAGATCTGCACCAAAGGTTTGAATCGCCACAAGAGGTAACGATTCTATCACTGATCATGCCCATTCGTAAGGATCACTAAATGGAGAAATTTTTAAATTCCGCTGCGCCTTGGATGGCTATTCTCCAACATAAATCGGTTGGCACCTATAAAAAACTTTCATTTTTTTCTGGAAAAATCATCATGCAATCGATTGCACTATTAAAAAAATTGAATTTTGGCCTTTTAAAAGTTGTGGCTTGAATGTCAATTATGCATTTGGGAAAAACTTTAGAGAGGATTGAATGAGATATTTTGTAGAGTTTATACAAATATGAATTGACATTATACCTTATCTCATAATCGAATATTTTTGATTTACATAACATCCATAAACTAATGCAAACTTGATTCTTGATTCCAAACTTTTTCTTCTTATATTTTTTCTTTGATTAGCTTTTGTCTTCATCAAAACTAAACTAAGATAGATGGTGAACATCTTCACGATCTCCCTATTTTTTATCATGATAAAATATATTGATGAGAAATTTTTGTTTGACACTTAATGCCCCCTATCTTGTATATCTCCTCTTTTATTTTGTAATTCATGCATTGTCTTTCCTATCCTGAAAATTAACGAAAAGAACCATCTTTTCTCCCATTTTTTGACATTATCAAAATGAAAAAGAGTATAATCCAAATTAAAGCAATACAGATAAATGATACATCATATATTAAAGTACTTATCTACTTCATAATGATTTGATGTCAATATTGATATTAATGTTGATGCTCTTCTAAAGTGATTATATTGATACCGATGAAATGCTTTTTGAAAATGCTAATATTTTCAATTCATCTTTAACCAAATAAAACTTTAATCTTACCATACCATATGGTCTTATTATATTTTGAACAATCAATCTTAATTTTATAATTTTACCACACGGTCTTCAAGTAAACCTACAAAATAAAATTAAAGTTTTTTCTAGATAGCCAATTTTTTTTGGGTACTCTTGGGTTAGTTCCTTTCTCAATAAATACATAATTTCCACTATGAATACCAAAGTTTCTTATATATAAAGCATTAGGAGTATGAACTTTTGTATTTAAAAAAAATATGCAGACTTAAATAAGTTCTTATCTTTAGAAACATAAGAATCATTTTTTAACATAAGACCTTGTCAGAATAAATCACAACGTGGACTTTCTTTGATTCCTCATTGTTGAATTTATTACTAGCCTTAACAAATATAATTTGATTTGTACTTGGTTTATCAAATTTAGAGTACCTAAGTCCACATTTATCAATAAACTATCTTTGTTTATTTAACACATTTTCTAAATCAAATTGTCATATCTCATATTTATGTTAGACTTGGTTCAATTCAACAAATTTTTATTCAAGAGTTTCAATTTTATTATATGCTGAATTTTGATTTGGTCTAATTTCACCTTCATGTCATTAGCCTTATTTTCTAGAGATAAAATTATTTTATTTTGATTTAAACATGTTCTAGAAAGTGTCAAACATTATGCATGCAATTCAAGGAAAATATTATGTAATTCATCATAAGATGGTTCAAGATCACTAATCTCACTTTCTTCATCATTAGAAAGGAGCGAAGCCATTAATGTCATATTTTCTTATTCATCATCTGACAATGAACTAACTTCATTGTCTTGCCATGCGACATATGCTTTTTTTGATTTCCTATCCTTCTTTTTGTTGACTTTGATCTTATTTTGAAGAGTAGGACACTCACTTTTGACATGACTTCTTCTTGCAAATTCAAAACAAGTAACTTTCTTTCTTTAAGTTGATGTTTCTCTTTGACTAACTTCCATTGTCTTTTCCTTTATTAAGAATTTTTCAATTTTTTTATTAGTGCATCATCTTCATCATCTTCGGATAGAGGTTCTTCTTCTTGATCACTATCATGTTTAGAATTCAAAGCAAGAAATTTTACTTTAACTTTACGAACTTCATGCTTATCCAATTTATCATGATCCAATTCGTATATTTCCAATCAATCAAGTTCAATTTCAGGTTCTTGAAGTTTTCTAAATAATGTCATAAATGGCATTTTAGGAAGACTCTTCTTTTTGGATATTGCAATCACTTTTGATTTCCCTGCTCTAGACAATGATCTAAGGACTTTTAAGTTTAGTTCATCATTGGTGAGGACTTTTCCAAGAACGGTCAAGTGGTTAATTAGGACGGTGAACCTTTTCTGCATATCAAGAATACTTTCACGGGGTAACATTCTGAACAATTCATATTCTTGAGATAAAGTGTTTAGTTTTGATCTTTTGACTTCTTCGGTTCCTTTGTGTGTTACTTCCAATGTATCTCAAATTTCCTTTGCAGCTTTACAATTTGATACTTGAAAAAATTTAGTGTACATGCTTTAAATCACAACAAATGCACTTTATATTTTTTATTTCTTTAAAAATTATGCATATATATATATATATATATATATATATATATATATATATATATATATATATATATATATATATATATATATATATATATATATATTTCAGGGTAAATACTTTGAACCCCCAACAATCTACTATTTACCTCAGTTAGGTTTTCCAGCCAAAGTGAAATATATATATATATATATATATATATATATATATATATATATATATATATATATAATATATATATATATATTTATATATATATATATATATATATATATATATATATATATATATATATATATATATATTTCAGGGTAAATACTTTGAACCCCCAACAATCTACTATTTACCTCAGTTAGGTTTTCCAGCCAAGGTGAAATATATATATATATATATATATATATATATATATATATATATATATATATATATATATATATATATATATATATTATATATATATATATATATATATATATATATATATATATATATATATATATTAGCTTGTAGCTTTCAGTTTCACTTGCCTAAAACAACACACACAAAATTTTAATGAAAAACCCTGAACAACGAGAGTCTTAAACACATATCATCATCCAACTCGTAAAAAATAAAAAAAATATGAAGATGATATGCGTTTAGGGCTCCCGTTCGATACTTTCTAGAATGAAACATCGAATTCATTTATTTCACTTCTTCTTCACATATCTGATACGTCAAACATCACTCACGAAGATGATATTTTATTGTTGTTGTTGAGACCCTAAACCCTAGAGTTTTAATCATGTTATTTTTATTTAAATTGAGATTGAATATTATATGTTGAGATAAGTATTTTATAGGTTTATTGTTGATGTTGATGTTGATGTAGTTTTGTTGAGAGATTTTTGTTTTTGAGTTGTTGTTTAATATTGTTAGTGTTGTTTGGATTGAGATTGAAAGTTAAGGTTGTTGTTGTTGTTGTTGTTTATTGTTGTTTTTGAGTTGTTGATGTTGTTATTATTATTCTTGTTTAGTTGTAGTTATTGAGTTTTAGTTTGAGATTGAGATTGAGATGTTTAGTTGTTATATATTTTGAAAGTTATATGTTGTTTAGTTGTTGTTATTATTGAGTTTGATATTGAGATTGAGATTACGTTTTTGTGATTCTTTGTGCAACTATCATCTTGTTTCGCCGAACATATCAAAAGGATATTAGAGTGACAGAAAATACAGTTGAATTTATTATATATGATGTCGATTGTTTGTTTCACTAACCCCTCGTTGAACATGTGGCCTATTAAATTGATTTTAAAAATAATAGTATAGAAAATTATGTTGTATTTGAAAAACATCTTACAATAATTAATATTTTTCTAATATTTTGTAACTCATCATTTATCTCATGTTTTTAATAGTTAAAATATCTCTCACTGATTCTATTTTTTGTTTAATTTTCTTATATACTGGTTCATTTTGCATAGCATCAAAATTTATGTTTTGAAGAATGAATTAGTAAAGAATGAAGTGTTGAATGAATAACTTGAAACATTGAACTAGATTTGAAACATTAAAAATGAGAGATGAATAATGAGTTAAAAGATACTTAAAAATCATTTATTAGTGTAAGTTGTTATTCAAATATAACATAATTGTTCTTATAATTATTTTGTAAAACTATTTGAAAAGTTATATGTTCAGATAGGGTTTAGTAAAATAAGCAATCAACATTAGATAAAACTAAGGGGAAACATGTTTTCGTCATTTAAATTTTTTTAAAAATTTATCACTGGGGATCGAACTCATGGCCTTTACATCTTTCTTGTTGGTGGATCTAATCGAGAGGTAAAGTGACACACTTTTTATGACGTCCTATGTTACCTCGCACATGAAACCAATGTAACAACTCATATCCAACTGAGGTTAAAGATGTTTTCTGTAGTAGTGGATGGCCGATTAGGATTCCCATTATACCCAAATGAAGCATCTTTAACATTCACTCATATTTGAACTCATATCCAAATTAATTAATAAATTTTTAAATAAAATCTGATTATTCTTTTAACTTTATTTAACCACCTAATTATTTAAAGCAGTTAATTTGATAAAATAACTAATATAACTAACATATATATGTTTACCTAATAATTATTGGAATATTAAAATAATATAAAAAATATTCCAACAACATGATCCTTAATAGAATATCATGGTTGGGGAAAGTTGATTCATGTAGCTTGTTGAATTGTAATTCCTTGTGTCGAAGCAGTTTGCTCGACAGAGTAAGGAAGTGTCGAACCATCAATGCCTATTTGAGTAGTGTTAGCTATTTTGGGCTTTTATAGTTTTGGGCTTTGGCTTGAGGTCCAAGTTAACGTAAATCTACAAATAGATGGAGTAACCCTTATTTTTGTAATTATGTGAATAGAGTATTCATAACATTGTATTCACAGTATTTTGCAGTTGCAAAGTAAATCAGAAGTTTTCCACAGTTTGTGGGTAGAGAGAAACTCTGGATAATTTTATTACTCTTCTCCTTCATCGTTCTTTACACTCTTTCTTTCTCCATTGTTCTTCTCTTTTCATTGTTATTGTGTGGGTAATAACAATCTTGTTCATTAAGATTGATTGAAATTCTCTATAGGGTTTGGGGGATTTCCAACATCTAGTATCAAGAGCTCCGGTTTAATCGATTCGTGGGAAGAAAATCACCATGGCAATAAATCATCCAAACAGACATTTTCCAGCAAATCTTACGACTCTCAAGAACAACAATTATGAGAATTGGTGCAAGAAGATAAAAGTTGTGTTCTGTTATCAAGATCTTTGGGATCTTGTGAAGGAAGGAGTAACAACGCTTGCAGAAGCCGCGACGGATCAAGAAAAGACTGCACATAAAGAATTGAAGAAGAAAGATTATAAAGCTCTCTTTATAATCCACCAATATGTTGATGCAGATAACTTTGAAAAGGTTAGTGATGCAGAGTCAGCGAAAGAAGCATGGGAAATTCTGGAGAAATCGTTTAGAGGCACGGAGAAGGTGAAAGAGGTGAGGTTATAAACTCACAAAAGAACGTATGAATTGCTTCAGATGGAAGACAATGAAAACATAACTGATTTCTTTACCAAGGTTACAAAACTGGTGAATCAAATCAAGGTATGTGGAGAAATGTTGACTTTAAGATCTATTGTTGGAAAGATCTTGAGGTCGTTGGCTGCAAAGTTCGACCACGTGGTAGTAGCCATAGAAGAGTCGAAAGATTTGTCAAAATTGACAAAGGAAGAGCTTCAAAGAACGCTTGAATCTCATGAACAAAGAATGGCTAAAAGAGTTGCAGGGAAGTCGAAGAGTGATATGGCTTTGCAGGCTCAATCAGCGAAAGAAAGAAAAGGCAAAGGAAGCTGGAATGGCAACAAAGGCAGAGGAGGCTACAACAATTCGACTAGTCGAAATCAGCAAGAAGGAAACTGGTCGAATTAGAGAAAACCCTGGAACCAAGGAAACCAATAAGGTGGTGTTGCAGGTAGAGGAAGAGGTGGTGGTCAAAAGCCATACAAGAGTCACATTCAGTGTTACAATTGTCAAAGGTATGGTCATTATTCTAGTGATTATCCAGAAAAGCAGGCACGAAGAAGAAGAGACATTGCTGATGGTTACAACAAGAGAAGAAGAGAGATTCAAGGACCAGTGGTACTTGGACTCAGGATGCTCATCACACATGTCTGAAAGGAAAAATGGGTTTGTCAACATAAAGCCCTCAATAAAGAACATGGTGAAATTTACAAATGGCAACACTCTAGCAGCTAAAGGTGTTGGTGATGTTCTGATTATGAGGAATGATTGAAAGAGGTCAGTAATTTCAAATGTGTTGTACATACCAGGCATGAAGAGTAATTTGCTCAGTATAAGGTAGTTAGTCAAAAAGAACTACAAGGTGTCGATCGAAGACAAGATGATGAGAGTTCTCGACTCAAATGAAAGGTTGATCTTAAAGGCTCCAATGTCTCAGAATAGAACCTTCAAGATTGAACTAAATGTGGTGGAGTATAAGTGCCTTGCAACATCAGTTAGCAGAGATGAATGTATATGGCATTACAGACTTGACCATCTCAATTTCAAAGACATCAGAGATTTGAAGAGAAGAGATATGGTTTCAGGATTACCAGAAATCGACATTCCAAACAAAGTGTGTGAAGAATGCATGCAGGCGAAGCAGCATAACAATAGCTTCAGTAAGGATGCAGGAAGCAGGTCGAAGGCAATTCTTGAAGTCATATACTCTGATGTATGTGGTCCTCTCCAGGTGGATTCGATTGGAGGTAACAAATACTTTGTTACATTCATAGATGACTTCAGTCGAAAACTGTGGTCTTACCCGATCCAAAAGAAAAGTGAAGTGATCGAGGTATTTTCCAAGTTTAAATCTATGGTCGAAAGATAGAGCGGTCGAAACATCAAGATTTTGAGAACTGATGGTGGTGGAGAATATGTGTCGAAAGACTTCGATGCATTATGTGTGAAAGAAGGGATTGCGCATGAGGTGGTGCCACCCTACACTCCAAAATAGAATGGAGTCGCAAAAAGGAAGAATAAAACCATTATGAATATGGTTAGAAGTATGTTGAAAGGCAAGCAGCTACCCAAAGAATTATTGGGAGAAGCCGTGTCGACTGCGACATATATCCTGAACAGATGTCCGACGAAGAAGCTAGAAGGAATCACGCAAGAAGAATGTTGGTCTGGTGTCGACTGCGACTGAGTCATCTGAGAGTGTTTGGATCTATAGCATATAGACATACGCCAGATCAGTGGAGAAGAAAACTAGATGATAAGTCGAGTCAGATGATCCTCATAGGATATCATTTGACTGGAGGATACAAGTTGTTTGATCCAGTGAATAAGCAAGTGGTGATCAATAGGGACGTGATCATTGATGAGCTTAAGGAGTGGGATTGGACTGAGAATGTCAAGAAAGATTCAGTGAGAATCTTTTATGATGAACCAGCTAGTGAAGTCGAAAGAGAAATTGGACAAGAAGAAGTCATAGGTGAAACAAGTACAAGCAGCTCTCAAAGAATAAGACACATGTCTGCAAGGTTGCAAGAATGTGTGATTACATCAGATGATGTGGTCAATGAATAAGGTGAGTTGGTACATTATGCTTTCTATGCAGATGTCGAACCTGTCAATGCAGCTGAGGCATTGAAAGATTCAGAGTGGATGAAAGCAATGAACGAAAAGTTGAAGTCAATCGAAGTCAACAACACTTGGTCACTTGTCGAATTTCCCTAAAGCAAGAAGGCGATCGATGTGAAGTGGGTATACAAAGTGAAGTTGAATCCCAGAGGAGAAGTGACTCGACACAAGGCGAGACTTGTGGCGAAAGAATTTCTTCAGAAAGAAGGAATCGACTTCGATGAAGTTTTTGCACATGTTGCTAGGATCAAAATAATCAGGTTGATTGTTGGTCTAGCAAACATGACCAACTGGAAGATGTGTGATCTGCCGTCGCACACGGGTCAAAAACGAGTTTAAAAGTGTAGTAAAACGGAAGCGACACTCGAATATCGTATCACAAGGACTTTTGAATGTTATAACTAAACGAATAAAAAGAAGGGGGTTTTTAAGGTTCATAACTTAAATCGAAGATGATTAAAGATAAAAGCAAAATTGATAAATAAGCTAATTTATTGTATCGATTTACGACTTATCATCTATTCTTATAATTTCAATTCCCTAGCGGATTCAATCCCATTCGATTACAATACCCAATAACAAGCGCAAATTGGTATTATATGATGTATGTTCCTAATTTCTGAATTAAGCAAATGGATTTAAGCATACACGAATTAAGCTAATGCGACTTAATCAAACACGATAACGAAAAAGCTACGCTAACGTGATTATAGTTAAGGATCATACAAACAATCAAATTTAATCAACTTTATCCTATAAGAAACAATCGAATTAAGCAAACTAAAGTAATCGAATTAAGCAAACGAGTTTATAGGAAGAATTGAAAAGAAATTGAAATTAAACTGAAATTAATAAAAACCTCAAAGTGGAATTCGAATACAACAGATCAGCTCTTTGGGAATTAGCTCTCCATGAAATCTTCTAAGCAATATTGTCTCATCAAAATTCAGAATTGGGATTACTACAGTAGTGAAATACCTAATATAATAAAAGGCAAATTCGGGCCCTTATAGGATTCGACCCGAAAATTATAAAAACTGACCCAAACTAACTATTTTAATTAAGTCTGGAACTTCAACGATTTGACCCTCCCTCACTTAGAATCAGCTTTTGACTTCAACATGAAACTTATAACTCTTTCTCTTATATTTCCAACGCATATTAGAACGCGTCAATCCGACTTCTATAGCCCAAGTTATGATCTGCATAGTGATAAGGTATCAAATAACTATTTATGCTGAAAATAAAGTACGAAAATAAAATAAAGCGAAAAATAAATTTAAATATTAAAACACACTAAAATACTAAAAATAATATAATAAACTATAGATTTGCCTAAGTACAATAGTAGAAGAAGGTGTATCAAAATGCACTGATCAAATTCCCCCATACTTGAACTTTTGCACTCCGAGCAAAATTATAAATTCAAAAATCAAAACAGGAAAAACAAGAACAAATAAAACATACAATTCCATAGGTTATCAAGATACAAGGTGCAAGCAAAATTCTAAGTCTAAGCTTTAAGAATATGATATTAGTAAGCAACTTTTTATGACATTCAAAGCAGATAGGAAAACAAGTTACCAAAGAGTACATCAACCGTAGTAAGATCCTCACAGAATATTATTCACTCAACTCTGAAGTGTTTAGATTAACTGTTTACACTCAAAGCACAACATGAAAGTTGATACTACCATAAGCTTGAAAAGACTCTAACATCCACAATTGAAATACATGCACACAAAGATCAAATGGACTTTTATTTGGTTGTAACGTGGCCAAGGTAAGAGTGAGATAAATCATAAGGGGTATTAGACTAAAATTCAAAGAGACAAAAAAGACTTGAAAGAAACTGCGGGAGTTGAATTTACAAAATATTTCATTCACTTCAATAACTCTATATTAACTGTTTTCATTCGTATTTTTTTCTTATCCTTTCTCTTTTTTCTTTTTTTTTTCTTTTTCATAAGAAGTATGTATTGACATGTATACATCCGTCTATTTTTTCATTCTGTTTTTTTCTTTTTCTGACAACTTCTGAAATATTACAAACATAATTATTCAACCTCACACAACTTCAAACAAGACTCTTTCAACCCTTTGAATAGGGTGATAACATTGTTTTTCACTTCTCGGCTTGTAATGAGTTTTAAATAAAAAAAGGATAATAGGCTCAAGGGGGTTTCAAACAAGGGATGCAATTATTTTAGGGTTGGCTTTTTGGCTAACTGACTAAAAAAAACAAAAAAAACAAATTGCCTTTATCATATCAGTGTGCACAAGTAAACAACAACATCAACAAGAGTCAATTCAAGTTCTAGAGACTAACAGACATGAGTGAATCACACAAGAAAGAAAGAGATGAATTTTTGTATGTTATCCATATAAGGCTCAAAATCTCACAAGGTTAATTGATCTACCACAAATAATGTACAATTTAGAGTTTAGTCATACCTATCATACTAAAAATGCACAACAAATTTTTCACATCACACCACAAGACTTTAGTCAAGAGAACAAAGAAAAATACTCATAATTGTAACTCAAAAACCAAAGGAAAAAACATGCAATTTTTTATTTTAAGAAAGCAAACCAAAACCAAAACAGAGAAAAAATAAAGAAAACAAAACAAATAAATGGTTCCCTTCCCCACACTTAAAACATTCATTGTCCTCAATGAAATAGCATAAATATAAAATAAGAGTGAGAGAAAGGAAAGAACACACCTGAGGAGTCAAGGCGGATAAGTGATTGCATAAGCAGCCTTTCCCAAAGAGAGTTCTTCTACAGTCTCTTCTTCCA
The DNA here is from genome assembly GCF_024323335.1 of Lathyrus oleraceus. Lineage (NCBI taxonomy): Eukaryota > Viridiplantae > Streptophyta > Magnoliopsida > Fabales > Fabaceae > Lathyrus > Lathyrus oleraceus. The sequence continues at coordinate 454,114,581 of NC_066579.1, forward strand.
AAGTCGGGTTCTCATGTAGCAGCTTTGGGTAGTGTCCATTGACCTTGAAATTTTGATTAGTGCATTCGCCTTGTATTCCAGGATCAAAGAAGAATCTTTGGTAAGTAAAAGTATTGAATGAGCACGTGAAAGTGATCTCCTTTTTCACAATATCAAGAACCAAAGGATTACGTGGCTACCTCACTACTTTTATTTCATCTTTAAGTGAGATCCTATGCATACATATGGAATGGCTAATATCATGAGTGTCAGTCAAGGTCCATCCAATTCCCTTCTTATGTTTCTGCTTAAGTTGAAGCTTTGATGAATAATATGAATCATCGGGAAGTGGTTTAGGTTCTACAGAATATGGTTGTTCAATGGATGGTATGTTTGGGGCAGCCGGAATGTCAAGAGCTTCAGCTACATAAACAACTTCATTTACATTATCACCTTGCAAGGCAGCATCAATCTCAGTACAAACAACACAAAGGTTAGTGTTAGTACAATCATCACATGAGTAAATATCATCAAACCAAATAAAGTTGGAAAATCAGCTGAAAATAAATCAGAATAAGCTTCATCAACAACTTCAGAAAGCAACTCTATCTGAAAAACATAATGCTCTTCCTCTCAATCTTCTTATTTTTCAGTACTCCTTGTGGGAAAGGGATTGGTGATACATACTTTTTTTCAACCTCAACAACAATAGAAGGTTCAGGTTTATTTTCAGGTGTTACACTAACAATCTTTTTATTTTTTTCTGGGGCTGGTTCTGGAACTTCGGATCTCAAGGAAATTGCACTCACATTAGAGCCTTTTGGATTAACTATTGTTTGGGCATGTAGTTGGTTTGATCCTTGAGCTTGTTGCATGACATTCATTGAAGTGGCAAGTTGTCCAATTTGTGTTTGCAAAGTCTGAATACTATAATTTGTTCGCTGCTGAAATTGGAGACTGTTTACAACCATTTGTTTGACAAGTTCCTCTAGCGAAGGTTCAGAAGGTGAAGAGGTGGTTACTTGTGGATGGTTATATGGTGGTGGTGGTGGAATGGGTAGCATCAATTGTTTCACTAAAGAAGTAAGTTCATCAATTCTGGTTTCTAGAGCTTTGTTGGAAGAAGAAACCTGAATCTCATTCACATCTTTTGCTTGGACCATAAAATTATCCCTTGTTGTGAACTGCTGGAAGTTAAGTGACATCTTCTCAATCAAGGATTTAGCAGTATCTGGAGTCTTATCAACAAGTGTTCCACCACTAGCAGCATCTAAAATATTTCTTTCCATTAGTAGCAATCCCTCATAAAAGTATTGTATTAGCAATTGTTCAGAAATCTGGTGGTGAGGACAACTCGACACTAACTGCTTGAATCTCTCCCAATATTCAGCCAATGATTCCATGTCAACTTGTCTAATACCACATATTTCTTTTCTGATTGAAGAAGCTCTTGAAGTAGGGAAAAATCTTTCTAAGAAGATTTTCTTCATATTATTCCAACTTGTAATAGAATTTGGCTCAAGATAATATAACCAATCTTTTGCAGCACCTTGTAGTGAGAATGGAAATGCTCTAAGATTAACATGATCTTCAGTAATTCCTTGAGGTCTCAATGGTGTAGAGCAAACAACCTGAAATTCCTTAAGATACTTATGCGGATCCTCACCTGCAAGACCACTAAACCTTGGCAACAAGTGTATTAAACCAAATTTGATCAACCATGTTAAACTCAATAGAAAATAAAAAAAAAATCAACAAACGATGAGAAAACACAACTAATTCAGCAATGCAACAACAAATAGGAAAATACCGACAATGTCCCTATTAAGAACAAACAATTGAAATACGTAAAAAAACTAAAATAAAAGGAAAAAAAAATACAAAAACACAAAAATTAATCTAATAACGTCAATTAAAATTTTTGAGAATTTTTTCGGAATTTTATGAAACTATCAAAACAGAAAACAAATCATAAAAAATAGAAAAATAAGGAATTCCGGGTTTTTAGAATGACTTCCACTATTTAGTTTCTAAATAATGGCTTTTGATCCTTGATTTTTTCCTAGTTAATCGACAAAGAATCAAAATAATTTGAGACGATTTTCTTAAAAACAATTTTTTTCCTAAACCGCAAAAAGACCAGAACGAAAGAAAGTTAAGGCAAAAAAATGCTAAAAACAAACAACACCTATGACTATAATAATGGTTAAAATCTACAAGAATCCCCGACAACGACGCCAATTTGATCCGCCGTCGTACACGGGTCAAAAACGAGTTTAAAAGTGTAGTAAAACGGAAGCAACACTCGAATATCGTATCACAAGGACTCTTGAATGTTATAACCAAACGAATAAAAAGAAGGGTTTTTTTAAGGTTCATAACTTAAATCGAAGATGATTAAAGATAAAAGCAAAATTGATAAATAAGCTAATCTATTGTATCGATTTCTGACTTATCATCGATTCTTATAATTTCAATTTCCTAGCGGATTCAATCCCATTCGATTACAATACCCACTAGCGCAAATTGGTATTATATGATGTATGTTCCTAATTTCCGAATTAAGAAAACGAATTTAAGCAGACGCGAATTAAGCAAACACGACTTAATCAAACACGATAACGAAAAAGCTACGCTAACGTGATTATAGTTAAGGATCATACAAACAATCAAATTTAATCAACTCTATTCTATAAGAAACAATCGAATTAAGCAAACTAAAGTAATCGAATTAAGCAAACGAGTTTATAGAAAGAATTGAAAAGAAATTGAAATTAACTGAAATTAATAAAAACCTCAAAGTGGAATTCGGATACAACAGATCAACTCTTTGAGAATTAGCTCTCAATGAAATCTACTAAGCAATATTGTCTCATCAAAATTCAGAATTATGATTACTATAATAGTGAAATACCTAATATAATAAAAGGCAAATTCGGACCCTTATAGGATCTGACCCGAAAATTACAAAAACTGGCCCAAACTAACTATTTCAATTAAGTCTGGAACTTCAACGAATTATTAGATCCTCCTTCGCTTAGAATAAGCTTTTGACTTCAACATGAAACTTGTAGTTCTTTCTCTTAGCTTTCCAACACATATTAGAACGCGTCAATCCGACTCCTATAGCCTAAGTTATGATTTGCATAGTGATAAGGTATCAAATAACTATTTATGCTGAAAATAAAGTACGAAAATAAAATAAAGCGAAAAATAAATTTAAATATTAAAACATACTAAAATATTAAAAATAATATAATAAGCTATAGATTTGCCTAAGTACAATAGTAGAAGAATGTGTATCAAAATGCACTGATCAATGTGTCAGATGGACGTAAAATGTGCATTCTTTAATGGCCCCTTAGAAGAAGAAGTTTATGTTGCACAACCAATTGGGTTTGTGAAACATGGCGAAGAAAGAAAAGTGTACAGGCTGCATAAAATCCTGTACGGACTTAAACAAGCTCCAAGAGCTTGGAACAAGAAGATAGATGGCTTTCTAAGGGAGAAGGAATTTGTGATGTGCAAATCTGAACATGGAGTATATGTAAGAAGAGGCAATAGTGAATTGCTTATATTATGTCTCTATGTCGATGAATTGTTGATAACAGGTAGCTGCAAGAAGGAGATTGAAGACTTCAAAGGTGATCTCAACAATGAATTTAAAATGTAAGATCTGGGTGACATTTCATATTTCCTTGGCATCGAATTCTACAAGAGTGGTAGAGGTTTGATGATGCATCAGAGAAGGTATGCAGGCGAAATTCTCAAGAGATTTGAGATGCAAGATTGTAACCCAACTTCGACTTCAGTTGAGCTCAGATTACAACTGTAGAAATATTCAGATGAAGATGATGTTGATCCAACCCAATATAGAAGACTTATTGGGTCACTTCAATACCTTTGCCACACAAGGCCTGACTTAACATACAGTGTAGTATGATGAGTGGGTTCATGCAGAAGCCAAAGGTATCACATCTAGAAGGGGCGAAGAGGATACTAAGGTATCTGAAAGGAACTCTCGACTATGGCATTTTGTTTCCTGCAGCTGATAAAGGAAAAGAATGCAAATTAGTGGGATATACTGATTCAAGTTGGTGTAGTGATGTTGAGGATCGAAAATCCACAGCTGACTATGTGTTTATGCTAGGTGGTGCACCAGTTGCTTGAAGTTCGAGAAAAGAGCCAGTAGTGACATTATCATCGTGCGGAGCAGAATACATAGTTGTTTCTCTTTGTGCATGTCAAGCAACATGGATGATGAATCTGGTCAAAGAGATAACAACGAAGAGTCATGGAGCTATTACCATGAAGATCGACAACATGTCAGCTATCAATCTGGCGAAGAATCCGATATCACATGATCGAAGCAAGTACATCGAGACGAGGTTCCATTATCTTCGAGAGCAGGTAGCAGATGGGAAGATGAATATGGAACACTGCAGAACTGAGAATCAGATTGCAGACATCATGACAAAGGGAGTGCAGGTCGAAGTGTTCAGAAGACTAAGAGCTATGATGAATGTAGATATCTTAGACACAATGAATTAGGTGGTGTGTTGAATTGTAATTCCTTGTGTCGAAGCAGGTTGCTCGACAGAGTAAGGAAGTGTCGAACCACCTATGACTATTTGAGTAGTGTTAGCTATTTTGAGCTTTTATAGTTTTGGGTTTTGCCTTAAGGTCCAAGTTAACCTAAATCTATAAATAGAGGAAGTAACCCTTATTTTTGTAATAAAGTGAATAGAGTATTCATAACATTGTATTCACAGTATTTTGCACTCTTCTCCTTCATCGTTCTTTACACTCTTTCTTTCTCCATTGTTCTTCTCTTTTCATTGCTATTGTGTGAGTAATAATAGTCTTGTTCATCAAAATTGATTGAAATTCTCCATAGGGTTTGGAGGATTTCCAACATAACTGACCTTATTTAGTGGGAGAAGGTCTGATTGGTGTTGTTGTAAGGCAAATAACCAAAAAGAAAAATGAGCTAAATAAGATGAATAACATGAAATGAATAGTTGTTAATCTTTCAAAGTGAGAATTATAATAGAATTAGGTTCCTAAGAGAAGAATTTGCCGTAATAGATCTCCTCAAAGATTGATTGGACATGTTTATATCAACAATAATAACACTATTCTATCAAGATGTTTCTCGAACACATATACTTATTAGATTCCATCATCACATGTTTCAATGTGATTATATGTGGATTTATGCTAATGCTTGATACTATAATTACAAATCACATCACAAAACAGATTCAACAACTTTACTTTAAATTTATAAAATAATAAAGGTGAGAAAATATTAACAAGAATCAAAGTAATGCAGTAAAATTCATTACACTATAAGATAAAAAGATACATGTTTTGTGTTTTGTGTGGTATGTTGAATTGAATTGAAAAATAGTAATATATTGCTAAACAAAGGACAAAGAAAAAACAAAATAAAATAGTATAAAGGAAATAAAAATGTAGGCGAGGGCTTCTTGCATGAGAATCAGATCATTGTTGGCCGCCATGGTGGATCTTTAATTGATTTTGTTTGTCTTACAACAACAAAATTAATTAAAAATAAAAATTATTATTATTTATTTATTATTAGCCTTCAATGAAAATTAAGAAAGATGAAGAAAAAGGAAAAGAATAAAATAAAATAAAAAAATATTATATGATGTGAATGAAGATATGTTTTGAAGAATTTAAAATAACATTTATTACTTAATAAATATTAAAAGTTTAAATTAAATTAAGAGATTTCAAGTTTAGTTAATTTTTTTAAGTGATATGTTCACTTCTAATATGACAAAAAAATTTTAGAACAATAAGAATTTTTCAATTTATATTATTAATATTTTATATATAAAATATTGTCTACAAAAATTTTTATTTTTATTTTTTACTTTTGAATAAAGGGAATGTTTCGGAAAATGGAAAGATGAGTACCTTTTAAAAAAAATTAACTTTTTATTTATCTTTTGAGTACTTTAACATTTTTTTTTGAAATTATAAGTAAAAATTAATTAAAGAATTTTGTAAGTACACTTTGCAAAAGAACTAAGAAGAAATATTAATGTGTAAACTTAAAAGAAGTTAATATGCTAGATCAAATTTATGTTTTTAGGTGGAGTAGTTGTCTTATATTATTAGCTTGTTTTGTATTTATCCCCTCATCTTCTTTTGTTCTTTGTTAATAATTTATTTCGATAATGACAACTATTTAAAAGTATTTTTCCATTTAAAAAATTAGTATTACCCATAACACTATCATAGTTAATCTATAGTAATGTAATTAGTAACTCCATATAAGTATTCAAATATGGTGTTCAAAAAATCTAATGTAGGATCTGGCAAGAACCCTATAATTAAAGAGAACCATTAATTTTTAATAGTATATATAAATATTTAGAGAGACACGATATGAAAATTTAAATTTAGTTTTTTAGCATTAATAAGTATTAGTGAGTTTTAATGTTGATTATTTATTTGCATCGAATAAAAATAGAAAAATACAAAATAAAGTTGAAGAGAAATGAGAGATGAACAAAATAATTTGAAAAATAGAGAATAAAAAAAGAAAAATGAGATTCTTCATAGAAAAAGCATAAGAATTTATTAAAAAAATCTATAGTATTCAATTTTCACACGAGATTCATGACTTCAAGATTCATATTTAATTCATGAAAAAAAGATAGAAACAATAAGTTTGTTACAAATACTATATTAGTATTGTCATACATGTAATTGGTGGTAGGAGTGTACATGGGTTGTTGAACGAGTTTTGCCTAACCCGTTATCTGACTCGTTCAAATTTCAATAGGTTGAGTTCATCGATAAACATGTAATTTTATGATCAAAATCGATCCAAACTGACTCATTTATTTATGAGTTGAGTTTGTGAGTTGTGTTTCAAATAAAAATATTTTTGATAATATTTTTGAGTTATAAATAACCTATAACACAATTCAATACAATTATGTTCATTTCTAACATTTAAATTGTATGAAACACATCTTATAATATCTAATAAAATTCATTCACATAAAATAACACTTGATATTGTAGAAAATTCCACAAGAAACATTATTTCAATAAAATACGTAAGTCAGATACAATATAAAAGAAAATAAAAAATAACACTTAGTCTTAGAATTTCGTAAGCTCATTGGTTTAATATAATAAGATTGGTGTTGAATAATTTTTTTTAAAGAATAATTGTGGTTTGTAGTGAGATATTAATCTTACATTTTTATTTAAAATAATAATAAAAAATAAAAAATTATTAATGTCACATCAACAAGTTGGATAAACGAGTCCGCAGATTGAGAAATTCAAACTCAATACCCCAACAAAAATTATATATATTGTTACGAGTTGGATTGAGTATACCGTAAATAAACGAGTTCGGATAATTTATGGGTTGATTTAGTTTGGGTCATCGGGTTTGTGGGTTAACCCGCACTCACGAATACCCCTAGTTGAAATTTTTTACCCCATACTCCCCACCTATCCCCCTACCCCAACAATTTTGAAATATTCCAACTTTACCCTTGTTAATTTCACTTTAATCTTTTATTTTTTACTATTCATTCTGTCGTTACCGTGATTTCACGATAATGAAACCGAGACTAAAGAGATGTCAATAAAGAGGCAAAATCAGAAGAGTCGCCACCAAATTTTATTTAGTTTACCTCTATCAGAGAGACGAGGGGAAATAGTCGATAAAACTCTCGGAAAAAAGACGCACACGGGAAGCGCTAAAAGAGAATAAGGAATCAGTCTCGCAACCGAGATTTGGGTTCAGAATTCGGTTTTACGAGGGGAAGGTATTAACACCTCTCATGTCCATGGTACTCCATAGTAACCATTTGAGTTGTTTTACATACATGGGGATTTATCTATCATTATATTATTTTCAAAAAGAAATGTGCGTGAAAGAGGGAGTATTTTATTATTATAGTGCTCGTCAAGGATTGGGGTCTTTGTGCCTACATATTACTCATTCGCGGATGAGGAATCAGAGCTCCGTAGTTCGGAGTATAAAATATTTGTGTGTTGGTTGATTTTACCTTTGAGAAAAAGGTTTGTGGAATGATGCCCTAAGACACAAAAATTGAGTTTGATGGGTTATTTTGTTTTTACCTTGAATAAGGGTTTTATGAAAGAATGTTTGTGATTATGAAATTTGACTTATGCAACATGAATGCAAAGTAACCAACAAGAAAATAAAAGGTCTCATAGTAAGGTAACCCAAGAGAAAGTCTTATGTATACAAAAGTGACATAAGTTAAACAAATGATAGTGGTCTACAAACATGTCTCTCTAAGGTGGTGTCATGATGTCATTCTTACAACATGAATGTAAGTTACAGATGAAAATCCAAGTGTTTACAAAGTATCACAAAAGAGTAATGAAAATGCCTCCAAGCAAAGACCCTAAGATGGAATCTTCTAAGTCCAAATTTATTAAGAGTGGAGTTAATATTTTTGGTCTTATCATTTTATCATGTTTTTGTTGTTTTTAATGTTTGATAACACTAAAATAAATAACAAATAAATAAACATGTGCGATGAGTTTGTACAATGATGATAATAATGAATACTTAAATGTAAATTACAAGGTGAACATAATAATGACATCACAATAACAATGGTTAGTGAGTATAAATGACACAAAATAAACCACAAGTTAACGGTAACAAAATTACAATAACAATGGTTAGTAAGTATAAATGACACAAAATAAATCACAAGTTAATGGTAACAAAATCACAATAACAATGATTAGTAGTAAAGAAAGTTAGTGAAATATAGTTAGTGGTTAGTAATGTGTGCAAAGTAAACATTTTAAGGATTATCTATCCATAGGTCAAAATTCAAAATATGGCATATTAAGGGATAACTTATCATTGATGTAAAGTATTGAAGATTAAAAAATCAACTAACAATAGATTTGTAACAAAGAAAGTTATACAACCTTAAGTCCATCTATAATTATGATTTGTTCTCTTTCTTTTGTTTTTACTCCTTTTTTATCTAGCAAGATAGTAACATAGTAAATAAATTAGCAATAATGTAAATGATATGGTTAGATAACAATAAATATAAACATAAAGTACTTGAAATAAAGTGAATAATAAAATAAATTGCAAGGAAGTAAAGTGCAATAATTGGGAAAGACGAGTATTTGTTTGTAGGGATTAATAAATATAGATATTCTGTTAAGAGCAGTTACAAGAAGCTTTTTAGTCATGATAATTTCAATATAGAAGTTCAATGGAGGAAGATATGGAGGTTGAAAGTCAAGGAAAGGGTTCCATGTTTTATTTGGATCGTTGGGCATGATCATTTATTATCCAATTATAACAAAAGCTTGAAAGATTGTGGTGAAGCTGATTGTAAGATTTGTGGCGGAGTGAAGGAAACAACCATGCATGCTTTTAGGATTGCCCTAGAGCCATGCAACTTTGGTTGAACAAGATTCTTGATAACATTAAATTGAATTTCTTTTCCATGGATTAACTCAATAATAGATTTAAATCTCAACAAAAATAGTAAGTGAGCTAGTTATTGGGCGATTAGTTGTCATAATTTATGGGCGTGGAGGAATAAGGAGATCCACGATGGTAATTACAATATACCTCATTTCCCGAGAATTCACGTTCAATGCAGAATAAATGAGTATGATGAAGCTATAAAGAATAACGAGATAATCTCTAGCAGAGAGAAATCTATTATCATGGTTGGTTGGAAGCCACCCGAGGGTGATTGGGCGAAACTTAATATGAAGAAGCTTATTTTGTATAAAGGACACTAGGTTGAGAAGGTATCATTAGAGGTATGCATGACAAGTGCAAGAGTGGTTTTTCTAAGGTTATAGGGAAATGTTGTGCAGGAAGGACAAAGCAAGCTTTGGAGAATCTATAAGGGATTACCTCATGTTAAGGATTTAGGATTTTCGAGAGTGGAGTTGAACGTGGATTCAACTGTAATTATCGAAATGCTAAATTTAGGCAAGGCAACATATATGGATGGATATTTGTTGGTCAAACAAATCATGCGTCTCATGAAGATTTTCGAAGAAGTGAAGGTGGTCCATACTTATAGGAAAGTGAATTCGTATGCGGATGCATTAACAAAATTTGATATTGAAAGTGGAGAAAATTATGCATTCGAAGAAGAAATTCTGGATTTTATTAGACAATTAATTATTTATGATGTAATAAGAACATTTGTTATGAAGTTGAGTTTCTTACCGTTTCTATTTTCTATTAAGTTTTATGTTGAGTTTAGATCCCATTTAAAAATTAAAAAAAACTCAGTAATTTTATAAAAAAAATCGATCTAGACTTATAAATAATTAATTATACTAATCGGTATCTATGTTTAAAAAATCTTTATATTTATATCTATTTTTTTGAAGAATATATTTTTTCACAAATAAAGTACTACTCACATAAATGAGGGTTTGTTTGAAAAATATAGCGACACACCTGTTAATGAAAAGGGGTCTTTGTTTCCTCGACATAAATTCTCTAATTTGAAAATAAAAGACCGCTTTCTCTCAAAGACACTCACAGTCTCATAGTTCATAACCGTTTCGGTTTCGAAATTTCAGCAACAACAAACCGGTAAACACTTCTTCCTCATTTCTCAGGTACCGTTTTCATTATCAACAAATCTTCATCATTATTCTGATTATTACAATAATCTCAACCATTTATTCATAAACTGTTGACCAGATCTATTTTTTTAAGTTACAGTTTACATAAATCTTATTTAAGTTTGTAATTTCTTGTTGCATTCTTCAATTTATTAAGGTTAATCAATGCATCTCGCAATAATCAAATCAATGTGTATATATATATGATAATGAGGAAAAAAAATTGTATGTAATTTTAGGGACAATTTAAAGAATGGAGGATACTGTTAAGACAGAGTTAGATGATGTCAAGAAAGAGTTGGAGAAGTTTAGGGCAGAATGCCGAGTCAAAACTCAATATATAGAAAATTTGAAGATCCATCGCGCCGAGAAATTTCAAGAAATTAAGAATCTGGCTGAGAAACGAGCGGGTGAACTCGATCTCAAGTCGGAGGAGATTTATGAACTGAAGAGAATTAATGAGGATCTGAAGTCTAGTTTGAATCAAAAGGAAAAATTGATCGCGCATTTGGGTTTAGAGAATCGCAAGATTCAAGAAAGGTTAACTGAGAGGGTTTTGAAATTGGAGGGGAGTAATAGTGAGCTGGTTTCGTCTTTGGATGAGGTTAATGCTCGAAACAGTTATTTGGAGCAGAATGTTTCTGCTAGTAGTGAGGAAATTTCGTGCCTCAAGTCGTTGTTATTGGCTGCAGAGAAGAAGTATATTGAAGCGGAGGAGAGGGCTATGCGAGCGAAGACGCTGGGATTGAGAGAGGATGTGATAATGCAGTTGCAGGAACAAAATGTTTCTGTGCAAGATAAAATGAAATGGAGGAATGAACAGTTTAAGCATCTTGAAGAAGCTCATAAACAGCTTCAAGATAAGTTTCGATTGAGCAAGGATGAGTGGGAAAAGGAGAGGTCTTCGTTGCTTGATGAATTATCTTCCTTGCAAATCAGTTTGGATTCTCAGACAAGAGCTTTGGAGGGGGTTCAATCTCGTTTGGAGATGTGTAACCATGCGTTGGCTCGCGAAGAAAGCAAGAGGATGCTCTTGGAGGCTGAAATATCGGACTTCAAAACTAGCCTCGAGGATGTTTATGGTCAGTTTGAAGAAAAGAAGTCTGAGATACAACAATTGACTATTATGAGGGACGATGAGGTAGCCGAGCTAAGAAACTCATTGGGAGAGAAAGAGGCTCTTGTGAAAGAATTGAAGAGGAGAATCGTTTACCTTGAACAAGATAATCAGGAGTTGGGAGATTCGCTTAAAGAATTTAGGGAAGCTCAGATTCGTGACGCGGGAGGGAATTATATGGCATCAAAGCTTCGCAACAAGCTGAAAAAGTTGGAGGATGCTCATAAAAACTGTTCTTCAACTCTCAAGTCTAGAGAATCCCAATGGAATGATCAGATAGCAAAGATGGAAGCAGATATTGTTGGTTATAAATCTGCACTGATCAATAAAGAACAAGAAATTAGGGAGCTTATGATGGAATTGGAAAAATGTTGCTATGCCAATGAAGAGAATCATATTGAACTATTGATCTTTAAGTCGGTACTTGCTGAGGGTTATTCCAATTCATGCAGTACAGAAACTGATAAAGCGGTCTGTGTTGAAGCGAATGAAGTTATGATTCTAAACTTTAACGAGCAACTGAGAGTGAAAGATAATTCTCTAAAAACTCTGTCACAACAACAATTTCTGTTGGAGGAAGAGCTTCAACAGCAGAAGAAATTGCTCGAGGAATCATCTACGGGTCAGTTTATATTGAAAGAGCAACTCTTGCAGATGGAAAACACTCTAAAACATGAAAGAAAAGCTGCATTTGAGGCTCTAGAAATGCTAAAACATGAACTTGCCAGTAAAAATGACGAGCTGTCTCGATTGGATTGTGAAGCACAGAACTGGAAGTCTACTGCTGAAACTCTTAAAGTTTCGTATGAAGATATTCAAGGAACCTGTATAGAGATGGAAGCTTCTCTTCGGTCACAGATTGAGAACGAGCAAGCTCTTAAGCAGGAGAACAAAAACCTTCTCTGCAGGGAAACTGAAGGTCTTCAACTGCAGATAGGTTTACTGGAATCCTGCATTGCCGAGAAAACAAAGGAAGTGGAGAAGTGTAAGCAAGAGAATGATGAACTTGTCAAAACAGTAACGGAGAAGGAATGTTGCATAAAGGATCTTCAGAAAGATATAGCGGTTGTGTGCATGAAGCAAGATTCCATGAAAAAAGAATTAGAAAATGCAGTTCTTGCACATCTAGATGCCCAAAAAGCTCTTGTGCAGAACGAAGACCGTCTTTGGAAGATTTCAGATGAGAAAGATCAAACTCTAAAGCACTTTCAGGAACTAGCTAAAGCCTCGGAACAAGATTTAATGAATGCGTTGTGCTTCTCTTTTTCAAAACAAGTGGAAAAGTTGGTTGAAGTTTGCATGCTTAACGAAGCTATGAAGAATGTAGAATACCTGACAAAGCTAGAAATTGAAGAGAAGAACACAAGAATAATGAAGTTGGAATTGGAAATCAACAGTTTGCACGAGAATTTGACGCACACTGAAGAATCGTGTTCCCATTTAAAACACGAAGCGAAGAAGTTTCAAACATCATTGGAAGACATGGAGTTAGAAACTAAAAAGTTGACAAAGGAAAAGCAGGAGATAGAACAGATAATTGCAGATATCAAGTTTGAGAAAGGAAATTTGCTTCAAGACATCACAAAATTATCGACGGAAAGGGAAGACATGTTGGCACAGATTGAATACATCTATGACAAACTCGGTGATTTGTTGTCTATCGAGGGTATGCAGTTGACAGAAGAACTAAGAAATATGTTGCATACTTCTATAGATGATGAAAATGAAACGGCAATGGATTCGGTAGTTTGTGATAAGCTATATGGTTCTGCTCAAGATAGCACAAATAAACAAATTGAAGAAAATTTCGAGGCGCGATTGCCATTGAGAGAAGTTAACAGTTTGCATATGTAGACCATAGAAGAAAGTCATGCTGTTGCTGAAGCACAAGGTATACAAGTTCAGAAATAAGCAACTCTTTATATTCTTTATATTCCCATTACTGATTTGTGTAAAATATTGTTGTTTTATTTAGGAATGCAAATGGTTGATATTTTAGCTAGTTTCATTCAGTGCTATACTGTTGTTTCCCTTGATAAGTCATCTGAGAAATTTTCCTGTGGACTATGAAGGTGTTGCTTGTTTCTCAAGCAAGTTGAAACTGAACCAGGAACTTTGAATCTAGGATATTGGCACATGTATTATGTTGTTTCATTGATTGTTTCACTAATTGACACATTGTTTTAAAGATGTTTGGATTAGTTGAATGCTAAGTCTTGGTCAACAATGTCGGAAAAATTCTCGGATTTTTGGATTAGTTGAATGCTGAGTCCATGCATTCTAGTCTATTCAATGATTCAGTTTTTTCAAAATTTTCCTAGTGGTTGCATAATTTTTTTTTTGCTCTATATGAATTTGATTGGACTGAAAAATTGTATAATTTGGTGAATACAAAGTAAAGAAAAAAAAAGACATAGGTTTGGATTGATGGAATTTATAGATCAAATTAGACTTGTAAAATGCTTTAAAGTGTTGCATGCTCAATAATTTGTTATTTAATATAGGTTTTACAAAATTTCTTATGAAATTTAAAGTTTATATTATATAAATCATCCCTGTATATTTTTATATTAATTTAAATTATCTGATATATCGTTGAGGTATAAACATTAATTTTGTGTTATCGTGGAGAGGTATAATCACAGTCCCATTAAAACAGGTAATTTGATAATGGTATAGAAACATAGAGATACAAAGAATTCGCATATTCTTTTTATTCATCTTTTTAAGGATAAAATTTCAATTACTAAATTACAAAAATAAAATATTATCAAGCTAATCGATCAAAATCATTATTGTATGGCTTCTACATTTTTTATGAAATGTATGGCTTTTACATTTTTTTATAAAATATATGGCTTCTACATTAATTCTTATGAAAGTGGGAAAAAAATTGATGATCAAACTGACATAATTGTCGGTAAAGAAAAGACAAATCATGCATCAAAATTAATCTCAAAAAATTATAATTTCAAATAGAATCATTAGATTCGTCCTCACTAGTTCACTGTGTATGGTTTTGAGAAGAAAAAGAATTTAAAGAGACACATGTGTAAAGCTTGGTTTGGATAACCCATTATTATTTTTTATTTAATGCACATTTACTTAATCGGTTGTTAGATATTTATTATTTTTAATATAGTACGTATTAATTAGAAATAATTTTTAATATAATAGTTTTGATACCATATATGATATATAAAAAAACTAATTTTACAATAAGAGTGATATGATAAAAAAAATCAAATTAATTTAATCGGTATTATCAATATAATAAAACTAATATACTATAGGTTAATGTAATTTGTCTTATCAATAACAAATATTAAAATATTTATATGCAATTTGGTTCAATTTATATCAATTTTAAAAAAGAAAATCAAAGTTTCACATGAAAATTCAAAATAACTTATAAGTATCGATATTTTGTGCAAATTGTTTTTTTAAATCAGTTTAAATATGTACACACCCTGCTCCTTTCCACAAATAAATAAGTCATTTATAAGTGTTTTTGTTTTATCACAAAATGAATGACATGTTTCAAATTTTAAATATATATTTTTTACAATTATATCTATTGATTAATACAATTTTTACTTCCAATTTAATGTATTCTACTTTACATATATGCTAGCAAATACCCTAAAAACACTAGTTAAAAAAGAGAAAAATAGAAATTTTACAATGAAAATAATTAGTTTTAATCTTTTAACATAATTGAATACAACCTTTTTTAACACAATTTTTACATTTATTTTTCTCAACACGTGGTTTAAAGGTTAAATGGTACTAGTAGATTGGTAGATTAAGAATAGGATTATTACACATAAAAAATTGATTCAAAAAACTACCTTTAATGGTGTCAACAAGTGGAAGCCGTGATCAAAGTTCACAAACATCAACATTCAATGTTAAATCCTCAAATTCCAATGAAATTTATGTCACTTGAAATCAACATTCAATGTTAAATCCTCAAATTCCTATGAAATTTATCTTTGAAATTTGTTGAGACAAGACAATGTTTACATCATGAAAATTTTTGGGGGTTAGATTTTCATACAGATCAACACTATTGGTACACAGCTTTAAAAAAGTAGTCTATATTCTTCAACCCTATAGGAAACAAATCCACGTATGTTATGGCTTGCACCAACACCCACATTGAACACCTTGTACTCTTACCAATGTTTGTACTCTTACCAATGTTTGTACTCATTTATCTTTTGGTGTGTCCTTAACCATAACCAAAGAATCACAATGCTCCTATTCTTCTACCAAAGAGATGAAACTTGGTCACAAAGCAACAAATGGTTCAAAAAAAGAATGCATGCAGTGTTATAGAAAATTTGCAGAGAAGTTTGTGTTGCATGTGTTGGATGCTGACGATGAAGTTCATGACAGAGAAATTAAAACTAGCTTTTGGTGTGTGGATACTAAATCCATATTCCATGCACGCTCTAATTTTCTACCTATGCCATTCATCAGAAAGCTATATTTTCAAGGGCAAGTACTTCAAAGATTTTGTAGTTAGAAGTGCCCTAAAAAATGGGGGTGAGATTGGTCATCGTCGCGATGCGATCCATACAGAATACACTTAAACTTCTGTGTTCTTCAACACAGTCAATATAGACAGCAGAGCTAGCACGCAAAGTAACTTCAATGCCGAGTACAACAACAATATACACGACAAAGATAACATATTTGGCCTTGGCCGTAATAATGTTACATGAAAAAATGAAGGCAGCGCCTTCAAAGCTACCTAGCTTTTGTATTGGTTGAGTAATTTGATTTAGACTATCATTCAAGTAATAACAATTACAACATATATTCAAATTCATCAAGATTTCAAATAAAATCGAGAGAATTTTTTTACTTGGATGTTGAATTTGAAGGGGCAGGGTTGGAAGTATCTGGCTTTTTAGAATAATTGGAAAGCCATTTCTGCTTGTTCTTCTGCGATGTATTCCAGTTTCGTGAAAACTGTGTAAGGCCTTGAGACAGGGCTCCAAGATTTACCCCATTATCAACCAAAATGCTTGTCACTCCCATTTTAGAGACCTGTCATATATTATGAACAAATAATGTAGCAGTAGTAACTAAAGATGGAAAAATGGAGAAAAAACACTCCATTAATATGACTACTACTATTATATTGTGTATATTTGGATTTTGGATTAATGATGAACTTGACAAAATAATGTTCACATGGTGTTATTGGTTCTGCAAGATAAAAAAAAATGATTTTGACTTAAAATAAGTTGAAAATAAGTGCTTTTATATTTGGATAGATATACTAATGAGATGAACAATAAAATGAGTCTAAAAGTCAATTCTAGAATCAGAAGTTTCGTGTATGTCTGGTTTCCCGGTTTGAACACTTTGAATTGATTCTAGATATATAGAATTGATTTTGACATGTTTGGTTGCTATAGAGTAGAATTGATTTTGACATGTTTGGTTGCTATAGAGTAGAATTGATTTTGCTTTCTAGAATTGATTCTCCTTAAAGCTAGGATTTGTAGTTTTTGAGTTAAATGTGATTTTTACACTAAAATTTACTCTCCAACTCTTTTTGCAAGAATTTATACGAACATAAATCACTTTACCTTTAACTTACTTTTAGTCCAGAATCAATTTTACATAATCAATTCATTCAAAATCAATTTTTTTCATAGTAGAAAGAACCAAACACAAGCTTCAAATTCTAGCTTGAAGTTGAAATCAATTCTAGAGTAAAAATCTATTCCATTCCAGATCAACCAAACATGTATAAATCAATTTTCCTCTTCGATAATTTATTTTGACTCCTCCAAAACTAAAACCTAATTTACACTATGTTCAAATCCTAAATTGTAATTTTTTAAAATCAAAATCCCACTCTATATAGATCATGATTCTATCAAATTCATCGTTAATTCAAACATGCAGTATGAATATTATAAACTATTATTATTACCGCTTGGATGTTCCTATTCTCATCATCAAAAAACAGCATATCGTGAAACGAAATTCCAGTAGTTGAATGAATTCTCTGAAAATGATCCGTTTTATGACTCCAACTAGAATAAATTTCCTGAACAAAAACACAAATTAGGTCAACAAAGCACTAATAACTAAACTTCAATAAAAAAACTAGGTCAAAAATACTACACAAACCTGAGCAACAAAGAACGAGGTGATTCCCAACTTGTTGAGAAAAGCCTTGGCAATATCTGCGGTTGGCGATCGAGAAGCGATGGCAATATCGATTCCTCGTTGTTTGAGAGCCAACAAGATTCCCATGGCGTGAGGATAGAGAGATGGCATTTCGCGTTTGGATCTACACTCGCAGTAGAATGGCCAGAGAGTGTAATCGAGATCGAAAACAACTAGTTTTGGTAAAACTTGGAATGATTCGATTATTTTCAATGCTTCGTCTTTCATCTTCTCTGAAGATTCTCCCATTTTTTTCTCTTTCGCTCACCAAAGATTAATTTGAATGAGCGATGCCAATTTTGCAGGTAGAAAACACAAAGTTGCATATTTAAAATCATTTAAAATATCTTATAAACCCAACTCATTGATTGGTCTACTTTGATAAATATAAATAATGTACTAGTATAATACAAGTAGATTTTTTAGATTTTTTTCCTCAAATATATATTTTTTTTAAAATTCTAAAATAATCCACGTTTCAAATAATTTTTCAAACTACTTCACTTAAAAAAAAAAAATCCCGTCAAAACATCAGTGTCAGACTAATTAGCAACTACACTCAAATTTTAAGAGGATGTGCCAAATGGATTGAGTATTACCCTCAAAACATTGATGTTAATTCAATTGACATTTCCTCTTAAAATTTGACTACAGACACTAATTAGTGAAATTTTTATCCAAATACCCCTAATTTTCAAAAAAAAATCCTCAAATAACCTTGATGTTAAAAAAATTCCCAAACTATCCCATTTTTAGGAGAAAGATTGGCGCCTCCTCTTAAAATTAGAGTGGAGGCACCAATTGGATTGGCTAGGGCACATGGTGCAGCCAATTCAATTTGCGCCCATGTGTATGTGTTAAAGGGAGGCGGCAATTAGATTGACACCTCAGTGTATTTTGCAATTTTTTTGGTTATAAATAGAGGTGTTGTGTGGATCATTTTTCCATATCTCATTTCATCATTTTGCAATCATGTTTGGTGTTCGTCGCCGCTATGGAAAGGTGGTTTATTCGAGATACAAACCTCCGATGTTGATGCTCTTCTGGAACATCACTACTTTCGATCAACTGAAGAGGGAGTTGGTTCGTTGGTTGGATGGGAAAATACCAGAAGGGAAAAAAATTAGAAGTATTGAGAGACTCGACAGTATCTTTGGTTGGGTGCAAATGAAAACTGATAAGGATGCTAGGGAAATGATCTTCGGACGAGATGGCATCATTTTGATTGTTGTAATCAGTTAGAAATATTCTATTTTAATTTGCTTATGTTGTAGTGATGTTTGTTGTGAACCTCGTTGTAACAAAAACTTAATGACATATAAAAATTGAAGGTTATAAAAATCCAATGTTACAAAAATATTATAACTCAGATGATGCTCATCGATTGGGACAATTGTTCTTATTGTGTCCAGGTTGACAACAAATACTACATATTCTTATCATTTTATTTGTCGTATCCATTTCGTATCCTTTTTTCTTTTTACGCATCTCGTCGTTGTGCCAAACTATGTCACCTTCATATGGAGGCCATTATTCCTCTATTGGTAGCACCAAGAAGCTTTTACTATAGACATTCATGACGGTGATGGCCTTGTAAACATCAAATAGATGGTTGTAAGTGTCCTGTCGAGTATGTGCGCATGCTGCAATGACATGGGAACAAGGAATGTGGAAGGCCTGGAATTTTCTACAACCTCACCAACTTCTGTTTAGTTTGACATCATAGGCTAAATTTGGTCTCCCCTCATTGTGGTCCATTGTTTCCTGCACGCTGAAATTTTGCCTATGACGGTCAAAGACTGTTACAGTGTGTATGCTAGCTTTGATGCCCTCCTCTTTCATGACTTTCATGCAACACTCACTGAATATTTGCCCATACATTAACACCACACTCCATCTTTCACCTCTGGTTGCGAAGGTAGAAGCCAACCTATAATAGGTTGATCTGACCAAGGCGGTTATTGGTATATTTCTAATGCCTTTGAATATGTCGTTCATGCATCCCACAAAGTTTGTTGTCATGTGGCCCCATCGACAGCCTCCGTCAAATGCCCTTGTCCACTGCTCTACTGGTATGTTATTCAACCATCTTCTTGCATCTTCATTAGATAGTCTAATTTCATCACGGTAATATTGAAATGACGACTGAGTTAGAGCATACCCATCATTCATCACTTTCTTGTGAAGGTTCTTATCTTTTATTGCACGCATGAAGTTTTGTGCAATATAGGTAGAAGGAGGATCATGTCACCCGTTGTCATGGTTATTGTAAGCACTCTCAATGGCAACATGTCTATCAGAAATCAAACAGAGATTGGCTTATGGAGCCACATGCGTTCTGAGATATCGAAGAAATAAACCCCAACCACCAGCAGTTTCACCTTCAACCAGAGCAAAGGCAATATGAAAGACATTGTTGTTGCCGTCTTTTGCAACCGCCATAAGCAAAGTACCCTTGTATTTGTCGTATAACCATGTTCCATCAATTTGAATAATAGGTTTGCAGAATGCAAAACCTTTGATGCATGGATCAAACGCCCAAAAGAGACGGTGAAATATTCTATTACCAGTAACACAGGTTCCGTCTGGCGTCATTGTTGGCAATGTCTCCATAATTGCAACAGTTCATGGCACATATGTTTTTAGTGCCCACAAAAATCGTGACAATTCTTTGTATGAATCCTCTCAGTTTCCGAATACTTGTTCAACAACATTTGTCCTTGCAATCCATGTTTTCTTGTAAGATGGAGTATAATTATATCGTGTTCTGATATGAGATATAATTATACTCACCTTCATCGATGGGTCTTTGTTAACAAGCGGAAAAATGTCTTGACATATCAATGCAGCGCTTAATTTATGGCGATCTTGTTCAACGTTAGTTGCAATGCCACTGTGAGGTGAGTCTATTGAATCTATCTCCCAAGAGTCGCTTTTCTTTTTGTAAGACGTAACCAACCGAAACTTACAAAGTATGTTACGACATTCGATGGCATACCTTCTCGAATCAGTGCGTTTTCACTGTGAAATCAACAGAGTTGTTCATGTGGATTTTTTTATAACTCGCACACATTCTTATTTAGTACAGAACATGTCTCCCACCTTTGACTCGCCTTCTGATCGTGGATACGGGTTATAAAAAATACAATTGGATGTTTCATCGTCATGCAGATCCATGTTTGTCGTATGTTGAGGCGGATTGTAGACATGACTAGGAGGTAATGGCACTGGTTGATCATCATCTTCAATGTCGTTGTTCAACATATGATCGACCTGTATCTCGATCTATTCTTCTTCTTCATCAACAACGTTGACTTCTGCTTCTTCTTCTGGGTCGAATCATCTGAGTATTGTGAATCAAATTCATCAGATTCATACTTGGTTGAAGAGTAATATACATCTCAATACAATTGCAGCCAGAATGTTCGTGACTAACAAACATGTATTCAACATCTTCATCATTCTGTACCTTTAGCGGGAAAAACATGCATTGACTGTTCTAAAAAAAATTGGATTTTGATACGTGATCTTTAACACAATACCAGATCCTATGCAGGATTGAGTTCATTTTTTCAAATGCAAGAAAATTGCATTTCTC
The DNA here is from genome assembly GCF_024323335.1 of Lathyrus oleraceus. NCBI lineage: Eukaryota > Viridiplantae > Streptophyta > Magnoliopsida > Fabales > Fabaceae > Lathyrus > Lathyrus oleraceus. The sequence continues at coordinate 454,136,135 of NC_066579.1, forward strand.
TTGATCGTAAGTCGAATGGTATAGGTGTTTTGAAAACAAAACTCGTATAACTCAGACTCGTATGTCTCACCATTTCAGTGAACATTGACACTATATTTCAGTGAAGATGACATTGTAATATTTCTGGTGCAGATGAAAATTAATCTCTTGTTGCAGATGAATGTGTGTTTATTGTTGGATGTTGATAGTAAGACACTTAAATAGGTAAGTGATTTGTCTAACATGCAAGCAAGTCCTAAGTGATGTGTCTAACATCCAAGCTAGTCCGAAGTGATGTGTCAAACATGCAAGATAGACGGAAGTGATGTGTCCAGCATGCAATAGAGAGGAATGCTGTGAGTCACACATGCAAGCACTAGCTCCAAATGAATTGGTGTCTCCTTACAATCCTTGCACATGGGCGCCAATCTATTTTGAGACACCGTGTCTTGCATGTATGCAGACCTCGTAACCAAGCATGCAGAGCTAGGTGTGTAATGTATGAGCCTAGGGAGGCGCCAATTTGAATGGAGACACCATGTAAAAAATGCACATGGACACCAATTCATTTGGCTACCACATGCAAACACATTTTCCAAGCTTCCACACTTTTGCCTATAAATAGGAAGGTGACTCTAACATTTCTTCCACACCATCACTCACCACTTCCTCTATAACATCAAATCTTTCATCTGCAACAACCTCTTTCATCTGCACCAACCTCTTTCTTCTCCGACAAGATGTCTATTCTCACAATGGGTGAATCGCACAGAGGAACAGTTGCAAACATATCAACTTATGTAATCGTTTAATTCTTTTGTTATTTGTCTAGAGTACCTTTTAATAACATATCAACTTAGTAAAGTATTTTTTTGTTTATTTTATAGGATGTTTCAAGGTTCCGTACTCTGATCCACGAATATGTCCACATGGACCCGATGATTCAACTGTATGTAAAACTAGCCAGTTTTGGACATATAAGCAAAATTATGTCTTGGTCGGTGGATAATAAATTCATTCTTGCGTTATGTGAAAGATGGCGTCCCGAGATACACACATTCTGGTTTCCAACATGTGAGTGTACCGTGACGTTAGAAGACGTCTACATGCTATTGGGACTGCCTATTGAAGGTAAAACTCTAAATGATAAAACCAACTATGCAAATCCAATTTGCATGGACCTCTTGGATACTGATTTATTAGATGATAACTCAAGAGGTCAAGGTATACTCCTTTCACGCCTTAAGTCATATTATAACAATTTACATTTAGATGAGCATTTTACCGAAGAGGCTAGAATAATAAAAACTAGGTGTTACATTATACTTTTAATTTGTTCTTTTTTATTTCCCGAAGGTAGTGGTTCTAGTATGCATGTTATGTATTTACCTTTATTAAGACATGTAGATATAATAGGAAGTTATAGTTGGGGATCTGCTTGTCTGGCCTATCTTTATAGCCCTTTGTGTAAAAATTCACACAAAGACACATCTATCTTTTCTGGATGTGCTGTTTTACTCTAAGCATGAGGTTGGTCAAGACTACCGTCCCTAGAGCTCGTCAACAACAACCCTTTTACATTCCCGTATGCACAAAAGTAAGTTGTTTAAAATACTATATATTTACTTACTTTAACGATTATTATCTCTAACTAATATTTTTACCTTTATGGTGCAGATGGTCGGCACGTGGTATGAGTTATAACAGATGTCCTAGACACTGTATTACCCAGTATCGTAATCTCTTGGATCACCTTCGATCGACAAATGTATGGATAACAACCTCATTATTTCGTTATAATTTGTTAACTTCATCTACCAAGTTTATAATCTAACTTACTTTCACAGTTCAGTTTATTTGGCGTCCATACCTAAACTTGGATCATGACCATGAAATCAATGAAGAAGATGCAGCCGTATGGACTGCATGCACACCGATCATAAGATTCACAACCGTGGAGATGCACAATAGTGATCGTGTGAAGTTGCAGTTCGGTATGCTTCAACACATCCCAGATCTCCCAGCAAACCTAGGAGAATAGCATCTGCGCAAAGTTAACGACCAATGGAACTTCAATCCATGGCAAAGCTTCACTAGATCTGAGTGTCGCAAATGGAAGCATCGTCATGACCATGTCTTAACTGACGCAGTGATGCCAAATGAAGAAAAACCAAGTCGTACTTATATGGCTTGGTACAAATCGGTTGGTTTTTAGTTCATCGCCGAGGATATGTACCTATACGACCCACGCCAACAAACTTACACACCAAACGCCTCAACATCTAACCCCCAACAACATTGTCAGACCGGCTACACACAACCCCCTATCCGTCAAACTTTCTGTTCCACAAACACACAAACATACAACCCTAACATGCCATACACCCAACCATAATACCAATAGCATACCCCGTACCACCACCAACAAATAAATCATCAACCAGAGACCCAACATCGCTTCACACCCAACACATCACCCTACCAATGCCGCCTTAGCCAGGACACTCAACGATAATTCAACACCAACCGTCCCTCCTCCTACCATAGCCAAGAAGCCCAAACCTCACAAAACCGAAACCTTCAACAACCCTATCTCTACCAAACACCCCAACAATCTTTCCAGCCTTTTCTCGATGCATCATTCACACATATGTCTCCCTTCAATCGTCCCAGTCAGCCCACCAACAAGTCAAACATAACCCAACTACTCTGTCATGGATCATGAACTCAGCTATGGCGGTACACCTTCAATGCATACTCAAGACTATGTTGATTTGTCTGACTATCTCAACAGACCATCTCCTGCAGTTGGTAGTGATGTTCCTGGCCCCTCAGATGCTCAAACACTAGTGGTGAATCATCAACGTGAGTTAGGGCCACGAGTTCGGGTAGCTAGGGGATGTGGGATCAGAGATCGGTTAGGTGATCCCGGTCATCAACATTAGTCTTTTTTGTGTAAACAAGAATTTATATTAATATGAATTGGTCCTATTTCGAAATTATGTATCACGTAGACTATTTTTGAATTTTTTTTTTGTAAAATACACTAAGGTGTCAATCCAATTGGCGTCTCCATTTAACACATACACATGAGCGCCAATTGACTTGGCTGCACCATGTGCCATAGCCAATCCAATTGGCGGCTCAACTCTAATTTTAAGAGGATGCGCCAATTGGATTGACGCCTCCTGCTAAAAGTGGAGTAGTTTGAGATTTTTTTGAAATCAGGATTATTTTGGATTTTTTTTGAAAAACTGGATTATTTTAGTAAAAAATTCCTAATTAATCTGATATCAATACCAATGCTTTGACGAGTTTTTTTTAAAATGGGATAGTTTGTGAAATTATTTAGAGATTTTTTTAAAAAAATTGAGTTGTTTAAATAAAAAATTCAGATTTTTACTTCGGGATATTGGATTATTTATTTACTAATTAAATATAAAATTTTAAATATTTTATAATTGAAAAAATCATAAATACACTTATTATGTAAACTTACACCGTCATTTAATGAACAACTTGCATCTTGAAAAATCATACTTATATTTTAAGGGTTTAATGGTGATGCTCTAATTTACATTGTCATTCAATAAGAATATATAATTTTGTCATATCATATAAATTGTTTAAAATTTTCAATTTAATTTGACCGAATACATGATCGTCAATATAAAATAAATTTATATCATCACTACATCTTCCTTTTCTCATATTTTAAAACAACTTAGACAAGGAGTAAATTGATGATTTTTTTAATATCCTATGAAATCTATTTACTCACGAGTTAAACTTTTATATGAATTTATTAAATTATTTTTTAATAAAATATAAAAATATAATTATATAATAAAATATAAAATAGACTTTAAAGCAATTTTTAAATATTTTAACAAGAACGAAATTAGGAAATAGAATCGAATAAAATTTATTTTAGGGAATAGAATGGAAGGAATGAAATAAATTTTTGTTTCTTTTATGTTTAATATTTTGTGATTGAATTAAATAAAATAATTATTCTGTCTCACTTGAAATTTAGATTTTTTTTTTAAAATAACTATCTTTTTCAAAAAATAAATAGAAAATAACCAATAATTCAAAAAAAACTAAAATAATCAGGTTTTGAAGAGGATGTGCCAGATAAATTGGCGCATCCCCAATGCATTAAGAGGAAGCGCCAATAGCATTGGCGCATGCATTGGGCTCCTCATGAGGAGGCGCCAATGCTATTGGCGCATGCATTGACCCTCATGAGGAGGCGCCAATGCTCCTGACGCCTATGTGTTTTTTGTAGTGTGGGCGCCAATTCATCTGGCGCCTGCATGTTCTTTCATGTGGGCGTCAATCCCTCGGGCGCTTGCATGTCATGTACAATTGATGTTCCGTCTCTATAAATACCACGCCTTGGATGCAATATTTTTCACTCAAAATCATCTCCTAATACCATAATTTCTCTAGTTCAACCACTATCTCCTTCAAGTTTCTCTATTTTAACAATGTCTGCATACATTCAGAAACGAAATGCTGATGTAATATTTTCCGCCGTTGCGGCTCTGGTACATCTTCGACTTTGGAACACAGATACGTTTGAACGTCTTAATCGAACGTTGTACAGTTGGTTAGAGGGAGAAATTGGAGAGGGTGAAAGGATTAGAAGAATAAAATGACTTGTGTCCACGTTCAACCAAAACGGAGAAGTGCGCGAATGAGTGGATATTAAGACCGATCAAGACGCTCGTAGGATGATGCATTACATGTTCAAAATTGTTTTGATGGTTGTAATCGCATAGTTCTTGTATTGTATTTATTATAATTATTTGTGTTACTGTTTATGTAATGGTACTTTCGTCACAGACGTCTAATATGAAATAAATTTAGTTTTTCATATATTGCAATAGAGGTACATGTGAATTTATCTGGTTGTGCTCGTTCCAACACTAGGACAATTATTACGATTGTGACCTGGCCGACGACATGAACTACATAGTCTAACCATTTTGTTTGCCGTATCCATTTCGGTTCGAATTCGGGTGCTGTTTGGGCGATCCTTTTTCTTCCTTCGCATAACTTCGTTGTGCCAGACGATGTCCCCTTGATATTCTGGCCAATAATCCTCTTTTGCCACTACGGAAAAACTAATTTTATAAACATTTGAAAGGCTGTCGACTTTGTAAACTTCAGATAGCAAGTATGATGGATCTCTTCGAACCTTTGAGCATGCCGCAATTACATGGGAGTAGGGGGTACAAAAGGCTTGGAACTTTCCGCAATCGCACCAACCTCTATCTAATTCAACTCTGTACTGTCCCATCGGCATGCCCTCATTGTGATCCATGGACTCAGCAACACTATACCAACCTTTAGTTCGGTCAAAGACCGTAACCACGTGCGTGTTTGCTTTGGCAGCTTCATGTCTGATGAATTTTATTGAAGCATCACTGAGCAACTGTCCAGATTGCAACATTGAACTCCATTTTGAGCGTCTGATTTCAAACAGCGCCCCTAGCCTGAAATATGTTGCCTGCACCAAAGCGGTTATAGGTAGGTTACATATGTTTTTGAAGACAAAGTTCATTGATTCCACAAGATTTGTTGTCATGTGGCCCCAACACTAACTGTTGTCGTATGCCCTAGTCCACTTCTCCAATGGAATACTATCGATCCACCGTACTACATCTTCGTTTGACAATCTTATTTCCTCGCGGAAGTGTTTGAAAGAAGGTTCTGATAATGCATAACCTTGATTGACAACCTTCTTCCACAACGTCTTATCTTTGATTTCCCGCATGAAATTATGAGCAATATGTCTAATATAGAACACATGCGTCGAAGAAGGATTTTGCCAACCGTTATCAATGTTATTATATGCACTGATGATTGAAGGGTGTCTGTCGGAGATCAAACATAAGTTAGGTTGAGGTGCAACGTGCAATCAGAGATTTCTTAGGAAAAAATTCCATCCCTCAGCAGTCTCCCCTTCAACTAGGGCAAAGGCGATTGGAAAAATGTTGATGTTCCCATCTTGTGCCACTGCCATCAGTAATGTTCCTTTGTGTTTTTCGTACAACCATGTATCATAAATTTGTATAATTGGTTTACAAAAATAAAAACCTATGATGCATGGTTGATACGCCCAAAAGAGACGGTGAAATATTCCATTTCCAACATCATACGTACCATCTGGTGTATACGCGGGCAATGTTTCCAACTTGACAATAGTCCCGGGAGCATATTGTTTTAGAGCCAACATGTATTTTCGAAGTTGTTTGTAAGACTCCTCCCAATTGCCAAACACTTTTTAAACAACCTTTGTCCTAGCTATCCATGCCTTCCTATATGATGGAGTGTACTCGTACTCTGCCCTAATATGCGAGATTATTGTACTCACCTTTAACGACGGATTATCGCCAATGATAGACAATATTTCATCGCATATTAGTTGAGAGCTTAATTTACGATGATCCTGCATTGGGTTTGTCAGCATGCATGTGTTGTAACACCCTTCTAAATACCCCAATTATTATAATTAAAATACACATATATTCATCAGAGTAATTATGCCCCGAAGGGTGTCACACAATCATTTCACAAAATCATTAAAATATCCTGTCATGCTCATTTATTTAATCAAAATAAGGTTCCTTGCATAATTCGCAGCGGAATAAAATTCAACTCAATGTAAAACATGTAACACAATACATGTAAATCATTCAACAATCAATATCAAATTAGTTAAAACATCCCCTCCCGATGTTACATCTATCAGAGCACGACCCATAAGAAACTACTCTAGACTCCAAGCATTAGCTTCTACTCAACTCACTGCTTGTCACCTGAAAAAGAGTTGTAAGGGTGAGTTCCTCAATCAATATAACGAGCATTATACAACATTATGTAATGTTAAGTAGATAACGCATCAAATCACCCTAACCAGACTACGTACTCAATAACAGCAGTATCAACTCAAACATCATACTTAACAATAACATATAGCATATGTATAATCTCAAACCATACTCAATGACCACACAACAATACCAACACAAACACACGTATAATATTGGAATACATCCATTCATATTACACGCCATACACATATTATGCAATGAGACTCCATGCATGCGGTACCGACTATTTGTGAACATATAGTTCAACCTCACCGTCCAAACCCAGGCACGGCTACCAAGCTCACTAGTCCCACTCATTTGAGACATAGTGACTCACTCACTAATTCCTCACCATGGGAATTAGCTACCACCCCAAATGGGCCATGAAATGCACGCGAATCACCTAGCATGCAACAATCAACAACAGTCCAATAATGACTAACTCACTAATTCCTCACCATGGGAATTAGCTACCACCCCAAATGGGCCACAATGTGCAAGCTAATCACCTAGCAAATGCAACATCAACAATAATCAAGAATAGACACATGCTCACACTCTAAGCCATAAGATAGTCTATTCACAAATGCATACATTCACAACATCATGTATACCATCACACATTATCAACATAATTAATCACAAAAGCATATCATATCATGCCACATAATCAAACACAGTATTAGCACACTCTACTAATACCTATACCACTCACACCAACGGGAAAAGATCCCTATCACATTATATCTCAGCTAAGTCGCATCACTCAGCCTAAACAACCAAAACTGCACAACAGTAGCACAGGAAAAATCACAATTCTGCCCATACGCGTACTGCCCATGCCATACGCGTATTGCCCAAACCTGGCCAACTCCATACGCGTAATGCCCACTCTCATACGCGTATTGCGCCTTTCCTCGCTCAACTCATACGCGTATCACATGTCTCATACGCGTATGCTACGCGTAACAATCTCCCATACGCGTACCACCAGAGACCAATTTACGTTCAAAATGTCATCTTTTTCACCCATACGCGTAAGGCCTCCCCCCATACGCGTACCAACATCTCATACGCGTATTGCCTAGTGCCATACGCGTATGACCAGAGATCAGAGCTCGCAGATCTGCAATGGCTTTTCTGCTACGAGTTCTATCCGATCTAACCTTCCACAGTCCAATTTCGCACATAATTCCTTCCTATTGTCTAACACAACACAGATCCTATCCAATCCCACAACGTCTAACAATTTCCACGCCTAATTCCTACGAAATTCCTCAATTATAACTCATTTTCGTTCATCAATTATTTTCACAAGTTCATCATAATCATCCAATTCAGAGATAAATCGAAGGTCTATCACTACCCATGACATATTCTCATATAATACCCTTTAATCAACGATAAACCCCCCTTACCTGAGTTAATCCGGCAGCTTCCGAGCTCCAAGCTTCTCCTCTTCTCTTGCTCTGCCTTTTGCCCTTTTTCCTCTTTCGGCAGCTTCTCTCTGTTTTCCTTTTTCACGTGAAAAACCCTTTTTACCAAAAATGGGACTTTTTATTATTCCAACTTATTTTATTCCAATAAATAATAACCCAATAATTATTATTTCAAAATAATAATATTAATCCAAACTTCCAATTATTCAATTAAATTAACAAATAAAATATTAATTTAAATTAAATAATTAGCTTATTTTAATTGGGGTGTTACAACTCTCCCCCACTAAAAGAGTTTTCGTCCTCGAAAACATACCTCAATCGAACAACTCCGGATAAGACTCCTTCATCTGGCTCTCAAGTTCCCAAGTCACATTGCCACCTGCTGGTCCTCCCCAAGCTACCTTCACCAAGGCAATCTCTTTACCCCGCAACTGCTTCAACTCTCGATCCTCGATCCTCATAGGTGATGTTTCAACAGTCAGGTTATCTCTCACCTGTACATCATCTACTTGGACTACATGCGACGGATCATGAATGTATCTCCTCAACTGAGACACATGGAAAACATCATGCAAATTCGCAAGCGACGGCGGTAAAGCGATACGATAGGCTACCTCTCCTATCCTCTCCAAAATCTGATAAGGACCAATAAATCGAGGTGTCAACTTCTTCGACTTCAAAGCTCGACCAACACCAGTTATCGGAGTAACACGAAGAAACACATGGTCTCCCTCTCGAAACTCAAGTGACTTCCTTCTCTTATCATGATAACTCTTCTGACGACTCTGAGCAATTCTCATCTTATCCTGAATCATCTTAATCTTTTCTGTAGTTTGTTGAACAATCTCCGGTCCAACCACAACACTCTCACCGGACTCGTACCAACATAAAGGTGTCCGACATCTCCTACCATACAAAGCTTCAAACGGTGCCATACCAATGCTCGAATGAAAACTATTGTTGTAGGTAAACTCAATCAAAGGCAAATAACAATCCCAAGCACCTCCTTTTTCCAAAACACAAGCTCTCAAAAGATCTTCTAATGACTGAATCGTCCTCTCAGTCTGACCATCAGTCTGCGGATGATATGCAGAACTCAACCTCAGCTTAGTTCCCAAAGCCCTCTGCAAACCTTCCCAGAACTTCGATGTAAATCTAGGATCTCTGTCCGAAACAATACTCGACGGAATACCATGCAAACTTACAATCTTCTCAATATACAACTCGGCTAGCCTCTCTAACGGATAATCCATTCTGATCGGAATGAAATGAGCCGACTTCGTCAATCTATCAACAATCACCCAAATAGCCTCAAAATTCTTACTTGTCCTCGGCAAACCAGAAACAAAATCCATACTGATACTATCCCACTTCCACTCCGGAATAGCCAACGGTTGCATTAGCCCAGACGGCTTCTGATGCTCAATCTTCGACTTCTGACAAGTCAAACAGGAATACACAAAACTTGCAATTTCTCTTTTCATTCCCGGCCACCAAAATAACCTTTTCAAATCATGATACATCTTCGTAGCTCCAGGATGAATACTCAAGCCACTACGATGTCCTTCTTCCAGAATACTCTTCTTAAGCTCAGCAACATCCGGAATACACACCCGGTCACCAAATCTCAAAACACCATTCTCATCAACTCTGAATTCACCACCTTGACCTTGATTCACTAAAGTCAACTTATCAACCAAAAGCATATCGGATTTCTGACCCTCTCTGATCTCGTCCAAAATACCACTGGTTAACTTCAACATTCCCAATTTAACACTGTTGTGAGTACTCTCACACACCAAACTCAAATCTCTAAACTGTTCAATTAAATCCAATTCCTTAACCATTAACATAGACATATGTAATGATTTCCGACTCAATGCATCAGCCACAACGTTTGCTTTACCCGGATGGTAATTCAAACCAAAATCATAATCCTTCAAGAATTCTAACCATCTCCTCTGTCTCATATTCAGCTCTTTCTGATCAAACAAATACTTTAAACTTTTATGGTCACTGAAAACTTCAAATCTTGACCCATACAAATAATGCCTCCACAACTTCAGAACAAATACCACAGCTGCCAACTCTAAATCATGTGTCGGATAGTTCCTCTCATGAACCCTTAGTTGTCTCGAAGCATAAGCTATAACCTGCTTATTCTGCATCAACACACCACCTAAGCCCAACAATGAAGCATCACAATAAACCTCAAATAGTTCCGACGAACTCGGTAATATCAGAATAGGAGCAGTAGTTAACCTTCTCTTTAACTCTTGGAAACCTTCTTCACATCTTGAGTCCCAAACAAACGCTTTCCCCTTTCTAGTCAACATTGTCAACGGTAACGCCAACTTGGAAAATCCCTCAATAAATTTCCTATAATAACCTGCAAGTCCAAGAAAACTCCTTATCTCAGAAACTGACTTCGGAGCTTCCCACTTAGACACCGCTTCTATCTTAGAAGGATCAACAGCAACACCACCTCTTGAAATCACATGACCAAGGAAACTGACCTCTTCCAACCAAAATTCACACTTTGACAGTTTAGCAATTAACTTCTTTTCTCGTAAAACTCCTAAAACCACTCTCAAATGCTCAGCATGCTCTTCTTCAGATTTCGAATACACCAAAATGTCATCAATAAACACCACCACAAACTGATCTAGGTACGGATGGAAAATCCTATTCATATACTCCATAAATACTCCAGGCGCATTAGTCACACCGAAAGGCATTACAGAATACTCATAATGTCCATACCTTGTTCTGAAAGCAGTCTTCTGAATATCCTCAGTTTTCACACGTATCTGATGATACCCCGACCTCAAATCTATCTTGCTGAACACACTAGCACCAACCAATTGATCCATAAAATCATCAATCCTCGGTAAAGGATACCGATTCTTGATCGTCACTTTATTCAATTGCCTGTAGTCCACACACAACCTCATAGTACCTTCTTTCTTTTTAACCAGCAACACTGGTGCACCCCAAGGTGACACACTCGGGCGAATAAATTTCTTATCCAACAAATCTTCCAACTGACTCTTCAATTCAGCTAGCTCAACAGCAGACATACGGTAAGGAGCCATCGATATCGGTCTAGTACCAGGTACCAAATCAATCGAGAACTCAACTTCACGCTCTGGCGGCAATTCATTCACTTCTTCCGGAAACACATCAGGAAAATCACACACCACAGCGAGATTGCCAATCACCAGTTTATCTTTAGCCTCCAAAGTTGCTAACAGCATAAACAACTCTGCCCCATCTGCCACTTCCTCATTCACCTGCCTGGCTGATAGAAACAAACTCTTGCCTTCCTCAATCTCAGGAAAGATCACAGTCTTATCAAAACAGTTGATAGAAACTCGGTTGAACACCAACCAGTTCATACCCAGAATAACGTCAATCTGCACTAATGGAAGACACACAAGATCTATCCCAAAGGCTCTACCAAAAATATTCAAAGGACAACTCAGACAAACAGAAGTAGTAGTCACTGAACCCTTCGCAGGAGTATCAATCACCATACTACCCAACATCTCAGATATCTCTAACTTAAGTTTCACAGCACAATCCAAGGATATAAAAGAATGAGTCGCACCTGTGTCAATAATAGCTACAAGAGGAAAGCCATTAATATAACACGTACCTCGGATCAAACGATCATCTGCAGAAGTCTCAGAACCTGATAAAGCAAAAACCTTGCCTCCTGACTGATTCTCTTTCTTCGGCTTAGGACATTGTGGACTGATATGACCCAACTCTCCACAGTTGAAGCAAGTCACAGTCTTCAACCGGCAATCTGCAGCCAAATGACCACCTTTCCCACATTTGAAACACTTCTTCTCATTACTGGTACACTCATGGATACGATGTCCAGCCTGACCACACCGGTAACACTTAACAGGAGCACTAGAGTCTCCCCCACTAGGCCTCTTCGTCCCACTCTGCCTCTGGAAACCTTTGCCAGCTGCATACGGTTTTCCACGATCAATCTGATTCTTGCCTTTCCTATCAACCCTTTGCTGATAGCTCTCTGCTCTAGCCTTGGAATCCTGTTCAAAAATTCTGCAACAGTCAACCAAGTCAGAAAACACCCTGATCCTCTGATATCCAATAGCTTGTTTGATCTCGGGACGCAACCCGTTCTCAAACTTCACACACTTCGAAAATTCTCCAGCAGCCGCATTATAGGGAGTATAGTACTTTGACAGCTCTGTGAACTTAGCAGCATACTCAGTAACGGACCTGTTACCCTGCTTCAATTCCAAGAACTCTATCTCCTTCTTTCCTCTGACATCCTCGGGAAAATACTTCCTCAGAAATCTCTCTCTGAACACAGCCCAAGAAATCTCAGCATTTCCAGCAGTTTCCAACTCAGTGCGGGTAGCAACCCACCAATCATCAGCTTCCTCTGACAGCATATGTGTACCGAACCTGACCTTCTGGTTATCAGCACACTCAGTTACTCTGAAGATCCTCTCAATCTCCTTCAACCACTTCTGAGCACCATCTGGATCGTATGCTCCCTTGAACATTGGAGGATTGTTCTTCTGGAACTCACTCAACTGACGAGCAGCTCCCATTCCCATAACATTCGGATTTCCTCCAAGTACTCCAGCTAGCATACCCAGAGCCTCAGCAATTGCAGCATCATCTCTACCTCTTCCAGCCATCTCTATTCTGAAACCCAAACAAGCTAAACAAATAAGTACTGATAGGGTTACACAACACCTATCCCGTACAGGGGAAACAGAATAATTATGACTCGACTCGACCGACTATGCTCTGATACCACTAATGTAACACCCTTCTAAATACCCCAATTATTATAATTAAAATACACATATATTCATCAGAGTAATTATGCCCCGAAGGGTGTCACACAATCATTTCACAAAATCATTAAAATATCCTGTCATGCTCATTTATTTAATCAAAATAAGGTTCCTTGCATAATTCGCAGCGGAATAAAATTCAACTCAATGTAAAACATGTAACACAATACATGTAAATCATTCAACAATCAATATCAAATTAGTTAAAACATCCCCTCCCGATGTTACATCTATCAGAGCACGACCCATAAGAAACTACTCTAGACTCCAAGCATTAGCTTCTACTCAACTCACTGCTTGTCACCTGAAAAAGAGTTGTAAGGGTGAGTTCCTCAATCAATATAACGAGCATTATACAACATTATGTAATGTTAAGTAGATAACGCATCAAATCACCCTAACCAGACTACGTACTCAATAACAGCAGTATCAACTCAAACATCATACTTAACAATAACATATAGCATATGTATAATCTCAAACCATACTCAATGACCACACAACAATACCAACACAAACACACGTATAATATTGGAATACATCCATTCATATTACACGCCATACACATATTATGCAATGAGACTCCATGCATGCGGTACCGACTATTTGTGAACATATAGTTCAACCTCACCGTCCAAACCCAGGCACGGCTACCAAGCTCACTAGTCCCACTCATTTGAGACATAGTGACTCACTCACTAATTCCTCACCATGGGAATTAGCTACCACCCCAAATGGGCCATGAAATGCACGCGAATCACCTAGCATGCAACAATCAACAACAGTCCAATAATGACTAACTCACTAATTCCTCACCATGGGAATTAGCTACCACCCCAAATGGGCCACAATGTGCAAGCTAATCACCTAGCAAATGCAACATCAACAATAATCAAGAATAGACACATGCTCACACTCTAAGCCATAAGATAGTCTATTCACAAATGCATACATTCACAACATCATGTATACCATCACACATTATCAACATAATTAATCATAAAAGCATATCATATCATGCCACATAATCAAACACAGTATTAGCACACTCTACTAATACCTATACCACTCACACCAACGGGAAAAGATCCCTATCACATTATATCTCAGCTAAGTCGCATCACTCAGCCTAAACAACCAAAACTGCACAACAGTAGCACAGGAAAAATCACAATTCTGCCCATACGCGTACTGCCCATGCCATACGCGTATTGCCCAAACCTGGCCAACTCCATACGCGTAATGCCCACTCTCATACGCGTATTGCGCCTTTCCTCGCTCAACTCATACGCGTATCACATGTCTCATACGCGTATGCTACGCGTAACAATCTCCCATACGCGTACCACCAGAGACCAATTTACGTTCAAAATGTCATCTTTTTCACCCATACGCGTAAGGCCTCCCCCCATACGCGTACCAACATCTCATACGCGTATTGCCTAGTGCCATACGCGTATGACCAGAGATCAGAGCTCGCAGATCTGCAATGGCTTTTCTGCTACGAGTTCTATCCGATCTAACCTTCCACAGTCCAATTTCGCACATAATTCCTTCCTATTGTCTAACACAACACAGATCCTATCCAATCCCACAACGTCTAACAATTTCCACGCCTAATTCCTACGAAATTCCTCAATTATAACTCATTTTCGTTCATCAATTATTTTCACAAGTTCATCATAATCATCCAATTCAGAGATAAATCGAAGGTCTATCACTACCCATGACATATTCTCATATAATACCCTTTAATCAACGATAAACCCCCCTTACCTGAGTTAATCCGGCAGCTTCCGAGCTCCAAGCTTCTCCTCTTCTCTTGCTCTGCCTTTTGCCCTTTTTCCTCTTTCGGCAGCTTCTCTCTGTTTTCCTTTTTCACGTGAAAAACCCTTTTTACCAAAAATGGGACTTTTTATTATTCCAACTTATTTTATTCCAATAAATAATAACCCAATAATTATTATTTCAAAATAATAATATTAATCCAAACTTCCAATTATTCAATTAAATTAACAAATAAAATATTAATTTAAATTAAATAATTAGCTTATTTTAATTGGGGTGTTACATGTGTGATCTGGACCCATTGATCCAATCTCCCAAGACTCACCCCTCTTCCGGTACGAAACTGACAACCTAAAAAGGCAGTGCTCATTCGGACAATAAACTTTATACCTCGATGCGTCAGTTCTGTCAACTCTGAAATTAGCTGATAGTTGCATGTGGAATTTCTTAATGGCTTTTACACATTCGTCTTTTGTGTGAAATATGTATCCTTGTTTTAAAGATCCTTGCATCTGCACGTAAGGATTGTACCATACATCTGAACCAAAATTCAACCTTGTCATGTGTTGGGGTGGGAAGTATACATGACTTGCTGGTATTGGCTCCTCTTCCTCATCAGCGTTCACCATTGAATCAACCATGATCTCGGCTTCTTCTTCTTCGTCATCTGAAACATTCACCTTAGTTTGTTCGTCGTCAGTCTCACAAAACACTTGTGACTGATCAATGAACTGAGACACCTATTATTGATATGGTAATATATACAACTCTATATCGTTGTAACACGATTGTTCATGACTGACAAACATATACTGAACATCGTCATCATCTCGAATCTTTTTTTGATAAAATTTTATCTAGTTTTCTGCAAACCAAACCAGATTTTTATAGATGATTTGACCCATATTAATGCACTATAATTTATTTTCTATTCTTTGTTTCAGATGTGAAAAATTTAATCGTCGATTTATTGTAAACCGAGTTACCTCTATGTTTCGAAAACAAAAACCGAACAATTGATGATCAAATATTTCACCTTCGACATGGGCAATGATCATGTAATGTTGTGTGGAAGACATTTTGTTCAAATATTAAAAATGTAAGTTTCTTTACTGGAATTGAATTCATTTCTAAGTTGTTCATCTGCACAACATAAATAGCGTTACATTGATCACTTGGTTTGTCTGTACAGACTTGACCATGCATGCAGTAAAAAGAATCCACATGCAGTGAAAATGTAACCAATTATTACATCATCAATAAATTTATTTTTTTATTTTATTGTCAGTCCAATGATTTCAGTCAAATAAATTTATTGATGATGTTATTGGGTGTATGGCATGTTAGAGTAATGGAAAAAAATAAATTTATTGATAATGTAATAATTGGTTACATTGGACTGACAATAAAATAAAAAAATAAATTTATTGATGATGTTATTGGGTGTATGGCATGTTAGAGTTGTATGTTTGTGTGTTTGTGGAACGGAAAGTTTGACGGATAGGGGGTTGTGTGTAGCCGGTATGACAATGTTGTTGGGGGTTAGATGTTGAGGCGTCTGGTGTGTAAGTTTGTTGGCGTGGGTCGTATAGATACATATCCTCGGCAATGAACTCAAAACCAACCGATCTGTACCAAGCCATATAATTACGACTTGGTTTTTCTTCATTTGGCATCACTGCGTCAGTTAAGACATGGTCATGACGGTGCTTCCATTTGTGACACTCAGATCTAGCGAAGCTTTGCCATGGATTGAAGTTCCATTGATCGTTAACTTTGCGTAGATGCCATTCTCCTAGGTTTGTTGGGGGATCTGGAATGTGTTGAAGCATACCGAACTGCAACTTCACACGATCACTATTGTGCATCTCCACAGTTGTGAATCTTATGATCGGTGTGCATGCAGTCCATACGGCTGCGTCTTCTTCGTTGATTTCATGGTCATGATCCAAGTTTAGGTATGGACGCCAAATGAACTGAACTGTGAAAGTAAGTTAGATTATAAACTTGGTAGATGAAGTTAACAAATTATAACGAAATAATGAGGTTATTATCCATACATCTGTCGGTCGAAGGTGATCCAAGAGATTGCGATACTAGGTAATACAATATCTAGGACATTTGTTATAACTCATACCATGTGCCGACCATCTGCACCATAAAGGTAAAAATATTAGTTAGAGATAATAATCGTTAAAGTAAGTAAATATGTAGCATTTTAAACAACTTATTTTTGTGCATACGAGAATGTGAAAAGGTTGTTGTTGAGGGGCGCTAGGGACAGTAGTCTTGACCAACCCCATGCTTGGAGCAAAACATCACATCCAGAAAAGGTAGATGTGTCTTTGTGTGAATTTTTACATAAAGAGTTATAAAGATAGGCCAGACAAGCGGATCCCCAACTGTAACTTCCTATTATATCTACATGTCTTAGTAAAGGTAATTACATAACATGCATACTAGAAACACTACCTTCGGGAAATAAAAAAGAACCAATTAAAAGTATAATGTAACACCTAGTTTTCATTATTCGAGCCTCTTCGGTAGAATGCTCTTCTAAATGTAAACTGTTATAGTATGAATTAAGGCGTGAAAGGAGTATAACTTGACCTCTTTAGTTATCATCTAATAAACTAGTATCCAAGAGGTTCATGCAAATTGAAATTGCATAGTTGGTTTTACCATTTACAGCTTTACCTTCAATAGGCAGTCCCAATAGCACGTAGACCTCTTCTAACGTCACAGTACACTCACCTGTTGGAAACCAGAATGTGTGTGTCTCGGGACGCATCTTTCACATAATGCAAGAATGAATTTATTATCCACCGACCAAGACATGATTTTGCTTATATGTCCAAAATCGGCGAGTTTGACAAACGGTTGAATCATCGGGTCCATGTGGACATATTCGTGGACCCGAGTACGGAACCTTGAAACATCCTATAAAAGAAACAACAAAATACTTTACTAAGTTGATATGTTATTAAAAGGTACTCTAAACAAATAACAAAAGAATTAAACACTTACATAAGTTGATATGTTTGCAACTGTTCCTTTGTGAGATTTGCCCATTGTGAGGATATACATCTTGTCGGAGATGAAAGAGGTTGGTGCAGATGAAAGAGGTTGTTGCAGATGAAAGATTTGATGTTGTAGAGGAAGTAGTGAGTGATAGTGTGAAAGAAATGTTATAGTCACCTTCCTATTTATAGGAAAAAGTGTGGAAGCTTGGAAAATGTGATTGCATGTGATAGCCAAATGAATTGGCGCCCATGTGCATTTTCTACATGGTGTCGCCATTCAAATTGGCGCCTCACTAGGCTCATGCATGACACATCTAGCTCTGCATGCTTGGTTACGAGGTCTGCATGCATGTAAGACATGGTGTCGCAAATGGAATGAAGCCCATGTGTAAGGATTGTAAGAAGGCGCCAATTCATTTAGAGCTAGGGCTTGCATGTGTGACACATGGCTTTCCTCTTTCTTGCATGCTGGACACATCACTTCCGTCTAGCTTGCATGTTTGACATATCACTTCGGACTAGCTTGTATGTTAGACACATCACTTCGGACTTGCTTGCATGTTAGACAAATCACTTACCTATTTAAGTGTCTTACTATCAACATCCAACAATCAAGACACATTCATCTGCAGCAATAAATTAATTTTCATCTGCACCAGAAATATTACAATGTCATCTTCACCGAAATATAATGTCAATATTCACTACAATGGTGAGACATACGAGTCTGAGTTATACGGGTTTTGTTTTTGAAACACCGATACCATTCGACTTACGATCAAGAGAAATGCAAATTTCTTGCATTTAAAAAAACAAATTCAATCCTGGATAGGATCTGGTATTGTGTCAAAGATCACGTATCAAAATCCATATTTTTAGAACAATCAATGCAAGTTTTTCCCGCTAAAGGTACGTGATGATGAAGATGTTGAATACACGTTTGTTAGTCACGAACATTCTGGCTGCAATTGTATTGAGTTATATATTACTCTTCAACCAAGTATACCATCTCAACAATCTCAAAAAACTAGTCAGGATGAATCTGATGAATTTGATTCACAATACTCAGATGACGTCGACCCAGAAGCAGAAGTAGAAGTCAACGCTGTTGATGAAGAAGAAAAAGGGACCGAGATACAGGTCGATTATATGTTGAACAATGACATTGAAGATGATGATCAACCAGCGCCATTACCTCGTAGTCATGTCTATAATCCGCCTCAACATATGACAAACATGGATATGGATGACGATGAAACATCCAACAATATTTTTTATAACCCGCATCCACGATCATAAGGCAAGTTAAAGGTGGGAGACATGTTCCGTACTAAAGAAGAATGTGTGCGAGCTATCAAAAAATTCCACATGAATAACTCTATTGATTTCACAGTAAAACGCATTAATTCGATAAGGTATGTCATCGAATGTCGTAACATCCTTTGTAAGTTTTGGTTGACTGCATCTTACAAAAAGAAAAGCAACTCTTGGGAGATAACTTCAATAGACCCACCTCACATTTGCATTGCAACTAATATTGAACAAGATCACCGTAAATTAAGCACTGCATTGATATGTCAAGACATTTTCCCGCTTGTTACATAAAGACCCATCAATGAAGGTGAGTATAATTATATATCATATCAGAACAAGATATAATTATACTCCATCTTACAAGAAAACGTGGATTGCGAGGACAAAGACTGTTGAACAAGTATTCAGCAACTGTGAGGGTTCATATAAAGAATTGCCACGGTTTTTATGGGCACTAAAAACATATGTTCCAGGAACAGTTGCAGTTATGGAGAAATTGCTAGCAATGACGCCAGACGGAACCCGTGTTACTGGTAATAGAATCTTTCACCGTCTCTTTTGGGCGTTTGACCCATGCATCAAGGGTTTTGCATTATGCAAATCTATTATTCAAATTGATGGAACATGGTAATACACCAAATACAAGGGTACTTTGCTTATGGCGGTTGCACAAGACGGCAACAACAATGTCTTTCCCATTGCCTTTGCTCTGGTTGAAGGTGAAACTGGTAGTGGTTGGGATTTCTTTCTTCGACATCTCAGAACACATGTGGCTCCACAAGCCAATCTCTATTTGATTTCTGATAGACATGCTGCCATTGAGAATGCTTACAATAACCATGACAACGGATGACACGATCCTCCTTCTACCCATGTCTATTGCATTAGACATATCGCACAAAACTTCATGCGTGCAATAAAATATAAGAACCTACGCAAGAAAGTGGTGAACGCTGTGTATGCTCTAACTCAGCCGTCATTTCAATATTACCGTGATGAAATTAGACTGTCTAATGAAGATGTAGGAAGATGGCTGAATAACATACCAGTAGAGCAGTGGACAAGGGCATTTGACGGAGGCTGTCGATGGGGCCACATGACAACAAACCTTGTGGAATGCATGAACGGCGTATTCAAAGGCATTAGAAATCTGTCAATAACCGCCTTGGTCAGATCAACCTATTATAGGTTGGATTCTACCTTTGCAACTAGAGGTGAAAGATGGAGTGTGGTGTTAATGACTGGGCAAATATTCAGTGAGTGTTGAATGAAAGTGATGAAAGAGGAGAGCATCAAAGTTAGCACACACGCGGTAATAGTCTTTGACCGTCATAGGCAAAATTTCAGCGTGCAGAAAACAATGGACCACAATGAGGGGAAACCAAATTTAGTTTATGCTATCAAACTAAACAGAAGTTGGTGCGACTGTGGAAAATTCCAAGCCTTCCGCATTCCTTGCTCCCATGTCATTGCAACATGCACACATACTCGCCAGGAGGCTTACAACCATCTATCTGATGTTTACAAGGCCATCACCGTCATGAATGTCTATAGCAAAAGCTTCTCGGTGCTACCAATGGAGGAATACTTACCTCCATATGAAGGTGACATAGTTTGGCACAACGACGAGATGCGTAGAAAGAAAAAAGGACGGCCAAACAGCACACGTATCAGGACAAAAATGGATACGATAGATAAAATGATAAGACTATGTAGTATCTGTCGTCAACCAGGACACAATAAGAACAACTGTCCCAATCGAGGAGCATCATCTGAGTCATAATCTTTTTGTAACATTGGATTTTTGTAACCTTCAATTTTTATATATCATTACGTTTTTGTTACAACGAGGTTCACAACAAACATCACTACAACATAAGCAAACTGAAAACATAATATTTATAACTGATTACAACAATTAAAGTGATGTCATCTCGTCCAAACATCATTTCCCTAGCATCCTTATCAGTTTTCATTTGCACCCAACCAAAGATACTGTCGAGTCTCTCAATACTTCTAATTTTTTCTTCTTCTGGTATTTTTCCATCTAACCAACGAACCAGCTCCCTCTTCAGTTGATCGAAAATAGTGATGTTCCAGAAGAGCATCAGCATCTGAGGTTTGTCTCTCGAATAAATCACCTTTCCATAGTGGCGATGAACACCAAACATGATTGTAAAATGATGAAATGAGATGTGGAAAAATGATTCACACAACACCTCTATTTATAACAAAAAAAATTGCACTTTACACTGAGGCGCCAAACCAATTGGCGCCTACTTTCAAACCATACATATGGGCGACAATTGAATTGGCTGCACCATGTGCCATCGCCAATCCAATTGGCGTCTCCTCTCTATATGGAAAATCGTGGTACTTAACTACACCTCCTGGATATCAAGGAATCAACCATCCATTCTTGCGGAGGTTGCAATATTCTAGGGAGACTCAATTCGTTTGGATCAAACCCATGCGAGCTATGAATACAACAATACCACAATAATGAAAGGGATCTAACAACAATAACTAACAACACAAATAAATACTGATATACAGTAGCTTATCACCTCACGTGAGTTAGCTCTCGATACTCCAACAACTTTAAAGCCTATGACAACACTTATCCACTAGGGGTTGTCAAGCATTTGTACTTTTAGCGAGTATAATTTGCACCCACCGTGGGGCCCCAGTGGGCCACACACATATTATACTTGCATTTCACAACATATATTCACACACCGAATAAACATTTCCATAGCACTCAATCATATCAATTTATTATAACAATTCATCGTCAATTGATCATATACTCATCCGACAATATTCAGAGCATGTCAATTCCAGCCTGAACACATAAAAAACAAAAAACAACATTAAATAATTATCGGGTTCAAAAACAACACTAAAAATCTGAATTGGCGCGCCAAAACTGACTGCCTAGACCACGACAATTTGTTCTAGAGCTATGACGATCGTCATGGGGATGACAACCAACTCGTCATCCCTCTGATCCATCTATCACCACTTCCCCAGTCTATCATCACCCAAAAGGACCCTGACGGGTTGCCAGTCATTCAGCTAATGGGAGTCAACCTCTTTCGACATGCTGACAGGTAGTCTGTCATGCAGGTGACGATCATCACCTCTGTGCAAAATGCAAAAACACTTTTTCTACCATTAGAGCTCATTTGAAGCTCTGATTTCATGCCCATAATATCCATATCGACCAAAAACAAAACATATATCAATGGTAACACATGGACATGTTAATTTCACACAGATCCAAAGTTGATTTCACCAATTTATCATGAATTAAGGTCATACTCATGAAAAATCAAACACATCAATTAACAACAACCATTTGCAGATTTCACATACTCTCATCCTGCATCAATTTGAGATCATACAATACACGAATTTCACACCACAAGGAACACTCAAAACTGATTCATCACAATTTGTAACAAACATACACACATATCATCATCAAATGGGAAAAACAGAGAAAACCTAGAGGAAGGTGATGATCCTTCTATACCCTTCATACAATATACACCTATAATAGAGTAATCTCTCCCCTTACCAATGTACCAACGATCTATAAACTTTGGCTATGGTGATTTCCTTTCCAAAATCCTTTTTCTTGCTCTTTCTCAATTTGCCTTTTACCTCTAAATTTCCAAAGTATTTTTATGTGCCGTAAAAAGTTCTAACCCTCATCTTTTCTGTTTAAACCAAAACCTAATTCCATTTAATTGTATTAATCCTTCTTTACCCCCAACTTACTCTCATATTCCCTATATTACCCTTACTTCTCTTACTAATTCTAATTTCTTTTATTTTAATTTTTCTAATAACTCAAATTTCTACCAAATTCTATTATTTCTCTTATTTTTCTACAATATCTCATTTTTATTTTAAAGCTAAATTTTCTCCTAATAACATTATTTTTAACCATTCATCTCAAATTAAATTAATTATAATTAATCCAATTAATTTTGTTAGTTCGTTTAACCCTCTCCAATACCCACCAAGATACATATATTCACCAATTATCCTAATAAAAACATATAAATTAATTTAAATAATTAAATAGAACAAAGCTAAATTCAATTAAATAATTTAATTGAATTCGGGGTGTTACATCATACCCATTTCGCGTGCTTTTGAATAATTTCATTACAACCTAAATGATCGAATGTTTTTGCCTATTTTGACATTTTTTGCACAGAAAATAAAAAATCCCATTATTGTCACAAATATTTTTCTACGAATTCATGAAATTGAATCACTACATTTGCATACTCTTTACTTAATCTATTGGATTTCATCCAACTATGATTCATAATCACATACAACTTCTGAAAATAAAATAAAAATCATACATAACCAACAACAAAGAACATTCCATATCAATAAAACAACAATAACATTAAAGAACAACAACTACAAATACTTGAAAAACAACTCAACATTATACCTTAAGTCTCAACAACAACAACAATTAAATTCATATATATGATTGAGAAGTAGCACCAATTGCAAGCCATTGATATATATGATTGAGAAGTAGCACGATACACAATCTGATGCGACAAGATTGAGTAAAAATATAATGCAATAGTATATATACATTTTAAGCATGCAGAGTTTTTACAATACAATAATGTATACAACATTTTAAACATACAATGTCTTACAACCATAAGGAGAAGGGAAAGAGAGGTAAAAAGAACGAAGTATCACATTAAAAGTATAACTCGTGTATTTATGTAATAAATTTTGTATTGCACCTAGGAACAATTACAACATTGCATACAATCCAAGTATATTATCTGCTTATATGGTTTCTTCAGTAAAATACTTTAACAAGGTCCGTGACCAACATATTCATAAACTACTATTTCTCAATTATAGTTTACTTCCTAATTCCATGAAAAAGCAGAGAATCATAGCAGCAAATATATTGTAGTGATTGTCCTAAAATTCGCATTTAACATAACGATTAATAGAATCATGTTAAAGAATCATGAATGGAAGATATCACTGCTGCTGCTTGAAATATAAAATTAAAATGAATAGTCAAAATTACATTATTAGTTTCATTTTTACTATATTGGTTAATACAATTTTTTGCAGTGGTTCAATGAAATAACTAAGCAAAAAAAAGCCTTGTGAAACCATATCAACTCATGGTTCTTCTTTAGACAAAATATCAATACAAGCTTTAAGTTGTTTAGTCACCGATTATGAAATTTCAAATGTCAATGCCTCAATAATTTGCAAGGTAACCATTAGTTTAATATGGACTCGAATGGAATGTTTGTTTGACTTGAACATAACCATGAATGACATTGATCATCGACAATGTCAGGTTGTTGATCGAGTTCTTTTTATCAATGATCGATAAGATGATAAAAGTTGTCAGACATTTTTAGTTGTTGTGAGGTGTAGGTGACAAAATTTGTGATTAGGGATGAAAATAATACAAATCAAATTTTAGAATGCTTGACTCTGACCTATAATAACTTTTTAAGATCTGAGTCTGACCTATGGAATATTATAGATTTATTTAAAAAACCTATTTAGATAATTCATTTTACTTATTTTTAAATAGAATACACGATCTTTTATATATTATTTGACATGTTTTTTTAAAAAAAATATTTTTAAAAAAGAAAAAGGAAAACTACTAACAATATTACAGTATCTATAGATATACTAGACTAAACAAATTAGGATTACAAGCCCACCACCACGTAATTAAAAGAAGTACTAAATATAACATTGCAACAATTGTAGACCTGTCATATCATTGTAGCAAGATAATAGTATCTATGTCATACTTCAATATTACAACGTTACTAAAAGAATATTAAAAAAAAAAAACTCCAAAAAAACTTGATAACTTATACATTGAGTAGAATAACTCATAAAATTGTAGAATCAAACATGAATAACTGATTTTTTTTTAAAATAACTCACATTTTTAAAAATAATTCTAAAATAATAAATTTTCAATTTTTTTTCTAAAATAACGACATTTAAAAGAAGATGCGCCAGATGAACTGACACATGCATTTGGTACCAAGAGGAGGCGCCTAAGGCCTTGATACCTGCATTGGAAGCCTCATGAGGATACACCGCGCATTGTGCCTCATGAGGAGGCGCCAATGCCCTAGACACCTACTTAATGCATGTGGTGTATGCGCCAATTCATCTAGCACATGCACCATTGTATTATTTTTAATTTTTTTTGTTAACTTTTATTTATTTAAGAAATAATAAAAAATAATATAATTTTTTTTATTCATGATATAATAAATATTACATGGTGTCATACCCCAAAATTTGCCCATTAATATTTCAAGACATTTTTCAGGGCACTCCGACTCATTTTTATGACACTGATCTCAAAGGAACGAAGGCCCAGCTCACGAATGGCCCAATCCAGAAAATGGCCCAAAACTGGCCTGTTCGCTACACGCTCGCCTAGCGAACGTTCGCTACACGCTCGCCTAGCGAACGTTCGCTACACGTTCGCTACCAGCTCGCCTAGCGAAGCTGACAGACAACAGAAAATTTCGGGCTTCATTCTGAGCCCATTAGGTCATGAAAAAGAGCATTATAAATACCAGCACTTCAGTAATGAAAGAGGAGGGGAAAAAAGGAAAAACAGACGGAGAAGGACGGAAACCCTGGTGCAAAAACCCTGCTAACCTGAAGGCAGCCCATCCGCACCGAAGCTACCGCCGCCTAACTCAATCCGGCATCCAAACGATCAGTCCCTTTCAATATCGCGATTGCACACAGGTTTGCGTATCATCGCTGTTTTACGTTTACAATTGATATTCTTTACATACATAATGCATTCCGGAAGTCATGCTGCTGTCAAATTCCAAGCCCGTGGCCGCTCGCTAGCTCATCGCTAAGCGAGCCTGCAGCGAGCCTTCGCTGAGCCTTCGCTAGGCGAAGCAGAGGCGAACGGGACAGGGGCTGCTTTGTCTCTTTGCTGTTCTATTTTATGCTTATCTAATTACGATTTTTGCATCACTTGGCCTGAACTCATAACTGTTATGTCTATTTTATGGTGCAATTGTCAAATCATATTTTATCTTAATGCTCTAACCCGTGTGTTGAATGGTGTAAAAGCTTCCTTATCCCCAATGAAGCGGCCGGCTAGGTACTCCACTTTACGTGTGGGAGACCTTCGTGGAGATGGATTCCAAATTGCTTCATTTTAATGTGAAGATTCATATTGATTGCCTAATTAATTTTAATGTATTAATCTTTAATGTATTGATTTTAATGTGTTGATTTTAATGTGGAGATTCATCATAATTACCTAATGAACGTTAAAATATGGACTTTAAATAAATGATATTGGACCTCTCTTTGCTGCCCTACGGTATTACGGTATAACGGTCATGTCCCGCGAATGTGGGGATACACTTAGCAATGGCCCTTCGATTTAATCATCATAAAATAAATCATAGTCCCTCGGATGTTGCCTTCGAAAATACGATTTTGTCCCTCGGTGACCCTTCGGTGTAGCCTACGGTTAAATGATGATCGTCCCTTCGAATGCTAAGGTATCCTTACAACTGTTGCCTTCAATGACCTATCGATGACCCTACGATGACCCTTTGACATCCAAAGGATAAAACTACTTACTTCTCAATAGTAAGGACAGTTTTACCCTCATAAGGATAGGAAATGCCCAGAAAGACCTCGGACATGTATAACCCTTAATTGCTCATTCATAACCTAAAACTACTTTTCACACCTTACACCTTTCAAAACCTCCATTAGAAAATCACCACTTGGCATACATTCGCACTAGAATCATTGCCGAGTTATATTTTTCTAAACTATTTTCAAAACTAAACGAGATAACCACTTTGTATACATTCATTCAAGAATCATTACAAAGTTAAATTCTCCTTTTTCAAAACATTTCCTACACATTTCTCAACCACTTTTTTTCAAACTAGAAAGACATAAATGATTGAGCAATTAAGAGCCCATGGATAACCATGGATACAAAGGGTGCTAACACCTTCCCTTTGTATAATGTACCTCCCGAACCTAAGAATCTAAATTAAGGTCTTTCCTGTTCTTTTCCACCTTTCCTTATTGGATAAAAGAAAAGCCGGTGGCGACTCTTGCTAACCGCGACATTGCGATTAAAAAAAACACAAAAAGTCAGTTCACCGTATGACAGAACTGGCGACTCTGCTGGGGACATAAAGAGAGGTCACCTTAAAAAAAATCATTTATGTTTTCAAATTGTTCCTTCTTTTAAGGGTATTGTTGAGTGAAAGATCCTACACCCGGATCTAGTGTACCTTAGGTAAGTAGCAATAGATCATCGCGACTATCCGGCGTATACTGGAATGGTTAAAATGATGGCTACGGTTAATGTGACACTTTGGATGTCCTGATGTTCCTCATGTTTACTTGAGGAAAAATTTGGCATTCGCGTGGTGTCATCAAAGCATTAACCAGACCTTTAGAACCCTAATTGACTCATCCTAGCCATTAGAAAGTAGTGAGATAACTGACTTCGGTTCCGACTGGGGTTGGTTGAGACTCGATACTACACTCTTTGAGATTGGACTTTAGGGAAGCTTTGGTCAACCACTTGGCGTTGCACTGAAGTGGACTTAAAGAAAGGTCGATGATCTGAGATCCTTCTAGAACCCGGTTACTATTCTAGGACAGGTTGAACCAACCAAACTTCAGTGGGGAGGGTACTTACCTATGGAACTCATGCAAGCCTTAAAACTTAGGGACGATGGTTGTGTGACTTGCTTGTGCTTTACTTAACATCATAACATCATAACATCATGGCATTGAACTAACCGTTTCGAGGACTTAGGGATTTAACTTTGCTCTATTTTGCAAAAAAAAAAAAAAGTTTGCTTTTTTGGTAGTTTATGCAAAGTTAAATTCCAAAAGTCCTTGAAAACATTTCATACATTGCATAGCATAACATTGCATAACAGGTTCTGAAGGGATCAATGTTCTCACGGTTTTCATGCAAACAGAAAAATGGACCTCGAACAGACTGTCAAAGATCTCCATGCTCAGAATGCTCAACTCCAGGAGATGATCTTGAACTTATCCAGGGGGCAGGAAGAACTGAAAGCTCTCTTGCTCGAGAAGAAAAAAGACAAGAAATCTGTGAGGCACATTAACCCGGGAAGAAGGCAGTTTACGAAGATCAATATGACTTTAGCACAAGCACTGCAGGGTATGCTAAAAGCAAATTTAATTACCCTCAGAGATCCTCCTGCAAAACCCAACACTACTTCTCCTAGTTATAATCCCGACGCCAGGTGTGCGTATCACTCCGATAGCCCCGGGCATAATACGAACGATTGTTGGTCGTTGAAGAATAAAATTCAGGATATGATCGACGCCGGAGAATTTGAATTGGATCCACCTGAGACTCCTAAGGTCATCACTGCTCCTCTGCCTGATCATGACAAAACTCTTAATGCTATAGAGGATGCTGACAGCGATTGCGACCTGGATAGCTGGGTCTACCCAACAATTGGTGACGGACTCAATAACTGGAAGGCTGAAGACACTATCCCGATTTCCTTTAGTCGGGAGTAATTGTTATTGCTATTTTAGTATTTCAAAAGCATTGTGTCTATACCCGGGGCATAATAGTTAATTTTAAGGGTTTGTCATTTTCATAAGCATATTCATATTCAATAAATCAATGGACTTTTTGCATTCAAATATTGCGCTCTTTATCTTTCCTGTCATTTTTCAAACAAGCTATGTTTCTTGCACACACTCACGTAACAATTTGCCGATCCATATCCACTCTGGATCCTGTTGGTAATGACTCTGCTACTGTTCATTATGACTTTGAAAATCCGATCTACCAAGCCGAGGATGGAAGCGAGGAAGATTGTGAAGTCCCTGGAGAACTTGCCCGACTACTGCAAGAAGAAAAGACCATACAGTCGCAAGAGGAATCAATTGAAATTGTAAATCTGGGTACTGAAATAAACAAGAAAGAAGTCAGAGGTTTCTTGGGGCACTCGAATTACATTGCCCGATTCACTCCACACTTGACTGCTATCTGCAAACCCATCTTCAAATTACTGAGAAAAAATCAAGAGATGGTATGGAATGATGAATGCCAAGAAGCTTTTGACAAAATCAAGAAGTATCTCCGAGAACCTCCAATTCTGATACCACCAGTTGAAGAAAGACCTCTCATCATGTATTTGACCGTGTTAGAAAATTCAATGAGGTGTGTGTTGGGGCAACATGACGAGTCTGGTCGAAAAGAGCATGCCATATACTGCCTTAGCAAAAGGTACCGACTGTGAAACGAGATACTCACAGCTCGAGAAAGCTTGCTGTGCTTTGGCTTGGGCTGCTCGCCGACTAAGACAGTATATATTGAATCATACCACTTCATTGACTTCTAAGATGGATTCTATCAAATATCTATCCGAGAAATCTGTTGTCTCCTGAAAGAGTTATCACTGATAATGGTACTAAACTGAACTCTGCACACAGTTCAAAATAAAAAACCATAACTCTTCTCCGTACCAGCCAAAGATGAACGGCGCCATGGAGGCTGCTAATAAGAATATTAAGAAGATCATACAAAAGATAGCAGTAACATACAAAGACTGGTATGAGATGTTACCCTTTGCTCTCCATGGTTATCGCACTTCAGTGCGCACCTCGACAGGGGCAACTCCCTTCTCTTTAGTCTATGGAGCGGAAGCCGTTTTATCGTTGGAAATTCAGATTCCCTCTCTAAGAATCATGAAAGAGGCGGGCTTAGATGAAGATGAGCGGATTCAGACTCGACTCGGTCAGATAAATTTGATTGAAGAGACTCGCGGCTGTTTGTCATAGGCAGATATATCAGAAGCGCATGATCCAGGCATTTAACAAAAAGGTCAAGAGACAGGTATATCAAATTGGCGACTTGGTGATCAAGCGTATCGTTCTACCGCAAGGTGATCCCAGGGGTAAATGGACTCCCACATACGAAGGGCCATTTATGGTTAAGAAGATATTCTCTGGTGGAGCCATGATACTTGCTACAATGGACGACGAAGACTTCCCGCATCCTGTGAACGCGGACATAGTCACAAAATACTACGCATAAAAGAGACCCGCTAGGTCGACGTATCTAGGCAAAAGTAAGGGCATCCCGGCGAACCAAAAGGGTTCGGGCAAAAATTAGGGATAAACATATAAAAACGTACACCCGGCAAGTCGAAAACCTGAAAAGGCGGCTTGGGCAAAAAAGGGTATCCTGGTGGACTGAGAACCTGAAAAGGCGGTCCAGGCAAAAATTAGGGATTAAAGCGTAAGACTATGTCCCGTTCTCAGTCAGCTTCAACCAAGTTCCAAGGACTGAACAAGCCAATCACTTCTATCCGACAACAGGAGATGAGACGCTTGAAGACATAATGACAGTAGCGGAATTAAAATCAATAGGACCTTTTCTGCATAGCTTTCTCTTTGTTTTCTTGACGATTTCCTCTTACTAGGATTTCTGTCTCCTTGTACACAAATTGCCTGTTTACAGGCCCTCTTTCAATATCAATACAATTTCATTTCCAAAAAAGATACTTTTGTTTTACTTTCTCTGTTTTGTTTGCGTAAACGTCCATTGATTTACTTTGAATTGATTTATGCATTTGAATATGATCAATGTTTACCAAAAATGCATGCCTAGAATAGTAATAGCAATTACTACACGACTTCAGGATCGAGGAGAAGGTCTAATCACGCTTCCCAATGAATCCGTTGCTAATTCGATTCCCCGACAACGCCAGTTATTCCCCAGAAGAAATTGGCATCACTAGACTGGTCATCTCTTCCACCCCTAGCCAGGCTTCTGTCGAATACCTCTGCCATCAGACAGAAATCAAGTATTCCCCAGCTAAGGAAGGGTCATCAATACAAATATCTCCGACCAGAAGACTGAGATTTATTTCCCCAATAGAGTCCCCTGGAAGAACGTTTCAGACACATAGTGCATTCATTACATCATTTCACATCACATACCTACATACAATTTTCATTCCGCATCATATACATTACATCATTTCATAACATACGCATGTATACAATGTTCTCATTTATTCTAGACGCATAATTCATTCATTATATCATTTCACAGCACACGCATGCATACAACATTTGCATCTCATACATCATGACATGGCATGAAGCTAACTTTATTTTTCAGGTTAATTATTCCCCTGATACAGTCAAAACGAAGGTCCATTCAGACGGACATCCTCATCAATTACATTCAAGATTTAACTATATCCCTCAGATACTGCCTAGCGTACGGTATATTCCGAGGTGCAGTCTAGCGTACGACTACTTTCTTCTTCAGATACATCTTTCAGATATACTCCATGTCAACATTCATTCTGACATCCTCCTAACGATGGCATCTATAAGTACATCCCAGACATTCATTGCCAATACAACATATGCAAATATTATCAGATATAGCCTAGTGTACGGTTCATTCTGATTCAGCTCAACATATGACTCCTTCAACTCAGATACGATCTAGCATACGATCCATTCTGACCCCTTCAACTCAGATACGATCTAGCATACGATCCATTCTGACCTTCAACAACTCAGACACGATCTAGCGTACGATCCATTCTGACCTTCAACCACTCAAATACAGTCTAATGTACGACCAAGTTAGACCTTCAAGTCCTCAGAGGCCGCTCAAATACAGTCTAATGTACGACCAAGTTAGACCTTCAAGTCCTCAGAGGCCACTCAGTGACAGTCTAATGTACGACCAAGTTAGACCTTCAAGTCAGATTCTGCAAATACAGTCTAATGTACGACCAAGTTAGACCTTCAAGTCAGAGTCTGCAAATACAGTCTAATGTACGACCAAGTTAGACCTTCAAGTCAGATTCTGCAAATACAGTCTAATGTACGACCAAGTTAGACCTTCAAGTCCTCAGAGGCCACTCAGTGACAGTCTAATGTACGACCAAGTTAGACCTTCAAGTCAGATTCTTCAGATACAGTCTAATGTACGACCAAGTTAGACCAGATGCGGCTCAGATACAGTCTAATGTACGACCAAGTTAGACCAGATGCTGCTCAAATACAGTCTAATGTACGACCAAGTTAGACCAGATGCGGCTCAGATACAGTCTAATGTACGACCAAGTTACACCAGATGCGGCTCAGATACAGTCTAATGTACGACCAAGTTAGACCAGATGCGGCTCAGATACAGTCTAATGTACGACCAAGTTAGACCAGATGCGGCTCAGATACAGTCTAATGTACAACCAAGTTAGACCAGATGCGGCTCAGATACAGTCTAATGTACGACCAAGTTAGACCAGATGCTGCTCAGATACAGTCTAATGTACGACCAAGTTAGACCAGATGCTGCTCAAATACAGTCTAATGTACGACCAAGTTAGACCTTCAACCGCTCAGATACGGTTTAATGTACGACCCAGTTAAACCTTCATCTGCTCAGATGCTACCTAGTGACAGGTACATTTCTGAATTGTAGTCTAGTGTACGACTACCCCTTTTATAAGCAGATTCAGCCTAATGGACGGCTCATTCTGCTCAGATACGGTTTAATGTACGACCCAGTTAAACCTTCATCTGCTCAGATGCTACCTAGTGACAGGTACATTTCTGAATTGTAGTCTAGTGTACGACTACCCCTTTTATAAGCAGATTCAGCCTAATGGACGACTCATTCTGCTCAGATACGGTTTAATGTACGACCCAGTTAAACCTTCATCTGCTCAGATGCTACCTAGTGTACGGTATATTTCTGAAGTGTAGTCTAGCGTACAACTACCCCCCTTTCATCATCAGACACAGCCTAACGGACGACTCATCCTGCAACTCCAATACGGTCTAGCATAAGACCCATTTGGATCTTCAACTCAGATACAATCTAGCATACGATCCGGTCTGATCTTCTATCCCCAGTGAAATCACCCGCTTAATGGAGGTTTCGTTCTGCAACTCAGAGACGATCTAGCGTACGATCCATTCTGATTTTTCATCCTCAGCAAAGTCATCCGCCCAATGAACAACTCACTCTGGTATTCAGATGCGGTCTAGCGTATGATCCATTCTGATCCCTTATCCCCAGCAGCGTATAACACATTCTGACTCCCCAACGAAGTCGACAGCATAATGGATAACTCACTATACGGGCTAGCGTATGACCCGGTACGACATCCATGTCTTCAGATATCGTCTAATGTACGACGCACTCTGAAGTTCTCATCATCAAATTCCCTGGATGGCATCTGTAAGCCCATCTCCATCAAGACTAGCTCCTGATTGACAAGCGCAAATTTTTGGGCATTTTAGTGTTCAATAATCTTCCACCTCCAGACCACGAATGATGCACATACCATTCTACTCTCTCGGTTCAAGAATATTGAACAGGGGCAGCTGTCATACCCCAAAATTTGCCCATTAATATTTCAAGACATTTTTCAGGGCACTCCGACTCATTTTTATGACACTGATCTCAAAGGAACGAAGGCCCAGCTCACGAATGGCCCAATCCAGAAAATGGCCCAAAACTGGCCTGTTCGCTACACGTTCGCTACACGCTCGCCTAGCAAACGTTCGCTACACGCTCGCCTAGCGAACGTTCGCTACACGTTCGCTACCAGCTCGCCTAGCGAAGCTGACAGACAACAGAAAATTTCGGGCTTCATTCTGAGCCCATTAGGTCATGAAAAAGAGCATTATAAATACCAGCACTTCAGTAATGAAAGAGGAGGGGAAAAAAGGAAAAACAGACGGAGAAGGACGGAAACCCTGGTGCAAAAACCCTGCTAACCTGAAGGCAGCCCATCCGCACCGAAGCTACCGCCGCCTAACTCAATCCGGCATCCAAACGATCAGTTCCTTTCAATATCGCGATTGCACACAGGTTTGCGTATCATCGCTGTTTTACGTTTACAATTGATATTCTTTACATACATGATGCATTCCGATTAAAGCTTTGATATGTAATTCGATTTCGTATGTGAATCTAAGTATGAACATCCTGTATAATTGCCTATGCTATGCCTGTGATCAAATGCCATAAGAGTACAGGTTTTCGGAAGTCATGCTGCTGTCAAATTCCAAGCCCGTGGCCGCTCGCTAGCTCATCGCTAAGCGAGCCTGCAGCGAGCCTTCGCTGAGCCTTCGCTAGGCGAAGCAGAGGCGAATGGGACAGGGGCTGCTTTGTCTCTTTGCTGTTCTATTTTATGCTTATCTAATTACGATTTTTGCATCACTTGGCCTGAACTCATAACTGTTATGTCTATTTTATGGTGCAATTGTCAAATCATATTTTATCTTAATGCTCTAACCCATGTGTTGAATGGTGTAAAAGCTTCCTTATCCCCAATGAAGCGGCCGGCTAGGTACTCCACTTTACGTGTGGGAGACCTTCGTGGAGATGGATTCCAAATTGCTTCATTTTAATGTGAAGATTCATATTG
This sequence comes from Lathyrus oleraceus, assembly GCF_024323335.1. NCBI lineage: Eukaryota > Viridiplantae > Streptophyta > Magnoliopsida > Fabales > Fabaceae > Lathyrus > Lathyrus oleraceus. The sequence continues at coordinate 454,170,936 of NC_066579.1, forward strand.
ATTGCCTAATTAATTTTAATGTATTAATCTTTAATGTATTGATTTTAATGTGTTGATTTTAATGTGGAGATTCATCATAATTACCTAATGAACGTTAAAATATGGACTTTAAATAAATGATATTGGACCTCTCTTTGCTGCCCTACGGTATTACGGTATAACGGTCATGTCCCGCGAATGTGGGGATACACTTAGCAATGGCCCTTCGATTTAATCATCATAAAATAAATCATAGTCCCTCGGATGTTGCCTTCGAAAATACGATTTTGTCCCTCGGTGACCCTTCGGTGTAGCCTACGGTTAAATGATGATCGTCCCTTCGAATGCTAAGGTATCCTTACAACTGTTGCCTTCAATGACCTATCGATGACCCTACGATGACCCTTTGACATCCAAAGGATAAAACTACTTACTTCTCAATAGTAAGGACAGTTTTACCCTCATAAGGATAGGAAATGCCCAGAAAGACCTCGGACAGGTATAACCCTTAATTGCTCATTCATAACCTAAAACTACTTTTCACACCTTACACCTTTCAAAACCTCCATTAGAAAATCACCACTTGGCATACATTCTCACTAGAATCATTGCCGAGTTATATTTTTCTAAACTATTTTCAAAACTAAACGAGATAACCACTTTGTATACATTCATTCAAGAATCATTACAAAGTTAAATTCTCCTTTTTCAAAACATTTCCTACACATTTCTCAACCACTTTTTTTCAAACTAGAAAGACATAAATGATTGAGCAATTAAGAGCCCATGGATAACCATGGATACAAAGGGTGCTAACACCTTCCCTTTGTATAATGTACCTCCCGAACCTAAGAATCTAAATTAAGGTCTTTCCTGTTCTTTTCCACCTTTCCTTATTGGATAAAAGAAAAGTCGGTGGCGACTCTTGCTAACCGCGACATTGCGATTAAAAAAAACACAAAAAGTCAGTTCACCGTATGACACATGGGATTGACAAAAATTTAACGACCGACCCGATCGAAACGCCCCCCTGTTCCACATCCAGGTGCGTTAGTTTGTCTCCGAGGTCTCCCACGATTTTCCTGAGGTATTTGGGGTCTTTGTGTGCCAACCTGATCGAATGATGGCTAATTGAAGATCCAGCGGAAGTTTCAGCGGTATTTGACAGATGTGTCATGATTTGTTCCCAATATTCAGAGGGGCTCTAGTCAACGGCGCTTCCGTAATGGAGTTCGACGCTCATGTCATCGTAGTTAGGTTGATGAGGTTAGATGGATTGTGGACAATATAGTTGTCCAAATTGAGACATTGAATCGTGTGTGTAGCGATAAATTCATGATCATTAAGCTATGGATAAACTTAACGTTAATAAAACCAGAGTCGCCACCGCGCTTTTATTGTTTCCAAAGGAAAAGGGAAAAGTACGAACAAAACCCAAAGATAAAAAGTTTTCAAATCAAAACTAATAAAATGTCAGAGATTACAAGTAAGGGGATTGGTTACACAGAGGGAAGGTGTTAGCACCCAAAATGTCCTAGGTACTCATAGGGAGCCCTTTTTTATGTGTGTATGTGTGTTTGATATAAAAATGATGTTTGCAATAAATAGAGTGTGGGGATGAGAAAAGAATTCATTAATTATATTTTTGTGTTTGACAAGACCTTCGGACTTGTGCCTACGTACCAACATAAAAATGAGGGATCAAAACCTCGTAGTTCGTGGTATCAATTTCAAAATGAGTTGATTGCTTTTAATAAAAGTTTAAATTTAAAAGAGGCACGAAGGGCCTAAAAGAGTTTGAATGAGTGTTAGTTCTTTTTGTCTTTTGAAATTTTAAGTCAAATATGGTTAAGTTCATTTTTAAGTTTGATTAAGAAAAAAAAAGTTTAAAAATGCAATGACATAAGGCCAAAGTTTCTAATTTGCAATATAGTCTAAGTTTAGAAATCAATAAGCAAAGAAGTTTTTGAAAGGGGGGAGAGATTTGAAATTTAAGAAATGAGAGGAGATGAAGAGACTAATCCTAAGCAAAAAATTAAAAGTTAAGAGTTGAAAAGATCTGACCAATGGGATGCAATCCAATAGACAAGAATGTCATATAGAAACCCACTTTTCCTTTAGACTTTAGAATCAAGCAATATCAATAAACAAGTAGCAAGATGAAGAGCAAGGCATCAAATAAAGATAGCCATATCCAAGCTAGCAACATCATAGTCTTCTTCTTAAACTTCCCATGTATCAGATGACATACTCCTTGAATGGCTTAGAATAAGGCATTAGGCACAAGTTCAAAGTAACATTTGCATCAAGACCATGTAGCAGATGAAATCAGGTGGATTCCAAAACTTGCATCAGATGAAAGCTTAAATCACAATAACTTGGTTTCAGAAATGTTGGCATTGGGCAAGTTCTTTTGCATAAGGCATGTTGCCTAATTCTAAGTCCAAAGCTCAGATCAAATCCAACAGTCCATACAAACATTTTTTAGGGTTTTTGTTGTTTATTAGGTATTTTAGGGTCCTAAGACCACATACACAAACAAGATACACAAACAAATATGTACAATCACAATATATGGCTCAAGTGAGCAAAGGGAAAATGACATAAACATAAACAAGTTAAATGATATGTAAATGGCAAATGAAATGGTAAATGACTTGAACTTAAATGGCATAAAGTAAATGGCTTGAAAATAAAAGTAATAAGAGTAAAAGTCAGTCAAATGTTAGTTGATTAGATGTTAGTGGTGTTTTGCTTTTTAATTGATTAAGTCATTCTTTGGAGAACACTCAACCTTCTATTCACAAGCATGGATCTTTGAACCAAGACATCTTCCAAAGGAAGGAAAAAATGTCAAGTTTCCACACAATACCATGAAAGGGGGGAGACTTACAATCCCACTTACTAGAATGTTATGCCTTTTGGGTCAAAATTTAGCGCTATGTTAAACAATCGTAATTAGACTTACGTAGAAGTCTCAACTATCTGAGGCCGGGCAATAGAAATTTAGGTACTAATGTATGTTAAAGATATGATATAATGAACCACACTCCTAAAACATACCACACTCAAAAAGAAAATAATCAAAGGATGAACCTAATCTCATCCATACTTGTATTTAGGGATGGCAGAACGGGCTCGGCCCGCTGGGCATGCCCGTTTTGCCCGCACTTTTGTGCGGGGTGGGCCAATGATTTAGGCCCTCACCCTCTAATGTGTCCGCTCCACCCCGCCCCATTTTTTTCGCGGGCTTTTGCGGGCACATGCATTTACACAAATTTTTGTATTTTTAGGCTTAAAGAGTTCAGTGCCCGCGGGCTTTCCCCGCCCCGCCCCACCCTCACTTTTTTGCGGGGCGGACCTAAATTTTAGGTCCACATCCTCAACTATGACTGCCCCGTCCCGCCCCGTTTTTTTGCGGGTTTTTGCGGGGCGGGCCTAAATGGGACGAGCATGCCCGTTTTCCATCCCTACTTGTATTTGTTCATCTAACATAAGTTATTGATGAACCAATTAGCCTTAGGATATTGAGATGTCATTGGCCAATGGAAGAGATGCGATAGAATGAGATTGAAGATAAAGAGGGAGGGGAGATGAGACAAACACAAATTGGTCATGGGAGGAATTTTATCAAATTAAAATCATTTATTCATTTTGGGAGATGAAATGTACATTTCATCAATCCCCTAAATCCAATGATTTTAATCCAACAAAAGTCAAATCAACCTTGACCAAGGCCCAAACACATGGTCAAACTTCACAAGTCAATAAAAATGGCTCAATACAATTTATACACAATTAATCAATTAAAAATCAAACTAAAATACCTTTAAATTGAATTATGTTTGATCAAAAACCTAAAACCTCTTCAAAACACCAAATAAATGGCCAAGAGATTTATCCTAGGTCAATGAAGGTCAAAGGACCTTAGACAAATTTTTTCATAATTTTTGAAAAGTCAGAAGTATTTTTAAACAATTAAAAATGTGCACAAAAACAATTAAATCATGAAAAATATCAATATTAATCCAAAAAATAATTTTAATTCAGAAAATGAAAGAGGAAAATATTTGAATTTTTTTAGTGAATGTCCTATATTTTTTTGATCAATAATGAAATTAATATGAATTAATTAAAAATAAGCAATTAAATGAAATAAACAGAAATTCAAAAAATGAGAACCATCTGATCTCCCTCATAAATTGAGGTGGCAGATGAGATGGTGATAAATGCGCATTTCACATGTGCCTTGGTCAACTGAAACACATGCGTGGTAATTAAAAGCAACACATGAGATTAGAAGATGGAGAGAAGATCTGATGGATAGGAGCATGCCACCACACCACCGGAGCTAGGGCTTCGGTTGTCTTCTTCGGTGGACCTCACCGGATTGGTCCACCACCAACCTCCACCAAAATGAAAAAGCAAGACATGGATTTAAAGAAAAAATGCTCAGGAGCTCGAATCTGGCCTCAATTTTCTCCAATTCCAAGTATATCAAAAGATATAGGGATTTGAATTTTGAGGATCATGAACTGAGTTGCGTCGATTTGACCTCAAAGCAACTCAATCTTGTTTCCTACATTGGTAGGACTTCAGCAAACCAACAATCAATCAAAATGGATGAGAAATGAGGGAGAATCGAAGAAGAAAAGTTTCTGAAATCTCACCTTCGAGGAGCTTCAAATTAGCTTGATCTTGCTTCCAATTTGGCTTGACTTAACTCTAGAAGCTTGCAGGAGATAATTTGGATGGTTAAAAATCTTGGACTTTTGGAGTTTCAATTCTAAAACAGAATGAGAATTGAAACTCGATTTCTCAAAAAATCTTCAAGATTATCATTTCAATGGTGTTTGGGGAAGAATGGGGCCGAAGCTTGGGCAAGAGGATCCAATTTCTGATCACCAGAGTCATGTATTTATAGTTTACCAAGTGCTTTTCACACACTTCCAATTTTGGAAAAAATTTGAATTTCTCTCTTGCATGGATGCATGGGCGTGCACTAGGCCCACGGGATGATGTAATCTGATCCATATTTCAATGTTCATCATGCTGAAATCATGTTTGAAGTCCATACAAATGTGTGTGGAAAATGGAAGTTGAAATTATCCAAATGGTGCTTTAACTTACACCCATGTGCAAGTCCCTTAATTTTAATCCAAATGAGATGATCTTGGACTTTTTGGAAAGATGAGATCAAGGGGAACAACTTTCATGTTGAACAAGTTTTCATTTGAAGCTTGGATCATTATGAATTTTGAGTAGTTGCCTTTCTCTGGTCAACCACCATGAACCATCTTGCTAGCTTGACATTATCTTTAATGTATTGATTTTAATGTGTTGATTTTAATATGGAGATTCATCATAATTACCTAATGAACGTTAAAATATGGACTTTAAATAAATGATATTGGACCTCTCTTTGCTGCCCTACGGTATTACGGTATAACGGTCATGTCCCGCGAATGTGGGGATACACTTAGCAATGGCCCTTCGATTTAATCATCATAAAATAAATCATAGTCCCTCGGATGTTGCCTTCGAAAATACGATTTTGTCCCTCGGTGACCCTTCGGTGTAGCCTACGGTTAAATGATGATCGTCCCTTCGAATGCTAAGGTATCCTTACAACTGTTGCCTTCAATGACCTATCGATGACCCTACGATGACCCTTTGACATCCAAAGGATAAAACTACTTACTTCTCAATAGTAAGGACAGTTTTACCCTCATAAGGATAGGAAATGCCCAGAAAGACCTCGGACAGGTATAACCCTTAATTGCTCATTCATAACCTAAAACTACTTTTCACACCTTACACCTTTCAAAACCTCCATTAGAAAATCACCACTTGGCATACATTCGCACTAGAATCATTGCCGAGTTATATTTTTCTAAACTATTTTCAAAACTAAACGAGATAACCACTTTGTATACATTCATTCAAGAATCATTACAAAGTTAAATTCTCCTTTTTCAAAACATTTCCTACACATTTCTCAACCACTTTTTTTCAAACTAGAAAGACATAAATGATTGAGCAATTAAGAGCCCATGGATAACCATGGATACAAAGGGTGCTAACACCTTCCCTTTGTATAATGTACCTCCCGAACCTAAGAATCTAAATTAAGGTCTTTCCTGTTCTTTTCCACCTTTCCTTATTGGATAAAAGAAAAGTCGGTGGCGACTCTTGCTAACCGCGACATTGCGATTAAAAAAAACACAAAAAGTCAGTTCACCGTATGACACATGGGATTGACAAAAATTTAACGACCGACCCGATCGAAACGCCCCCCTGTTCCACATCCAGGTGCGTTAGTTTGTCTCCGAGGTCTCCCACGATTTTCCTGAGGTATTTGGGGTCTTTGTGTGCCAACCTGATCGAATGATGGCTAATTGAAGATCCAGCGGAAGTTTCAGCGGTATTTGACAGATGTGTCATGATTTGTTCCCAATATTCAGAGGGGCTCTAGTCAACGGCGCTTCCGTAATGGAGTTCGACGCTCATGTCATCGTAGTTAGGTTGATGAGGTTAGATGGATTGTGGACAATATAGTTGTCCAAATTGAGACATTGAATCGTGTGTGTAGCGATAAATTCATGATCATTAAGCTATGGATAAACTTAACGTCAATAAAACCAGAGTCGCCACCGCGCTTTTATTGTTTCCAAAGGAAAAGGGAAAAGTACGAACAAAACCCAAAGATAAAAAGTTTTCAAATCAAAACTAATAAAATGTCAGAGATTACAAGTAAGGGGATTGGTTACACAGAGGGAAGGTGTTAGCACCCAAAATGTCCTAGGTACTCATAGGGAGCCCTTTTTTATGTGTGTATGTGTGTTTGATATAAAAATGATGTTTGCAATAAATAGAGTGTGGGGATGAGAAAAGAATTCATTAATTATATTTTTGTGTTTGACAAGACCTTCGGACTTGTGCCTACGTACCAACATAAAAATGAGGGATCAAAACCTCGTAGTTCGTGGTATCAATTTCAAAATGAGTTGATTGCTTTTAATAAAAGTTTAAATTTAAAAGAGGCACGAAGGGCCTAAAAGAGTTTGAATGAGTGTTAGTTCTTTTTGTCTTTTGAAATTTTAAGTCAAATATGGTTAAGTTCATTTTTAAGTTTGATTAAGAAAAAAAAAGTTTAAAAATGCAATGACATAAGGCCAAAGTTTCTAATTTGCAATATAGTCTAAGTTTAGAAATCAATAAGCAAAGAAGTTTTTGAAAGGGGGGAGAGATTTGAAATTTAAGAAATGAGAGGAGATGAAGAGACTAATCCTAAGCAAAAAATTAAAAGTTAAGAGTTGAAAAGATCTGACCAATGGGATGCAATCCAATAGACAAGAATGTCATATAGAAACCCACTTTTCCTTTAGACTTTAGAATCAAGCAATATCAATAAACAAGTAGCAAGATGAAGAGCAAGGCATCAAATAAAGATAGCCATATCCAAGCTAGCAACATCATAGTCTTCTTCTTAAACTTCCCATGTATCAGATGACATACTCCTTGAATGGCTTAGAATAAGGCATTAGGCACAAGTTCAAAGTAACATTTGCATCAAGACCATGTAGCAGATGAAATCAGGTGGATTCCAAAACTTGCATCAGATGAAAGCTTAAATCACAATAACTTGGTTTCAGAAATGTTGGCATTGGGCAAGTTCTTTTGCATAAGGCATGTTGCCTAATTCTAAGTCCAAAGCTCAGATCAAATCCAACAGTCCATACAAACATTTTTTAGGGTTTTTGTTGTTTATTAGGTATTTTAGGGTCCTAAGACCACATACACAAACAAGATACACAAACAAATATGTACAATCACAATATATGGCTCAAGTGAGCAAAGGGAAAATGACATAAACATAAACAAGTTAAATGATATGTAAATGGCAAATGAAATGGTAAATGACTTGAACTTAAATGGCATAAAGTAAATGGCTTGAAAATAAAAGTAATAAGAGTAAAAGTCAGTCAAATGTTAGTTGATTAGATGTTAGTGGTGTTTTGCTTTTTAATTGATTAAGTCATTCTTTGGAGAACACTCAACCTTCTATTCACAAGCATGGATCTTTGAACCAAGACATCTTCCAAAGGAAGGAAAAAATGTCAAGTTTCCACACAATACCATGAAAGGGGGGAGACTTACAATCCCACTTACTAGAATGTTATGCCTTTTGGGTCAAAATTTAGCGCTATGTTAAACAATCGTAATTAGACTTACGTAGAAGTCTCAACTATCTGAGGCCGGGCAATAGAAATTTAGGTACTAATGTATGTTAAAGATATGATATAATGAACCACACTCCTAAAACATACCACACTCAAAAAGAAAATAATCAAAGGATGAACCTAATCTCATCCATACTTGTATTTAGGGATGGCAGAACGGGCTCGGCCCGCTGGGCATGCCCGTTTTGCCCGCACTTTTGTGCGGGGTGGGCCAATGATTTAGGCCCTCACCCTCTAATGTGTCCGCTCCACCCCGCCCCATTTTTTTCGCGGGCTTTTGCGGGCACATGCATTTACACAAATTTTTGTATTTTTAGGCTTAAAGAGTTCAGTGCCCGCGGGCTTTCCCCGCCCCGCCCCACCCTCACTTTTTTGCGGGGCGGACCTAAATTTTAGGTCCACATCCTCAACTATGACTGCCCCGTCCCGCCCCGTTTTTTTGCGGGTTTTTGCGGGGCGGGCCTAAATGGGACGAGCATGCCCGTTTTCCATCCCTACTTGTATTTGTTCATCTAACATAAGTTATTGATGAACCAATTAGCCTTAGGATATTGAGATGTCATTGGCCAATGGAAGAGATGCGATAGAATGAGATTGAAGATAAAGAGGGAGGGGAGATGAGACAAACACAAATTGGTCATGGGAGGAATTTTATCAAATTAAAATCATTTATTCATTTTGGGAGATGAAATGTACATTTCATCAATCCCCTAAATCCAATGATTTTAATCCAACAAAAGTCAAATCAACCTTGACCAAGGCCCAAACACATGGTCAAACTTCACAAGTCAATAAAAATGGCTCAATACAATTTATACACAATTAATCAATTAAAAATCAAACTAAAATACCTTTAAATTGAATTATGTTTGATCAAAAACCTAAAACCTCTTCAAAACACCAAATAAATGGCCAAGAGATTTATCCTAGGTCAATGAAGGTCAAAGGACCTTAGACAAATTTTTTCATAATTTTTGAAAAGTCAGAAGTATTTTTAAACAATTAAAAATGTGCACAAAAACAATTAAATCATGAAAAATATCAATATTAATCCAAAAAATAATTTTAATTCAGAAAATGAAAGAGGAAAATATTTGAATTTTTTTAGTGAATGTCCTATATTTTTTTGATCAATAATGAAATTAATATGAATTAATTAAAAATAAGCAATTAAATGAAATAAACAGAAATTCAAAAAATGAGAACCATCTGATCTCCCTCATAAATTGAGGTGGCAGATGAGATGGTGATAAATGCGCATTTCACATGTGCCTTGGTCAACTGAAACACATGCGTGGTAATTAAAAGCAACACATGAGATTAGAAGATGGAGAGAAGATCTGATGGATAGGAGCATGCCACCACACCACCGGAGCTAGGGCTTCGGTTGTCTTCTTCGGTGGACCTCACCGGATTGGTCCACCACCAACCTCCACCAAAATGAAAAAGCAAGACATGGATTTAAAGAAAAAATGCTCAGGAGCTCGAATCTGGCCTCAATTTTCTCCAATTCCAAGTATATCAAAAGATATAGGGATTTGAATTTTGAGGATCATGAACTGAGTTGCGTCGATTTGACCTCAAAGCAACTCAATCTTGTTTCCTACATTGGTAGGACTTCAGCAAACCAACAATCAATCAAAATGGATGAGAAATGAGGGAGAATCGAAGAAGAAAAGTTTCTGAAATCTCACCTTCGAGGAGCTTCAAATTAGCTTGATCTTGCTTCCAATTTGGCTTGACTTAACTCTAGAAGCTTGCAGGAGATAATTTGGATGGTTAAAAATCTTGGACTTTTGGAGTTTCAATTCTAAAACAGAATGAGAATTGAAACTCGATTTCTCAAAAAATCTTCAAGATTATCATTTCAATGGTGTTTGGGGAAGAATGGGGCCGAAGCTTGGGCAAGAGGATCCAATTTCTGATCACCAGAGTCATGTATTTATAGTTTACCAAGTGCTTTTCACACACTTCCAATTTTGGAAAAAATTTGAATTTCTCTCTTGCATGGATGCATGGGCGTGCACTAGGCCCACGGGATGATGTAATCTGATCCATATTTCAATGTTCATCATGCTGAAATCATGTTTGAAGTCCATACAAATGTGTGTGGAAAATGGAAGTTGAAATTATCCAAATGGTGCTTTAACTTACACCCATGTGCAAGTCCCTTAATTTTAATCCAAATGAGATGATCTTGGACTTTTTGGAAAGATGAGATCAAGGGGAACAACTTTCATGTTGAACAAGTTTTCATTTGAAGCTTGGATCATTATGAATTTTGAGTAGTTGCCTTTCTCTGGTCAACCACCATGAACCATCTTGCTAGCTTGACATTATCTTTAATGTATTGATTTTAATGTGTTGATTTTAATATGGAGATTCATCATAATTACCTAATGAACGTTAAAATATGGACTTTAAATAAATGATATTGGACCTCTCTTTGCTGCCCTACGGTATTACGGTATAACGGTCATGTCCCGCGAATGTGGGGATACACTTAGCAATGGCCCTTCGATTTAATCATCATAAAATAAATCATAGTCCCTCGGATGTTGCCTTCGAAAATACGATTTTGTCCCTCGGTGACCCTTCGGTGTAGCCTACGGTTAAATGATGATCGTCCCTTCGAATGCTAAGGTATCCTTACAACTGTTGCCTTCAATGACCTATCGATGACCCTACGATGACCCTTTGACATCCAAAGGATAAAACTACTTACTTCTCAATAGTAAGGACAGTTTTACCCTCATAAGGATAGGAAATGCCCAGAAAGACCTCAGACAGGTATAACCCTTAATTGCTCATTCATAACCTAAAACTACTTTTCACACCTTACACCTTTCAAAACCTCCATTAGAAAATCACCACTTGGCATACATTCGCACTAGAATCATTGCCGAGTTATATTTTTCTAAACTATTTTCAAAACTAAACGAGATAACCACTTTGTATACATTCATTCAAGAATCATTACAAAGTTAAATTCTCCTTTTTCAAAACATTTCCTACACATTTCTCAACCACTTTTTTTCAAACTAGAAAGACATAAATGATTGAGCAATTAAGAGCCCATGGATAACCATGGATACAAAGGGTGCTAACACCTTCCCTTTGTATAATGTACCTCCCGAACCTAAGAATCTAAATTAAGGTCTTTCCTGTTCTTTTCCACCTTTCCTTATTGGATAAAAGAAAAGTCGGTGGCGACTCTTGCTAACCGCGACATTGCGATTAAAAAAAACACAAAAAGTCAGTTCACCGTATGACACATGGGATTGACAAAAATTTAACGACCGACCCGATCGAAACGCCCCCCTGTTCCACATCCAGGTGCGTTAGTTTGTCTCCGAGGTCTCCCACGATTTTCCTGAGGTATTTGGGGTCTTTGTGTGCCAACCTGATCGAATGATGGCTAATTGAAGATCCAGCGGAAGTTTCAGCGGTATTTGACAGATGTGTCATGATTTGTTCCCAATATTCAGAGGGGCTCTAGTCAACGGCGCTTCCGTAATGGAGTTCGACGCTCATGTCATCGTAGTTAGGTTGATGAGGTTAGATGGATTGTGGACAATATAGTTGTCCAAATTGAGACATTGAATCGTGTGTGTAGCGATAAATTCATGATCATTAAGCTATGGATAAACTTAACGTCAATAAAACCAGAGTCGCCACCGCGCTTTTATTGTTTCCAAAGGAAAAGGGAAAAGTACGAACAAAACCCAAAGATAAAAAGTTTTCAAATCAAAACTAATAAAATGTCAGAGATTACAAGTAAGGGGATTGGTTACACAGAGGGAAGGTGTTAGCACCCAAAATGTCCTAGGTACTCATAGGGAGCCCTTTTTTATGTGTGTATGTGTGTTTGATATAAAAATGATGTTTGCAATAAATAGAGTGTGGGGATGAGAAAAGAATTCATTAATTATATTTTTGTGTTTGACAAGACCTTCCGACTTGTGCCTACGTACCAACATAAAAATGAGGGATCAAAACCTCGTAGTTCGTGGTATCAATTTCAAAATGAGTTGATTGCTTTTAATAAAAGTTTAAATTTAAAAGAGGCACGAAGGGCCTAAAAGAGTTTGAATGAGTGTTAGTTCTTTTTGTCTTTTGAAATTTTAAGTCAAATATGGTTAAGTTCATTTTTAAGTTTGATTAAGAAAAAAAAAGTTTAAAAATGCAATGACATAAGGCCAAAGTTTCTAATTTGCAATATAGTCTAAGTTTAGAAATCAATAAGCAAAGAAGTTTTTGAAAGGGGGGAGAGATTTGAAATTTAAGAAATGAGAGGAGATGAAGAGACTAATCCTAAGCAAAAAATTAAAAGTTAAGAGTTGAAAAGATCTGACCAATGGGATGCAATCCAATAGACAAGAATGTCATATAGAAACCCACTTTTCCTTTAGACTTTAGAATCAAGCAATATCAATAAACAAGTAGCAAGATGAAGAGCAAGGCATCAAATAAAGATAGCCATATCCAAGCTAGCAACATCATAGTCTTCTTCTTAAACTTCCCATGTATCAGATGACATACTCCTTGAATGGCTTAGAATAAGGCATTAGGCACAAGTTCAAAGTAACATTTGCATCAAGACCATGTAGCAGATGAAATCAGGTGGATTCCAAAACTTGCATCAGATGAAAGCTTAAATCACAATAACTTGGTTTCAGAAATGTTGGCATTGGGCAAGTTCTTTTGCATAAGGCATGTTGCCTAATTCTAAGTCCAAAGCTCAGATCAAATCCAACAGTCCATACAAACATTTTTTAGGGTTTTTGTTGTTTATTAGGTATTTTAGGGTCCTAAGACCACATACACAAACAAGATACACAAACAAATATGTACAATCACAATATATGGCTCAAGTGAGCAAAGGGAAAATGACATAAACATAAACAAGTTAAATGATATGTAAATGGCAAATGAAATGGTAAATGACTTGAACTTAAATGGCATAAAGTAAATGGCTTGAAAATAAAAGTAATAAGAGTAAAAGTCAGTCAAATGTTAGTTGATTAGATGTTAGTGGTGTTTTGCTTTTTAATTGATTAAGTCATTCTTTGGAGAACACTCAACCTTCTATTCACAAGCATGGATCTTTGAACCAAGACATCTTCCAAAGGAAGGAAAAAATGTCAAGTTTCCACACAATACCATGAAAGGGGGGAGACTTACAATCCCACTTACTAGAATGTTATGCCTTTTGGGTCAAAATTTAGCGCTATGTTAAACAATCGTAATTAGACTTACGTAGAAGTCTCAACTATCTGAGGCCGGGCAATAGAAATTTAGGTACTAATGTATGTTAAAGATATGATATAATGAACCACACTCCTAAAACATACCACACTCAAAAAGAAAATAATCAAAGGATGAACCTAATCTCATCCATACTTGTATTTAGGGATGGCAGAACGGGCTCGGCCCGCTGGGCATGCCCGTTTTGCCCGCACTTTTGTGCGGGGTGGGCCAATGATTTAGGCCCTCACCCTCTAATGTGTCCGCTCCACCCCGCCCCATTTTTTTCGCGGGCTTTTGCGGGCACATGCATTTACACAAATTTTTGTATTTTTAGGCTTAAAGAGTTCAGTGCCCGCGGGCTTTCCCCGCCCCGCCCCACCCTCACTTTTTTGCGGGGCGGACCTAAATTTTAGGTCCACATCCTCAACTATGACTGCCCCGTCCCGCCCCGTTTTTTTGCGGGTTTTTGCGGGGCGGGCCTAAATGGGACGAGCATGCCCGTTTTCCATCCCTACTTGTATTTGTTCATCTAACATAAGTTATTGATACTACTAATAGTGGATTTCCTCCCTGGCTTGGTAGCCCCCAGATGTAGGTCATGTTGGACTGAACTGGGTGAACAATTACTTGTGTTATTTACTGCACTTACTGTTAAGTTCTGCATAATCCCTGTCTGTGCAGAATTGGATGTCATAACAACCAGTGTGACATCCAAAGTCTGATAACTAGAATTTCAATTGGCATCAGAGCAGGCACCCTGCCTGTGAATTTCTGGGTGAGATCTAGGGAAGTTACTTTCTAGTACCATGGACAAGGATTTAGGACACTCAAACAGACCACCCATGTTGGATGGCTCTAATTATGATGACTGGAAGCCTCGTATGATAGCCTTCTTAAGGTCTCTAGACAGCAAAGTCTGGAGAGCTGTCAACAAAGGATGGGAACATCCAATGAGGACAGGTGAAGATGGAGTCAGTGTGCAGATTCCTGAAGAAGAGTGGGACAAGGAGCAAGAGGCACTAGCTCTTGGAAATTCCAAGGCCTTGAATGCATTGTTCAATGGAATCAGCAAGAACATCTTCAGGCTGGTACACCACTGTGAACTAGCTAAGGAAGTTTGGGATACCCTCAAGGTAACTCATGAAGGTACTTCCAAGGTGAAGATGTCCAAACTTCAGATGTTGGCAACCAAATTTGAAAATCTGAGGATGAAAGAGGATGAGACTATTCATGACTTTCACATGAATATTCTTGAAATTGCAAACACCTCTGGTGGACTAGGTGAGAAAATGGCTGAAGAGAAACTTGTGAGAAAGATTCTCAGGTCCTTGCCTAAGAGGTTTGCTATGAAGGTCACAGCCATAGAGGAGGTGCAGGACATCTGCAGCATGAAGGTGGATGAGCTCATTGGTTCTCTCAAAACCTTTGAAATGGGCTTAGGTGAGCATGCTGAGAAGAAGAACAAAAGCATAGCTTTTGTATCCAACACTGAAGAGGAGTCAGAAGCAGGATATACTGGAGGTGATGAAAGTATATCAGAAGCCTTAGCCATGCTTGGAAGGCAGTTCAACAAGTTCGTGAAGAAGATTGATCAAAGAGGTAGACCTAATGTCAAGAACATCCCGTCTGACATTAAGAAAAGATCAACTTCTGATGAGAAGTTCAACCACGGCAAGGGAATCCAGTGTCATGGTTGTGAAGGGTATGGACACGTCAGAGCTGAATGCCCTACTTACCTCAAATTGCAAAATAAGGGGCTAGCTATCACATGGTCTGAAGGAGATTCTGAAAGTGAATCTGAAGGAGAATCTGCCAAACATGTCACTGCACTAACCAGTGTTTGTGCCTCTGATGATGACTCAAGTGCAGATGAACTGTCCTTTGATGAACTTGCTGCAGCCTATAAGAAGCAGTGTTCCACCAGTGCAGAAGTGCGTGCACAAGGAGAAAAACAGAAGAAACTCATCAAGGAACTGGAAGATGAGAGACAAAAGCAACTGTCTGTCATAGAGGGACTAAATGGTGAAATAGCCCTGCTGACCTCCAAGCTGAACCAGATGACAAAATCCATCAGAATGATGAATAAGGGAACTGACACCTTGGAAGAGATCCTAAAAGTGGGACAACAGTCTGGAACCAAATCTGGCCTAGGATTTGGGAAAAGATCCTCAACTGAACACAAACGCCCAAAGGCTAAAGTTCAGAAGTACCAGCGGAAGTCAACTCCAATGTCACAACATCGAGGAACTAGGATGAATGATCATCAGAAGAGGAAATACCAGGGTTGGAGGTGTCACCACTGTGGTAGGCTTGGTCATATAAAAGCCCTCTGCTACTGGATTCATGGTTTTCCTAACCAAGCCTCGCATGTCAGACCTAAGCATAAAACACATAAGCGATGTGTTCCCATTAAGAAGCAACAATGGTATGCTAAGATAGCACACACTGCCCTAAGGGCATCTTCCAGAGAAGACTGGTACTTTGACAGTGGATGCTCAAGACATATGACTGGTATGGAAAATCTACTGGTAGATATTCAACCTCACACTACCAGCTATGTGACCTTTGGTGATGGTGCCAAAGGAAAAATAAGAGGTGTGGGCAAACTGGACTGTTTTGGAGTGCCAAAACTGAAAAATGTGTTGTTAGTAAGAGGACTAACTGCAAACCTCATCAGCATAAGTCAGCTGTGTGATCAAGGTTTTCATGTTCAGTTTACTAAGGAGCTGTGCATTGTGACAAATTGTGACAATCAGGAAGTTATGAGAGGAACCAGGTCCAAGGACAACTGTTACCTGTGGGAACCTGAAGTCTCTAACTTTTCCACAACATGCTCCTCAGCCAAGGAAGAACAGGAGGTGAAGCTGTGGCATAGACGTCTTGGACATCTCCACTTACGGGGAATGAAGAAGATTATATCCAAGGAAGCAGTCAGAGGAATTCCAAAGCTGCTGATTGATGAAGGAAGAGTCTGTGGAGAATGCCAGGTGGGCAAGCAAACCAAGATGTCACATCTGAAGCTGGGACATTCCACAACCTCCAGAGTTCTGGAACTATTGCACATGGACCTAATGGGACCCATGCAAGTTGAAAGTCTTGGTGGGAAGAAATATGCCTACGTGGTGGTGGATGACCATTCCAGATACACGTGGATAAGCTTCATCAGAGAGAAGTCAGATACATTTGATGTCTTCAAAGACCTATGCATAAGACTTCAAAGGGAAAAGGACAGTTGTGTGGTCCGGATTAGAAGTGATCATGGTACGGAGTTCAAGAACTCCAAGTTTGATGAGTTCTGCTCGGCTGAAGGAATAAGTCATGAGTTCTCCTCCCCTATAACTCCTCAGCAGAATGGAATAGTTGAAAGAAAAAATAGAACTATTCAAGAATCTGCCAGAGCAATGATTCATGCAAAGAAGCTCCCCATGCACTTTTGGGCTGAAGCAATGAATACCGCGTGCTATGTTCACAACAGAGTCACCTTAAGAAAAGGAACCTCCTCCACTCTGTATGAAATATGGAAGGGCAGAAAACCCACTGTGAAGTACTTTCATATTTTTGGAAGTAAATGCTACATTCTCACAGATTGTGAACAGAGAAGGAAGCTAGATCCCAAAAGTGATGAAGGTGTATTCCTGGGATACTCCACTAACAGCAGAGCCTACAGAGTGTTCAACTACAGGACCAATGTCCTGATGGAATCCATAAATGTTATTGTGGATGATAAAGAGGAAGGAACCGATGTCATGGAGGATGTTGAAATATTCCTTGACAGCCCAACTGACAGTCCATTCAAGTCTGAAGAAGTACAGGAACCTCCTCCTGAATGTGAAGTAGAGGCAACCACCAAAGTGCCAGCTATCAGAATTCAGAAAGACCACCCTAAGGATCTTATCATAGGGGATCCCACCAGTGGTGTAACTACCAGGTCAAGAGGAACAAGCTCAAATTCCTGCTTTGTTTCCAAGGTTGAACCAAAGAATGTGAAAGAAGCCCTGACTGATGAATACTGGATCAGTGCCATGCAAGAGGAACTCGAGCAGTTCACAAGGCATGAAGTATGGGAGCTAGTTCCAAGACCTGAAGGGTCCAACATCATTGGTACCAAGTGGATATACAAAAACAAATCTGATGAGAAAGGAGTGATTACTAGAAATAAAGCAAGACTAGTAGCTCAAGGATACACTCAAGTTGAAGGGGTAGACTTTGATGAGACATTTGCTCCTGTGGCTAGACTTGAGTCCATCAGATTGCTGTTGGGGGTAGCATGCATCCTGAAGTTTAAGCTATTCCAAATGGATGTGAAGAGTGCATTCTTGAATGGCTACCTGAATGAAGAAGTCTATGTGGAACAACCAAAAGGGTTCTGTGACCCTAACCAACCTGAGCATGTATACAAGTTGAAGAAAGCCTTGTATGGGTTGAAGCAAGCACCCAGAGCTTGGTATGAAAGGTTAACCGAATTTCTGACCTCAAATGGATACAGAAAAGGTGGCATAGATAAAACCTTGTTTGTGAAGGATGAAGAAGGCAAAATCATGATAGCTCAAATCTATGTTGATGATATAGTCTTTGGTGGAATGTCAGAACAAATGGTTAAAAAATTTGTTCACCAGATGCAGTCTGAGTTTGAAATGAGTCTAGTGGGAGAACTGACCTATTTCCTTGGAATGCAAGTAAACCAAATGGAGGACTCTATGTTTCTCTCCCAAAGCAAGTATGCCAAGAACATAGTTAAGAAGTTTGGTATGGATAATGCTAGGCACAAGAGGACTCCTGCTCCCACTCATCTGAAGTTGACCAAAGATGATGGAGGGCCTAGTGTTGATCAAAGCCTGTATAGAAGCATGATAGGTAGTCTGTTGTACCTAACTGCAAGTAGACCTGACATTTCTTATGCAGTTGGAGTGTGTGCCAGATACCAAGCAGAGCCCAAGGTGAGCCACTTGAATCGAGTCAAAAGGATTCTCAAGTACATAAATGGGACTTGTGACTATGGGATGCTGTATTCACATAGGTCTGAGCCTGTCCTATCTGGGTACTGTGATGCTGACTGGGCTGGAAGTGCTGATGACAGAAAAAGCACATCAGGTGGATGTTTCTTCTTAGGAGAAAACCTCATATCTTGGTTCAGCAAGAAGCAGAATTGTGTTTCTCTGTCCACTGTAGAGGCTGAATACATAGCTGCTGGAAGCAGTTGCTCCCAGCTGGTTTGGATGAAACAGATGCTCACTGAGTACAATGTCACTCAAAATGTCATGACATTGTTCTGTGATAATCTCAGTGCCATCAACATCTCCAAGAATCCCATCCAACACAGCAGGACCAAATATATTGACATTAGGCACCACTTCATCAGAGATCTGGTGGAAGACAAGGTGATCACTTTGGAACATGTAGCCACAGAGCTTCAACTGGATGACATATTTACAAAGGCGCTGGATGCTACTCAGTTTGAAAATTTAAGGAGCAAACTGGGAATATGTCTCTCAGAGACCTTATAGCAACCACTGATGTTTGGGATAAATTGTTTAATATCTCTGCCTGTTAAACAATTTGCACTAGGCTATGATTGGTCACCAGATCATAGCAATGCTACCTGCAACAAGGGTGGTTACAGGAGGGTAAGGAGACACCCTACTGTGAGAAGGCCAATGTATCTGCAGGAGTTTAAGGATGCTGTTCATGCAGGAGTGGTTCTGGATGTCAGAAACAACATCATGGCATCTGATATGGTGGTACCTACTGTAAAGCAAAAGTGGGTGATTACTTGATCAAAGCTGTGAAGCAAGATCAAGTGGATGGTAACTTGGTTGAAACTGTGAAGTAAAACCAAGTCTGTAACTCTGTCGTTATTCTCTGGTTATGGTGTTGGCTTTGGCAACATTTTTGACAAACAGGGGGAGTAAACCCCTGAACAGAGTGCGTGTCTCTACAACAGACACTCATGGGTCTCTACAACAGACTCTCAGGACGACAGATTCCTCCCCTGCAGCAAATGTGTGTGCTGCTGTGTGAAGTTTTTATCTAACTTCTGTATATGTGTGAGTGTGCTGCCACTCTGAGTGTATTAGCTAGTATTATTTCCTGCTAGGTGTGTGATTCCGCTGCCATGAACTCTGTTATGGGGATCAAAGTGTTTTAGCCAAAAATTTGCCAAAGGGGGAGTTTGTAGGTGTTTAAATTGGCTGCATTATATGGTAAAACACTAGATGGTTACTAATGTCTTGACTGATGTCATGACATATAGGTGTGACTACATTGTAGTTACAGCAGGACTAGCTAACACAGGTTTTATTGAATGTCAAACTGGATGCTGTGACATTCATACCTGTCAACAGATACTAAGGAATAGAACAGCAGGTGTTCTGCTAAGAACTTAGTATTCATGTGCAGTCTGGTTATCAAGGAAGAACCAGACCTGGCATAAGGCCTATTGACTGAATGTCAAACTGGATGTTGTGACATTCATCATTGACAGCAGCTACTGAAGATTAGGCAGAGTGGTGTTCTGCTATACTTCAGCATATTATTTAGTTTGTTCTTCAAGAGAATAACAGAACTAATTTAAGGCCAATTGTGTAAATGTTAAGTTGGACACTTTGACATTTATTAATGTAAGCTGTTACTGTAGTATGGTCATTTTGATCATGTACAGGTCAGCAAAATTGTACAGTCTGTTTTCTGGAAAAACAGACTCAGCATATGGACCTTGATGTCAAGCTGAATGTCGTGACATTCATGCCTGACAGCATATGCTATATTGTAGGTTGTTCAGTTTTCTGTTTCAGCTTTTTCTCAGGCTATTCTTCAGGAAGTCAACAGCTTAGAGAAAAACCAGGAAATCAACAACCAATCTACATTCAATGAACCTAACAAATAGCCTATCTGTTAGTAACCTAAATGTTGAATTTATGGGAACTTGTGTGACCTTAAATTCAGGAGAATACAGGTGCAAAAGCCCAGGACACTACAATATAAAAGGAAGGCGTTCCTTCATTCAGTTTCAGGGATTTTGAGGCGTGAAGATTTTGTGTGTCCATCATACTTCACTGCTGTATTTTTGTGAGTCTTGTATTAGACGTATCTTGTAAGCCAAGTCACTATCAAGTAGATGATAACTTTGGCATAGGGTGTTCATTGAGTTGTAAGTGCTGTGTCGCTCAAAGCTTTTAAGCGTGAGTGCTGTGTATCTTGATTTAAGCTGTGAAGCATAATCAAGAGTGTCTTTGAAGTGCGACTTCAAAGTGTCTTTAATTTTGATTAAAGGTAGTTATCACTGAGGTGATTAAGGGGGAGTGAGTAGGAACTCTGATCTTAGGTTAAGATTGAAATTGCATTGGGTAGGGATTAAGTGATAAGTTGTAAACGGGTGAGTTTAGCTTTGAATTGATACTACTAATAGTGGATTTCCTCCCTGGCTTGGTAGCCCCCAGATGTAGGTCATGTTGGACTGAACTGGGTGAACAATTACTTGTGTTATTTACTGCACTTACTGTTAAGTTCTGCATAATCCCTGTCTGTGCAGAATTGGATGTCATAACAACCAGTGTGACATCCAAAGTCTGATAACTAGAATTTCACCTTGAAATATTTGATCAATTGTTGAAGAAGTCACACAACATACCAAGATGAATTAGGGTTTCCAAGGCAAACAAAACTCTAAACTCTTGATGGTTTCTTGATCAAAATAACATGTGAAGAACATGTGGATCCATATATGATACATAGAGCCAATGTGAATCATCTCCTGATTGAGTTCCTTGTATTGAGGGTCTCAAACCCTAGATATAAGCTTGATAGAGCATAGGTGAGCACACACACTACCTACAAAAGCAACAAACTATACATTGACATATTTTTTTGTATTTTGGTTAGTAAATAATAGAAAACAAAGTATGATACAATCTAAAGTGCTTGGTGACCTCTCCCAATGCAAACCCAATGAATGAAGGTAAGGAGAATGCCAAGGTGTGATCCCAATGCCAATGCATATGATGAGATGGCATGAGGGATCTTAGGGTCAAAATTGGGGTCTTATAGTTTAGAAACGAAGCAATGGTTCCTGGGGCGTACTATAGTTAAACAATGGTTGTGTGTTTTGATGATGGGATGTTTGAGTGGTCATTGATGGGGGCTACAATGAAGTGACCCATATGAATCATCTGGGCTATAGACGGTTGTGGTTGAACATGTAATGCATCATCCCATGAACATCTCGGTCAGTCTTAATATCCACCCATTCACGCACTTCTCTATTTTGGTTGAACGTGGATATAAGCCATTGGATTCTTCTAATCCTTTCACCGTCTCTAATTTCTCAATCTAATCAACTGTTTAACATCCAATTAAGACGTTCAAACGAGTCTATATTCCAGAGTCGAATCTTTATCAGAGACGCAATGACGGAAAATATTAAATCGACATTTCACTTGTGAATGTATTCAGACATGGTTAAAACACAAAAATTTGAAAAAAAATGGAGTTGAATGAAAGAGAATATGGTAGTAGGGGAAGATTTTATGGGAAAAATATTGCATCTTAGGCGAGGTATTTATAGAGAGGAGATATAAACTGCATGCGCTAAGAGGCTAGGCGCCTAACATGTCAAGACATGCAGGCGTCATAGGCATTGGCGCCTCCTCTTGAGGTACAATGCCGACGCCTAGGGAATTGGCGCCTCCTCATGAGGCTTCCAACGCAGGTGCCAAGGCCTTAGGCGCCTCTTCATGAGGCTTCCAATGCAGGTGCCAAAGCCTTAGGCGCCTCCTCTTGGTCCAAAACGGATATGCTAGTTCATCTGACACATCTTCTTTTAAATGTGGTTATTTTGGATTTTTTTTGAAAATTTGTTTTGAAAATGTGGGTTATTTTAAAAAAAAATCTGAATAACTCCTTAACTTCTCAAATACAAACTCTTCAATTCTCTAACCAAATAAAAATAACTCATTAAACACAATCCAACAAAATATATTTAGTATCCAAACAAAAGTGATATCAAATCTTCAAAAAAGAAAGAAAATAAAATATGTTGGTTATTAGACTAAAAAATACTACATAATAACCTTTGATTTTTTCTTCACATTACACTTATGGCGGAACCAATCTCCACTACAAATGAGAACTTCAACAAATTCTTTATTTAGTTTAAAGTGAAATTCATTTATAACTCTACCACCAACACTGAATATGGACTCAGACGACACAATTGAGATTGGAATAGCTAATATATCAACAACCATCTTAGGCAATATCTTATATTTCATGTTAATGTTCCTCTACTAGTAAAAAAAAATAGAGGAACTTTTAGGAATGCAATTACATTCATCAAGATAATCTTGTGCTTCCGATTTTATTAGAGGAATGTCTTTATTTTATTAATATAATACTCATAATTTCATCAAATCCAATTATGATAGGTGCAACATTCACTTGGGTGGATGATGGATTATTACTATCCAAATTAACAACATAAGAAGAAGACGTCTCTGCCATAGATAGAGCCACATACTCGTCATATAACTCTTCCAATGAACACTTGAACTTCTTTATAATCTCATCAACAATTTATTTAGATTTATATGTCTTGGGAAAACATTTACGCACCATATAAAATTTGCACCTAGGATCCAAAACACTTCTCTCATAAAGAGGTCTTCATATTCATCTATCTTAACCAATTTTTCTTCCACCTTTCAAACTTTCGACAAATATAAATTTGCAGTCGGATACTCACTACCTACATTTAAAATAATAGTTATAGTAAACAATTATAAGAATAATGAAGTACAAAGAAAGTTAATAAACTACCTGATATCACATGAGTAGCATGATTAAACACTGATAGAAGTTTACAAACTTTCTCAACTTTGTTCCATTCTTCAAGTGAAGAAGCATAATCATAACGTGGTTCTCTTTCTTTGTAGGTTGTAAATGCAATCTTAAAGTTCAAAGCAGTTGACAACATATCAAATGTTGAATTCTATCTCGTTGGACAATCAACAACGAGTTTTCTTTCTTTCAAACTTTTCTGCTCAACCACATCACAAAATACATCGGTCTTACATCATTTTGGTTAACGTATTTGACACTTTCACGAATGTTAAAAATGATACCCTTAATTTTACTACGGTTGTCTTGCGTCAACAAATTTAATATATGAGCACAACATCTTACATCAAATAAAGAGACATCAATGATTAACTTACTTCTCAAAGATAAATTATCTTTGAGATATCTTAATCATTAATCATCGTAAGAAGCATTGGCGACAAATACCGAAGAATCCTTATTTTTATCCCCATGTTTTCAAACATTTATAAATAGAACAACCATATCAATACCACGCCTTGGTGCAAGGACACAAAACTCAAAACTCTTTTTTTTTAAGATTCCATCCCATATCAATAAAATGTCATGTGATAACCATTTACTCAACTATTTGATGATTAGATTTCCCCACATTTGTAGTTAAACTTATCTTACTCACACTTTCTAAAAGTTTATTCAACACTTTCTTATCATTCTCAAATAATGCAACATAATCACTTATTGCTGTTTTATGAGTAACCTTATGAAAATATGGGTTTGCATATTGAAAAACCCACATCCAAACGTCATAATCAGCAACACTAAAAGGATATTCATGAATCCTGATAGTAGTTGCAATAATTTCCCTCATCTTTTCACTAGAGTATCTAGTACCACGAGTAATAAAGGGATTACCTAAATTTGAAGGTTGCAATATAATGGTGGTTTGTTTCTTTTCAATAGGCTCATGCAATTTTTTTTTTCATTTGTTACTATGTCTTCTCATATGACTCGTGCTAGATCCCAGTCCCCCGGTAGAAAATTGGAGGCTACAATATTTACAAACATCTTTCCTCACATCTTTTCTAATTTCAATTTCATCAAAATCTTTCCAAACACATGATGTTTTCCTCTTCTTTCTCCCAACAACTAATTCTGGTTCTAGTTCAGATTCTAATTCTTGATTTTCTTGTGTTGTGTTTGCTTCTATTTGAGTTGAATCTATAGCACTTGTTCACTCATTTCATTATTAATCAAAGAAGAAATCATTGGCTAGACAGAGTAAAAACATGAATTAGAATATATTATAGTAAATAGAATAATCAACATAAAAGGGATAACAAATAATACTTTTAAAAAATATTACTAATAACAAAAAATCTAATAAATAATATAATGTCAATTAAATAATAAAAATATTTAATTGAAATACGCTAACCGTGTAAAATCAGTTAATCTTAGACGTTGGATATTGAAATAAGTTTGACTTTTATTTTAAATATTTATAAAATAATGCAAACTGATAATTGTGATAAATCGATAGAGTAAATCTTTTTGCACTAACAATGCATAGTCATTAGTCCCATAATAAAAATTCTAATAACAAAAAATTCAGTAGGATACACACGCATCAAGTTTATTGGCATTATGGGTTTGAGCACACTATAGTAGTAATAATAATAAAATAAATTTAATATTATATAGAAGAAAGGAGCAAGTATTACAATAATAATAATAATAAAATTGATATTAACATGATTTTTTTAAATTAAAAGTATGAGTCATAAACCTAATCTAAAAGATAAAACTATAACGAAGGAGAATTAAAATCTATGGAGACATAATCTTTCGTATAGTCAAAATCATCGAAAATTAAAATGCAATTTAGCTGCTCATAATTAGCATCGACCCCCGACACCGATGCTAAAAAATCTAACTAACGTCACCTAAATCCACACTACAATTTTGTTTATATTTTTTTTTTGAGTTAGACATGGTAAAGCCGATGTTAATTATTGAAGTTTTTTTTTTAAATATTTAATTTTTAATTTTTTTTTCCAAAAACATCCTTTATTTCAAAAATATTATATTTTTGGCAATTTTTTGTCCTAATTTGACCTTGGGCGCCACCCTAGTTGGCGCCTACCCTTAAATTTAGGGCAAGTCGCCACTAGGAGTGACGCCTACCCTTGTTTCCATTTTTTTTTTAATTATTTTTAATATGTTTTTTTAAAATCTTTTTTAAGTTATTTTAAATTTATTAATTTATATTTATTATAAATTATATTAATTTATATTAATACATATATATAAATAATATTATTTACAAGATATATATATATATATATATATATATATATATATATATATATATATATATATATATATATATATATATATATATATATATATATTAATTTATATATATATATAAATTTTATTTATGAGTAAATAATATTATTTTATATACATGTAAATAAAAAATATTATGTATATATTTGTAAAATTGTACAAGATATATATATATATATATATATATATATATATATATATATATATATATATATATATATATATATATATATAAATTTATATTAATAAACAGAATATATTATATTAAAATAATACACAAGACAAATATTATAAAGATATGATTAAAATGCATTATTAATTTGGGATTTATCACATATTATGCGGTCCCTGGTACGATCCGCACGGGGGAGGTCTAACTACTCGTCTAGACGGTTCACGTGGTGGTGGTGCTTCCCTATTACCACCCCTAGTCCTAACGCGTCCCCTTGCTGTTTGCCGTTGTGGTTGGGTCGAAGTCCCTTCAATGCTGTAGGAAAGGCGGGTGCCCTCTACGCCCTCAAAGCTTTGTCTCGGTGGGACAAACTGACTCCTGTTGGGTGCACCCTCGAAATGTGGTCTTTGGTAGTTGAGGGTTGAATCGGGTTGGCTAAAGAACAATGTCTGTTGTGGTGTGTAGTAGTCTTGTTGGTAATCCTCTTGTATACCTGTGTCGGGGCTAAGTGGAGGACTGGAAGAGCCCGGGACATCGTCGTGATGGAAGTGTTGGGATTGGTGTTGGTGGGAGGATTGAGTTTGTGGTAGGTGTTGGGACTGTTGATGGTGGTGGGAATGTTGAGGTTGGTGTTGGTAATCTTCATGATATTGGGGTTGAGTTTGTGGTATGTAGTGTTGATTTGGTTGAGGGGTGGACATGTGTTGTGGTGGTTGTTGTTGGTAATGCGGTGGTGGTGGTTGTTGTTGGTAATACGGTGGTGGTGGTTGTTGTTGGTAATATTGTGGTGCTTGTTGTTGTTGGGAATATTGTGGTGGTTGTTGTTGTTGGAAATATGGTTGTTGCATTCGGGGATCGTCCAAATAGAACGGGTCAGACACAATCATTTCTGGATTTGTATTTGCTTTATACCAATCCACATATTCCCTTGTCGGCTTCATTTCGTTGGGCGCCACCGGAAATTGTAGAACATAGTGGGCACGGTCTTTCCACATTTTACGGAACTCCTTTGCAAATTCCTTCCAATTTTGGGCATACCACTGGTGGCTGACTTTTTTAAGATGCCAAGGTTCCAAAGACATTGGGGGGCCTGAGATTTCTTGATGCATTCCGAATTGCAGTTTGACACGGTCACTTTGGTGCATCTCCACAGTGGTGAACCGCATTATAGCCGTTTTTGCTGTCCAAACAGCTGCATCTTCGGGGTTGGGTTGATGTTCCAATCCCAAATATGGCCTCCAAATAAATTGCAAAGAAATAAGTAAATATGTTATTTATTGAGAATGCTTGATATTAATAAATTAGTTAGAAGATGAGTGATTTATTGGTAATACATCTTGTGCTCGAAGACGATCCAAGAGTTGACGATAAAATATTATTTTATTTTTCGGGGTAAGACTGTAATCTAGTTCGGTTGTAATGAACCTAAACAAAAAAAGATAAATAATATTATTTACAAATATTTATAGAATAAATATACAAAATGAAATAACATCATAAATTTACCTAGTTGCGTAGGGGAAGGAGTAGACGTTGGGATTTTCTGGGGCTAGCCTCGGCAATCTCCACCACCCCCATGTTTGGAGCAAAAAAGCACATCCATAAAATGTACAGTGGTCATTTTGTGCATTTTTACACAAAGAGCTATATAGGAAAGCCAATACAGCAGAACCCCAACTATACATGCTTATTCTGTCAATGTCCTCGAGCAAACTCAAGTACATAAAGTTTATGCTATTTCCCGTGCCTTCGAGAAATAACAAGTTCCCAAACAATAACATAATGTAAAACCTTGTTTTTATGATTTTTTCTTGTTCGGACGAATCCTCAGTCAAATTTATTGAGTCATGGTAGAATTGGAGGCTCGATAGTTTAATACCCTGACCCCTTGCTTTTGCAGATCCCTCACCCTCAACCAGATCTACGCCCAACATTTGAACACATAGTTCGTTGGGCTGTTGAACATTTCCAGTCACAGGCTTACCATCTATTCGAAGACCCAAAAGCATGTACACGTCCTCTAGTGTGACGGTACATTCACCGATTGGTAGGTGAAAAGTGTGTGTCTCTGGTCTCCAACGTTCACACAAAGCAAGAATGAATTTCACATCAATAGTGGCATTTACCACATGCATAACATGACCGAACCCCGCACGCTCTATGTAAGGTACGCACCATGGGTCTGGATAAGGCATAGGGTGTGAACGTTGACGAAATTTCTTGGGATCCTTTAAAAACAAACAATATAAACAATCATTAGATTGGACTTTTAAAAAATAAATTGTAAACATACGAAAGAGGCAATGTTCAAGAAAAACTTACGAATGAGGCAATGTTTGCCCTAGTGCCTCTGTGTTCTTGGCCCATGGTAAGAAGAGACATGATTGCAATGTAGAACGAAGCTTGGTGGATGAGAAGTTTCGCCGGAGTTCTCTGAATGAAAGTGTTACTGGTTGATGAAAACTTTCAATAATGACCTTCTATTTATAACCGTATTCAAATAGGATGAATATGCAAAAATGTGACACGTGTAAGGCATGCGTGGGAATCTTGCAAACTAGGTGCAGGCTAGGTGGATAGGTTGACATGCATTGGTACAGATTAGGTTGCACTTGTCTTGTCTAGGGGAAGGATTGGTGGTAGTGTTGCATGCAAAGATGTGACACGTGTAAGGCATGCGCGAGAATCTTGCAGACTAGGTGGTGAATACATTTGATGGATAGGCATGCGTGGGAATCTTGCAGACTAGGTTCAGGCTAGGTGCAGGCTAGGTGGATAGGTTGGCATGCATTGGTACAGATTAGGTTGCACTTGTCTTGTCTATGGGAAGGCTTGGTGGTAGTGTTGTATGCAAAGATGTGACACGTGTAAGGCATGCGCGGGAATCTTGCAGACTAGGTGGTGAAGACATTTTTAGAAAAATAGGGTACTCGGATGCTTTGAATATTATTTTAGTAAAACAGTTTTAGAAAGTTTAAATTGGTTTTTAATTCAATTTAGTTAATCAGGTTGTTTAAAATAAATAATTAAGCTTAAATAAGATTGAATATTATTTTAAACACATAATGGAAAAAGGAGATAGTTTAGCTTTTGAATAACATTGTATCCTGCATATTCTATCAGTCTTTTCGTTGATGAAGGAAAGAACAGTAACTGAAAATTCAGAGTTGTCATTGTTGTTTGAGAAGTTAAACTTTTCGCTATGGAGTTATTCACTTTCAATTTGCACATGAAGACGAAGCTAATGTTGGTGCAAGCAAAGCTAAAGCCGAGACAACATATTTGAAAAGGCATGCGTGGGAATCTTGCAGACTAGGTGGTGAAGACATTTGATGGATAGGCATGCGTGAGAATCTTGAAGGCCAGGTGCAGGCTAGGTGGATAGGTTAGCATGCATTGGTACATATTAGGTTGCACTTGTCTTGTCTAGGGGAAGGCTTGGTGGTAGATGAGCATGCAAAAATGTGACACGTGTAAGACATGCGTGGGAATCTTGCAGACTAGGTGGTGAAGACATTTGATGGATAGGCATGCGTGAGAATCTTGCAGGCTAGGTGCAGGCTAGGTGCGGGCTAGGTGGATAGGTTAGCATGCATTGGTACAGATTAGGTTGCACTTGTCTTGTCTAGGGGAAGGCTTGGTGGTAGTGTTGCATGCAAAAATGTGACACGTGTAAGGCATGCGTGGAAATCTTGCAGACTAGGTAGTGAAGACAATTGATGGATAGGCATGCGTGAGGAAGGCTTGGTGGATGTGTGAGTATAAGTATTCACACAAATTTTCACAAAGGTATTCACAAAATCTTCACAATATCTTCATATATCACGGCATCTTCATCACAATACAAAATCAAAGCTCACGTGAATGGTGAGACTTATGAATGTGATATGTCTGACTTCCTATTTAGAAACACCGATTGCACTCGTTTTTGTCTAAATAGAGGAGTTGACTTCTCTTATCTGAAAAAAAAGATTGAGTCCAAACTTAGACAACCTGTGTCCCAAATTTTTTATCAACAACCTTTTTTTTTCTGAGAATAAGTCAGTCAGGTTTTATAAGTCATTGATTCAAAATGACATGGAGGCACAATACATGTTTCGTAACCATGAGTATTCTGGTTACGACTATATAGTGTTGTACATTGTGTTGGAACAATTTCAACCAACTCAGAATATTCCGTCACAGGTTATTGATCCTGTGGTTGATGACGAACAAGACGTTGAACACCCCGTTGAAGATGATGTCGTTGATGATGCAGAAGACGTGGTTGATGACTTGGTGAACCGTGATTCCCAAGACGAAGACCAAGTACAAATACCTATAGCGCAACGGTACTCATCGCCTGCGCACTTCACAACCCTTAACTTGGGCGAGGATGAGCCCTCGTCAGATATGTCCTATAACCCATATATGAGGTCTGATGAGGAGTTAAAGAAGGGTGGCCAATTTCGGACCAAGGAAGAGTGTCTGTTAGCAATAAAAAACTGGCACTTGAAAAACTGTGTTGACTACGATGTTAACAAATCAAACCCGGAAAGATACGTTATTTTATGCAAAAACCCGTAGTGTGGGTATAGGTTGATGGCATCGTACAAGAAGAAACATAATGCGTGGGTGATAGGGTCCATTTCTCAAGCTCACACGTGCGTCAACACAAACATGGCACAGGATCATCGCAAACTTAGCCATGATATGATCTACCATTCCATAATACCTCTTGTTGAAGCTGACCCGTCAATCAAGGTCAAAACTATTATCTCCCATTGTGTTGCTGTTTTCAAATATACACCGTCGTATAGAAAGGCTTGGTTAGCGAAAACCAAGGCAATTGAACTAGTATACGGTAATTGGGAGGAATCATACAAACAACTTTCGTGCTACCTGGCACACTACATTTGTATTCACCTGGGATGGTTTCTATAATGGAGACCTTGCCGGCACAATCCCCTGACGGAACTCGTCTAGAAGGTAATGGAATATTCCATAGACTTTTCTGGGCATTCCGTCCCTGCATCATTGGTTTCACATTCTGCAAGCCACTTATTCAAGTCGATGGAACTTGGCTGTATGGGAAATACAAAGGATCGTTACTGATGGCGGTCGCACAAGATGGAAATTCTAATATTTTCCCAATAGCCTTTGCATTGGTAGAAGGAGAAACGACTGCTGCTTGGAGTTTCTTCCTTAAGAATCTCCGAACGCACGTGACTCCACAAGCTGGCATCTGTGTGATTTCTGACAGGCACACTTCTATAGACAGTGCATACAATAATCCAGCAAATGGTTGGCATGACCCCCCGTCTACGCATGTCTACTGCATCAGGCATATTGCTCAAAATTTTGTGCGGGAGTTCAAAGATAATTTCTTGAAGCAAAATTTGATAAACGCGGGGTATGCATTAAACCAACCTGGATTCCAATACTACCGCCGAGAAATAGTGTTGGCAAATTCTGATGCAAGGAGGTGGATCGATAATATTGACAGAGCAAAGTGGACTAGGTCATACGACGATGGGGTGAGGTGGGGCCACATGACAACAAATCTTGTGGAATCAATGAACGACGTCTTTAAGGGCATACGTAACCTCCCGGTAACCGCTTTGGTGAGTGCGACCTATTTTCGGATGACAACGTTGTTCGTAACAAGAGGGAAGCGCTGACATGAAGTGTTACAGACGAGTCAAGTATATAGTGATGCCTGCATGAAGTTTATGAGGCAGGGATCTGCCAAAGCCAACAGCCATCGGGTTACGGAATTCGACCGCCATGGCCACACTTTTAGTGTCAAGGAAACAATTGACCACAACCAGGGGTTGCCCAGACAAGAGTATAGGGTCCTAATACCAGACTGTTGGTGCGACTGTGGTCAATTTCAGGCCTATCGTATGCCTTGTTCCCATGTCATTGCAGCGTGTTCACACAGCCACTTCGATGCATTGTCGCTAGTGTCTCCCATCTACAAAGTTGCAACATTGCTAAATGTATACGACAATCCCTTTCCGGTGGTAGCATTGGAGGCATATTGGCCAGAGTATGACGGGGAAATTGTTTGGCACAACGAATCGATGCGGCGGAATAAAAGTGGTCGCCCAAATAGCAGGCGCATTAGAACTGAAATGGACGTCGCAGAGAAAATGCAGAGGAAGTGTAGCATATGTAGACAACTAGGGCATAATAAGAACAAATGTCCATATCGTGGATCTAGTTCCACAACATAGTTTTCATATTCATAACTCTGTGTACCAATGCTATTTATCAAGAAAGTTTACTTTTTATTCCAAATAGAAGATGACACTGGAACAACAAACACAAACATCTAACATTACAACACCAATTACTAAAACAAAAACAAATACTGGAACAAGAACAAGTACTAAAACAAGAATAAGTACTAGAACAATAACAAATACAACAACAACAACACAAACAACCATTAAAATCTAGGAAATTACAACAGTTAACACTATGTCGTCTGATCCATGCATCATTTGGATGCAATCAATGTCGCTTTCAACTTCAACCCACGAACATACCGTTTCTCTAGTTTCAAATGAGATACTTCTTCTAAGCCTCTGAATCCTTCTGATGACTTCACCAGGTTCGTAATCTCCCTCTAACCAAGACATCAAGGACCTTTTTAGTTGGTCCAACGAACGGATGTTCCAAAATTTCATCTCCATTGGGGGTTTCACAGGCGAGAAAATAACATGTCCATCCCTTTTTAAGATTACTGGTTCAGGATCCGGCCGCCTTGATGATGTTCGCTGCCATGACGACGGTCTGGGGGATGCCATGAACTCAACTTGATAGAGAAAGTGATAGGAAATAGTGGTGAAGAAAATGCAAGGAAATAACACTTTATTTATAGGAAAAGATCTAGGTTGTACACCAATGTACTTAACCCTAATTAGTGTCGCACTCGACCAATAAACCCTAATTATAATTGATTAATTAACCCTAACATGATTAACCCTAATTCTCCCAAAAATTTATAAATAATATTAATTACTTATAAATTAAATTTATATATATATATATATATATATATCTTGTAAATAACATTATTTATATATCTGTATTAATATAAATTAATATAATTTATAATAAATATAAATTACTAAATTTAAAATAACTTAAAAAAGATTTAAAATAAACATATTAAAAATAATTAAAAAAAGAAAAGAAAAATAGAAACAAGGGTAGGCGCCACTCCTAGTGGCGACTTGCCCTACCTTTAAGGGTAGGCGTCAACTAGGGTGGCGCCCATGACCAAAATAGGGCAAAAAATGCCCCCTTTTTTTTTAAATAAAGGGTATTTTTGGATATTTAAAAAAAAACTTCTTAATTATTTACAATTTTGTTCTATTTTTTATAAGTTAGACACAACTTAACCAACGCTAAGTATTTTAATTTTATTAAAATATTTGGTGGACGTTAATGTTATGAAAATTTTAAAAAAATTAAATTATGATCCTGATGGGTATTGAATCATGTTCTTTTTGTCATATTTAAAATTATGTTAAATAAATTTTTAATCTTCATAAATATTATTATTTTCACTTTTAATCTTTCAAATTTTTTTCTCTAAAATATGGTCTTCATAATTCCGTCCATATCATTTTTATCAACATCCGTTAATAGAAATTGACGTGACATAGTAATTTTTTTTAAAACCAAAATACTGATGTGACATAGTAGATGATAAAAAAAATTCATAATTAATCCGTAGTTAAAATCATAGTTTATAAATACTTTGCACAATTTGTAACAAAGTCACCTCATTGACTAAATTCACTGCAGCACCATACTTGAGGTACCTAATCAAATAGAAGTGATGGAAAATAAGAATGATTTCGCGACTTATAAGATAGAATCCAATCACTTGAAAAATACATTTTGGCTCTGATAATACATATTAAAAAAAATACAGGAGTGGACAAAGTTGTTTTCCGCATACTATACTGCATTGTGGGTCCTCCTCGTGCATGCATTATCTATGGGAGTTGGTTAAGAATGATCGTAATTTGAAATTGATATGAAATAATACTTGGCATTTATTTTTTCATCTCATCAAGTGCAGCAACTTCTTTCCTTTTTCTACCAGCAACCAACCTTTTTTAAGATGTTTATGTTATGTTTTTCCTTCCTTCCTAGGTTGGCGTGAGAAGTTTTACCTAGATGAGATCCCTGCTTTTCTTGATTTTTCAATTTTTTTTTTTTAGAATTTAGTAACTTACTTCATCACTTCACTACTACTTTTGCAGGTAGAATATTGATGTTTTGAGTCTCTAGAAAAACATTACACAAGAGATTGTGTATGCACTAGCACTATTCGGGAAGTGGTTATTGTTGGAGGTTACAGATTCTAGAAACTTTCGAAAGGTTAATTAATACTATTATCATTTTCTCCTGTCATAGATGCTTCATTTGAAAACATGATAGAAAATGAAATGAGAAAAGGTTCAAAGAATGTTCAAACTAACCATGTTTATTTACTACCCTCAGAACTTTAAAATTTCAAACTAGAAAATGTCTACTAAATGATATTACGTGGTTCTTTCATGACTAGCAATTCAAATGAGAAAATACAAAATCATGTAGGAATGCAAGTTCTGTTACTATCATGTCTAGGTGAATTATGTCCACTAAAATTGTTCTTAAATGTCTATTATAACTTTTCTAACAATTAGATATATGCTTCCATGAGTTTATTCCTAAGGCATAGTTTTCTATGCTATGCTATGAGAATGGGTTCTTCTAACAAATATGGGTACAATATCATGTGCACAATAACATTATGTCAATACAGTTCGAAACTCATTTTCTATTATGTGGCTGTTATGGTTTAGTTGTAATGTCTTCAATATAAATAATTACTTTCTAAAAGACTATTAGTTTTGGATGTAACAGTCTTTCATTTGAGAGAGTTTTTTTTCATGGTGATGACTTATCAGTTGAATGATCAGTAAGTTCATGTATCCATTATTTCAAGATGAATTGAGATAACAATGGGAGAAATTGGGAAGGAGTCTAGAAGAAAGAAGATACAGAAGCAATAAGAGTAAGAAAAAAATTATTTCAAGATGAAAGAAGAAGCTTTTGGTTTATATATATATATATATATATATATATATATATATATA
This sequence comes from Lathyrus oleraceus, assembly GCF_024323335.1. NCBI lineage: Eukaryota > Viridiplantae > Streptophyta > Magnoliopsida > Fabales > Fabaceae > Lathyrus > Lathyrus oleraceus. The sequence goes on from NC_066579.1 coordinate 454,205,885, forward strand.
TATATATATATAGATAGATAGATAGATAGATAGATAGATAGATAGATAGAGAGAGAGAGAGAGAGAGAGAGAGAGAGAGAGAGAGAGAGAGAGAGAGAGAGAGAGACTTCTTTCAAATTAGATATTTATCATTGAGAATTTCTTAATGCACCCTATATGTTACTTACGTACCACGCAAAAAATACTATTGTGCCCCTTAGATTTCAGATATACATCTCCGGACGCACTCAATACACACACAACATAGGCTATTTTGAGTGACGTCCAATTAGTTGGGTTTTTTAATCCAGAGATACATCTCCAAAATCTGTCTGTAGATGAATTTCGGTAACGTATGCACAACAGTATCAGAGGCAGAAACCAAAGACTTGTAATTTGACAAAATAAAATTATCATTCATAATATAAAATCAACATTACATAGATGATTTCAATATAAAATGCAATATTACACTTCAATATCCAGGTGGACGCTCCAACGTCTTCACAATATCTTCGACCGATCTTGAAATTGTCGCTTCCAACTCGAGTGGAACTTTTGTTTCGAAACAAATAAATGTAGCTTACATAGCCCTTACATATGCATCCGTCTTGAGTTAAAAGTCGTTGAACTCAATATTTCTTCCATTGTCAATCGATAGTGAATGGTACTCGAGCTTCACAATTTTTCGATTGTCTTTATAAGGTAGGGGATTATAGACTTCATATTTCCAATCTGCAAGAGAGGTGTACTTGTAGAGCTTAACATTTCACTTGGGTGTCGTGCTGGAGAAGGAAACATTTGCGACATACCAAATGATGTTTATTTGTGACATTTGAGACATTTTCAGTTTGTGTGAAATAAAAAACAAGAGCACCTTAATTTATAGAAACCGTAGACAAATGTGGACCTTACAAAATCTAGCATGCTGACTCCGGAGATATATCTCAAGTTCCGCACCTTATTATCTTATTCCAGAGATACATCTCTAGAACCTCACATAAACAAGCAAAAACAGAACCTTTAAAAACAAAACCTAATTGAAGACTTTGTTTAACAAATGGATAAATATTTTGGGAAAGATAAAAAAATGTATTAAAATATTAAGAAATTGTATATATTACACTTCATTAATATTGAGACAGAATTACATACACTTATTTGTCTGACTAAATAGAAAATTAAAATGAATCGAAAAATTTGTCGCCGGTTAAAACTATGGGTAGTACCCCCTTTGACTTTTGTGCATTTGATTCTCTTTTAACGTTGCTAAATTTCTAGAACTCTTACGTCCTTTCCACAAAATGATCTGACCAAGTCTCGACTTTTGTTGTTGAAAGAGTTGTCCACTTCGGTGATGTAAGTGGTATATATCATCCCGATTTCAAGTAAACTTGAACAAAATTATGTGATTTTGAAAGCCACCCAATACACATAATACGATCATTTAAATTTTGAGGTGGGGCGATGTGTAGCGGGAAAAAGGTTTCTGAAAAACCGTATCGTGTAAGATCAATACATACTACATCATAAGCACATGATATAAGGTGATCCATTTCAGGGAAGCACATCCATTTTGCCTCCGGTGCCGGTCCACTAAGGCAAGGAACAAGAGACTCACAAACTTCATTGGATAATGAGTTCTTATCTCTTGGATAAGTTGATGGTGTATGATTATTTTGTCCATTACTGAGTAAAGTCGAAACGGCTCGATAACTGCAATTACCACCCCCTCAATATTGATGATCCACTAGATGTATTTGTGCATAAAAACCAACATCTCGTCAATGAATGGAATCTTTGATAGAGTCCAAAAAAACTTTGTCAACATGTTCAAAATATGAAGGAGATCGCACCGTTGAAGTGTCACTAGGTGTAGGCTTGAGCTTCTTCGAAACACTTTTTGTTTTTACTGGTTGAGAGGGTGATTTCAAGTCGGTGGTTTCCGGATAAGCAATCTTCCTCATTTGTTCTTTGATGTGGAGTTTCATGTTGTCATCGACTTTCAAAAACCTCTCTTGTATCACTTCCCATTTGATCAAGATTGAGATATTCGATTTATTGTCTTTCATGACACCATCATCATAAAACCTAAGTCTCTTCTAATGAGTGCAAACCTCATCCATTCTTATCGGGCTACCAAGTTTCACATTATTTGCGATAACACAAGTACATGGGAGACTATATGTTTTCATAATTATGCATCCACAATTTGCCCTATTAGAGCCTACATTATCAGCTCGTTTAGCTTCGTGAAAAATATAATTCAAACCCGCTCAAGATATGTTGTCGACCAACTGAGAATAAAGATTGTTGTCTTTAAACCTGTGTTCTAAAACTGTGATGCTCCGACCAAACAATGTATGTATCTCATTATGCTGGTTCTGAATTATTTGGTCCACGGAGTCCCAATCTCTTCACAAATCGCCCTTACTGTTTCTCAACCAATTCTTCAATGTAGCATGGGCAGACCCAGCTCGGTTAGTTGTTGTATTCCCAAGGTGTCTTACCTGACCGGTCCAAGCACAAACAAATTTTCCTTCACCTGTCAAGAATTATGCTTTCAACATATTTCAACAAATCAAAATATTTTTCACACACTTTCCTTAAATGCATAACAAAATAGACATATAATTCTTTAGAGGAAGAATTTACTATGCGATTCCATGCATTCATTAGTTTTTCCACAACCACACCCACCTTCACCATTTTTCCATCTTCGGACTTTATCTGTTTCTTTCCTACCACGGATTTAACCCGACTTCTCACATTCTTTGTTATGTGATATCTACAAAGTAATGCATAAGGTGTAAGAAATACCTTTGTAACATAATTTATCAAGGCGGTATCGCGGTCGGTAACAATCACTTTATGCATTGATTAGTGCATTTTGATACACATTCTTCCACTATTCTACTTAGGTAACTCTATAATTTATTCTATTATTTTTACAATTTTAGTGTGTTTTTATATTTAAGTTTATTTTTGGCTTTATTTTATTTTCGTACTTTATTTCCAGTATAAATAGTTATTTGATATCTTGTCACTATGTAGATCATAACTTGAGCTACAGGAATCAGATTCACGCGTTCTAATAGGTACTGGAAAGCTGAGAGATTAAGCTAAAAGTTAGAAGCTGATTCAGAGTGAATAAGGGTTGAATAATTCGTTTTAGTTCCAAATTTAAGAAAATACTTAGTTTTTGGGCCAGTTTTTTATTTTTTCGGGTCGGTTGTTATTAGGTCCGAATTCCCTTGCTCTATTTAAACAACTTAGTAGTTTTATGGTTGAATTGTTCATCATTTATGAAATAGAGAATATGACATATGAATACCATGGAGAGCTAATTTCCAAAGAGTTGATCTGCTGTATTCGAATTCCACTTTGAGGTTTTTATTAATTTCAGTTTAATTTCGATTTCTTTTCAATTCTTCTTATAAATTCAGTTGCTTAATTCGATTACTTTCGTTTGCTTAATTCGATTGTTTCTTATAGGAAATCGTTGATTAAATTTGATTGTTTGTATGATCCTTAACTATAATCACGTTAGTGTAACTTCTTTGTTATCGTGTTTGATTAAGTCGCGTTTGCTTAATTTGCATCTTCTTAAATCCGTTTGCTTAATTCGGAAATTAGGAACATACATCATATAATACCAATTGTGTTTATTAGTGGATATTATAATCGAATGGGATCAAATCCACTAGGGAATTGAAATTATAAGAATTGATGATAAGTCAAAAATCGATACAGTAGATTAGCTTATTTATCAATTTTGTTTTTACCTTTAATCATCTTCGATTTAATTTCTGAACCTTAAAAACCCCATTCTTTTCATTCGTTTGGTTACAACATTCAAGAGTCCTTGTGATACGACATTCGAGTGCCGCTTCCGTTTTACTATATTTTTAAACTCGTTTTTGATCCGTGTGTGACAGTGGATCAAATTGACGCTGTTGCTGGGGACTCTTGTAAATTTTAACCAATATTAGAGTCTTAGGTGTTGCATTTCAGCGTTTTTGCCCTTAGTGTTCTTGCGTTCTGGCCTTTTCACGTCTTAGCATAAAAAAATCGACTTTGTAGGATTCATAGACAGTTAGATTAGTCATAAAATCGAATTTGTATGATTTGTAGACGACCTTAATGGAGTGAATCAAAGGATAAAATTTGTAGATAGAAAGAAAGTTATCTCAGAATATTATACCTTTTTGTTTTACCGAGTGTTGAATAGATACAAATTTTTGTTTCTTCATTGCAAGTGTGCATGATTTTTGGTGATTGAAGGGATCATTTTGCCTTTGGGTTGTAACTTTAACACCATTTACAAATTGTGTTTTTCTTTTTACAATACTAAATTTGTGATAAATGTTAGGAGTTGTTGGATAAAGCATTGGGAAGATTGATGATTTTCTTTCATTTGGGAAAACTTTTGTTCATGATATATGGTGTGCTCATTGTCATATCAAATAGGACAAATGACTCGCTCTATTTTCAGCTGAATCAGATAAATCATTGTCATATAATATGTTAAATTTTTATATTGTGTTAAACTAAGGGATCATGACTCGCTTTATTTTCAGTTGAATCAAATAAATCGTTGCCATATAATGTGTTAACCTTTTATATTTGAGTTGTTTTTAGTTTGAAGCAACTCAAGATTAAAATAACACTTTTGATATTGTAAGTTGTTGCTTCTCAAGGTAACATTTGGCTTTGTACACAAAATTGCCACATTTGAAAAGAATGCAGGTTTTCAGGTCAGTAACATAGTGAGTTATACTTTTTAAAGGTATCTTACATGTATTAACTCTGTTATTTTCGGGTAGTCTTTGATTCAATTCACTGATGCAAAGGTTTCTTCTTTGGCTAGGAATGCACTGGATGGAAGAAGCATCCCTAGGTACTTGCAACTTGTGTATCTCATTCTCAACACACAAAAACCTCAATATCAAAATTCCAATCCAATCGCAATAGGTGGGAATAAGGATGCGTGACACATATCATATATTATTCCAGAGTGTTTACTTACACTTTATTGACGTGTCTCATTGAGTTGTAAGAAAAATGTCAAAGTCCACTAACCTTTGCATGTAATTCAATAATTTTTCAATTGTATTTTTTGCTAATTGATATGTATGCTTTATTTTTATTAATCTAGAAGTTAGTTGTGCTTGGTAGTCACAATATAGTGGTCTCTAAAGTGATGATTGTTTTCTTTTTTCAATTGAGTTGGAAAATAAAATAAAACTTTCAATCCTTTTTCTTCTCTAGTCAATTTAATTCTTAGTTGTTTGAAGGCTTATCATTTTCAAGTAAGCTTCTTTTATGAGTTTCTTGTTGGATACGGTCAAAATATGTTACATTTGTTGTTGGTCTAGTTTCTTTTATAATAAAGTTGCTTTACAAAGTTTGAATTAAATGTCGATTAGACTTTGTTGACTTTTAAAGTTTCACTTTAGCGTCAGTTATGTCGAAGATAATATAATTAATTAATTTATAAAGTTTGACTTTAGCGCCGGCGCTAAAGCTAGGTTATTTTGTTGACTGTTAAAGTTTGACTTTAGTGTCGGTTAGGCTGAAGTTAAGTTATTTTTTTGACTTTTAATGACTTGTTTTTTAGATTTGGTGTAGACTTGGATTAGCCGAGGCTATCTCACACACAACTCTTTTTAGCCACCGCTAAAATTTAGGTTCCAACATTTTTTTCTGCACCAACATCGATTTTATATTGGCGTTAATTCTGATGCAAAAACGGTTTTTTGACTTTTAGCGTCGAATTTCAACCGACGCTAAAGATTATTTTTGTAGTCCTGCCTCTTCTTCTGCACATAAACATTTCATTCTAAATTTTTCTACCCTTAATGAACCTTAGTCCAATGAGACAACTGTTTGTGATGCTAATTGGAGGGACACTATCAAGACTGAGTTAGTTGCTCTGATTAAAACCAATATTTGGAATCTTGTTCCTTTACCTTCACACAAGAAGGCCATTAGATGTAAATGAGTGTTTAAATTGAAATTGCATGTCAATAGTACAATTGAGAGATACAAGACACCTTTGGTTGCAAGAGGATTAACATAAACTGAAGGGTTGGATTACATGGACACTTTTAGTCCTATAGTAAAAATGACCAAAATCAGGGTTCTCTTGACGATTGCAGCAGTTCATAATTGGCCACTATTTCAACTTGATGTCAACATAACTTTTCTTCATGACGATCTCAATGAAGAGGTCTACATGAAAGCCCCTCCATGTATTGAATTGCCACAACTGATCTTGTGTGCAAATTGCAAAGATCACTCTATAGTTTGAACCAAGCAAGCAATGGAACACTAAACTCACTGATACACCTACCTCATTAGGATACATCCAATCTAAAACTGATTATTCACTTTTCACTAAGAATTATTCCAAAGGCTTTACAATCATTCTTGTTTATGTGGATGATTTGGTCTTAAGAGGAACTGACCTTGAAGAAATCAGGCAGCTAAGCTCTCTTGGATGCCAAATTCAGTATAAAAGACTTAGGAGTATTGAAATACTTCTTAGCTTTTGAAGTGGCTAGAACTACAAATGGTATATCTCTTGGTAAAAGAATGTTTGCTTTATACTTAATTCTTGATGCGGGCCTCATTGGAGCCAAGCCTTGTAATACATTAATGCAACCTCATCTTCAACTTCACAAGATATATGGCACACCTCCCTCACAACCTATTGCATATAAGAGACTCATTGACATATTATTGTACCTCACTCACTCCAAGCATGATATAACTTATGTAGTAAGTAAACTCAATCAATTCCTTGATGCTCCCAATGACAAACATATGCTAGATGGTCTACATGTGTTAAGATACCTAAAAAATAATCCATGTCAAGGCTTATTCTTCAGCCCATCCTCCACATTGTGTTTCAAAGGCTTCTCTAATTCTGACTGGGGGCATGCCCCGACACACAGAGATCCACCACATGCATTTGTTTCTTTCTTGGCAAATCCCTCATTAGCTGGAAAAGCAAGAAACAAGCTGTGATGTTTCGACCATCTTGAGAGGCATAATATATACCATTCGACCAAGCAACTTGTGAAGGTCAATGGCTTCTCTACTTAACAACTTTAAGATCCAACACCAAATGGAAATCATCATCTATTGCGACAACAAAGTCTGTTTTGCACATAACTGCCAATCCAATTTTCCATGAGAGAATAAAACACATAGAAATTTATTGTCATGTGGTAAGAGATAAGGCGCTAGCTGGTACAATTCATCTCATGTCTGCCACTTCAAGTTGTTGATACACTCACTAAGTCATTGCACTCGGATCCAATCAACAATCTTCAAGTCAAGTTAGGAATGATTAATAATGATTGATATTCATTCTAGCATGAGGGGGTGTTAAATGTAATGGAGAATAAGACAATGTAACTAATGTAACTAACATAGTTGATAGAGAATCAAAACTAAAAAATAACTAACTTCAAGTTAATTATCAATTAGTTAATGTAACTACTATCAATTAGTTTGTGGTTAACTACAGTTGCTTGTTGTATAAGCAACCGCAAACTCTTGTATCAAGTGAGATTTTGAGCAATGAGAATCTTCAATACCATTTTCCTCCATTGATCTCAATGTTTTTGATTCTTTGGCTTGAGTTTTAACATGTCTCTCATTAGTGACCCTTCTTTCTGTTTTCGTGTTTGAAGTATCAATTCAGTGATAAGAGTTTGATTTTGTAACTTTTAAATGACTCAGTTCAATTTTCATTGGTAAACGGTAAAATATTCACTTGAAAAATATAAAATTTCTTGTTATATAGCAGATCTTTTTATTAATTTTAAAATGAAACTAATTCACAGCAAATGTATCTGGCTAAGAAATGTACCTATATAAATTTAAAATACTATGTATCATGATAATATAACTTGAACACAGGCCACATAGTTAATTTGTCCATAACAAGACAACTCATCCTACCTTGTTTTTGTGGTTTATTTAGATATGGCCCTTATTCTGTTATCTCAAACCTCTAATATGACAAAAGTTTTCATGTTCTCAACATCTAAATTAGAAACAAGAGCCAACGATTTCTTATCTTTATTGGCTTATTGCTACCTACTGTCCTAAGTTCTTATCTTCGAAAGTTCATTGTTGATTAGTTAATGTTAGAGGTACATGCTCCATTACACAACTGTTTAGTTACACTTTAGTGTAAATGTGAAGAGTATTTATAAAAGTGTTTAGAACAAAAATATAGAAAAAAATCCATATAATATTTGTTTATAGTGTAGAAAACCTTTACTAAAATTTGAAGAACGTTTTTTTTTATTCTCTTATTTTCTTTTTACTTTTTTTTAATATTTATGTTTCCAGTAAATTTTTATTCTTTTTTTAAAACAAATTTTAACTTAAAAGAAAAACTTGTATGTAAATTATTTGCTAAAAACAAATTATAATAGTTGTAGGCTTTGGCATTACTTCCTTCAATCATATGACTAAAATCCAAAGTATGAGCTACGTCTTTTGGAATCTTGCCTGCGGTACCATGTCGATGCAAATTGATTATATATATATATATATATTATATATATATATATATATATATATATATATATATATATATATATATATATATATATATATATATATATATATATATATATATATAAAATACATTTTTTTATCAATATTTATTAAATATAAAAAATTATGATTTTTTTTTTAATTTTATCTTTTTAAATATTTTTGTCTAGTGAAACTAAACCTATACGTTATTTAACTTATTGAATGTATAATTTGATCAATAATAATTTTTATAATTGTTGCATGAATTATTTTGTTGTTAAATATTTTCATGTCGACAAGACAAAAAATCCTAATGAGTTGAAATTTGTATTATAATAGTGTTGGATTCAATTTTTTATCTTTATTAAATATATTTTTCTCCAATATTCCATTTTAAATGAACATGGGATACCTGAATTATTATACAATAACTAATGACTTGAATTCTAAATGCTATAATTTTTAATCACATATTATTTTTCTTTTAATCAAACTCTAGATTACTATAACTTTATTTCCTTGAGAATTCAAAAAATTAACAAAAAGAAAATTCATAAATGTAATTTATTTTGGACTTGTGTTATCTTGGGACCCAATGCAATAATGCTAATTAAATGCGTGAATTAGACAAACTGATACAAGGTTTTAACCCTAAATCTTTACAAAGACAGATTGAGGATATATTAATTCATTTTGTCGAAAAATATTGCCAGAACTAATTCCAAAAAAAATCATAAACCACTCACAGTGTCAAATCCTCAGAATCACGTTATACTGAAAACTTGTGTCTATAAAAGGCTACAACACACATAAACCATTACCTCAAACACACCAAAACTAATATTCATCTCTCTACCTTAAAAAAATGGCTTCCATGAATGTTTTGTCATTGATGATACCACTTGTTCTACTCATAGCATTTTCATCAATCTCAAATGTTGAAGGAGCACGTAACCTTCTAAACATACATCAAGTTTCCAAAGTTGATTTGCCAACACTACCAATTCCTAATCTACCAGTACCTAATCTACCAACACTACCTACATTGCCAATTGTTCCAATCCCTGATGTCCCTGTTGTACCAACGGTCCCTAAGATTCCTGAGATTCCTCAGATTCCTAAACCACAGCTGCCTACTGTTCCATCTGGCCCTAAACCATAAGTACTTCGAAATTTCATGAAATCCATGTACTATATATTCCAACCATTCAATGAGTGTGTTAAAGTTTGTTTATGTTATTTGAGGTTTTTCATTTGTACTTTATGATTACATTGAAGCACATGTTGTGTTCAGTTTTTAAGTTGTTTGGGTGTGTTTTTATTTCTACAACATATTGTTGACTGTGATTTGTATCATTCATTAATGTGCCCTAAATCAGTTATTGTTTGTAATATACTATATTTAATTTCATGTATTATCTTTTTCTCATTTTATATAAAGACATTGCATGAATTATTTGATATGGATTTGTTATCATGACTTTTATTTGTGTTAGACTGAATGTTTATTTTGGACTTTTAAATTGAAGATATTAAAAATATACTCATCACATTTGGTCCCTGGTTTATAAAATGTATCAAACAAATTGGATCATCAATGCTATCAGTTCTGGCTTTCATGGTATAAATATTTGATATTACTTTAAAATTTAGTGGTAAAATTGTAGTGATATTTTAAAGACCTATTTGATGTTGTTTGTATTCTTTTTGAAGACTAAATTAATGTAAATGGAAGACTCTTGGATAAGATGATCTTAACTGTAACTTTAGAGGACCAAATGTAGCATAATTGTTTTTAAACAAGACAGGAAAATTCTTGAAATTTTACATATATTTAGAATAAATAATTTTTTTTTATTTGTTATATCTGATTAATTTATTCATAATTTTATGATTTTTACCAATATAGAAATCATGAGCATACTTCTAAACAAATCCTTATGAATTAGATATGTGATCGACTCATATCCCTTATGGTAGTAATATAGGTATAAGCCGTTTTCATGTTCACTCTACAATCCATTTGTTGAGTAAAGTGAAAACGACTCATTAGAAAAATAATTTCTTCAACCTCATCAAAGGAGATTCAAGGAACCATAAAGAACTCTACAATTGAAAGATCATATACTCGATAACCTTCAACTATTTAGAATGGTAAACTCAGGTAACTTCCATTTTCATTCTCATAATTGTATTCGGATATGAGTATAAGGGATATGAGTCGATCGTATATCTAATTCATAAGGATTTGTTTAGAGTTATCTTCATGATTTCTATATCAATAGAAATCATAAAGTTATGAATAACAAATCAACAAAAATTATTTATTTATTCTAAATATATGTAAAATTTCAAGAATTTTCTGTTGGAAATAAACCCTTTTTGTGTTTAGGGAAAGTGTGTGAGAATATTAGAGGCTTGAATAGAAACTTGGTAGGTAGGATAATTATTTATGGAAGAGAGAACTTTGTATTTTTGCTTGATGCAAAAGTGTAGGATTACATCTCTATTTATAGTATTCTAAGGAGAAGTCTAGACACACTAATTCTAGAGAGTTCTCAACTCTAGACATTCAAAGAGTATTCTAGAAAATATTACATTCCTAAGAAATATCTAGACACTCAAAATACTACAAGACTTTTCTAGAAACATTACCCAAAATAAACTAAGCTCAAATAACAAAGCCCAAAAATCAAATAATAAGGTTAGACCCAAATCAAGTTTAATATTTCAACATCTCCTCTTAAACTTGATTTGTGACTCCAAGCATATTCCTTAGCTTCACGAAAGTTTCCAACTTGAGTGACTTGGTGAAAATATTGGCAGATTGATCTTGAGACAATACATACTTCAACTTCACCTTGCACACCTATCTTATTACGATTTCTTTATGTCCTCGTGGAAGTGTAGTAAGTTCCCATGTATCATTCTTCGTGATTGACTTGATTTCTTCTTCCATGGCGTCTCTCCACTTTATGTTTTCAACCGCTTCTTGATAGCTTAAAGGCTCGCAATCACCCAAAAGTCAAAAGAGGTTAATGTCATTTATGTTTTCGGTTACCTCATAAAGCTCTTCAATACTCCTTAGTTGTGGTGTCCTCTCACTTGAGCTTGTTTCATCCAGCCTTGGTGTCGCTGAGGCCGATGGTGTAATATGTTCCTCTATCATTGGTTGTTCCATTTCCTCTTCTTCTTTAAAGTAAGGAAGAATATCGTACCTATCTTCTTGAACACTCCAATCCCAACAATATTCTTCTTCGAACTCCACGTCACGACTTATGACGTTTTTTCCACTATTTGGGTTATAGAGCTTATACCTTTTGGAGCTTGAGTCGTAACCCACGAGTACATTCTTCTCATTTTTATCATCGAGCTTTGTTCTCCTTTCATCTAGAACGTGGGTATAGGAAATGCTTTTAAACACTTTGAGGTGAGAGATCCCAAGCTTCCTTCCACTCCATGCTTCTTGTGGTGTCTTCTCATGCACCACTACGCCAAATAAGGGAAAAGAGGGCGCTTTTTTTGGCATATAACAGCGCTTTAAAGCGCCCTCTAATCTGGCGCTGGCATAGGTAAAGACAACGCTTTTTTTCCTGGTGAAAGCGCTCTCTAAAGTGGCTCTTTAAGCCCTTTAAGGGCCACTTTAGAGGGCGCTTTTTAAAGAAAGCGCCCTCTAAAGTGGAAACTTTTAAGGGTTTAGAGGGCGCTTTTACTGGAAAGCGCCCTCTAAAGTGGAAACTTTTAAGGGTTTAGAGGGCGCTTTTACTGGAAAGCGCCCTCTAAAGTGGAAATTTAAAGGGTTTAGAGGGCGCTTATTTTGGAAAGCGCCCTCTAAAGTGGGTGGTTATTTAAATTTTTTTTTTTAAAAAGCGCTATATTTATTTATTTATTTTAGACAACCTGTATATTGAAGCAGTACACCTAAAACTGTATAATTTGAAGCCCTTTTTCACACATTGCATTCAACAAGCCTTATATACAACAATCCATACACATACAACAATCCACTGATATATAATCGTTTAACTTCTAAAGATTCTAAATATACAACCAATTCATAACTTAAAAAGAAATAAAACTAAGTAGCAAAAGCATCTCTGAGATGTATGTTTTTTTTGCTAGCCGCAGTCTTCTTAGCAACAACCTCTTTTTGTTCAATATCAATAGCATGAACCTATAATGTCATAAAATTAGTTAGGTGAAGTATAAGATCAAGAATTAACATTTTCTATGCATAAATATCATATAATTGTGTTTATACCTTTTTTTTTATGCAACTGACTCGATTTGCTGCGTAATCCCCTTATATTTTTGGTCCCTTATCTTTTGAAGATAGAATTGATATTTGTTTAGATGGACATGTTCCATTGTCGTAGAGGGATACTTTCAAATATCCAGCATCATCATCTACGCGAATGAGGCTTGACGACAATGGAACATCTCCATCTAAACAAATATCAATTGATACTTTCAAATATCCAGCATCATCATCTACGCGAATGAGGCTTGACGACAATGGAACATCTCCATCTAAACAAATATCAATTGATACTTTCAAATATCCAGCATCATCATCTACGCGAATGAGGCTTGACGACAATGGAACATCTCCATCTAAACAAATATCAATTGATACTTTCAAGTATCCCTTGCCCCTTGCACGAATGATTGACTTTATAATAGCCATTTTACCTGTAATAAAGAAAACAATTAAAATCAGATGACAAATATAAAAACAATTAAAATCATAAAAGTCATTTTACCTGTAATAAAGAAAACAATTAAAATCATTTGACCTGTACCTTTTTCACTAAGTTCTCTTTCTTTTCTTGGTTGGAATATGTTCTACATATCTCTTAACAACACGGACGGTTGGATTGATCCAAATACCCTCATTATGATCATTTCTAATATATGAATAATTTGATATAATATTCTCATCTTGATCATTTCTGGTAAACGATTCAATCTCAACATCAATATCACCTTGATCTCCAGTGTTTTCATCAATTACTTTGTTGGAAAAAAGAACTATAGACCATTTCGTACTTTTCGGATCATTGACATAGAACACTTGTCTAGCTTGAGAGGCTAGAATAAAAGACTCATCTTTGTATCCCACCCTATTAAGATCCACTTGCAAAAATCCTGACTTATCCATTCGAATGCCGTTATTATTTTCAACCCACTTGCAACCAAATATAGGAATCTGAAACTTCTCATAACAAAACGCAATCGTTTGGACATGCATGTATCTTATCATAGCTCATGCCAATAGAGCACAACATCTTTTTGGTCTCATATGTTCGATTGGGAAGAACGTTATCCTCAGGAAGCATATCTTTCAAAAGGGCTAATAACTCTATGAAACTTTTATCCGACCATCCATTGCCCGCCTTTAAGTTGTACAACTTTAATACCGCAGACAATCTTGTGAATTTAGTGCAACCATCATACAAAGGTTTCTCTGCATCACTTACCAACCTCTCAAACATTTCGGGACAATCCTTAAGGTCTCCTTCAAGTGCTTCTGCAATCTCTTCAACTCGATCACAATCGTATGTATCTGCGCCACTATAGTTTGAGGCATAGGTCGTACTATCCCCCGGTTCAACATTCTCGTTACTTTTCTCACCATGCAAATTCCAACATGTATAACTTCGATCAATTCCATGCCTCATTAGATGCGATGTCAACTGAACTGCGTCAACCCGTTTCCCATAACAACAACCCAAGCAAGGACATATCATTCTACTGGGGTCTTCGGCGTGCGCAACGACAAACTTAACGAATTCTGATACCCCATTCTCGTACTCTCTCGACAATCGATTGGAAGACATCCATGTATTATCCATTACTAATTAGAATAAACAAAAAACAATTTCAGAAGAGAAACCAAAAATGGGATGAGACAAAACAATTTCGCTTTATTGAGTTAGTCTCTGTGCAGGGCATTCATGTCTCCAACAACAACCCAAAACCAAAACAATTTTGGTTTATTGAGTTAGTTTCTCAATATTTTAAGATATCTCTGACTTCAATAGCATGAGAATGTATGAACCATGCATTAAGCATTAGTGGTATGCACTAATTTGTAGCATAGTTATATATCATCATATAGTTTTTACAAAAGATAAACATTGACTAGAAAATATATATGTAGAATTGTATAATGGTCTAACTGAAAGCTAACAGAAGAATAGTCAACTCTAATTTACTCTATCAAATAACATCCATACCTAAACTTCTTAAGTTACTAGCTACGCTATGTATGTTAGAATAAATACACTCATAAGCTGCATAGTGTACCTTTGATTGGTAGAAGGTGTTTTAGATATTGCTGCCTCCTTTTTCTACATCGAGAAACAAATGGAACAGTTGGTGAAATTTAACCCATAATGCCTAGTCTCCATTGCTAGCATTGCAACACAATAATTATTGTTGAGAATACTCAATAAATGTATGAACCAAGAAAAATGAAACCAAAAATGAACAATAGCGAACGTCAGAAGAGAAACCAAGTAATATGAAGATTAGAAAAATACATATGGTGTCAAAATCGAACAGCTAACAACGAATTAATAGAAGGAGGAAACGTCGTAGATCTAACAGAGGTGGAAGGAGAACGCCTTAGAAGTAGCGAAAATCGCAGTAGTGAGAACCCTAACGTGAAAAAGAACGAAAATAACAGAGAGTGAAATAACAAAACGCGCAGTATGTTATAATTTTAATGTTTACTAAAGGGGACCTTAGAGGGCGCTTGTGGAAAAAAAGCGCCCTCTAAAGGGGGCCTAAGAGGGCGCTTATGAAAGCGCTCTCTAAGACTTTCCAAAAGCGCTTTATAAACTGGAAATGCACATGGACTTATAGAGCGCTTTTTTAAAAGCGCCCTCTAAGGGTAACCTTAGAGGGCGCTTTCTAAAAAGCGGCCTGTATTGTTGTCTCTCTATCTCCTCCTTATTTTTTCGCTTCACCTTAGAGGGCGCTTTATTACAAAAGCGCCCTCTAAAGTGCGCTGTCTATTCCAGTTGTTCGCTCCTTATTTTTTCGCTTCACTTTAGAGTGCGCTTTTGTAATAAAGCGCCCTCTAAGGTGCGCTGTCTATTCCAGTTTTTGGCGTAGTGCACGCTTCTTGTTGAAGAACGGTTTTTCAGGTAAACCGCACATGCCACTGCTTCGACCCAAAACTCTTTCGGCATCTTCTTTCTCTTAAGCATGCTTCGCACCATGTTAAGTATGGTTCGATTCTTTCTCTCTGCTACTCCATTTTGTTGTGGTGATATTGGCACTGTTAGTGGGCGGTGGATTCCATGGTCTTCACAATATTTGTGAAACTCATTTGAAATGAACTCTCCTCCTCGGTCAGATCTCATGGCCTTAATGGAAAGACCACTTTCTTTCTCCACAAGGGCTTTGAACTTCTTAAAGTTTTCAAACACTTCTGACTTCTCCTTCAAGAAATAAACTCACGTTTTTCTAGAATAATCATCAATAAAGAGGAGAAAGTATTTACTCTTAGCAAAAGAGATTGGATTGATTAGTCCATAAACATCGGTGTGTATGAGCTCTAGTGGTTTTGTTTCTCTTGACGTTGATTCCTTTGGAAAGCTTTTCCGGAATTGCTTCCCAACTAGACATCCTTCACGTAGTTGGTCTGGGTGGTTTATACTAGGCAAGCCTCTCATCATCTCCTTCTTTGACAAACATTTTTTACTGTCGAAGTTGAGATGTCTGAATCGTAGATGCCATAGCCACGAAGAGTCAATTTAGCAAGTCTTGAGACACTTTGTAACATCACTTTGAATGTTCAAGAGGAACATTCTATTCTTTGACATAGACACCTTAGCAATCTAGTTATATCTACGGTCTCTTAAGAAAATACTATGTTCTTTCAAGTGGATGTCATAGCCTTTCTCTAATAATTATCCTAAGCTCAAAATATTATTCTTCATGTTAGAAACATAATAGACATTGGATATGAATTGATGACTCTCATTCTTTAAGCGTATAAGAATTTTACCTTTTCCTTCGACCGGTATCTTTGAGTCATCTCCAAATGAGACATTTCCAGTTTTCGCTTCATTGATCTCTACGAACATGCTTCGATCGCCGCACATGTGATTGTTTGCGCCGATGTCGAGGTACCATTTGTTTCTTTTCTCTTCAACTTGATTTTGGCACGTGAGCAACAAAGTTTCTTCTTCTCCACCTTTTTCTTCTACAAAGTTAGCTTTCTACACAACCTTCTTCGAGAATCTACACTCAGATGCATAGTGACCGATCTTGTTGCAGTTGAAGCACTTGATTTGTGATTTGTCACACATTAACCATGAATTTCCTCTCCCACGACCTCTTGTTGCTTGTGGATTCCAATTTATCTCTCCATTGTTAGAGTATTTGTTGTAACTGCCTCTTCCTTCTCCTCCATGTCCTCGTCCACGATCTTAGCCACGACCTCGTCCTCTTTGACTCTTGTAATTCGTATAATCTGTTTCCTTTACGTTGAGTTGTAGTAGTTGCTCCATAACCTCCTTTTGTTTAATTTTTCTCTTTTGTTTTTCTTCGTATGCTTGTAAGGAACCCATGAGTTGCTCAATAGTCATGGTCTTTAAATCCCAATTTTCTTCAATTTTGGTAACAATGAAGTCAAAGCTTGGATTTAAAATGTAAAGTATTTTCTCCATGACTTTCACCCCATCAACATCTTCATCATTTCTTTTAAGTTGATTGACTACGGTCAATACTCGAAAAAAATAATCAGAAATTGACTCAGACTCTTCCATAAATAAACATTCAAAATCACCTCTAAGAGTTTGAAGACAGATCTTTTTCACCTGTTCCACTCCTTTGTTGCAAGTTTGAAGTTTGTCTCATGCTTCTTTAGTCGTCGTTGCGTTGGAGATCTTCTCAAATGTATCTTCATTCACCGGTTGATAAATAAGGAAGAGAGCTTTCTTGTCTCTCTTTCTTGACTCCTTCAATGTCTCATTTACACCTTGACTTGCGAGACTTCATCTTGCTGCTTGAAGTCTTTCTCAACGATATCTCACACATCTTGAGCTCCTAGTAACACCTTCATCTTGATACTTCAATTGTCATAGTTGTTCTTTGTGAGCATCGGCATTTGAAAAGGGAAACCTCAATTTGCCATTTTTTAGGACCTTGAAGCTTTGATGTCACTTTGTTGAAAATAAACCCTTTTTGTGTTTAGGGAAAGTGTGTGAGTATATTAGAGGCTTGAATATAAACTTGATAGGTAGAAGAATTATTTATGGAAGAGAAAACTTTGTATTTTTACTTGATGCAAAAGTGTAGCATTACATCTCTATTTATAATACTTTAAAGAGAATTCTAGACACACTAATTCTATAGAGTTCTCAACTCTATACATTCAAAGAGTATTCTAGAAAATATTAGTACAAAACTTTTCTAGAAACATTACCCAAAATAAACTAAGTTCAAAAAACAAATAATAAGGTTAGACCAAAATCAAATTTAATATTTCAACATTTTCCTGTTTTGTTTAAAAAAAATTATGCTGCGTTTGGTCCTCTAAAATTACAGTAAACATCATCTTATCTAAGAGTCTTCCATATACATTAATTTAATCTTCAAAAAGAATATAAACAACATCAAATAGATCTTTAAAATATCACTACAGTTTTATCACTAAATTTTAAAGTAATATCAAATATTTATACCATGAAAGCCAGAACTGATGGCATTGATGATCCAATTTTTTTTCTATATTTGATAAACCATGGACCAAATGTGATTAGTATATTTTTAATACTATGCTCAACTATGAAGGACCCGATATGGTGTGGATCTTCAAGTTGTAAGGAATATGTGACAGGCATGCCATTTCCACAATGTGAGGATACAACAATTCAGTCTGACAACCCAAGTAGGAGATGTGTGGTACCTATAGAGTTTCACTTGGATATGACACAAATGTATTTACCAGGCAATCAAGGTTGAGGGTGAACAAGATTCAGACGTCTATCAACTTTGAGAGGGGGGCGGTGCAATAAAAGTAGCCCTTGAATGACCTGGTGCATTTTAGCAACACTCAGATAAGTTCAATATTTTTATATAGGGCTTGTAGAAAAGTATCTAATAGCAGAAGGGAAAATTGAATCAAGGAATATCTAAAGGAAAATTCAGATGCGTCACAAATTGGACAAGGAAACAGTGTCATAAGACCTGAACCGGTAGGATAACATGAAGAAGTTACCTAACATTGGACTTTGAGATTAACCATGACAATCTTTAAGTAAAAAATGCAGATGTGCTTACTAACATCATGCAAGCAAGATATGCTGAGATCAGCAGAGGGGAAATATAAGTTAATCTTATGGATGAATTGTGACTCAAAGATAATTTCAGGAATGTAGTGGCATCCGGAGTATGAACATCGCTAGCAATTAATAATGACCCAACTTAAGATTTCACAACGCTGTCATTCCCAATAGACAAATTAGAATAAAAGTAGGTACCGAGTCAGGAAAATAATGACCCAAATAAGAAAGAAATGTCCCTAACTCTTGATAATTCAGCAATTCCGGGAAATCAAAACAAGAAGCAAGAAATGTTGATAGAATATCATACTTTGGAGGTGTCAATGATCGGTTTCTAAAAGCTAGCATGAAATCAATCTTCTTTTTTGGAATAGGAACCAACCTTCCCAAGTTCAAGTTGTGAGACTTGTCAATTTCAGGACTAATGGAGTCATCAATGACTTTTCCTTTGTCTCTATACCTTCTTTATGGTGCCATAGCAGCTTTTGAGTTGAAAAAAGAGTTTGAGATTTTTGGAGGTTTTGGTGAGAGGATGAGAGTTTGATGGATTGTTTAAGAGATGGGGTTGAGATTTATCACTATTACAAATAATACATTTCATGACAACGGTTTCACCTCACCTATCGAAAAATCGAGGTGTAATGTTTGGACGCGCCTTTTTTTTTTAAATTTAAACAATATATTTCTTTTGTTATTTTGAAAACCGAAAAACTCATTAAAAATGGTACCATCTTAAATATTTTATTTTTAATGTAAATGAATATTTTTCTCTGATATATATATATATATATATATATATATATATATATATATATATATATATATATATATATATATATATATATATATATATATATATATATATATATATATATATATATATATATATATATATATATATATATATATATATATATATATAACTTTATCTTATAGCACAATATCACTTGTCTAAACAACACGAACAAAATTATAACGAAAAGTTTTTAACAAAAAAAACTCTAAACAATGCGAGACATAAACACATATCATCTTCAATACGAAGATATTATGTATTTAGTGCTCTATTTTCTTCTTCATTGATCTAAATAATTTTCTTTTACTTCTTCTTCAGAGATCTGGTATGTTAAACATCAATACTCATATTGTTGTGATATTGTTGTTGTTGTCGTCTTGTTAAGATCCGAAACCCTAGAGGTTTCTTGTTTTTTTTTGTTTTTGTTTAATATAAGTTGTTGTTTTTGAGTTGAATTTATTAAATATATATGTTGTATTTAGTTGTTGTTATTGCGTTTGAGTTTGAGATTGATATTAAGATTAAGATTATGTTTTTTATGATTCTTTGTACATCTATCATCTTGTTCCACCGAGTTAAGTTTATTATATCTAATGTCGATTGTTTGTTTCACTAACCCCTCTTTAAACATATAACTTATTAAATTAATTTTGGAAATAATCATATGGAAAACTATGTTGTATCTGAAACATATCTTACACTGATTAATGATTTTCTAGCATTCTGCAACTCATCATTAATCTCATGTTGTTTTATTGTTAAAATCTCTACAATACTTCTAGTTTTTGTTCAACTTTCTTCCATATTTGTTCGTTTTTCAAAGCATCAAATTTTATGCTTTCGAGAAAGAAAGTGTTGAATAAAGAACTAGAAACATTGAAGAGAAAGTGTTGAATAAAGAAAGTACGATGAATGATGAGTTGCATGATGCTTTAAAATTACTAATGTAAGTTGTTCTTCAAATATAACATAATTGTTCATATAATTATTTTCCTCACCAGTTTTGGGATGTTATATGTTCAGTATAGAGTTCAGCGAAATAAGAAATCCATATCAGATATAATAAACTCAAAATTGTTTTAACCGTCGATTTTATGAGATAACCGAGGTGAAATTATGGTATATTCGTCAGTAAAATGTCAAATCCGATGTCATATGTGTTCTCACCATTTTAGAACTCCAAAAAGGTCTCCCAGGGGATCGAACCCATGACCTTTAGACATACCCGTCAATTTTTTGAAAACCGAGTGATAAAGTATGCACTTTTCATGACGCTTTTCATTACCTCGTTTATGAGATCGAGGTAAGATCTCTTTTTCAACTGAGGTAAAATGAGTTTTTTTTGTAGTGTATATAGTGAGTAATGAGTGGAGATTAAGTGTATTTCGTGGAAATTTGATAAGAGGCGAGTGGAACTTTTAATGGATAGGATTTTTCAAGAGAATGAGGGAGGAAGAGCTATAACTAAGCATTAAAAGTACTTTTGAAAAAGTGATTATTTAACAGGTGTAACCGATTATAACAAAGCGCCTTTTAAAAATTTTAAAACAATAATAAATTTTTTGACCTTGTAACCAGTTACAAGAAAAAAATAAAAAAACTTAAAGGAAAATATGTATGGAGGTAAAGGAAACATATTTTAAAATCATAACACACATATATACACACTATTATCATGTTATAACACATATATGAAAACATAAAAGAAAGATTTCAAAAACTTGTTACTTCACACATGTAATTGTGAATTAACCAATAATATAGACAATAACCATGTACCTTGAGGATGATCATAACATTATGTATATTTGCAGAGCTGACTTTGTATGTTGAATTAAACATCATTCACATCCAATACCAAGCTCCATTCGAATCTTATAAAAATGATCTTTTTTGTTGAAAATATATGTCAATTAGTTATGTGTATCAACAAACATGACTTCGACATCTCCATTGAGCACATGATCTCGTAGAAAGTGACGTCGTACGTCTATATGTTTGGTTCTTGAGTGCATGACTAGATTTTTGGTTATGTTGATAGCACTTGTATTATCACACTTCAAAGGAATGAATCCAAGAATTACACCATAGTCGCAAAGTTATTGCTTTAACCACAAGATCTGTGCACAACAACTTCTTGCTACAATATATTATGTTTCACCTGTACTAAGAGAAACACATGCTTTCTTTTTACAAGACCATGATATTGAAGAATTTCCTAGGATATGGCATGTGTCCCACTTGTACTTTTTCGATCTGTTTTACAACCTGGATAATAGAATATATTAATGATGAAAACATAACATCTTACAACAAAAACCACAAAACACAAGAAGTGTCTATTAACATGTCAATGAAAAAATATAAAAGGTTTAGGGCTCCATAACGGCTTATCATTCTTCAGGATAATATGATAATGATCAGAGATATCCCTAAGAATAGTTCATTGAGATATCTCCCCCCAATTTTTCTACCACCCACAAGAAGTAAAAATACGATCAATCATACTAGTCATCCATTCATAAAGCTGAAATCAAGTGAACTTTCTACTGAAGAGAGGTAAATATATAACCTTCATCTGAGAGATAAAATTTAAACAATCGACTCTTCCAAAAGAAGTAAAAGAAACCCCCCACACCTACTCTTTTAGCATAAAAGTATGTAGAATTAAAATCTCCCATAACACAGGAAAACATAAAAATGAATATGTGATCCTTGATTTAAACTTCACATGTAGTTTTTTTATTAGATATTGGTTAAGGTAAAAAAAAATGGGAGCATGACTCTATATTTTCCTCAACTAAATATATACTAATTACTTCACATATAGTTTTTTATTAGATTTTGGTTAAGGGAGAAAAATTGAGAGCATAACTCTTCACATTTTCCTCAACTAAATAGATATTGTTAGAATTAATTCATTTTCAGTAACTTGTAGATAAAGTTTGTTAGAGGGTATTTTAGTATTTTCTCTTAAGTCTCACTTGTATTTAAGAAAGTGAGTGGTGTGAACATTTATCATCGTTTTGCAGTGTGTGTAGCAGTGTGTGTGTGTGTGTGTGTGTGCGTGTGCAACCATTTGTAACCGTTTTAGAGTAGTGGAAGTTTGTTATTATTATCTCTTCTCTCTCTTATTTCCATTGTTCATTTGTATCACCTTGTTCACCAACAATTGGTATCAGAACTCCGGTTCAGATCCATAAAGAAACACCACGGGAAACACGAGTGAAACAGTGAGGCGTTGTGTGATTGATTTCTGTTCGAAGAATTCGTGTTAAATTTATGATCATAATCGTAACAGAATCACATATATTGATTCTGCGGGATTGAGAAACACTATGTTTAAGTGATATCTAAGTGTATTTCACAAGGTTGAAGATGAACGAAAATAGTAATTTGAGTATCAAACTTCCAGTGTTCGATGGCAATAACTGCAATTGTTAGATGATTCAGATGCGTGTGTTGTTTGGAGTTCAAGATGTTCTTGATCTCGTCAACGACAGTTACGCTTCACTTAGAGAAAATGCAACAGATGTGTAGAGAAATGCTCAACATGATCTGAGGAAGAAGGACCAGAAGGCATTGTTCTACATCCATTAGTGTGTGGATGTGAACGTGTTTGAGAAAATCCATGATTCGATGATGGAGAAAGTTGTGTGGGACACACTGGTGCGGTGCTATGGTGGTGATGCATTAGTGAAGAAGGTGAAGCTTCAGTCTCTATGTAAGTAGTATGAGAGTCTCAGCATGAAGAACAATGAGAAGGTACCTGATATCCAGAGTGATTCTGATCACAAATGAGATAAAGTCATATGGAGAAACTCTCTCTGAAGAAAGTATCATTGAGAAGGTACTTATATCTCTTACACCTCAGTTTGAATACATCGTTATAACAATTAAACATTCTAAGGATCTGAGCACCATGAGAATAGAACAGATGCAAAGCAGTCTAGAGGCGACAAAGTTGCATCTGGTTGAAAGAACCTCTAAGAGAGAGGTAGAGCAGACTCTGAAATTTTATTTGTCAAGAAAGACTAAAAGAAATATTGGTCAGAAGCCAAGAAAATACATGGTAGGTCTCAGAAGTCAGAAACCTCAACTTCAGGGAGTCAGAAGCGAAAAGAGAAAAATGACAAGAGAAAAGTTCAATGTTACTGTTGTAAGAAGTTTGGCCACTTCACTACAGATTTTGGTCAAACAAGGATAGGAAATCAAAAGAAGGGAATATAGCCAAAAGTTCTGATGATGAACATGTGCTATTAATGGCTTCTGATTCTGATAGTGCATCTCTAGAAGATTGGTGGTATATGGACACTGGTTGTCCAAACTATCTTACTGGAAATAAGAAATGGCTGGTTGATTTTGACTCTGGGAAGAGGACCAAGATCAGATGTGCTGATGATAAGTATCTGAATGCTGAAGGAATGAGGAATGTTAGAGTGATTCTGAATAATTGAAAATCTGCATTCATTCAGAACATCTGGTATGTTCCTGGCATGAAGAGCAATCTGATGAGTATAAGTCAATTAATTGAAAAGGGATTCTCAGTTACCATGAAGGACAATCTTTTGAAGTTGTATGACTGTAATCAGAAGTTGATTATAGAGTCAAAACAGGGAAGGAATAGAATATTCAAGGTGAATGTTAAAACTGCATACTCTGAACACCTTAGTGTAATAAGTGTTATGAAGGAAAGTGAGATGTGGCACAAATTTTTTGGTCATTTGAACTTCAGAAGCTTAGGGCATCTGTACTCAAAGAAACTAGTACGTGGAATTCCTGCAATTAAGAAACCAGAAAAGTCATGCAATATGTGCATGAGAGGGAAGCAACCAAGACTCCCATTTGCATCAGAAGTAGCTCCAAGAGCAAAACATGCTTTAAGAGTAGTGCATTATGCTTTGTGCAGACCATTTCTAGAACCTTCACTAGGAGGGAATAAATACTTTGTGTCATTTATGGATGAGTTCACAAGGATGACATGGGCATCACTTATAAAGTTCAAACACGAGGTGTTTTCCGAATTTGATAAATTTAGAATCAAGGCTGAGAAACAGAGTGATCACACTCTGAAAATTCTCATAACAGATGGTGGAGGTGAGTATAACTCTACAGAGTTCAGGAAGTTCAGTGAGGAGAATGGAATTGAGCATGAAGTGACTGCTCCATATATTCCTCAACACAATGGTCTTGTTGAAAGGAGAAATCGAACCTTGCTTGATATAGCAAGGAGCATGCTGAAGGAGAAGAAGTTTCCTAACACTTTGTAGGGAGAAGCTATTGCCACTGCATCATATGTGCTCAACGGGTGTCCAACCAAGAAGCTGAAGGAAAATTTTCCTTTTTAAGAGGTGGACTGGAGATAAGTAAAGTGTGAGTCATTTCAGAGTATTTGGTTTTGTCTATTATAAACACGTTCCAAATTCTACTAGAAAGAAGTTGAATGATATAAGCAATGTGATGTTACTGGTAGGGTATCATAGTAAAAATGCTTATAAAAATTATTGTCCATTCACTAACAAGGTTGAAGTCAATAGAGATGTTGTTATGGAAGAGTCAAGAGTATGGGATTCAAGTCTCAATCCAACTCCAGTGCAAAGTTAACTTCTGAAGATATTGATTATGATTATGAAGATGAGTCAGAGCCTGAAAATGACTCTAAGAGTGAGTCATAATTAGAAGGCGGGATTGATTCTAAGGAAGAATTTGATTATGATCTAGATTCTGATGGTGGTTCAGATTCTAGTGATCCAGATTCTGATGGTGACTCAGATTCTAGTGATCCATATTCTGATAGTGATTCAGATTCTGGTGGTAGTCCAGATTTTAGGAATATTCTAGATTCTGAAGGTGGTCATGCTTCTAAAGTAGGTATTTATGGAGTTCCAGTATCTGATATTTTTCTAGAATCAGAAGGTTCTGAACAAGTTCAAAGAATCAGAAACACTCAGAGAAGCTTTGCAGCATCTGATACTGTTCCAGAATCAGAAGGTTTTGAACAAGTTCAGATGCCACAAAGAATCAGAAACATTCTGAGACGGTTTACAGATTTTGACATGCTACAAGATACTGAAGTAGATTCTGTAGGGGAAGTTATTCAGTGTGCTATGTTAGTAGACTTTGAACCCGTTAGTATGGAAAAATCTCTCAAGCAGAAAGTTTGGCTAAAAGCAATGAAAGAAGAACTTGATGCCATAGAGAGAAACAAGACTTGGAAGCTGACAGAATTTCCAAAGAACAAGAAAGCCATCATCGTGAGATGGGTTTATAAGGTGAAGCTAAAGCTAGTGGATCAATTGGAAAACACAAAGCAAGGTTAGTTGTGAGAGGTTTTCTACAGAAACCTGGGTTAGATTACTTTGAAGTGTTTGCGTCTGTAGAAAGAAATGAAACAATCAGGTTGGTGATTACGACAACTGCTAACATGAATTGGCCTCTGATGCATTTAGACATGAAATTTGCATTTCTGAACGGTCCATTAGAAGAAGAGGTTTATGTGTCACAACCTCCTGGATTTGATAAAAAGAATCAGGAATGAATGGTGTACAGATTACACAAAGCTTTGTATGGAATGAAGCAAGCCCCTAGAGCTTGGAATCTGAAAAATTGATTCACTTTTCTAGAAGAAGGGATTTCAAAAATGTGAGATGGAGTATGATGTCTATGTTTAAGATACTTATGAAGACAATATGATTCTGGTGTGTCTGTATGTTGATGACATATTGCTAACAGGAAGTTGTGAACATGAGATAGCTAAGTTCAAGAAGGAGCCGATGAATGAGTTTGAGATGATTGATCTAGGAAATATGGTTTATTTTCTAGGGGTGAAGATTATGTACTCTGAGAAAGGTATAATTTTACATCAGGTGAAATATGAACTTAAGCTTATGAAGAGATTTGAGTTGTTGAATTATCAAGTTGTTGTCACACTTGCTGATACAAATGAGAAATTAGATTCTGATTCTAATGTGATGATGTAAATGCGACAACGTTCAAGCAGTTGGTAGGATCTCTGAGGTATTTGCGGAATACCATACCTAATATTTGCTATGTAGTTGGGATGCTGAGTAGGTTTATGAGTAAACCGAAGTGGTCTCATTATCAAACTGTTGTCAGAATTCTTAGGTATATAAAGGGAACTCTGAAGTATGGATTTTTGTTCCCTTCTGGTGCTGAAACTGACTCGGAACTTTTGAGTTACTCAAATTCTGATTGGTGTGGAGATAAAGTTGAAAGAAGAATGACTTTTGGGGACTTGTTTAAGTTTCTGGGAAGTCATACTTCTTGGTGTTCTAAGAAACAACCAATTGTTACTTTGTCAATCTGTGAAGTAGAATATATTGCAGGTGATGTGATTGTGTCGCATTACGCGAAAAAACCGGCGGGAAAACGAAGCAACAGAGCCGCCACCGTGCGTTATTTATCCCAAAAGA
Organism: Lathyrus oleraceus; assembly: GCF_024323335.1. NCBI lineage: Eukaryota > Viridiplantae > Streptophyta > Magnoliopsida > Fabales > Fabaceae > Lathyrus > Lathyrus oleraceus. The sequence continues at coordinate 454,232,956 of NC_066579.1, forward strand.
GTGAAAGGAAACACTCGAAGTAAACCTGGAAAAGACATGGTCTCGCGACCAAAGAGAGATGGGATCGGGAGTCGGTTATGCGAAGGGAAGGTATTAGCACCCCTACGCATCCGTCGTACTCGACGGGATCCACGCACAAAAGGAAGGATAAAGGTTGCTAAAAACTACTCAAACATCACACACTGGCTGAAAAGAGACACAGAAACTGTAACACCCAGAATATTGTTAGATTAATTTAAATATTATTTTAATATGATTATTTGAAGGTAAAATGAATTATTAAATAATATTGGGAATTATTATTATTATTATAGATGTTATTTATTTTAATAATAATTAAATAAATAAAATAAATGGAATATGAAGAGTGGAAGGGTAAAAGTGGAAATGGACAAAAGAGGCCAAGGTGAGAACTCAGAGTGTTTTTCACGTATTTTGCCTCAGAGTCAGAGAAAGGGAGAAACGCTGAAGAGAAAGAGAAGGAAGAGGAAAAGGCCAAAGATTGCTCAGAACTTCCTTCAATCCAAAGAGGTAAGGGGTCTGAACCTTATTAAACGATAATATGCGAGCAAATTCATGATATATGTTGGATTGTTGATGGATTTTGGGGATTTTAGGGAGATTGGGAAAGTTTGGGATTTTGATGGAAATTCTCCGATCTGTGAGTTTTGTTGAGTTATATGCTTAGAAGCCCGCGCGTCCACTGTTTCCGCACTTAAAATCTTATTTATGCACATAACAGCCAAATGACGTTCGCCATTATGCCTTTGGCGTTCGCCATTTGGGCTTTTTTTCCAGAATAAGAGCGTTTAACGCTAATGGCGTTCGCCATTAGCCTAATGGCGTTCGCCATATCAGTTTGACGGACAGTTTTTCCAGAATAAGAGCGTTTAACGCTAATGGCGTTCGCCATTAGCCTAATGGCGTTCGCCATATCAGTTTGACGGACAGCTTTCGCGTTTTAAACTCCCAGATGTGATATCGTTGTAATGTTGTTGTTGTTTTGTTGAGTTGTATGTCATGTTATTAATGATGATGATAACATGACTATATGATGCTGTTGTTGCTATGTTGATTATGATGCATGTTTGGTGTGCATGCATTCATGAAAGGCCGATGCCTAGTGATGAACGGACTGAGTTCCAATGATGTTGTTGACTCCGGGCTTGTGGAGAGGCTTGGTTCCTTGCGGGGAACTCGGATTCTATGGTGATGAATCTGGGAGTGGTGATCCTGTAGTTGGTCACAAAATGGGTATACCGAGTCGTGTTGAGTCATGCATGGGTGTGTGTATTGCATTTGATATGTTGTTTTGTTGATGTTCATGAGTATGTTGATTATGATGATTATGATGAGCTGTGTTGGCATATGTGAAATATATTTATGTTTATATTTCTGTCGTTATATTATTATTTAATAATGTAATTCTCACCCCTTCTGCATGTGTTTATGTTCATCTATGATGAGCAATGTGCAGATAAAGAGGAGTAGCTATTGTTGAGGTTTGAAGAATAAGTGTAGAGTTATTCTACGGAGTCGAGTCAAATGCTTTGGTCATGTGACACCGGGGTTATGGGATTCGATAGATAATTGGTTATTATTTACGTTGTTTATGATGACTAATATGTTGAGATGCTTTGTTGAGATAATGTTGAAACATTATTATGAATTGTTATATGATGAATGATAATATTTGTGTTGTTGTCCGCTGCGAAGTTTTAATAAAATAAATAATATGTTTTATGTTGTGATGCGATAAGTGTTATGATGTAAGAAATGTAAACTCTTCTACATATTGTACTCTGATAATTTATTTAAACATGTCGTTTGGGTAGAAGGGTGTTACATTAGTGGTATCAGAGCATGGTCAGTCCAGTCGAGTCATAATGTGATGTTTTCCCTGTTGGTCGATTAGTGTAAATGACACTGTCGATATTTAGCGGTGGTGGTTGTGTTGTGCAGAGTATGGCTGGAGAAAATGACCGTGTGATTGCTGAGGCTTTGGCTGCTATGGCGCAGGCTATGCAGGCGCAGCAGAATCCGCCGGTCGACGAGTTTAAGAATTTGGGAAGGTTTCTGAAGAATAACCCTCCTACATTCAAAGGGCGCTATGATCCAGATGGTGCTCAGATTTGGCTGAGGGAAATTGAGAAGATTTTCCGGGTGATGACGTGTACTGAAGCACAGAAGGTGCAGTTTGGTACGCATATGTTATCTGAAGAGGCTGAAAACTGGTGGGATAACACTCGCCAGAGAATTGAAGTACCAGGTGCTGAGATGACTTGGGAAAGGTTCAAGACGGTCTTTCTGGAGAAATATTTTCCTGCTGATGTGCGATGTAAGAAGGAGATGGAATTTCTAGAACTGAAGCAGGGTAACATGTCTGTTGCTGATTACGCTTCGAAGTTTGAGGAGCTGGTGCAGTATTGTCCTCATTATAATGATGCTGATGTTGAGGAATCCAAGTGTGTCAAGTTTGAGAACGGGTTGCGTCCCGAGATCAAACAAGGCATTGGTTACCAGGAGATTCGTAGGTTTCCTACACTGGTTAATAAGTGCAGGATATTTGATGAAGATAGCAAGGCTAGGACTGCTCATTACAAGAGTCTTAGTGAGAAGAAGAATAAGGATCGTGGTAGTCCTTATGCATCTCCGAATGGTAAAGGTAAGCAGAAAGTAGTAGATGAGAAGAAGCCAAGTGGGGGAGGATCTCCCATAGCTGGTAAATGTTTCAAGTGTGGCGAGCCAGGCCACCGTGCTGATAGCTGTACCAAGAAAGTGCTGAGATGTTTCCGATGCGGTCAGGCTGGTCATAGAGTTACTGAATGTAAGGATGCTGGTCCGACATGTTTTAATTGTGGCGAGAAAGGCCATATCAGTTCGCAGTGCTCGAAACCGAAGAAGGCGGCTACTGCAGCTCATACTACTGGTAGGGTGTTTGCCCTGAGTGGGGCTGAAGCTCCTAAAGAAGATAATCTGATTAAAGGTACTTGCTTGATTAATAATGTTGATCTTGCCTAATCCTGGTGAGTCCTTCGTTGTTTATTGTGATGCTTCTTTGATGGGTCTTGGTGGTGTTTTGATGCAGAATGGTAAAGTTGTAGCTTATGCTTCTAGACAGTTGAAAGTTCATGAGAGGAATTATCCTACGCATGATCTAGAACTTGCAGCTGTTGTATTTGTGTTGAAAATGTGGAGGCATTATCTGTATGGTTCCGGATTCGAAGTGTTCAGTGATCACAAGAGTCTGAAGTATCTGTTTGATCAGAAAGAGTTAAATATGAGGCAGAGAAGGTGGTTAGAATTACTGAAGGATTTTGACTTTGAATTGAGTTATCATCCCGGTAAGGCTAATGTAGTTGCAGATGCGCTGAGTAGAAAGTCTCTACATATGTCTATGATGATGGTTCGGGAGCTTGAGTTAATTGAACAGTTCCGTGATATGAGTTTGGGTTGTGAAGTTTCCGCTGATAGTGTAAAGTTGGGTATGCTGAAGTTGACTAGTGAAATTCTGGAAGATATTCGGAATGGTCAGCAAGTTGAGGTCGCTCTAGTTGATCATATTACTATGGTTAACCAGGGTAATGGTGGTAATTTTGAGATTGATGAGAATGGCATCCTGCGATTTAAAGGTAGAGTTTGTGTTCCTGAGGTGTCTGAATTGAAAAAGAGTATTCTTGAAGAGGGCCATAGGAGTGGATTGAGTATCCATCCAGGTGCAACTAAAATGTATCAAGATTTGAAGAAGTTGTTTTGGTGGGCTGGTATGAAAAGAGATGTTGCTAAGTTTGTGTATGCCTGTTTGACTTGTCAGAAGTCAAAGATTGAACATCAGAAACCGGCAAGTATGATGCAACCTTTGAAGATTCCTGAATGGAAGTGGGATAGCATTTCCATGGATTTTGTGACGGGATTGCCGAGGACGGTGAAAGGTAATGATTCTATTTGGGTGATTGTGGATCGATTGACTAAGTCGGCGCATTTCTTGCCGATGAAGATTAATCACTCTTTAGAGAAGTTGGCAGAGTTGTATATTGAGGAGATAGTGAGGCTGCATGGTATTCCATCCAGTATTGTGTCTGATAGAGATCCCAGATTTACTTCTAGATTTTGGGAAAGTTTTCAGAAAGCGTTGGGGACTAAGTTGAGGTTGAGTTCAGCTTATCATCCTCAGACTGATGGTCAGACTGAAAGAACTATCCAATCCTTGGAGGATTTGTTGAGAGCTTGTGTGTTGGAGCAGAGTGGTTCTTGGGATAGTTATTTGCCGTTGGTGGAGTTTACTTATAATAATAGTTTTCATGCTAGTATCGGTAGGGCTCCATATGAAGCATTGTATGGTAGGAGGTGTAGAACTCCATTGTGTTGGTATGAACCAGGTGAGAGTGTTGTACTCGGACCTGAGATTGTGCAGCAGACGACTGAAAGGGTTAAGATGATTCAGGAGAAAATGAAGATTTCTCAGAGTCGTCAGAAGAGTTATCATGATAAGAGGAGGAAGGCACTTGAGTTCCAAGAGGGAGATCATGTGTTCTTGAGAGTTACTCCGACGACAGGTGTGGGTAGAGCTTTAAAGTCTAAAAAGCTTACTCCGAGGTTTGTGGGTCCGTATCAGGTTTTGAAGAGGGTTGGGGAAGTGGCGTATCGGATAGCTTTACCGCCATCGCTTTCTAATCTGCATGATGTGTTTCATGTATCTCAGTTGAGAAAATATATTGCGGATCCTTCGCATGTTGTTCAGTTGGATGATATCCAGGTGAGGGATAATTTGACCGTTGAGGTGTTGCCAATTCGGATAGATGACCGAGAAGAGAAGACCCTGAGAGGTAAGAAGATTGCTCTAGTGAAAGTTGTTTGGGGAGGTCCAGCTGGTGAGAGCTTGACTTGGGAGCGTGAAGATCAGATGAAGGAGTCGTATCCGGCTCTATTTGCTTGAGGTATGTTTTCGAGGACGAAAACTTCTAAAGTGGGGGAGAGTTGTAACACCCAGAATATTGTTAGATTAATTTAAATATTATTTTAATATGATTATTTGAAGGTAAAATGAATTATTAAATAATATTGGGAATTATTATTATTATTATAGATGTTATTTATTTTAATAATAATTAAATAAATAAAATAAATGGAATATGAAGAGTGGAAGGGTAAAAGTGGAAATGGATAAAAGAGGCCAAGGTGAGAACTCAGAGTGTTTTTCACGTATTTTGCCTCAGAGTCAGAGAAAGGGAGAAACGCTGAAGAGAAAGAGAAGGAAGAGGAAAAGGCCAAAGATTGCTCAGAACTTCCTTCAATCCAAAGAGGTAAGGGGTCTGAACCTTATTAAACGATAATATGCGAGCAAATTCATGATATATGTTGGATTGTTGATGGATTTTGGGGATTTTAGGGAGATTGGGAAAGTTTGGGGTTTTGATGGAAATTCTCCGATCTGTGAGTTTTGTTGAGTTATATGCTTAGAAGCCCGCGCGTCCACTGTTTCCGCACTTAAAATCTTATTTATGCACATAACAGCCAAATGACGTTCGCCATTATGCCTTTGGCGTTCGCCATTTGGGCTTTTTTTCCAGAATAAGAGCGTTTAACGCTAATGGCGTTCGCCATTAGCCTAATGGCGTTCGCCATATCAGTTTGACGGACAGTTTTTCCAGAATAAGAGCGTTTAACGCTAATGGCGTTCGCCATTAGCCTAATGGCGTTCGCCATATCAGTTTGACGGACAGCTTTCGCGTTTTAAACTCCCAGATGTGATATCGTTGTAATGTTGTTGTTGTTTTGTTGAGTTGTATGTCATGCTATTAATGATGATGATAACATGACTATATGATGCTGTTGTTGCTATGTTGATTATGATGCATGTTTGGTGTGCATGCATTCATGAAAGGCCGATGCCTAGTGATGAACGGACTGAGTTCCAATGATGTTGTTGACTCCGGGCTTGTGGAGAGGCTTGGTTCCTTGCGGGGAACTCGGATTCTATGGTGATGAATCTGGGAGTGGTGATCCTGTAGTTGGTCACAAAATGGGTATACCGAGTCGTGTTGAGTCATGCATGGGTGTGTGTATTGCATTTGATATGTTGTTTTGTTGATGTTCATGAGTATGTTGATTATGATGATTATGATGAGCTGTGTTGGCATATGTGAAATATATTTATGTTTATATTTCTGTCGTTATATTATTATTTAATAATGTAATTCTCACCCCTTCTGCATGTGTTTATGTTCATCTATGATGAGCAATGTGCAGATAAAGAGGAGTAGCTATTGTTGAGGTTTGAAGAATAAGTGTAGAGTTATTCTACGGAGTCGAGTCAAATGCTTTGGTCATGTGACACCGGGGTTATGGGATTCGATAGATAATTGGTTATTATTTACGTTGTTTATGATGACTAATATGTTGAGATGCTTTGTTGAGATAATGTTGAAACATTATTATGAATTGTTATATGATGAATGATAATATTTGTGTTGTTGTCCGCTGCGAAGTTTTAATAAAATAAATAATATGTTTTATGTTGTGATGCGATAAGTGTTATGATGTAAGAAATGTAAACTCTTCTACATATTGTACTCTGATAATTTATTTAAACATGTCGTTTGGGTAGAAGGGTGTTACATTAGTGGTATCAGAGCATGGTCAGTCCAGTCGAGTCATAATGTGATGTTTTCCCTGTTGGTCGATTAGTGTAAATGACACTGTCGATATTTAGCGGTGGTGGTTGTGTTGTGCAGAGTATGGCTGGAGAAAATGACCGTGTGATTGCTGAGGCTTTGGCTGCTATGGCGCAGGCTATGCAGGCGCAGCAGAATCCGCCGGTCGACGAGTTTAAGAATTTGGGAAGGTTTCTGAAGAATAACCCTCCTACATTCAAAGGGCGCTATGATCCAGATGGTGCTCAGATTTGGCTGAGGGAAATTGAGAAGATTTTCCGGGTGATGACGTGTACTGAAGCACAGAAGGTGCAGTTTGGTACGCATATGTTATCTGAAGAGGCTGAAAACTGGTGGGATAACACTCGCCAGAGAATTGAAGTACCAGGTGCTGAGATGACTTGGGAAAGGTTCAAGACGGTCTTTCTGGAGAAATATTTTCCTGCTGATGTGCGATGTAAGAAGGAGATGGAATTTCTAGAACTGAAGCAGGGTAACATGTCTGTTGCTGATTACGCTTCGAAGTTTGAGGAGCTGGTGCAGTATTGTCCTCATTATAATGATGCTGATGTTGAGGAATCCAAGTGTGTCAAGTTTGAGAACGGGTTGCGTCCCGAGATCAAACAAGGCATTGGTTACCAGGAGATTCGTAGGTTTCCTACACTGGTTAATAAGTGCAGGATATTTGATGAAGATAGCAAGGCTAGGACTGCTCATTACAAGAGTCTTAGTGAGAAGAAGAATAAGGATCGTGGTAGTCCTTATGCATCTCCGAATGGTAAAGGTAAGCAGAAAGTAGTAGATGAGAAGAAGCCAAGTGGGGGAGGATCTCCCATAGCTGGTAAATGTTTCAAGTGTGGCGAGCCAGGCCACCGTGCTGATAGCTGTACCAAGAAAGTGCTGAGATGTTTCCGATGCGGTCAGGCTGGTCATAGAGTTACTGAATGTAAGGATGCTGGTCCGACATGTTTTAATTGTGGCGAGAAAGGCCATATCAGTTCGCAGTGCTCGAAACCGAAGAAGGCGGCTACTGCAGCTCATACTACTGGTAGGGTGTTTGCCCTGAGTGGGGCTGAAGCTCCTAAAGAAGATAATCTGATTAAAGGTACTTGCTTGATTAATAATGTTGATCTTGCCTAATCCTGGTGAGTCCTTCGTTGTTTATTGTGATGCTTCTTTGATGGGTCTTGGTGGTGTTTTGATGCAGAATGGTAAAGTTGTAGCTTATGCTTCTAGACAGTTGAAAGTTCATGAGAGGAATTATCCTACGCATGATCTAGAACTTGCAGCTGTTGTATTTGTGTTGAAAATGTGGAGGCATTATCTGTATGGTTCCGGATTCGAAGTGTTCAGTGATCACAAGAGTCTGAAGTATCTGTTTGATCAGAAAGAGTTAAATATGAGGCAGAGAAGGTGGTTAGAATTACTGAAGGATTTTGACTTTGAATTGAGTTATCATCCCGGTAAGGCTAATGTAGTTGCAGATGCGCTGAGTAGAAAGTCTCTACATATGTCTATGATGATGGTTCGGGAGCTTGAGTTAATTGAACAGTTCCGTGATATGAGTTTGGGTTGTGAAGTTTCCGCTGATAGTGTAAAGTTGGGTATGCTGAAGTTGACTAGTGAAATTCTGGAAGATATTCGGAATGGTCAGCAAGTTGAGGTCGCTCTAGTTGATCATATTACTATGGTTAACCAGGGTAATGGTGGTAATTTTGAGATTGATGAGAATGGCATCCTGCGATTTAAAGGTAGAGTTTGTGTTCCTGAGGTGTCTGAATTGAAAAAGAGTATTCTAGGAAATGACAAACTAGAAGGGAGACTAACTCGAGCCTAATAGTTATCATGTAAATTCACCATGGTCCTAGGTTGAAGTTTCTATCTAACTTGCACAGGGAGCAAGCTATCCTAAACAGCACAGGCAAAGCAAACATACACACAATTAGCACACACTATATACAAGCAAAGTGGGCTCACACAAGGTTAGGCTGTGAAACACAAGCCAACTGGAATCGGGTGTAGTTAGCTCTTAACCCTAACATTGAGGGTTAGGGTGAAGCAGATGAAATGGGAAGTGAAGATAAGACTTCACAGCTCTTATCCCGAGCCTGGGAGAGCTTCAGACAAATGAAAGTGGGAGTTCATAAAGTTGGAACTCTTCTCCACATATGACTGACACAATAATGATCTTGGGTTAATATCCACAATGCATCAACACAAGATGTGTGAGCAAAGTGAATGACACACTGAATAGCAGGAGATGGATTGCACATCTCTTTTATCTGCCCATTGCCTCTTAGAGGTCTTTTCCTGCTTGGCACAAAAGTAAACAAACACAAGCATTGCCTCTTAAGGAGGGCTTCAGACAGGTGCCTGCCCAAGTAACAGGACAGGTCTTCCAGACTACATGAAGTCAGAGAGTTATACCTCAAATGGTTAAGCAACCAAGCAAAAGCAAAAGCAAGTTCAAAAGAACTTAAGCAACTTATGTACCTGAAAAAAATCTAACTCAATCAGTATACAAGTCAAAAAGTCAAACAGACAATCACACAGTCAATCAGACAGATAAGCAAGCAATGCAAGCCACAAGCCCATGTGCACAACACAAATGACTTGGCATCAACCTATAAAACAACTCAAAATTAGTCAACATCAACCAATTAGTCAACTCAAGCAAGTGAATCAATCCCATTATGGCCATGTGCTTCTTAACCTGAAATCAAAGCTCAATTGTGAGTTACAAACCACTAGGTCAAGGCCTAGGGTCAAACAGGGAGAAAAAATCCAAAACAGAACATGAAATTCAACATGAATCAACCTCGATCAACTAAGAACACAATCCAAAAGGTCCCATGTCATTATCATCAACCAAATTCATTTCATAAACCAAACATGGCAAGGTATGCAAGTTGGAACCACATTGTGACATCAGAATGAACAAATGCACATTAATTCAAAAATGCTTCAATTAATATCAAGAAAATTCAGGGGTAAACAGAACATACAACATGATCATCACACAAAATATTAGGGCAATTGGGCAACATTAGGCATGGTAATCAAATTGCATAAGGCAAGGCAATCAAAACAAGCTCAAATGGGACACCAAATGTTACACCAACTTAGCACAAGCCTAAAACAGAAATGAATCAAGGTAAAAACCTCAAACCAAAGCAAAAACCACCTTCAGTATGTCTAGAATTAGTGTGCAAAATTTCACATTCATAGGATAAAGCATGAGCATTTCACAAACAAATGAAAATCAAGACTATTCAAAATCTCACAAATGGCAATCCAGAAAGAAAATCTCAATCAAATCATAAATCAATCCACAAATTCCAACAAAATTCATGAGCAATCTCAACATCCATATCAAGCATCATATAAAAAATCAAGGCATTTGGAGTTCATTTGGCATGGCAAACAAATTAATCAAAGTTGAGCAAGCAAAGGTGTGATACACATTGTCACGCCTACATTCACCAGATCATAAATCAGCAATGGCAATTGATAAAAATGCAAACTCAACACCAAAATGTCCAGCCAAGAGTCTAGTTTAAGCATGCAATATTTCATAGGCATTGGATTAAAACTCAGCATTTCATAAATGGAGAAGCAAGGCAATATTCAACATGCACACATGTTCACAAACCCTAGGCAAAATAAATTTTCAGCCAGGCACAATTCATGGAAAAATAATCAAAAAATAATAGACAGAAAATGTGACATAACACAAAAATCCTCATATTTTTTGGAGCATTATTCAATTAGATGTGGATTTTTAAAGATGATGAAAAAATAAAAAAATGCATGTGGATCATGTACATGATTATGGAGGGAAAACAAAAAAAACATGAAGCATTTGACAATATGTGGTAGCCAGGATTCGAACTGAGTTACAATTCAAATGTGGCGCGCCAAACTGGATGAAACGCTGCGTTTCATTAATCCAGTTGGCAGTCAAGCGAATGAGGACGCATCAAAATGCCATGCAGGATGTGACGTGGACCAATACATGAACAGCATTCCAAAAACACATGCAATGCGCGAGCAACACATTATAACGGATCAAACACAGTTTTCTGGAAAAATTTCTATCATGTTCATGCATGCTCAAGAACAAAAGTTGCCAGAATCTAAAAACAAGCATATCGTCGTGTTCATCTCTCATCACTCATCACTAATCCAGGCATGGTTTGTCCTAATTCAACATATATTCAGAGAATCGAGCAAAAGAAGAATCACACATCAAACTTTAAATCACTATAACTAATTCAAATCTACATGGAATTTAACGATTCGAAGCTCAGTTTGATCAGCATTGAAAGATCTACAACAACATCATAAGCAATTTGAGAATAGAGAGAATCGATTCCTGACCTCTTGAAGAAGCAGCTTTGGAATTCAGTAAATCCAGGCCTTGCAATGCACAAACAGATACTCCAAATCACTTGTATGGATGAATGGATGAAGAATGAAGGCTTAATCGTGCTTGATCTCTTCAAAACCAGATTTCACCATTGTTGGATGCAAGCTTCGAGCTGCTTCAAATCTGCATGAATTGTTATGGTTCTTGCTTCAAACATGCTCCATAATACCTCCAGATGATGAATTGATCAATGGATGATGAATTGGTTTGAAGAAAATGGAAGAAAGTTTGAGAGAAAAATTTCAAGAAAATGGATCTAGATCTGAAAAAGTGATTAGGATTATGCAGAAACAGTTATGCTTTGGGCTTTATACTCCCTCTTAATCATACTGTTAATCACACTTAAGCATTTGGTAATTGGATTAGGGAAATAGAGGTGTAAATGCAAATTTGATAATTCACCCTTATGCATGAAATTTGAATGGAACAGTACACGAGTTAGGGCTTGGATTCACTCAAAATGTCATTTGGGAGCCAATGCAAGTGTTGGAATGATCAAATAATGAACCCAATTCAAACTTGAATTTTTCCCTCCAATAATCAAGTGATTTTCCAAAAAATTATGTGATGAGAATGCATGGCATGTGATGTATGTTTTGGATAGTATATGTCAAGACATGAAAAATGCAAAAAGAACCATTCCATTTGGCCCTTTGGTTTGAAAGTTATGCATGTTTGAAGTTCCATGTTCACTTGGCCATGATTGATCCATATCTCTTCAACCACACGTGAGAAATTCATGATCTTGGACTTTTTGGAAAGGGGAGAGAAAAATCTTCAACTTTCATGTTGGACAAAATTTCATTTGAAGCTTACTTGATGATGTAATCTTGAGGAGAAAACCTTTCCATTTTTGGCAATTTCAAATTACAGGTCACTTACTATTTTTGGAAAGTTTTGATCTGACCTCAAATCCTTCAATGTTGATGTTTGAAATGTCAAATGAGACTTGTATGGACATGAATGAGGCATCTCTAACCATCTCCCACCTCCAAATCCATGGTTGAATTGACAGTTGACTTTGGTTGACTTTCTAGGGTTTCAGGTGAACTGATCATTGACTGATGAGCTTTGAGCCTTCAATGCCTTGCCAAACCACTTCAAAATGATCCTTGAGCCACATGAACTCATTGCACCAACCCTAAGGCTTTGATCTCATGGAAAATGCACTTGCTTGCTTGCACAACTGAATCTCCTGACCAATCTTGACTGAGGACATGATGGACTATGCAATGAACAATGCAATGTTAATGACCTAAAATGAAAATGTATGTACAAATGGGAGGTGCAAATTTGAGGTGCTACAGATTGTATGTCAAGTTGTGTGGCTTCTGAATCTACTGCAGAATTTGAAGATCAAAGTAAACAAGCCTTTGAAGTTGATGATTGATAACAAGTCTGCAATTAATATTGCCAAGAACCCAGTGTTGCATGGGAGAAGCAAACATATTGAGACTAAATATCACTTTCTGAGAAATCAGATTCAGAATGGAGTGCTAGAAGTTGTGCACTGTAGCATCCAGAAGCAGCTGATAGATGTTCTGACGAATGGGATCAAGACTAATCCATTTCTTCGCTTTATGGATGAAGTTGATGTTGTTAGTTTTAGTTAAGTTGAATATGAATTAAGTGATGGTGTTATAATTAAGTTATTTTCAGTAACTTGTAAATAAAGTCTATTAAAAGGTATTTTAGTATTTTCTCTTAAGTCTCATTTGTATTTAAACAAGTGAATGGTGTGAACATTTATCATCATTTTACGGTATGTGTAACAATGTATATGTGTAATTTATAACCGTTTTAGAATAGTGAAAATTTATTATTTTTCTCTCTTCTTTCTCTTATTTTCATTATTGATCCGTATCACCTTATGTACCAAACAGATACTATTATATTTTTGAAAGACACGACAGTGATGTTGAGTCTATATAGACCACTACAATCCTATTTAATGTGTCATGTTCGTAAAAACTAATGACTAACCCACTCCATCTCCATCTTTTATCATATATAATATTAAATATTCCATCATTCTCTAATAAGATGAAGATGTGATTGAAAGAAAAGGATACTATAAACAAAAATAAATCTTAAATAAATATTCGATATATAATATTCAAATACCATTGTTATGTTATGAATGAATAAATAATTGTTAAGAGATAATTCACAATAAAGGATCTAGTTAACGTATTTTTACCCACATGACTACAAAATGTTTATCACATCACATTGCCAACCTCCACTAAAAACCAATTCTATTTTTGTATTTGTCCCTAGAGAGAGGACTTTTCATTTTTCTTGTTCACGTGATTACATTACTCTTAGCTTCTTTTCTATGATGTTGATTTTTTTTACAAGGCAAGTGCTCCTGCAAGTTGATTAAATCTTGAATAGGAGACAAAATGTTTAATCTCTTAATTTGACTAGCGAAATAAGAAATCAAAGATACTTGGAATCCATAGGCGCTATGAACCCCATTATATACTTTTATAAAGTTGAACATTCAGGTAACTAGTTGATTTGTAGGGTATCATTATCATGTGGAGGTCGGCAAAAAAAACTATTCATGTATCGAACTACATGGAATTTCATTAAATGAATTATATTTTGTCAATTTGCAAATGGATTATTCTATATTAAAAAAATATAATCAGAAAATACTCATAAAATTTCTTTAAAAAATTTCAATTGCAATGACATTTATATTTCTAGTGTGTTTTAATAGGTTTTTCTAGATCATCTATCGATATCGGGATAAGATTTCTTATCAGAAACTAAGCGTCGGATCTGACAAAATATAATTTTTAATTATGTTATTTTGTTTGATCTTTTGTTCTACCGAATATGTTGTTGTATGACATGATTATTTTTACTATTCATATTCATAGATGTTGTAAATTATTAACAATTAATGATCTTGAGTGTGTTCCAAAACGACAAGAAAATATTGGAGTGGATATTAATTTTTGAATTCAGAAGGTTTGAATTCAGAAAAAGACAATACTTGTAAAGTGTTGCAATAAGTTTGAATTCAAAAATAGGCAATACTTCGTGGAGTGTTGCAGAATGAAAGTATGCAACTCTTAAAGAATATTGTAATATGCGAAACAATATATTTTTTTATAAAAGTACGTAACTTTGGACAAAAACCTATAACTTTTGGTTAAAAAAAGTTGTTTCACCAATGATCGCAACCTCGTGAAACAACATCAACATTGTCTATAAATACTTCATTTTGGATTCAGAAAAACACAATAAAAACATACACCCTCTTCAGTCAAATTTCATATACTCTTACCTATATTTGAGTTTTCATCGATTTTGTGCAAACTCGAGTATAAACTGAATTATCCTGGGTAATCATGCGTTCCAACTCTAAGACATTTGAGAGTGCTTGAAATACTTATAACAAAAGTGATTCCGTTCATGATTCTAGTCTCGGTCCATTCGATTTAAATTAATTTTTTTTAACAATCTTATAAGTATTTGTATAATGACAACCGAGACTTCCGTTTCAAGAATCAAAAGATAAGTTATTACGTTGTCGACATATTTTAAACACAAGAATAATTTATCATAAATCCAGATACGTTTTATTACTTTTCTTTTAGAATATTATGAAAGTTATTATATCAAGATTTTAAATTAAATATTATTAATAATTAATATCAAAGCATAATTATCGATATTAATATATTTATATAATAGAATTTTGATTTAAAATAAAGTATATTGTGATGTCCATTTGTTTCATTTTGGAATGAGTAAAATAGTGAAAGATAAATTTTAAATCATATAAACCAACCATTTCAATTAAAGTGACATTTGCATTTCATATATATATATATATATATATATATATATATATATATATATATATATATATATATATATATATATATATATATATATATATATATATTGTTTATTGAATTGTATATTAAAGGGGAAGAAGAATTTTTTATTCTTGGAGATTATCTAAAAATATCTTTTATTCAAAAGTATCATTTTGTTGTAACGTGATCACCAAGTGTGTGACGACAATTATTTATAAATAGAAAATGGTGTGCTTTCTAAGTGTATGTGATAATCATTATAGTGTTGGTGATTATTAGATAAAGGTCCTTTGAATTGGTTTGATTCAAAGTCCACCACAGTTTTTGGTGTATTTGTGAAATTAAGGAAGCAGTAGCTTCAAAAGACTCAATTTTTTGGAAGGATGCTATCCAAGACAAAATGGATTTGATAATGTCAAATCATACTTGATAATTTGTCGATCTACCTAAAAGATCAAGACCTATTGGATGCAAGTGGGTGTTTAGAAGGAAGTATCACAGTGATGATACACTAAACACCTACACGTCTAGATTAATGATCAAGGATTTTAGAAAAAATGAAGGTGTTGATTATTTAGACACATATGCGTTAGTAGCAAGCACGACGAAAATTAGAGTATCGTTTGCATTAGCTTTATTGGATGACCTTATAGTTAATCAAATAGATGTCAAAATAATATTTCTAAATAGAGATCTCGGTGAGGAGATTTATATGGAGCAATTGGAAGGTTATGTACTTCCTAGTAATGAACAAAAGGTATGCAAGCTTATTAAATCATTTTATAGATTAAAACAAGCACCGACACACTGACATTAAAAGTTCAACTTTGTCATTGCAAGATTCAACAATTAATGGGGAAACACACAACTTAAGGGGATACTTTTCAATCATTACCAAAACGCGAATTCAAAGAGTTTGTCATCATCAAAAAAAGGGGAAATTGTGAGGAATATATCTTATATCTAGTTCAATTTTGATGAAAACAAAGATTATCAAAGAAGAAAATGATCAAAAGTGTCATACACATCAATGATGAAGTTGATCAAGAAGTTTTAACATATAAATTATAGTGAAGATTTGAGACAAGTGAAGATAAATAAGGTGCTCATTGCAATTTATACTATACTACTTTAAATTGCTCAAAGTTTCATCGCTCACTTCATCTAAAAACCTTCTTGTGTCATCATGCATGATTATCTAAAAACATTCTTCATCTAATTCTTTTTACATGTGTCTGTACACAAAGTTGTGTGAGAATATTGTGATATTAATTTGTCTCCATGTTGATTATATGATTGATCATTAGCAACGAGATGAATAAAATTTTAGAAACAAAGAGACTTCTAACTTCCACAGTCAAGATGAATGATCTTGGACTAGTTAACACACTTTTGGGGATCAAAGTAAAGCGAAATAGTGAGGATTATGAACTTAGTCAAACATATTATATTGAGAAAGTACTTGAGAAGTTCGAACACTTACATTTCAAGAAAGTGATTACTCCATTTGATCCTAGTGTCAAACTTCAAAAGAATGATGGGAAAGTTGTGGCTCAATTGGAATATGTAAGTCCATGCAATGTCCTAGACCTGACATAGCATTTACAATTAGTAAAATAAGTAGATTTTACTAGAAATCCAAATGGTGAACACTGGAAGGCCATCATTAGGAATTTTGGCTATCTTATAAAAACCAAAATCTTGGTATCCATTATGATAGATTTCTTGCCATATTAGAAGGATATACCGATGTGAGTTTGATATCAAGTGTTGAATATCATAAATATGCATTTATGTGGATATTCACACTAGCCGGGGTATAATTTCTTGGAAGAGCAAGAAACAAATGTGGATCACTCTCTCAATCATAGAATCATAGTTTGAGGCTCTTGCTTCCGCTGGTGAAGGAGCTGAATGGTTGAGGGACCTTCTGTTGGAAGTCTCATTAGTTAAATACAATATTTCAAAGGTGTTGATATATTGCAATAGTATAGCCACTTTACTTAGAGCATACAAAAAATGTATAACAGAAAGTCTAGGCAAGTAGGATTTAGACATTCTTTCGTGAGAAAATTGATTAAGGATGTAATCATTTTATTCATATATATACAATCAAATTATAATTTGGCTGATCCATTTACTAAGCCACTGGCCAGAGACTTAGTAAAGACAACCTCTAAAGGTATGGGATTGAAACTCCTTGAGCCATAGCTCCAACAACGGCTGCAACTCAATCTTACATTAACAGAATATTAACCTTAAGATTCAATGGGTAACAACAAGTCATTAATTTGAATGTTTGTCGGGCCTTTGATAATAATGTAGACTATTTTAAATTGAGGGTTGAGTTTTTTCAAACTCTTAATGAAGTCCAATACTGAGAATACGTATCTCATAGAAAGTGATACAATATGAACTTCACCTATATAAATTTCGAGACGGTGTCGTCTCAAAGGTAGAGTTGGAGTTTCTTTCACGAAAAATTCATGAAACAGAAAAACACATGGCCGTAAATAAATGCTAGGCGAGATATGTAGCGGAAAACCCCTTAAAGATTGTGTGTAAGGTAGGCGGTCTAATCATATGGATTAATGGTTTATAAATATTTCTACCTAACATTGCGATTAGACTTTGTGTTGTCCTCACTAAGGTTACGTTTTAAATTGAAAGATACCTAACTGTATTAACATTCTTTATTTCTCTTTTTCTGGAAATGATATTGTCATTATAAGAAACAAGTGAGGGATTTTTGTAAATTATTAACAATTAATAATCTTGACTGTGTTCCAAAATGACAAGAAAATATTGAAGTGAAAATTAATTTTTAAATTCAGAAATAGGCAACACTTATGAAGTGTTGCAGTAGGTTTGAACTCAGAAATAGGCAACACTTGTAAAGTGTTGCAGTAGATTTGAATTCGGAAATAGACAACACTTCGTGAAGTGTTGCAGAATCAAAGTATGCAACTCTTGAAGAATGTTGTAGTAGGAGAAACAATATAACTTTTTATAAAAGTACATAACTTTTTACAAAAGCTTGTAACTCTTTGTAAAAGGAAGTTGTTTCACCAAGGGTCTCAACCTTGTGAAACAACACCAATATGGCCTATAAATACTTCATTCCGGATTCAAAAAAACACAATAAAAACATACATCTTCTTCACTAGAATTCCAGTTACTCTTCCCTACATTCGAATTTTCATCGGTCTTGTGCAAACTCAAGTATAAGTTGAATTATCCTGTGTATTCCTGCGTTCCAATTCTAAGACATTTGAGAGTGGTTGAAATAATTATAAGGAAAGTGATTTAGTTCAATTCCAATATTTCAATGACCTTTATATTTCTCGTAGGTTTTTAGGAGGTTTTTCTAGATCACCGGTCGATATCGAGATAAGATTTCTTTGTCAAAAATCAAGCGTTGGATCTGACAAAATATGATTTCTAATTATGTTGTTTTGTTTGCTCTTTTGTTCTATTGAATATGTTGTCATATGACATGATTCTTTTTAATAATCACACTAATAGATACATTCATCTTACCTAATTCAAAGATTGATATATTATTACTACTATGTATTGAAATAAAGAATGTGCGAGATGTAGCAGATGAGTGTAACACCTCAAATTAATTAAAATGTTTTTTTCTTGGTATTTACGATTCTATCTTATTTTATGATTTTACATTCTTATTAATATTATTATTGTGGTTTTAATTTTATCATCATCATTATTATTATTATTATTATTATTATTATTATTATTATTATGAATTATTATGAATTAATTATTAAACTTGAAAATTGAAGAGTTAATGGAAAAATGAAGAGTTAGTGGAGAATGAATAGAAGTAAATGGAATTAAAAATAAAAATCAGAATTTTAATTAGAAAATAAAAAAAAGAGAGAGAGAGAGAGAGAGAGAGAGAGAGAGAGAGAGAGAGAGAGAGAGAGAGAGAAGGAAGATAAAAGGAGATATGTAACATTTCGAGGAGAAAAATCCTAATTCTCTAAAACACCCTTCTTTTACTCCAAAAATCTGCAAGAGAGCCTCAATAAACCAAGAGGATATCATTAGAGATGAGCAAGGAAGGATTTCACCATTGTTAAGAGTTTCACAAAGAACTCTGCACTAACGAGGTAAGGGGTGAGGATTTCTTTATAATTATGGTATTTTTGCATTTACAGTAGTAGTGTTAAGCATGAAGTTTAAATGTAGTTGGTACAGTTACTTGCGAAGCAAGTTAACTTCACCATTGATGTAATCTTTATTTTTGTAAATCATAACTAACCTACATTAGTTAGTTGGGAGTTTGTTGAGAGTTAGTTAGTGAGAATAACTAATTATAGAGGATATAAGTAGCATGAGTTTGATCATTGTAAACTTGATTTGTTTTAATTCATTTCACTATTATACAATGCAAACTATTGTTTCTATTTGAATGGTGTTCATGATTTAACTTTCACATGGTATCATCCACTTGTGGCTACGATTTCACCCTGTTACTGTATATTACTCACAAATCTCAATTTGTTTTTTGTTTACTCCATTGATCGTTATCCAATTTCTTTTTCTTTCTTTCTTTTTCTTCAACAGTGTCAGTTGAGAGTTCTTCGAGCACCATTAATGGTCATGCTCCATTGCATCAACACAATGACTCTTCAAATCCAAATATAGGTTATCAAAATTATACCCTTAATCCTTACTGCATGCATCCTAATGATAATCCAGATCTTGTGTTAGTTACTCCACTGTTGAATGCTGGAAATTATCATTCATGGTCCATATCCATGACGATGACTTTACGATACAAGAACAAGCCCCACTAAATCAATGGTGCTTTACCAAGACCATCAGCTGAAGATCGTGACTCTAATGCTTGGGATCAATGTATCATGATAATCATGACATGGTTGAACAATTGAGTGGATCCTGAAATCTATCAAAGTATCTTATGGATGAAAACTGCTTCTAGCATATGGAATAAATTGATAGATCAATTTTATCATGGTGATGTATTCATAATTTCATATATTCAAGAAGATATTTTTACTCTAAAGCAAGTTGATTTTTCTAACTCTTCTTATTACACCAAATTGAAAATATTGTCGCAAGAATTTGACAATTTTCATCCAATTCCTGCATGTGATTGTGATAACTCGTGTTTAGCTATTGATATAATTTGTAGTTAAAAGGAATCTGATCAAGATAACAGATTCTTGAAAGGATCGAATGACCAATATTCAACAGTTAGATATCAGATCATGTTCCCAAGATAACGTTCAGGACTCTTTATGTTCATTATGAGTATTCGGTTATGCCTTTCGGTGTGACTAATGCGCCTGAAGTGTTCATGGAACATATGACCAGGATTTCAATCCCTATTTAGATTAGTTTCTCATAGTGTTTATAGATGATATTTTGGTATATTCTAAGTTGGAAGAAGAGCATCCAGAGCATCTGAGAATAGTACTGCAATCCTTGAAAGACAAGAAGCAGTACGCTAGGTTGTCGAAGTGCGAGTTTTGGTTGAAAGAAGTTAGTTTCCTAGGACATGTAATTTCTAGTAATTGAATAGAAGTGGACCCATCTAAGGTAGATGTGGTATTGTAATAGGAAACGCCTAAGTCGGTAACTAATAATAGGAGTTTTATGGGTTTGGACGGTTATTATAAAAGATTTGTAGAAGGATTCTCAAGGTTAGCACTGCCTTTAACAAAGTTAACTCGGAAGAGCCAAGATTTTGTGTGGGATGCTCAATGTGAAGCGAGTTTTCAAGATCTTAAGAAGAGATTGAGATCACGTCAATCTTAATTTTTCCAAGTCTGAGCGAATCTTTTGTGGTGTATTATGATACATCTAAGTTGGACCTAGGTGATGTGCCTTTGCAGAAAGCCCAAGTTCTAGCTTATGATTCTAGACAACTTAAGACTCGTGAAAAGAATTATCTACCCATAATTTGAAGTAGCAGTAGTGGTTTTTGTGCTTAAGATTTGGAGGCATTATCTTTATAGACCGAGATTTGAAGTTTTTAGTAATCATAAGAGTTTAAACTTTCTGTTCGATCAGAAGGAATTGAACATGAGGCACATGATATGGATGGAATTCTTAAGGGATTATGATTTTGAATTGAGTTATCAACTAGGTAAGCCTAATGTAGTCACATATGCTTTGAGTAGGAAGTTGTTGCATATATCTGCTTTGATGGTTAAGGAAATGGGATTAATCAAGAAAGTTAGAGATCTAAGTTTGATGTGTGAGCTAACACCGAATAATGTGAAATTGGGTATGTTGAAGGTAACCGACAATGTGTTAGAAGAGATTAAAGAAGGCCGGAAATATGATTTACATTTATTGGATAAGTTGACAATGATAAGTCCAGAAAAATAAGAGGATTTTAAAGTAGGTGACAATGAGATTATGAGATTTTGGGATAGGATTTGTGTGTCTGATATATCAATACGTACGAAGATGATTTCGGAAGAAGGTCATTAGTGTGGTTCAAATATTCATCTAGGAGCTACAAAGATGTATCAAGACCTTAAAAGAATATTTTGATGGCCATGCTTAAAGAAGAATGTTTCAGAACTTGTGTATTCTTGCTTAGTTTATCAGGAGTTGAAGATAGAACATTAAAGTAGCACAGTTGTAGCGTGACTTGGGGGATAGAAAACCAAATGAATGAGTCTTATACAAAGTTGTTCGATTCCAGTAAATTTTCGAGGGCAAAAATTCAATAAATGAGAGAGAGAGAGTTGTAATACCCCAAGTTAATTAAAATATTATTTTATTGTTATTTAGAGTTTTATCGTATTTTATGATTTTATAAACCTTATTATTGTTATTAGTATTATTATTTTGGATGTTATTTTATCATTTGAATTATTATTATTATTATTATTATTATTATTATTAACAATATGAATTGTTAGGAACTAATTATTAAATTAGAAAATTGGAGAGTTAATGGATAAATGAAGAGTTAGTCAAGAATTAATAGGAATAAAGAGAATTAAAAATGAAAATCATAATTTTAATTAGAAAATAAAAAAGGAGATTGAGAAGAGAGAGAAGGAAGAAAAAAAAGGAGATTCGTAACATTTTGAGTAGAAAATTCGAGTTCTCCAAAACACTATTCTCTTACTCTAAAAATTAGCAAGAGAGTCTCAATTCACGAAGAGGATATCATTAGAGATTGAGTAAGGAATGATCAACATTGTTAAGAGTTTCGCGAAGAAGTCTGCACAAACAAGGTAAAGGGGGAGATTGATTTATAATTATGGTATTTTAGCATTTAACATTTTAGCATTTCTATGTGAAAATTCTCATGAGATGATGATTCATAGACCATAAACTATTAATCTCTTTTATCACCAATTGTTTAGTTAAATTGCAAAATTTGATGTTATTTTCCCATGATTCAATTGTTTTAATATTGTTATCATGTATTGATTAAATAATGATACATTATGGTGAATTGGTGATGTTTAATTGTTGTTTAGATTATGTCATGATGTATGATATTATGTGATTACGAACCTAAGATGATTATTATATTTCAATTGAGTTTCTGTTATTACACTCTATCTGTAACCCGTTACCACCCTTAAAACGGGTTAAATTATGAGGCAAAACCGGATTGTAACCGGTTACATATTTTGTGTAACCAGTTACACACCTTAAAACCATCATAAAATGAGTTTCGTAATTCCGATTGAGACATTGTCGAATGTGTTGGAAAGACATTTAAAGGATCTATCCAATGAAGAATTAAAATGGTACTTGTATGTCATATTTCTATTAAAATGTTTGAATCTCCCACACAATCCTTCTAGTGCATGTGATAACACTTATTAAATAATGAATATTGTTGACTATGTGATACTTGGTAAAGTCATTCAAAAACCTATCTTATGGTAAATGATTCGTGATAATTATATGTATGAACAATGTTTCTAATAGTTAATAATTGTCTGGAGTAGCAATTATATAGAATTAATGAGGAATACTTAAGATGAAAATTTTGCAGCCTGCTATTAGTATACCCACTTAGTCATTTGCCTATAACTTTAGTTGTAGAAATCTTTTAGGAGTAAAATTAAAATTGTTAGAAACTAGACAAGATTTAGCACGAGATAGACTTTAATTTGGATCATTTTAGTTGTGGAAAAGTTGAGAAAGCAGAAATGCAAGTTCAACTATTGTCTTGAAATTGTAAGGCACAATCATTCAACATATTGTTATTATTTTAGATACAACATTCTACATAAGTCCTTTCATATTGAACCTCATATCATAAGAAAATAGACAAAATTACATACATATTAGACCTAATAAGTGTCCAATTTCATTAAGTACAGTTGGAGGAATACTAATTACGAGTTGACCAAAATATTCAACCTTGTTTCTACACCAATCCATATTGTTTGCCTAAACTATACCAATTGGGACCTTAAGTACTAAAAAAAGGTATTAAAATATACATTCTAAGATTTCCAAAACATCTCCGTTCACTTGATTCCGACTTTGTTTGATATTTTAAATAATTATTTGAATTTGAGGTATGACTAGTAGAAAACATGACTTTTGTGTGTTTTGATAATAATGTTATTGCATAAGGTGAATGACCAAAGGTGTGTTAGGTGAAGTCTTCGTTGTGTTTAAATTTATGTTACATGTCTGTTTTTATCCATATTATGTTGTGTTTGTGAAATTACATAGTTTTAACATGGCATTTCTATGGTTTCACGATGTTTAGGGGGGAGAATGATGTTGTGGAGTAGATTAATTGTACAAAGTGGTGTAATGTTTAGGATGAAACTACAATGTTTTGATAAAATACTTGTGGTGAACTAAGTTGTAAATGTTTTGGGACACATGTCCAATGTTTTGATGAAATGTTTGTTATGAACTAAATTGTGAATAATGAATGATGGTGTGATTACCCTCAGGACTTAAGTCCGGTGTTGGTAAAGAAAAGTGAAGCTCTAATTTGGCGATTATGTTGGAGGTTTGATAAGAACCAGTGTTTCATTATATTGAAGGTACGATAAGAATCAATGTTGAATTAGGTTGAAGGTTTGATAACAACAAATGTTAAATTATGTTGGAGGTTCGATAAGAACCGTGTATTAATTATGGTTTGGAGATTTGGAGGGAAATTGTGTTTTTTTTCATGCATCATATATATCGGAGTAGGTATCGTCTAGCAAGAGTGTGTAGTATGACGTATCTCACATGTACTCCTAGACATTACATTTCTACAAACGTCTAGGAAAGTGTAGTGGTATGGACGTAACTCATATGTACTCCTAGATAATTATAGTTTATCGAAGGGTGTTGTGGTTCGTATGTAGCTTGCATGTCTACGGACGTCTAGGAGAGTGTTGTACTGCGAGACGCGGCTCATCTACCCTCATAAATTGTTAGAACTCAGGAAAATAAGATATGAGTTAAGTAATGGTACCACATGCATAGGAGTATAGGATAAGTGCATTTCATAAGCATTTATGTATGTACTATGTAATGTTGTTTGATTATATGTAATGTTGGTGTGAATTTGTAGTAAATTCAAATTTTAATAATAAATCATTATATAGGTTGTTTTTGTTGGATCTGTTCATAACCTTATGATTTTTATTTATATAAAAATCAAGAACAGAACTCTAAATTAATCCCTATAAGTCAAATAGGCCATCAACTCATATCTCTTAAATCCATACAAGAATTCAATTAGAGAATAAAAGCGGAAGTATACCTGAGTTTTTCATTTAAATCGATGAAGGTTTATAGAGTTCCTTAGGGTTCCTTGAATCTCTTATGATGGGGATGAAGAGAGAATCTTGATAAACCATATTTTTTCAATCGCTCTACAAATGTGGATCATAACTCATATAAATAATCATAGGGTTATTTATTAGTTTTCAATATTCTAATTTGGACCTTCATCAAATTATATATTGACTTATGTATCTAAACAATAACCTTTCATGACATATATGCCCCTAGCCATAGACTTAATATCAATTAGACCACTTTAGTTTTGGCTAACTAAATAATAGCCTTAACACATGTAATATTACACTTGTGACCCAAAATTCTAACAATCTCCCACTAGTCACATATGTAATTTTCACATGTGTTAGACTTTATGAGCTCAAATTTTGTCATTATATTCTTTAAGCATATTCAAATTATCTCATCTATTAGTCATACCAGTATACATAATCAAAGTAATTTTTATTATATCAATCATAATTAAACCCATCAATGATCATTAATAATGACACAACTAAATGACATATATTCATCATGAAATGTGTATCATGAAAATCATATGAAGTTATTCTATACATGTCAATTTTTAACTGGTCCTACTTTACTTTAGTGTGATTATTCAATAACCTTATTGTTCAAGTATAAATAGTTGAATGTCAAAATTTATAAAACAAAATATTCAAAACACGAGTATGCATACATAATACAAAACATAGAACATAAAATTAAAAAATGACTAACTTCCACTAAACTAAAGATTCCTCAAGTTGTAATACATAATACAAAACATATAACATAAAATACGACAAGGCTTTCAATGCAACTACTGATACTGCTAACACTGATGGGATTTTTAGAAATCACATGGGTGATTTCATTTTGGGTTTCGCTGAGAATATTACCCATAAATCCTTTTTTTTCCAGAGGTTTCAGCAGTCATTAAGTGCTTGGATTAAGTTTTAGATTGAAGCAAATTGTTTAATGGTCGTTAAAGCTTCTACCAACCCTCTTTTGAGCCATTGGAGGCTTAGAAACAACTGGAAAATATGTTTAGATAAATTTAGCAACACTAACATCGCTATAACCTGCATTTATGGAGAAGAAAATTCTTGCGACGACTTCCTTGTAAATATAGCTCTTAGCACAAATTCCCTCATAGTTTTTGTTTCCATCCCTATAGGAATTAGGAATGATTTTGTAAAGAATATGTTAGACATACATTTTAGGGTTAAATATGTTTTTAGATCCTCTAAATATCTAAATTTCATTTTTAGTCTCTCATCAAATTTTCTTCAAAGAATGATCCTCTTAATATTCTCCATCCAAACTTTTGGTTCCTCCTACTAACGTTCGTTAACAGAGTTGGCGTGACATTGACATGTGGCAAGGCCAGTGTGGCAAAGATGCTGACATCGATGTCGCATGGAATTTTGTCTCCATTTTATATTATTTATAAAAATTACTTTATATCAACGAATATTCCGTTTCTAAATTTGTTGCTAATATTAACATCATACAGAAACCCATAAACTGTAGGTAATTCAAACACATCATTCTTATGACTAGATTTCATTTTCTTTCATAATTTTTTTCAATAAAAGTTTATCAAATTATAAAGATATCTCCCACAAAAATTTAAATTCTTTTGACTTAATATGAATTAAATATTTTTTTTTTGCGAGCTAATTTTCTATGAAACAAAAACAAGAAAAATATTAGCATATGATTGAGTTTTAAGCTATTATTTTGCAAACACTTATCTCATAACATATATAAAATATTTTCAAATTTTCATTGCATTCCAAATAAGTCTCAACTAATTTTGATTTTTTGATCGAAACACATGTATGTGTTTCGATCGGAAAATCAAAATAAATCGAGACTTATTTGACATGTCATGAAACTTTGATGTCATTTTTATGTGTTATTATGTAATTCCTTGCAAAATATTAGCTCAAAATTGAATCATATGTTAATGTTGCATTGTTTCCGTTTCATGGAAAATTGACGCTTAAAAAATTCTTATTCCATTAATTTAATGTCAAAAAAATCAATTTTTATGGGAGAGATCCTTATAATTTGGTATACTAACGTGAAAAAAAAATTAAAGTATTCCAGCCTTTTTACTGTCAATAGGGTTAGATTTCTCATTTTGCCATTTGAAAAACACACATTTATATGTGTTTCGACGAAAAAATCAAAATTTATTCGAAATGCCATGAAAATATGGCAGGTCCTTTTTATGTGTTATGATATAATTCCCTACAAATATTATGTGAAAATTCAGTCATATGCCAACATTTTCCTTGTTATCTTTTCATGGAAAATCGGCGCTTAAAAAATTCATATCGAATCAAAAAAATTTAAATTTTTGTGAAAGAGATCTTTATAATGTGATAAACTTTCATACAAAAAATCATGAAAAAACAAAGTCAATGTCACAAGAATGATGTTTTTGGATTAGCTTGGGATTGTTTGCGGATTAGCTACAAATTATCTACGATTTCTGGGTTTCTGTACAATATTCATGTTAACGATGGATTTAACGATGGAATATCTATCACTATAAATTAAATGTTATATAAATAATATGAAAATGAGGACAAAATCCCACATGACATCCATGTTAGCATCTTTGTCACGTTGAAATTGTCGCGTGACAATGTCACATCAGCTCTGTTAACAAGCATTAGAAAGAGTGATATAAAATATGGATGAAAAATATTATGAGAATCATTTAAAAAAATATATTTTTTAAGGATTAAAACTGAATGAGGATATTTATTAGGATCCCATATATATATATATATATATATATATATATATATATATATATATATATATATATATATATATATATATATATATATATATATATATATATATATATATATATATATATATATATATATATATATATATATATATAACCTTAGATTTTTCTTACTGTATCCTTTGGCCTCACTTTTATATTTATTTTATTAGATCTTATTCAAGAAAAAAATGTATTTAGACTTAATATCAAATATATTAATTATATAATAAATTTATTTTTTAATTATAATTAACTAATATGATGTATTTTTAATTAATTAATAAATTTAAAAATTAAGCATTTTAATTAATATTAATATGAAAAATAAACTTTTATAACAATAGTTGAAAATTAACGTTATCTACATATGTAACTAAAAATGATCCAAATAATAAAATTTTATAAATATTAAAATCAAAATTTTATTTCATGCCTAAAATATTTCCAAATATATTTCTTTAAATATACTTGAATCCATATATGTAAGAGATTAAACTAGTCAAATAAAAGTATTAAACCACACAATACTTATCTTATCCTCGTCACTTGATACGAAAAAGTTTGTCTATAAAAGGCCAACACACACATAAACTCAAACACACCAAAACTATCATCGCATAGACATAACACTAAGCTTTCTAGCTTCAAAAAAATGGCTTCCATCAATGTTTTATCATTCATGATACCACTTGTTCTACTCATAGCATTTTCATCAATCACAAATGTTGAAGGAGCACGTAACCTTCTAAACATACATCAAGTTTCTAAAGTTGATTTGCCAACACTTCCTACTCTTCCAACAATAGCTACTCTACCTACTTTGCCTACTCTTCCAACAGTAGCTACTCTACCTACATTGCCAACACTTCCATTGCCTACTATTCCAAGTGTGCCTAAGCCATAAGTACCGAAAAGATGTATTATGGAGTATATTCTAAGTATTGAATGTGTTTGTTAAATGTTATTTAAGGTATTTTGATGGTGTTTCTGTTGGGGTTTATTTGTACTTTAAGATTATATGTATTATGTTGTGTTCACGAATAATTTCATGTGTATCTTTTTCCCATCATGCAAAGACCATGGAGGAATTATGTTGTACTAGCATGAAATTGTCATAATAACTTGTATTTGTGCAAGAGTGAATGTTTATTTTCGATTTTCAAATTATCACATAAATTGGATAATTAATGTAATAACGATCTTAAGAAGTTTATGAAATCTATGTACTATATTATTACTATTAAATGTGTTTGTTCAATTCTTAGATTGCTTGGCTGTCTTTTTATTACTACAGTATATTGTTGTTTGTGATTTGTATCATTGATTAGTGTGGCCTAAATATTTTCATGTATATGTTTTCCATCATCTAAAGACTATGGAGGAATTATGTGGTATGAAATTGTCATCATGACTTGTATTTTTCTAAGAGTGAATGTTTATTTTGGCTTTTAAATTGAGGAGATGCAAAAATCAACCTGTTAACACATTTATTTGTGTGTAAATCAATTGTTGATTCTTTAACACAAAACGTGTAAAATGGGCAAACAATTCTAACGACTAGTGGCTATTCAACATTTCATTCTCATAAATCCAATCCATAGAGGACATGATATATACACGTTAAATAATATGTGACACATACACGGTTACATCGCTATTTAATGTGTCATGATCATGATATCTAACAACAAAATATTAAAAAAAAATTAAATAACCATTTTTCTAAAATTAAATATCAAAATAATTAATATTTCAAATTATTTATCAAACTGACAATGTTTCAGGTAAACGATAAGAGAAGTAGTCAATCATGTTGACGCATGCATTGCTATATTACACATAGACACCATTATAGTTGGTGCATGCATGTATGTGTCGTCATTACAAGTGGTGCATGCATGCATCCACTAGAAGCATGTGTCACATGCAATACTTACTGTTTTATTTTTATTTTTTATTTTATTTTATTAATTTTAATTTTAAAAAGTTGAAATAAGAAGAAAATTCAAACTAATTTATACTATTATTTCATAAAACTTAATTACACAATAATTGAATAAAAAGTCAATTGATATTTTAAATAATTATTTGAATTTGAGGTATGACTAGTAGAAAACATGACTTTTGTGTGTTTTGATAATAATGTTATTGCATAAGGTGAATGACCAAAGGTGTGTTAGGTGAAGTCTTCGTTGTGTTTAAATTCATGTTACATGTCTGTTTTTATCCATATTATGTTGTGTTTGTGAAATTACATAATTTTAACATGGCATTTCTATGGTTTCACGATGTTTCGGGGGGAGAATGATGTTGTGGAGTAGATTAATTGTACAAAGTGGTGTAATGTTTAGGATGAAACTACAATGTTTTGATAAAATACTTGTGGTGAACTAAGTTGTAAATGTTTTGGGACACATGTCCAATGTTTTTATGAAAAGTTTGTTATGAACTAAGTTGTGAATAATGAATGATGGTGTGATTACCCTCAGGACTTAAGTCCGGTGTTGGTAAAGAAAAGTGAAGCTCTAATTTGGCGATTATGTTGGAGGTTTGATAAGAACCAGTGTTTCATTATATTGAAGGTACGATAAGAATCAATGTTAAATTAGGTTGAAGGTTTGATAAGAACAAATGTTAAATTATGTTGGAGGTTCGATAAGAACCGTGTATTAATTATGGTTTGGAGATTTGGAGGGAAATTGTGTTTTTTTTCATGCATCATATATATCGGAGTAGGTATCGTCTAGCAAGAGTGTGTAGTATGACGTATCTCGCATGTACTCCTAGACATTACATTTCTACAAACGTCTAGGAAAGTGTAGTGGTATGGACGTAGCTCATATGTACTCCTAGAATTATAGTTTATCGAAGGGTGTTGTGGTTCGTATGTAGCTTGCATGTCTACGGACGTCTAGGAGAGTGTTGTACTGCGAGACGCGGCTCATCTACCCTCATAAATTGTTAGAACTCAGGAAAATAAGATATGAGTTAAGTAATGGTACCACATGCATAGGAGTATAGGATAAGTGCATTTCATAAGCATTTATGTATGTACTATGTAATGTTGTATGATTATATGTAATGTTGGTGTGAATTTGTAGTAAATTCAAATTTTAATAATAAATCATTATATAGGTTGTTTTTGTTGGATCTGTTCATAACCTTATGATTTTTATTTATATAAAAATCAAGAACAGAACTCTAAATTAATCCCTATAAGTCAAATAGGCCATCAACTCATATCTCTTAAATCCATACAAGAATTCAATTAGAGAATGAAAGCGGAAGTATACCTGAGTTTTTCATTTAAATCGATGAAGGTTTACAGGTATATTATCTTTCAATTTATAGAGTTTCTTAGGGTTCCTTGAATCTCTTATGATGGGGATGAAGAGAGAATCTTGATAAACCATATTTTTTCAATCGCTCTACAAATGTGGATCATAACTCATATAAATAATCATAGGGTTATTTATTAGTTTTCAATATTCTAATTTGGACCTTCATCAAATTATATATTGACTTATGTATCTAAACAATAACCTTTCATGACATATATGCCCCTAGTCATAGACTTAATATCAATTAGACCACTTTAGTTTTGGCTAACTAAATAATAGCCTTAACACATGTAATATTACACTTGTGACCCAAAATTCTAACAATCTCCCACTAGTCACATATGTAATTTTCACATGTGTTAGACTTTATGAGCTCAAATTTTGTCATTATATTCTTTAAGCATATTCAAATTATCTCATCTATTAGTCATACCATTATACATAATCAAAGTAATTTTTATTATATCAATCATAATTAAACCCATCAATGATCACTAATAATGACATAACTAAATGACATATATTCATCATGAAATGTGTATCATGAAAATCATATGAAGTTATTCTATACATGTCAATTTTTAACTGGTCCTACTTTACTTTAGTGTGATTATTCAATAACCTTATTGTTCAAGTATAAATAGTTGAATGTCAAAATTTATAAAACAAAATATTCAAAACACGAGTATGCATACATAATACAAAACATAGAACATAAAATTAAAAAATGACTAACTTCCACTAAACTAAAGATTCCTCAAGTTGTAATACATAATACAAAACATATAACATAAAATACGACAAGACTTTCAATGCAACTACTGATACTGCTAATACTGATGGGATTTTTAGAAATCACAAGGGTGATTTCATTTTGGGTTTCGCTGAGAATATTACCCATAAATCCTTTTTTTTCCAGAGGTTTCAGCAGTCATTAAGTGCTTGGATTAAGTTTTGGATTGAAGCAAATTGTTTAATGGTCGTTAAAGCTTCTACCAACCCTCTTTTGAGCCATTGGAGGCTTAGAAACAATTGGAAAATATGTTTAGATAAATTTAGCAACACTAACATCGCTATAATCTGCATTTATAGAGAAGAAAATTCTTGCGACGACTTCCTTGTAAATATAGCTCTTATCACAAATTCCCTCATAGTTTTTGCTTCCATCCCTATAGGAATTAGGAATGATTTTGTAAAGAATATGTTAGACATACATTTTAGGGTTAAATATGTTTTTAGATCCTCTAAATATCTAAATTTCATTTTTAGTCTCTCATCAAATTTTCTTCAAAGAATGATCCTCCTAATATTCTCCATCCAAACTTTTGGTTCCTCCTACTAACGTTCGTTAACAGAGCTGGCGTGACATTGACATGTGGCAAGGCCAGTGTGGCAAAGATGCTGACATCGATGTCGCATGGAATTTTGTCTCCATTTTATATTATTTATAAAAATTACTTTATATCGACGAATATTCTGTTTCTAAATTTGTTGCTAATATTAACATCATACAGAAACCCATAAACGGTAGGTAATTCAAACACATCATTCTTATGACTAGACTTCATTTTCTTTCATAATTTTTTTCAATAAAAGTTTATCAAATTATAAAGATATCTCCCACAAAAATTTAAATTCTTTTGACTTAATATGAATTAAATATTAATTTTTTTGCGAGCTAATTTTCTATGAAACAAAAACAAGAAAAATATTAGCATATGATTGAGTTTTAAGCTATTATTTTGCAAAGACTTATCTCATAACATATATAAAATATTTTCGAACTTTCATTGCATTCCAAATAAGTCTCAACTAATTTTGATTTTTTGATCGAAATACATGTATGTGTTTCGATCGGAAAATCAAAATAAATCGAGACTTATTTGACATGTCATGAAACTTTGATGTCATTTTTATGTGTTATTATGTAATTCCTTGCAAAATATTAGCTCAAAATTGAATCATATGTTAATGTTGCATTGTTTCCGTTTCATGGAAAATTGGCGCTTAAAAAATTCTTATTCCATTAATTTAATGTCAAAAAAATCAATTTTTATGGGAGAGATCCTTATAATTTGGTATACTAACGTGAAAAAAAAAAATTAAAGTATTCCAGCCTTTTTACTGTCAATAGGGTTAGATTTCTCATTTTGCCATTTGAAAAACACACATTTATATGTGTTTCGACGAAAAAAATCAAAATTTATTCGAAATGCCATGAAAATATGGCAGGTCCTTTTTATGTGTTATGATATAATTCCCTACAAATATTATGTGAAAATTCAGTCATATGCCAACATTTTCCTTGTTATCTTTTCATGGAAAATCGGCGCTTAAAAAATTCATATCGAATCAAAAAAATTTAAATTTTTGTGAAAGAGATCTTTATAATGTGATAAACTTTCATACAAAAAATCATGAAAAAACAAAGTCAATGTCACAAGAATGATGTTTTTGGATTAGCTTGGGATTGTTTGCGGATTAGCTACAAATTATCTACGATTTCTGGGTTTCTGTACAATATTCATGTTAACGATGGATTTAACGATGGAATATCTATCACTATAAATTAAATGTTATATAAATAATATGAAAATGAGGACAAAATCCCACATGACATCCATGTTAGCATCTTTGTCACGTTGAAATTGTCGCGTGACAATGTCACATCAGCTCTGTTAACAAGCATTAGAAAGAGTGATATAAAATATGGATGAAAAATATTATGAGAATCATTTAAAAAAATATATTTTTTAAGGATTAAAACTGAATGAGGATATTTATTAGGATCCCATATATATATATATATATATATATATATATATATATATATATATATATATATATATATATATATATATATATATATATATATATATATATATATATATATATATATATATATATATAACCTTAGATTTTTCTTACTGTATCCTTTGGCCTCACTTTTATATTTATTTTATTAGATCTTATTCAAGAAAAAAATGTATTTAGACTTAATATCAAATATATTAATTATATAATAAATTTATTTTTTAATTATAATTAACTAATATGATGTATTTTTAATTAATTAATAAATTTAAAAATTAAGCATTTTAATTAATATTAATATGAAAAATAAACTTTTATAACAATAGTTGAAAATTAACGTTATCTACATATGTAACTAAAAATGATCCAAATAATAAAATTTTATAAATATTAAAATCAAAATTTTATTTCATGCCTAAAATATTTCCAAATATATTTCTTTAAATATACTTGAATCCATATATGTAAGAGATTAAACTAGTCAAATAAAAGTATTAAACCACACAATACTTATCTTATCCTCGTCACTTGATACGAAAAAGTTTGTCTATAAAAGGCCAACACACACATAAACTCAAACACACCAAAACTATCATCGCATAGACATAACACTAAGCTTTCTAGCTTCAAAAAAATGGCTTCCATCAATGTTTTATCATTCATGATACCACTTGTTCTACTCATAGCATTTTCATCAATCACAAATGTTGAAGGAGCACGTAACCTTCTAAACATACATCAAGTTTCTAAAGTTGATTTGCCAACACTTCCTACTCTTCCAACAATAGCTACTCTACCTACTTTGCCTACTCTTCCAACAGTAGCTACTCTACCTACATTGCCAACACTTCCATTGCCTACTATTCCAAGTGTGCCTAAGCCATAAGTACCGAAAAGATGTATTATGGAGTATATTCTAAGTATTGAATGTGTTTGTTAAATGTTATTTAAGGTATTTTGATGGTGTTTCTGTTGGGGTTTATTTGTACTTTAAGATTATATGTATTATGTTGTGTTCACGAATAATTTCATGTGTATCTTTTTCCCATCATGCAAAGACCATGGAGGAATTATGTTGTACTAGCATGAAATTGTCATAATAACTTGTATTTGTGCAAGAGTGAATGTTTATTTTCGATTTTCAAATTATCACATAAATTGGATAATTAATGTAATAACGATCTTAAGAAGTTTATGAAATCTATGTACTATATTATTACTATTAAATGTGTTTGTTCAATTCTTAGATTGCTTGGCTGTCTTTTTATTACTACAGTATATTGTTGTTTGTGATTTGTATCATTGATTAGTGTGGCCTAAATATTTTCATGTATATGTTTTCCATCATCTAAAGACTATGGAGGAATTATGTGGTATGAAATTGTCATCATGACTTGTATTTTTCTAAGAGTGAATGTTTATTTTGGCTTTTAAATTGAGGAGATGCAAAAATCAACCTGTTAACACATTTATTTGTGTGTAAATCAATTGTTGATTCTTTAACACAAAACGTGTAAAATGGGCAAACAATTCTAACGACTAGTGGCTATTCAACATTTCATTCTCATAAATCCAATCCATAGAGGACATGATATATACACGTTAAATAATATGTGACACATACACGGTTACATCGCTATTTAATGTGTCATGATCATGATATCTAACAACAAAATATTAAAAAAAAATTAAATAACCATTTTTCTAAAATTAAATATCAAAATAATTAATATTTCAAATTATTTATCAAACTGACAATGTTTCAGGTAAACGATAAGAGAAGTAGTCAATCATGTTGACGCATGCATTGCTATATTACACATAGACACCATTATAGTTGGTGCATGCATGTATGTGTCGTCATTACAAGTGGTGCATGCATGCATCCACTAGAAGCATGTGTCACATGCAATACTTACTGTTTTATTTTTATTTTTTATTTTATTTTATTAATTTTAATTTTAAAAAGTTGAAATAAGAAGAAAATTCAAACTAATTTATACTATTATTTCATAAAACTTAATTACACAATAATTGAATAAAAAGTCAATTGATATTTTAAATAATTATTTGAATTTGAGGTATGACTAGTAGAAAACATGACTTTTGTGTGTTTTGATAATAATGTTATTGCATAAGGTGAATGACCAAAGGTGTGTTAGGTGAAGTCTTCGTTGTGTTTAAATTCATGTTACATGTCTGTTTTTATCCATATTATGTTGTGTTTGTGAAATTACATAATTTTAACATGGCATTTCTATGGTTTCACGATGTTTCGGGGGGAGAATGATGTTGTGGAGTAGATTAATTGTACAAAGTGGTGTAATGTTTAGGATGAAACTACAATGTTTTGATAAAATACTTGTGGTGAACTAAGTTGTAAATGTTTTGGGACACATGTCCAATGTTTTTATGAAAAGTTTGTTATGAACTAAGTTGTGAATAATGAATGATGGTGTGATTACCCTCAGGACTTAAGTCCGGTGTTGGTAAAGAAAAGTGAAGCTCTAATTTGGCGATTATGTTGGAGGTTTGATAAGAACCAGTGTTTCATTATATTGAAGGTACGATAAGAATCAATGTTAAATTAGGTTGAAGGTTTGATAAGAACAAATGTTAAATTATGTTGGAGGTTCGATAAGAACCGTGTATTAATTATGGTTTGGAGATTTGGAGGGAAATTGTGTTTTTTTTCATGCATCATATATATCGGAGTAGGTATCGTCTAGCAAGAGTGTGTAGTATGACGTATCTCGCATGTACTCCTAGACATTACATTTCTACAAACGTCTAGGAAAGTGTAGTGGTATGGACGTAGCTCATATGTACTCCTAGAATTATAGTTTATCGAAGGGTGTTGTGGTTCGTATGTAGCTTGCATGTCTACGGACGTCTAGGAGAGTGTTGTACTGCGAGACGCGGCTCATCTACCCTCATAAATTGTTAGAACTCAGGAAAATAAGATATGAGTTAAGTAATGGTACCACATGCATAGGAGTATAGGATAAGTGCATTTCATAAGCATTTATGTATGTACTATGTAATGTTGTATGATTATATGTAATGTTGGTGTGAATTTGTAGTAAATTCAAATTTTAATAATAAATCATTATATAGGTTGTTTTTGTTGGATCTGTTCATAACCTTATGATTTTTATTTATATAAAAATCAAGAACAGAACTCTAAATTAATCCCTATAAGTCAAATAGGCCATCAACTCATATCTCTTAAATCCATACAAGAATTCAATTAGAGAATGAAAGCGGAAGTATACCTGAGTTTTTCATTTAAATCGATGAAGGTTTACAGGTATATTATCTTTCAATTTATAGAGTTTCTTAGGGTTCCTTGAATCTCTTATGATGGGGATGAAGAGAGAATCTTGATAAACCATATTTTTTCAATCGCTCTACAAATGTGGATCATAACTCATATAAATAATCATAGGGTTATTTATTAGTTTTCAATATTCTAATTTGGACCTTCATCAAATTATATATTGACTTATGTATCTAAACAATAACCTTTCATGACATATATGCCCCTAGTCATAGACTTAATATCAATTAGACCACTTTAGTTTTGGCTAACTAAATAATAGCCTTAACACATGTAATATTACACTTGTGACCCAAAATTCTAACAATCTCCCACTAGTCACATATGTAATTTTCACATGTGTTAGACTTTATGAGCTCAAATTTTGTCATTATATTCTTTAAGCATATTCAAATTATCTCATCTATTAGTCATACCATTATACATAATCAAAGTAATTTTTATTATATCAATCATAATTAAACCCATCAATGATCACTAATAATGACATAACTAAATGACATATATTCATCATGAAATGTGTATCATGAAAATCATATGAAGTTATTCTATACATGTCAATTTTTAACTGGTCCTACTTTACTTTAGTGTGATTATTCAATAACCTTATTGTTCAAGTATAAATAGTTGAATGTCAAAATTTATAAAACAAAATATTCAAAACACGAGTATGCATACATAATACAAAACATAGAACATAAAATTAAAAAATGACTAACTTCCACTAAACTAAAGATTCCTCAAGTTGTAATACATAATACAAAACATATAACATAAAATACGACAAGACTTTCAATGCAACTACTGATACTGCTAATACTGATGGGATTTTTAGAAATCACAAGGGTGATTTCATTTTGGGTTTCGCTGAGAATATTACCCATAAATCCTTTTTTTTCCAGAGGTTTCAGCAGTCATTAAGTGCTTGGATTAAGTTTTGGATTGAAGCAAATTGTTTAATGGTCGTTAAAGCTTCTACCAACCCTCTTTTGAGCCATTGGAGGCTTAGAAACAATTGGAAAATATGTTTAGATAAATTTAGCAACACTAACATCGCTATAATCTGCATTTATAGAGAAGAAAATTCTTGCGACGACTTCCTTGTAAATATAGCTCTTATCACAAATTCCCTCATAGTTTTTGCTTCCATCCCTATAGGAATTAGGAATGATTTTGTAAAGAATATGTTAGACATACATTTTAGGGTTAAATATGTTTTTAGATCCTCTAAATATCTAAATTTCATTTTTAGTCTCTCATCAAATTTTCTTCAAAGAATGATCCTCCTAATATTCTCCATCCAAACTTTTGGTTCCTCCTACTAACGTTCGTTAACAGAGCTGGCGTGACATTGACATGTGGCAAGGCCAGTGTGGCAAAGATGCTGACATCGATGTCGCATGGAATTTTGTCTCCATTTTATATTATTTATAAAAATTACTTTATATCGACGAATATTCTGTTTCTAAATTTGTTGCTAATATTAACATCATACAGAAACCCATAAACGGTAGGTAATTCAAACACATCATTCTTATGACTAGACTTCATTTTCTTTCATAATTTTTTTCAATAAAAGTTTATCAAATTATAAAGATATCTCCCACAAAAATTTAAATTCTTTTGACTTAATATGAATTAAATATTAATTTTTTTGCGAGCTAATTTTCTATGAAACAAAAACAAGAAAAATATTAGCATATGATTGAGTTTTAAGCTATTATTTTGCAAAGACTTATCTCATAACATATATAAAATATTTTCGAACTTTCATTGCATTCCAAATAAGTCTCAACTAATTTTGATTTTTTGATCGAAATACATGTATGTGTTTCGATCGGAAAATCAAAATAAATCGAGACTTATTTGACATGTCATGAAACTTTGATGTCATTTTTATGTGTTATTATGTAATTCCTTGCAAAATATTAGCTCAAAATTGAATCATATGTTAATGTTGCATTGTTTCCGTTTCATGGAAAATTGGCGCTTAAAAAATTCTTATTCCATTAATTTAATGTCAAAAAAATCAATTTTTATGGGAGAGATCCTTATAATTTGGTATACTAACGTGAAAAAAAAAAATTAAAGTATTCCAGCCTTTTTACTGTCAATAGGGTTAGATTTCTCATTTTGCCATTTGAAAAACACACATTTATATGTGTTTCGACGAAAAAAATCAAAATTTATTCGAAATGCCATGAAAATATGGCAGGTCCTTTTTATGTGTTATGATATAATTCCCTGCAAATATTATGTGAAAATTCAGTCATATGCCAACATTTTCCTTGTTATCTTTTTATGGAAAATCGGCGCTTAAAAAATTCATATCGAATCAAAAAAATTTAAATTTTTGTGAAAGAGATTTTTATAATGTGATAAACTTTCATACAAAAAATCATGAAAAAACAAAGTCAATGTCACAAGAATGATGTTTTTGGATTAGCTTGGGATTGTTTGCGGATTAGCTACAAATTATCTACGATTTCTGGGTTTCTGTACAATATTCATGTTAACGATGGATTTAACGATGGAATATCTATCACTATAAATTAAATTTTATATAAATAATATGAAAATGAGGACAAAATCCCACATGACATCCATGTTAGCATCTTTGTCACGTTGAAATTGTCGCGTGACAATATCACATGAGCTCTGTTAATAAACATTAGAAAGAGTGATAAAAAATGTGGGTGAAAAATATTATGATAATCATTTAAAAAAAATATTTTTTAAGGATTAAAACTGAATGAGGATATTTATTAGGATCCCTAATTAATATATATATATATATATATATATATATATATATATATATATATATATATATATATATATATATATATATATATATATATATATAACCTTAGATTTTTCTCTTTTTGATGGAACTAACATAATTTCTCTTTCTGTATCTTTGGCCTCACTTTTATATTTATTTTATTAGATCTTATTCAAGAAAAAAAATGTATTTAGACTTAATATCAAATATATTAATTATATAATAAATTTATTTTTTAATTATAATTAACTAATATAATGTATTTTTAATTAATTAATAAATTTAAAAATTAAGCATTTTAATTAATATTAATATGAAAAATAAACTTTTATAACAATAGTTGAAAATTAACGTTATCTACATATGTAACTAAAAATGATCCAAATAATAAAATTTTATAAATATTAAAATCAAAATTTTATTTCATGCCTAAAATATTTCCAAATATATTTCTTTAAATATACTTGAATCCATATATGTAAGAGATTAAACTAGTCAAATAAAAGTATTAAACCACACAATACTTATCTTATCCTCGTCACTTGATACGAAAAAGTTTGTCTATAAAAGGCCAACACACACATAAACTCAAACACACCAAAACTATCATCGCATAGACATAACACTAAGCTTTCTAGCTTCAAAAAAATGGCTTCCATCAATGTTTTATCATTCATGATACCACTTGTTCTACTCATAGCATTTTCATCAATCACAAATGTTGAAGGAGCACGTAACCTTCTAAACATACATCAAGTTTCTAAAGTTGATTTGCCAACACTTCCTACTCTTCCAACAATAGCTACTCTACCTACTTTGCCTACTCTTCCAACAGTAGCTACTCTACCTACATTGCCAACACTTCCATTGCCTACTATTCCAAGTGTGCCTAAGCCATAAGTACCGAAAAGATGTATTATGGAGTATATTCTAAGTATTGAATGTGTTTGTTAAATGTTATTTAAGGTATTTTGATGGTGTTTCTGTTGGGGTTTATTTGTACTTTAAGATTATATGTATTATGTTGTGTTCACGAATAATTTCATGTGTATCTTTTTCCCATCATGCAAAGACCATGGAGGAATTATGTTGTACTAGCATGAAATTGTCATAATAACTTGTATTTGTGCAAGAGTGAATGTTTATTTTCGATTTTCAAATTATCACATAAATTGGATAATTAATGTAATAACGATCTTAAGAAGTTTATGAAATCTATGTACTATATTATTACTATTAAATGTGTTTGTTCAATTCTTAGATTGCTTGGCTGTCTTTTTATTACTACAGTATATTGTTGTTTGTGATTTGTATCATTGATTAGTGTGGCCTAAATATTTTCATGTATATGTTTTCCATCATCTAAAGACTATGGAGGAATTATGTGGTATGAAATTGTCATCATGACTTGTATTTTTCTAAGAGTGAATGTTTATTTTGGCTTTTAAATTGAGGAGATGCAAAAATCAACCTGTTAACACATTTATTTGTGTGTAAATCAATTGTTGATTCTTTAACACAAAACGTGTAAAATGGGCAAACAATTCTAACGACTAGTGGCTATTCAACATTTCATTCTCATAAATCCAATCCATAGAGGACATGATATATACACGTTAAATAATATCAAAATATTTAATGTGTCATGATCACGATATCTAACAACAAAATATTAAAAAAAAATTAAATAACCATTTTTCTAAAATTAAATATCAAAATAATTAATATTTCAAATTATTTATCAAACTGACAATGTTTCAGGTAAACGATAAGAGAAGTAGTCAATCATGTTGACGCATGCATTGCTATATTATACATAGACACCATTATAGTTGGTGCATGCATGTATGTGTCGTCATTACAAGTGGTGCATGCATGCATCCACTAGAAGCATGTGTCACATGCAATACTTACTGTTTTATTTTTATTTTTTATTTTATTTTATTAATTTTAATTTTAAAAAGTTGAAATAAGAAGAAAATTCAAACTAATTTATACTATTATTTCATAAAACTTAATTACACAATAATTGAATAAAAAGTCAATGATCTGTCCGATCAAAACATCCTCATATTCCACATTCCGGCGCATTCGGCTATCTTCGAGGTCTCTCGCGTTTTTCCTGAGGTGTCTAGGGTCTTTGAGTATTGGTCTAAGGAAAAAGGTGGTTGGTGCGAGGGTCCTGGCGTATTTGACATATTTTCAATCATTTCTCCCCAATAATCGAGGGGTTACCGCCAACGGCGCTACCGTAATTGAGTTCGGTGACCATGCTAGCATAGTAGGGTTGTTGTGGTTGGGTTATGTGTGGACGACATATACTCCAGACGGGACTTATGCTAGTGAAAATGACATATTCCGTCGACTTTTCTGGGCGTATGAACCATGCATCAAAGATTTTGCTTTCCGTAAACCTATTATACAAATTGATAGAACATGGTTATACGAGAAATATAAAGGAACGCTACTCATGGCAGTGACATAAGATGACAACAACAACATTTTTCCAATCGCCTCCGCTCTGGTTGAAGGGGAGACTGCTGGTGGATGAAGTTTTTTTCTAAGAAATATCTGATTACATGTTGCTCATCAGCCTAACTTATGCTTGACTTCAGACAGACATACATCAATTGTGAGTTCCTATAAAAACCTTGATAACGGTTGACAGGATCCTCCTTCAACGCATGTCTACTGCATTAGACACATTGCTCAAAATTTTATCCGGGAAATCAAAGACAAGACAATGCAGAAGAAGGTTGTGAATGTGAGGTACGCATTAACAGAACCTTCCTTCAAACACTACCGTGAAGACATTAGATTGACAAATGCAGATGCAATAAGGTGGATCAACAATATTCCATTGTAGAAGTGGACCAGGGAATACGACAATGGTCAACGTTAGGGTCATATGATAGTAAATCTCGTGGAATCAATGAACTATGTCTTCAAAGGCATTTGAAACCTACCGATAACAACTTTGGCGAAAGCAGCCTATTTTAGGTTAGGGTCACTGTTTGAGATCAAAAGTTCAAAATGGAGTTCAGTGTTACAATCGAGGCTTTAGTGCCGAATAAGTTAAATCAATATTTCTCTTGTGAATATAAGAAGACATACATGAAGAAATTTTGAAGAAAAATGGAAGGAGATTGAAGAAAAATGGAAGGAGATAGTAAGAAGATATGGAAAAAATGATGGGAAGAGGATGCAATATTTATAGAATTTGCAAACAAAGCAGTAGCCACTGCATGTGGCGCATGCTCCTAATGGATGCATACATGCACACGCCAACCATAATGGCGCCTATGTGTAACAAAGCAATGCATGCGCCAACAGGGTTGGCTACTCCTTTTGCCGTGTACCTGAAACATGGTTAGTTTGGTAAATAATTTGAAATATTGGTTATTTTGGTATTTAATTTGAAAAAAGTGATTATTTTAAAAAAAAAACACAAAATATAATTGAGGAACGCTTTACAATTTTAAAAATGAAATTGTGAATTCTTAAAAAATAGTGACTATTTTACTCCATCTTTTATAAGAAGATTTTATCTCACACCCTTCCAATTATATCTTTACCCCCAAAAAATATTAAAATGTAAAATCTACTCCTTTTTAAGTTTAGAATTGTTTCGCTCTTATACAATTTTTTTGAAATACTTCAAAAAAAAAATCGAGAAATCTACCTGCGGCTTATCGGTTGGTAAACCTAAATTTTTGTAGGTAAAATTATGGGTGAATTATACTTACCTCCCATGAGATTCATTAAGATGATAGTGACACCCCTCTAGTTTTAAAACACGCGCTAATCTCCCATGAGATCTATTAAATTTACACTAACACCCCCTCTAATTATCAGTGACAACAAAAAATCATATATACATATGACATTTGCATACGGTTTTTTGTGTGTCACTTAAATCGTCCATAGATATATTTAAGCTTAGGAGTGATTAGTGCATATTTTCATACTAGAGGGGGTGTCAGTTTCATTTTAACATACATCCGAGGAGGTGAGAGTAATTTTCCGTAAAATTATAAACTATCGCAAAATGTTTTAAAAATATTTCTATAAACTTACCCACGAATTATTCGGGGGTAAATTTAAGTTTTCGTGGGTAACAAGTCCAAGTTTAAAAATGCAACATAACTCTTAAAAATGGAAGCATTTATACTATAACAAGTCCAAGTTTTTTTATTAAATTCGATCGAAGATTTGGCACTCGAGTTGCAGACTATTGTTAATCTAGACATCATTGTATCACCTCTAGCTTTTTCTCCTCTATAGTAGAACACTCATTTGTATGAGTGTCGTCGCTAGATGAATAGTCCCTCTATATTCAAAACAACAACAAAAGAAAAAACAACAACACATTAAATCAATCTCAACAGCAATAACAACATAATCGTCAATAACTCAATAACAACAACATAACCATACCATTAAACATCATTAATGTTGATTGTAGTATTGCTATCAAAGGTAAGTACTTTTTTTGTCGTAACCACATGGACTGGTGTGATATCAATGTCGTTCAATAATTATTATGATTTTAAGCGTAAGTTTACAATATGTTTGATGGTTTAAAGCTACAAAATGTAAAATAGATGAATGATAAATAAAGTTTCAGAGAGATGAGAGCTTGTCATAATTGAATTTCATCCACCGATAGAATATGTAATTTACCAGTCAGTTATACATAATCTAAATATTTATCAATATCATCATGTATCGCTCGTCGATAGTATTTATGTCTAAACTCCTGATGAGAGTTCAACCGTATTGTTGAATCGACGATCTCTCAACCTATTAAACAATACGGTAGCATTAAGACTCGATACTCAAGTGAATGTTAAATCTAAATCTATGTCTAGAGTTTAACATCTAATAAATGATTATCCAAAATAACTATTTTTTCAAAAAAAAATCCAAAATAACTACCTTTCAAAATAGGTGCGCCAGATGAACTGACGCATCCATTTCCCCTAAAGAGGAGGCACCAGCTTTAGTGGCGCATGCATTGGCTGCCTTATGAAGAGGCGTCAATGCCTCTGGCGCATGCTTATTG
This sequence comes from Lathyrus oleraceus, assembly GCF_024323335.1. Taxonomy (NCBI): domain Eukaryota; kingdom Viridiplantae; phylum Streptophyta; class Magnoliopsida; order Fabales; family Fabaceae; genus Lathyrus; species Lathyrus oleraceus. The sequence goes on from NC_066579.1 coordinate 454,277,811, forward strand.
CATGTGGTGTATGCGCCAATTCATTTGGCGCATACACCCTTGTATTTTTTTTTAATTTTAAAATTTATTTTAAATTTATTTTATTAAATAATAAAAAATAATGTAATTTTTTTTATCCATGATATAATAAATGTTACATGGGATTGACAAAAATTTAATGATCGGTCCGATCGAAACGTCCCCTTGTTCCACATCCAGGTGCGTAATTTTGTCTTCGAGGCCTCCCACGATTTTTCTAAGGTGTTTGGGGTCTTTGCGTGTTGACCTGATCGAATGATGGCTAGTGTGAAGGTCCGGCGGAAGTTCTAGCGATATTTGATAGATGTGTCATTATTTGTTCGCAATATTCGGGGGCTCTGGCCAACGACGCTTCCTTAATGGAGTTTGATGCCCATATCAGAACCTTCTTTCAAACACTACCGCGAATAAATAAGATTGTTAAATGCATATGCATTACGGTGGATCGACAATATTTCATTGGAGAAGTGGACTAGGGCATACGACAACAGTCAACATTAGGGTCACATGACAACAAATCTTGTGGAATCAATGAACTCTGTCTTCAAAGGCATCTGTAACCTACCTATAACCGCTTTGGTGCAGGAAACATATTTCAGGCTAGGGGCGCTGTTTGAGACCAGACGTTCCAAATTGAGTTCAACGTTGTAATTTGGGTAGTTGTTCAGTGATGCTTCAATGAAATTCATTAGACATGAAACTGCCAAAGCAAACACACATGTGGTCACGGTGCTTGACCGCACTGAAGGTTGGTATAGTGTTGCCGAGTCCATGGATCACAATGAGGGCATGCCGATGGGACAATACAGAGTTGTACTAGATAGGGGTTGGTGCTACTGCGGAAAGTTCCAAGTCTTTCGTACGCCCTACTCCCATGTCATTGCGGCATGTTCAAAGGTTCGAATGGATCCATCATACTTGCTATCTGACGTTTACAAAGTCATCAACCTATCAAATGTTTATAAAATTAGTTTTTCCGTAGTGACAAAAGAGGATTATTGGCCAGAATATCAAGGGGACATCGTCTGGCACAACGAAGTTATACGATGGAAGAAAAATGGTCGTCCAAACAGCACCCACATTCGAACCGAAATGGATATGACGAACAAAATGATTAGATTATGTAGTTCATGCCAGCAGCAGGTCACAATCGTACTACCTGTCCTAGTGTTGGAACGAGCACAACCAGATAAATTCACATGTATCTCTGTTGCAATATATGAAAAACTAAATTTATTTCATATTATAAGTTTTTGAGGAAATATCATTACATAAACAACAACACAAACAATTAAAACAACTACAATACAATAACTAAGCGATTACAATCATCATAACACTTTTGAACATGTAATGCATCATCCTATGAACGTCTCGGTCAATTTTAATATCCATTCATTCACACACTTCTCCATTTTTGTTGAACGTGGATTCTTCTAATCATTTCACCATCCCCAATTTCTCCATCTAACCAATTGTTCAACGTCCGATTAAGACGTTCAAACGAATCTATATTCCAAAGTCGAATCTTTATCGGAGACACAACGACGGAAAATATTAAATCGGCATTTCACTTGTGAATGTATTAAGACATGGTTAAAACTCAAAAATTTGAAGGAGAGTGGAGTTGAATGAAAGAAAATATGATTGTAGGATAAGATTTGTGTGAAAAAAATATTGCATACAGAGCGAAGTATTTATACAGAGGAGATAGAAAATACATGCGCCAAAAGGCTAGGCGTCTGACCATGTCAAGACATGTAGGCGCAATAGGCATTGGCGTCTATTCATGAGCCAAATGCATGCGCCAGAGACATTAGCGCCTCTTCATGATGGAAAATGGATGCGTCAATTCATTTGGCGCATCTGTTTTAAGAGGTAGTTATTTTAGAAAAAAAATCGAAAAAATAATTATTTTAAAAATTATGATTATTTTAAAAAATAAAATAAATGTTTAGACAAAAGTTGATATTTTACTGCAAGAATTTATTGGAACAATAAATCTATTTTAAAACGGAGGAAGTATAACATTCCATAATAATGGTCTTTAAAATTATCATAAAATAAAATAAAAATTGATGGACAGTCTCACATGCATGGAGAGTGAGTGACGTGATAGATTCAAGATGTGATTGAAAGAAAAAGATACTATAAACAAAAACAAAATGTTAAATGAATGAATAATTGGTAGAAATAATTCACAATAAAGTAGTAATGTTAACGTGTTTACCCACATGACTACAAAATATTTATCACATCACATAGTAAACTTCCAAAAAAAAATCCAATTATACCGGTTTCTTTATGTGATATATTGATTTTTTCTTGAAAAGCCAAAATACCTGTTAAGAAAATGCAAGTGCCCTGCAAATTGTTTAATCTCTTAATTTGACTATTATATAAAACAAAAGATACTTGGAATCCATAGGTGCTATAAGCCATTGTATACTACTTTTTATAAATTGAAAATTGAACTCTGACAACAATTTGTAGGATATCATTAACTTGTTGAGGTCGGCCAATAAAAACTATTCATGTATATATTTTCACCACTATACACAATTTTTGTCTATTTGCAAATGGATAATTTTCTATTAAAAAATTCTAACTATCTCTAACACGATCCCCAAGAATGTAATTTTAAATAAATTATCTCAAAAAATACTCATAAAATTTCTTTAGAAAAACCTGTTTCTATGCATACGGTATGTTTTTCTTGTTTTGTTTTGGATGAGTTATGGTTTTGTATGCATTTATTTTTTAGATTATTATAAAAATAGAAAGTTGAAAAAAAAAACTTAAAAATAATAATAAATTAAAATTAAAATAATAATATATTTAGATCATAAATTTTTTTTACTCAACTAACCCACTTTTAAAAAAATAAATCAAAATAATTTATTTTTCAAATTAATTTCCAAACTGCCCCACTTTAAAGAGGTGACGTTAGATGAATTGACGCATGCTCTTTAAGTTAAAGAGGTGACGTCAATTGGATTGATTTATGTATATGGTGTTGTCAATTCAATTGGTGCTTATGTGTTATATTTTAAAGGAGACGCCAATTGGTCGTACACTTATGTGTTTTGTGTAAAAAATAAATAAAAACAATGTACATTTTAGATAAAAGTCGAAATCGGACCAATTGATATTAATATTAATATGCATTTGCATACGAATACCATAAAGACTAGTATCGTTAATCGGGATGACCTAACCGACATCCGGTACCACATCCCCTACCTACCCGAACGCGGGACTCTAATCCACGTTGATGATTCACCCCAGGTGTTTGAGGATTTGAGGGTCCAGGAACATCACCACCACCTGCGATGAAGCGCTACCGCCATAGCTGAGTTCGTGACCCATGCCAGACTAGTTAGGCTGTGTTTGAGTTATTGGAGGACGACCAAGACGATTGAAGGGAGACATTGGTGTGAATGATGTGTCAAGGAAAGATTGAAATGATTGTTGTGGTGTTTGGTAGCCATATGATTGTTGCATCATCCACTGTGTATGCTTCACTTGCCTGGTCAAGATCCATTCAAGGACAACTTGTTCATGGTCTATCATGGAGGTTTCTTTGGTCTATTTAGCATTCACTTCATGGCCTTACATGTTCATCTTTTGCTTGTCTATGTTCATTGGTTCAAGCTCATTTCCATGACATCACAACTTCCACTTGATTCAATTCATCCCTAACATTGCATCTGATCATATCCTCTAATCATATCCTCATGCTTAGTCCATGTCTAACCTATTTCATCTAGCAAATGTCATTCTAGCCATTTGCATTGCCATTGTTGTTTGGTCCATGAATCCAGTTTTTTTTTTTAAAACTAAAATAACTCTGTTTTTAAATTTTTTTCCAATCTATCCCACTTTAAAGAGGAGGCGCTAGATGAATTGGCGTCTGCTCTTAAACTTAGAGAAGAGACGCCAATTGGACTGGCTAGGCCACATTGTGTTGCCAATCCAATTGGCACCTACGTGTTAAGTTTTAAAGGAGGCGCCAATTAGTCTGGCACCTGCGTGTGTTTCGTAATTTTTTTTGAAAAATATTGTACATGATAGATAAAGTTGAAATCGGACAAATACATATTAATATTAATACCCTTTTACACAAAATATACTAATGTCGATGGGATCACCTAACCGACCTCCGGTCCCACATCCTCTAGCTACCCGAACTCGTGACCCTAACCCACGTTGATGATTCACCCCAGGTGTCTGAGTATTTGAGGGCCTAGGAACATCACCTCCAACTGCAGGAGATTTCCTGAGATAGTCAGACAAATCATCGTAGTCTTATGTATGCATCAAAGGGGTACCGCCATAGCTGAGTTCATGACCCATGCCAGACTAGTTGGGTTGTGTTTGAGTTGTTGGAGGGCGACCAAGACAATTGAAGGGAGACATTGGTGTGAATGATTCGTCGAAGAAAGGTTGAAATGATTGTTGTGGTGTTTGGTAGACATATGGTTGTTGAAGGTTATGGTTTTGAGATGTTTAGGCTTCTTGGCTATGGTAGGAGGAGGGGCGGTTGGTGTTAAATGATCGTTAAGTGTTTTGGCTAAGGCGGCTATGGTAGGGTGATGTGTTGGGTGCATAACGATGTTGGGTGTCTTGATGATGATCTAGTTGTTGGTGGTGGTACCGAGTATGCTCTTGGTATTGTGGTTGGTGTATGGCATGTTAGGGTTGTATGTTTGTGTGTTTATGGATCAGAAATTTTGATGGATAATGGGTTATGAGTAACCGGTCTGACAATTTTGTTAGTGGTTAGATGTTGAGCCTTCTGGTGTGTAAGTTGCCTGGCGTGGGTCGTATAGGTACATATCCTTGGCGATGAACTCAAATCCAACCAATATGTACCAAGCCATATAATTACGACTTGGTTTTTCTTCAGTTGGCATCACAACGTCTGTTAAGACATGGTCTTGGTTGTGCTTCCATTTGCGACACTCAGATCTATCGAAGCTTTGCCATGGATTAAAGTTCCATTGATCGTTAACTTTGCATATATGCCATTCTCCTAGATTTGTCGAGGGATCTGGGATGTGTTGAAGCATACCGAACTGCAATTTAACATGACCACTATTGTGCATCTCCATAGTGGTGAATCTTATCATTGGTGTGCATGCAGTCCAAACAGTTGCGTCTTGTTCGTTGATTTCATGGTCATGATCCAAATTTAGATATGGACGCCAAATGAACTGAAATGTGAACATATATTAGATTACAAATTTGGTAGAAGAAATTAAAAAATTATTACAAAATAATTAGGTTAATGGTCATACATCTGTCGGTCGAAGGTGATCCAAGAGATTGCGATACTGGATAATACAGTCTCTAGGACATCTGTTATAACTCATACCACGTGTCGACCATCTGCACCATAAAAGTAAAAAAATTATTTAGAGATAATAATCGGTAAAGTAAGTAAATATAGTCCATTTTTAAGAACTTACTTTTGTACATACGGGAATGTGAATGGGTTGTTGTTGACTGACGCAAGGGACGGTAGTCTGGACCAACCTCATGCTTGGAGCAAAACAACACATCCAGAAAATATAGACGTGTCTTTGTGTGCATTTTTACACAAATAGCTATAAAGATAAGCCAAACAAGCGGACCCCTAACTTTAACTTCCTATTCTATCTACATGTCTGAGTAAAGGTAAATACATAACATGCATACTAGAACCACTACCTTCGAGAAATTAAAAAAAACAATTAAAAGCATAATGTAACACCTAGTTTTTATTATTCGAGTCTCTTCGGTAGAATTCTCATCTAACTGTAAGCTGTTATAATATGCCTTAAGGAGTGAAAGGAGTATACCTTGACCTCTCGAGTTATCATATAACAAATCAGCATCCAAGAGGTCCATGCAAATTGAATTCGCATAGTTGGTTTTACCATTTACCACCTTACCTTCGATAGGCAGTCCCAATAACACGTAGACGTCTTCTAACGTCATGGTACATTCACTGGTTGGAAACCAGAATGTGTGTATCTTAGGATGCCATCTTTCACATAACGCAAGAATAAATTTATTATCCACCGACCAAGACATTATTTCGCTTATATGTCCAAAACCGGTGAGTTCGACATATGGTTGAATCATCGGGTCCATGTGTACAAATTCGTGGACCCGAGTTCGAAACCTAGAAACATCCTAAAAAAGAAACAACAAAATACGTTACTTTATAAAAGATAAACAACAAATTAATTATCGTTATTAAAAATTATTCTAGAAAAATAATACAAGAATTAAACGCTTACATAAGTTTTTATGTTTGCAACGGTGCCTCTGTGCGATTCACCCATAGTGAGGAGAGACATCTTGTCGGAGTAAATATTTGAAAAAGTGGTTGTTACAGATGAAAGAGTTGTTGTTATAGAGGAATAAGTGATTATTAGTGAGCAAAAAATGTGAGAGTTTCATGGCTATTTATAATGAGTGGCATGAAAATGCATGCAAAAGTTTGAATGCATGGATAATAGTGCTTGCATGCTAGCGCCAAACGGTTTGACTTACATATGCAAATGTCACATGCTAGCAGCAATCAAAGTGGCGCCTCCTAGGCTTGCATGCATGCTTCATCTTCACCTAGCCTGGCGCCTTCATGGCTCTATATGCTTAGTTACGAGGTCTGCAAGGAAGACATGATAGTGCCAATTGGACTAGAGTCCATGTACAAGGAATACAAGTTAGCGCCAATTGGACTGGCGCTAGAGCTTGCATGTTTGACACATCATTTACCTCTAGATTTCATGTTTGACACATCATTTACCTTTATCTTTGCATGCTTGGAACATCACTTACCTCTAGCTTTCATGCTTAACACATCACTTACCTATTTAAGTGTCTTACTATCTACATCCAACAATCAACACAAATTCATCTGCACCAAAAAATATTAATTTTTATCTGCACAAGAAATATTACAATGTCATCTGCTCCAAAATATACTATCAATGCTCACTGCAACGGTGAGACATATGAGTCTGATCTATAAGGGTTCTGTTTTCGAAACACCGATACTATCCAACTTACGATCTATACGGGTTCTTCCTTCGACATCTCAGAACACATGTCGTTGCACAAGTGTTAGATGCCCAAAAGTGCTTATTTGAGCTATAAAATGTGGGCATCTTTCAACTCCATTTCCTTGCTAAAATGTCGAAACCACCTTTGTTTCAGATGAAATGCAATACAATGATAATTTATCTTGGTACCTTTGATTTGTGTGTTATTATGCAGGAAGTAGGCATGAAATAATAGAAAATGAAGACACAAGAAATGTGGCAAAGGAATCAAATAAAACAAGCATTCATCAGCTTCCTCGCTAGGCGAGGGCTGTGGCGAAGGACTCGCTAGGCGAGCGTCCAGCGAAAAGCTCCAGTATTTAACAGAGGCAAACATCACCACACTCGCTAGGCGAGCTTCCAGCGAGGAGTGTGGCGAACACGTCCAGACTTGGTGAAAAGCGCAGCCAGCACTCACTCACTAGGCGAGCCATTAGCGAGCTCCCAGCGAGCATTCCAGTAGCAAAACCTCTCAAGCTCGTTGGAGCGAAGGTTGGAGCGTGCCCTTCGCTAGGCGAAGGTTTTGTTCGCTCAGCGAACATGACAGTCTGGGAAAGGCTGTTTCTCTGGGCGCAGGTGCCTCAGGTGCCTTAATTAGGGGCTCGCTAGGCGAGCCATTCTGCTCGCCTAGCGAGCATGACAGCCCAGTAGCAGCTCTATAAGTAGCAAGTGCCACTTTTTGGAGTCATACCTTATTTTTCCATACTTTTGTACTTTTTCTAGATATTTTTACATCATTGTTCCAAGGATCTTTTGTGACCTAGAAACCATTTTTCTTCATCTCTTAACCATCTTTCACAAAAAGAAGGTGGATTCCCATCCAATCTCGATTATTCGACTCGGATGTTGATCAACCTTCTTTCGAAACTTGTTGACCAAGCTACCATGAAAATGAGTAGCTAAGTCCTTCATTTTGTCAAGGTTAGATGTAGATGATCATTAGCTTTGTGTGTAAATGTAAGGATCTTCATTTGTAAACTCTTTAATGGTGAATATATGGTGAAAACTTTGTTCTTATTGAAAACTCTTTGTGTTGGTTTATGATCGAGAGATGTTTACCAACTCTTAACCTAGGTTTTCATCCAATCTTGTTTGTTAGCTAGAGATAGTAATGAATGATTTTGTTCACCATAAGGTTGAACCAAAAAGTTGTCATTTTGATAGATTGTGTTAGAGATAAACAATGGATAAAAATGGGAAAACTCACAATGTATGTTAGAGATAAACACATTGGGAGGACTTTGTGAAATAATTTATCCTCTAAAGGAGTTTATAAGTTTTGTTGATCTAACATATACATGCAAAGTGATCGTCGAACCTTAACTTTGGCAATATTTCTCAAATATTCAAACCAAAACTTTTACCGTATTTTATTATACTTTTATGCAAGATACCGTGACAAATACCAAAACCCCATTGTTACCTTAAGCTAAGAATTAATACAACTGTCGAAAGGCGGTGATATCTCACAATCCCTGTGGATACGATAACAAAAACCCGACACTTAAAATTACATTCAACAAAATGGCGCCGTTGCCGGGGATTGTGAATTGATATTGCGAGCATCGCAATAGTTGTTTAAGTTTTAGCTTTCGAATTTTTGACTTGTGCTTGTAATTTGTTTGGTTTAGTGTGCAGCTTACGTTTTATGCGAGGGCAAATCCCTGTGGACGAACTTCTTTTTGATCCTGAGATCGAGAGAACCGCAAGGAGGCTTAATAGCAAAACGAGACGTAGGAGGCAACAGGCTAGACAACGTCAAGAGCAAGGAGAAAGTTCTTCTACCACAAATCCACCACCATTCATACCTAACATGGAGCCACCACCACCGCCTATTTCTACTCCATGCATAAACAGTCCAAGAAACACTGCTCAGTTTGCCAACCACACGGGAAGGCAAGCTGAGATGAAAACGGGAACTCTCAATTTTTTATTATATGGAAGTCCATTCACCGGAATGGACCATGAAGATCCCTTTGCTTTCCTCACAAAATTTTATGAGATAGCATTGGCGGCCAGAGTGGATCAGGCTCAGGAGCTACCGTTATTCAGAAGATTATTTCCACACGCTTTGCTCGGCAAAGCAAAAGATTGATACCTAGATCAAACACCAGCCGTCATGACAGACTAGAACGTGTTAGAAGAGAAGTTCATCGAAAGATTCTTCTCCCATAACCGGTTCATGGAATCCAAGACGGCCATCTCAGTGTTTGCACAAGGAATCAATGAATCCTTAAATGAAGCGTGGGAAAGATTCAAATCCATGCTTCGGAAATGTAAAGGGCATGGATTTGATGAGATGACTCAAATCCATATTTTCAAAAATGGACTTCAACCAAATTGTAAGACGTTGTTGGATGCTACCTCGGGTGGCTCTTTATTGTCTAAAAGTGCCGAAGAAGCTACAAATATCATAAATCGAATGGCTCTAAATGATCTTCAGAGTCAAAGTCGAGGCAACTCTTTGAAAAAGCCGGGAGTGCTTGAACTAGGGACGAACGATGCCATCCTTGCCCAAAATAAACTCATCTCACAACAAGTGGAACTCTTAACGCAACAAATTAAAGAGTTGAGGGAACCTTCTAAAGCTAAACAAATAGCTTGTTGTGAGCTTTGCAAAGGTGAGCACGACACCGGATTCTGTCCACCTCCGGGGTTCGAAGATGTAAACTACATGGCAAACCAAAGGGACTACCAACCGAGACAACAACAACAACAACCTTATCAACCAAACCCTCAAAATCAACAACCACATTTCCAAGGGAACCAAGGGTTCCAACCTAGGAGTAACTATTACCATAACCAAGGTTATGGAGGTGGTTCTTCTAGCCATCAAAACCCTCCCCAAAATCCTTATCAATCTCAACAACCGCCGGTCGTAACTTCTAAGTTGGAAGAGACATTGACGCAATTCATGCAAATGTCAATGGCAAATCAATAAAGCAACGACGCGGCTATAAAAAATCTCGAGACTCAAGTTGGGCAACTTGCTAAGCAACATGCGGAACAACAAACCGGTCCTTCCTTTTCGGCAAACACGCAAATAAATCCTAAGGAACATTGTAAAGCGATCATGACGAGAAGTGGGAAGGAGTTGATGAGTGAGAATAACAAAAGAGTTGAGAGTGAACTAAGAGAGAAAAAGAAAGAAAATGAGGAGGAAATAGTGGAGGAAAATATTGATGGTGAAGTGGGGGAGTGGAGTGAGGAGGAAGAAGTTGAAAATAACGAAAAGAATGGTGAAGTTGAAAAGAAAAAAAGTGTGGAGATTGAGAAAAATACGAGTGATGAAGTAATGGGGGAGGAAGTGAAAAAGCCTAGATGGAGGAGTTCTAGAGTTGCAAAGGGAAAGGAGGTAGTGAGCACTACTCCAATCCAAAACCTCCCTTATCCTCATGCCCCGTCCAAAAGGGAGAATGAACGGCATTACGCCCGGTTCATGGATATTTTTAAACAACTACAAATAAACATTCCGTTTGCCGAAGCCTTGGAGCAAATGCCCAAGTATGCCAAATTCATGAAGGACATACTTACAAAAAAGCGGAGGTATACGGAACCGGAGACCATCGTCCTAGATGCGAGCTGTAGTGCCATTATTCAAAGGACACTTCCAAAAAAAGAGGTTGATCCGGGAAGAGTTACTTTGCCAGTTAAAATTGGTGATATCTATGTCGGGAAGGGACTAATTGACTTGGGGTCAAGCATTAATCTTATACCTTTGCCAATTATAAAGAGGCTTGGCAACATTGAAATTAAGTCCATCCGAATGACGTTGCAATTGACGGATAAGTCGACAACCCATCCTCATGGCGTAGCCCAAGATGTTTTGGTTAAAGTCGACAAATTCTTTTACCCGATCGATTTTATTGTTATTGATATGGAAGAAGATGATGATGCTCCGCTCATCTTGGGCCGACCGTTCATGAAAACCGCGCGAATGATGATCGACGTTGATGACGGTTTAATGAAGGTGAGAGTTCAAAATGAGGAAGTAACATTCGATCTATTCGAAGCAATGAAGCATTCAAAAGATAGAAATGATAGCTTTCGCATCGATGTGATTGAAGAAGCAGTTTTGGAGGTTTCTAAGCATATTCATGAGATATCTCCTATGGAGTTAGCTCTTGACGACTCATTGGAGGTTTTCACCGTTGAAGAAGAGCAAGCTCTTCAGGAATGCTTAAAGGAACTTGATAGTTTAGACAAACTACAACCGTGGGAAGTTGCGGAAGAAGACTTGAAGAAGGAGGTTACTGACGAAAAAACGCCTATTGAATTGAAAATACTACCTTCTACTTTGAAGTATGTATTCCTAGATGAGACCGAAGCAAAGCCGGTCATCATAAGCAACCTTTTGACAAATGATGAAGAAGCCCGCTTGATCCATGTGCTAAAAAAAAATCAAGAAGCCATGGGTTGGACTCTTTCCGATCTAAAAGGAATTAGCCCTTCCTATTTCATGCACAAGATCTTGATGGAAGAGGATTTTAAGCCGGTAGCTCAACCTCGACGCCGCTTAAATCCTACCATGAAGGAGGTTGTTCGTAAGGAAGTTGTAAAGTTGTTGGATGCGGGAATGATTTACCCGATCTCGGATAGTCCATGGGTTAGTCCCGTGCATGTGGTTCCGAAGAAAGGTGGAATTACCGTGATCCGGAATGACAAGGATGAATTGATCCCTACTAAAGTTGCAACGGGGTGGAGAATGTGTATTGATTATAGGCGGTTGAATACCGCAACTCGAAAGGACCATTTTCCACTCCCGTTCATGGATCAAATGCTCGAAAGACTCTCGGGGCAACAATACTATTGTTTCTTGGATGGCTATTCCGGGTATAACCAAATTGCGGTTGACCCGGCCGATCATGAAAAGACGGCTTTCACATGTCCGTTTGGAGTGTTCGCATACCGAAAAATGCCCTTTGGGTTGTGCAATGCACCGACGACTTTCCAACGATGTGTGCAAGCCATTTTTGCCGACCTTATTGAGAAAACAATGGAAGTCTTCATGGATGACTTCTCGGTATTTGGTGGATCCTTTAGTCTATGCTTGGCAAACTTGAAAACGGTGCTTGAAAGATGTGTGAAGACCAATCTGGTACTTAATTGGGAGAAGTGTCACTTCATGGTGACCGAGGGGATCGTGCTTGGCCATAAAGTCTCTTCAAGGGGGCTTGAAGTGGATCGAGCTAAGGTTGAAGTGATTGAAAAGTTACCTCCTCCGGTGAATGTGAAGGGAATCCGAAGCTTTTTGGGGCACGCCGGGTTCTATCGGCGCTTTATCAAGGACTTCTCAAAGGTGGCTAAGCCTTTGAGCAATTTGCTAGCTAAGGACCAGGTATTTCTCTTAACCGATGAATGTTTGCAAGCTTTTGAAACTTTAAAAGAAAAATTGGTTACCGCATTTTATTATACTTTTATGCAAGATACCGTGACAAATACCAAAACCCCAATGTTACCTTAAGCTAAGAATTAATACAACTGTCGAAAGGCGGTGATATCTCATAATCCCTGTGGATACGATAACAAAAACCCGACACTTAAAATTACATTCAACAAAATGGCGCCGTTGCCGGGGTTTAGGGTTTAGGGTTTAGGCTAAGGTACATGGTTACCTCCGGCTAGAATTTTAGAATGCACTAAGAACTTTACACTTTTTTGTAATTGAGTATTGTCTTTTTGCAACATAATTGAATGAATGTTTCATCTAGGACTTAAAACCACAAATTGTGAGGAAACCTCCATTGTACACTTAAAATGCTGGATTCTAATAAGTTTTGTTGATTCATTTGATTCATGCTTTGTCTTTTATTATTGTGAATATGTGGAAGCAATTAGAAATGATCAAGGCACTTGTTTTCTATCGAGCACAACCAGTTCCAAATACAACTTACCTGTGAGCAGAGAGAGTATTCGTTAACCCCTTTGAGCTTAAACAGCTGAATCTCAGCTTGAAATAAAGCGAGATTTCAAAAATCTTTTTTTTACAACCCGGAAAATCTTGATTATTGTTCTTTTGCCGTAAAAAGTTAAGAGCATTCACTTAGGGTGAGTAAGAAATCAGTTGGGGAGAACGAAAATGAGAATCGGTAAGTACCACAACTCTTGAAAAACCGAGCAAGTATAAAATATATATATATATATATATATATATATATATATATATAGAGAGAGAGAGAGAGAGAGAGAGAAAATATAGAAAAGAAACATCTGTTTTGTAAATATGATGTGAAAGAAAAGAACAAAAATAGAAAGAATGAAAATTAATGCTTGCTTGGAAGAAAAATAATGAAAAATAAAAATTGAGTTGTGAAATAAGAGTTGTGAAGGTTTCAAATGAGAAACAAATGGAACGAAGTCGAGATGTGTGAATAATGTACAATGAATGTCTCTTTTGCATCGGCAATTTCGTTTTCAATGGCCTTAGAAATGACCCTTGTTTGTTAACCTAACAAAGCTTCAACCGAAAAGCCCTTAGTGATCTTCGTGCTTCCACATTACCATTTATAATTGTTAGACATTGTATGAATCGAATTGATTTCTTCATTATTTGTTAGAGAGTGAGATTATTCCCGCGGTTGCAAACGCGTAAATTCTTCAATCCTTATTCGAAGAGGAGAGATAGGATGATTCATTCAAGATAATATTGTTGTAGATAGATACATATTTCGCATTGCTATTAAGTTTTAGTTCTTGTGTATTATTTTATTCGAACCGTTGGAAACTTGTATCTGTTGATTCGCTTGTGTTTGAGCCGTTTTATCCGACTTCGGAGAAACCTTTTTCTTAAAGCAAATCCTTTTGTCCTTCAAGGGGCATACTTTGCTTGAGGACAAGCAAGAATCTAGTTGGGGAGAGTTGTTAGATGCCCAAAAGTGCTTATTTGAGCTATCAAATGTGGGCATCTTTCAACTCCATTTCCTTGCTAAAATGTCGAAACCACCTTTGTTTCAGATGAAATGCAATACAATGATAATTTATCTTGGTACCTTTGATTTGTGTGTTATTATGCAGGAAGTAGGCATGAAATAATAGAAAATGAAGACACAAGAAATGTGGCAAAGGAATCAAATAAAACAAGCATTCATCAGCTTCCTCGCCAGCTTCCTCGCTAGGCGGGGGCTGTGGCGAAGGACTCGCTAGGCGAGCGTCCAGCGAGCGTCCAGCGAAAAGCTCCAGTATTTAACAGAGGCAAACATCACCACACTCGCTAGGCGAGCTTCCAGCGAGGAGTGTGGCGAACACGTCCAGACTTGGTGAAAAGCGCAGCCAGCACTCACTCGCTAGGCGAGCCATTAGCGAGCTCCCAGCGAGCATTCCAGTAGCAAAACCTCTCAAGCTCGCTGGAGCGAAGGTTGGAGCGTGCCCTTCGCTAGGCGAAGGTTTTGTTCGCTCAGCGAACATGACAGTCTGGGAAAGGCTGTTTCTCTGGGCGCAGGTGCCTCATGTGCCTCAATTAGGGGCTCGCTAGGCGAGCCATTCTGCTCGCCTAGCGAGCATGACAGCCCAGTAGCAGCTCTATAAGTAGCAAGTGCCACTTTTTGGAGCCATACCTTATTTTTCCATACTTTTGTACTTTTTCTAGATATTTTTACAGCATTGTTCCAAGGATCTTTTGTGACCTAGAAACCATTTTTCTTCATCTCTTAACCATCTTTCACAAAAAGAAGGTGGATTCCCATCCAATCTCGATTATTCGACTCGGATGTTGATCAACCTTCTTCTGAAACTTGTTGAGCAAGCTACCATGAAAATGAGTAGCTAAGTCCTTCATTTTGTCAAGGTTAGATGTAGATGATCATTAGCTTTGTGTGTAAATGTAAGGATCTTCATTTGTAAACTCTTTAATGGTGAATATATGGTGAAAACTTTGTTCTTATTGAAAACTCTTTGTGTTGGTTTATGATCGAGAGATGTTTACCAACTCTTAACCTAGGTTTTCATCCAATCTTGTTTGTTAGCTAGAGATAGTAATGAATGATTTTGTTCACCATAAGGTTGAACCAAAAAGTTGTCATTTTGATAGATTGTGTTAGAGATAAACAATGGATCAAAATGGGAAAACTCACAATGTATGTTAGAGATAAACACATTGGGAGGACTTTGTGAAATAATTTATCCTCTAAAGGAGTTTATAAGTTTTGTTGATCTAACATATACATGCAAAGTGATCGTCGAACCTTAACTTTGGCAATATTTCTCAAATATTCAAACCAACACTTTTACCGTATTTTATTATACTTTTATGCAAGATACCGTGACAAATACCAAAACCCCATTGTTACCTTAAGCTAAGAATTAATACAACTGTCGAAAGGCGGTGATATCTCACAATCCCTGTGGATACGATAACAAAAACCCGACACTTAAAATTACATTCAACAAAATGGCGCCGTTGCCGGGGATTGTGAATTGATATTGCGAGCATCGCAATAGTTGTTTAAGTTTTAGCTTTCGAATTTTTGACTTGTGCTTGTAATTTGTTTGGTTTAGTGTGCAGCTTACGTTTTATGCGAGGGCAAATCCCTGTGGACGAACTTCTTTTTGATCCTGAGATCGAGAGAACCGCAAGGAGGCTTAATAGCAAAACGAGACGTAGGAGGCAACAGGCTAGACAACGTCAAGAGCAAGGAGAAAGTTCTTCTACCACAAATCCACCACCATTCATACCTAACATGGAGCCACCACCACCGCCTATTTCTACTCCATGCATAAACAGTCCAAGAAACACTGCTCAGTTTGCCAACCACACGGGAAGGCAAGCTGAGATGAAAACGGGAACTCTCAATTTTTTATTATATGGAAGTCCATTCACCGGAATGGACCATGAAGATCCCTTTGCTTTCCTCACAAAATTTTATGAGATAGCATTGGCGGCCAGAGTGGATCAGGCTCAGGAGCTACCGTTATTCAGAAGATTATTTCCACACGCTTTGCTCGGCAAAGCAAAAGATTGATACCTAGATCAAACACCAGCCGTCATGACAGACTAGAACGTGTTAGAAGAGAAGTTCATCGAAAGATTCTTCTCCCATAACCGGTTCATGGAATCCAAGACGGCCATCTCAGTGTTTGCACAAGGAATCAATGAATCCTTAAATGAAGCGTGGGAAAGATTCAAATCCATGCTTCGGAAATGTAAAGGGCATGGATTTGATGAGATGACTCAAATCCATATTTTCAAAAATGGACTTCAACCAAATTGTAAGACGTTGTTGGATGCTACCTCGGGTGGCTCTTTATTGTCTAAAAGTGCCGAAGAAGCTACAAATATCATAAATCGAATGGCTCTAAATGATCTTCAGAGTCAAAGTCGAGGCAACTCTTTGAAAAAGCCGGGAGTGCTTGAACTAGGGACGAACGATGCCATCCTTGCCCAAAATAAACTCATCTCACAACAAGTGGAACTCTTAACGCAACAAATTAAAGAGTTGAGGGAACCTTCTAAAGCTAAACAAATAGCTTGTTGTGAGCTTTGCAAAGGTGAGCACGACACCGGATTCTGTCCACCTCCGGGGTTCGAAGATGTAAACTACATGGCAAACCAAAGGGACTACCAACCGAGACAACAACAACAACAACCTTATCAACCAAACCCTCAAAATCAACAACCACATTTCCAAGGGAACCAAGGGTTCCAACCTAGGAGTAACTATTACCATAACCAAGGTTATGGAGGTGGTTCTTCTAGCCATCAAAACCCTCCCCAAAATCCTTATCAATCTCAACAACCGCCGGTCGTAACTTCTAAGTTGGAAGAGACATTGACGCAATTCATGCAAATGTCAATGGCAAATCAATAAAGCAACGACGCGGCTATAAAAAATCTCGAGACTCAAGTTGGGCAACTTGCTAAGCAACATGCGGAACAACAAACCGGTCCTTCCTTTTCGGCAAACACGCAAATAAATCCTAAGGAACATTGTAAAGCGATCATGACGAGAAGTGGGAAGGAGTTGATGAGTGAGAATAACAAAAGAGTTGAGAGTGAACTAAGAGAGAAAAAGAAAGAAAATGAGGAGGAAATAGTGGAGGAAAATATTGATGGTGAAGTGGGGGAGTGGAGTGAGGAGGAAGAAGTTGAAAATAACGAAAAGAATGGTGAAGTTGAAAAGAAAAAAAGTGTGGAGATTGAGAAAAATACGAGTGATGAAGTAATGGGGGAGGAAGTGAAAAAGCCTAGATGGAGGAGTTCTAGAGTTGCAAAGGGAAAGGAGGTAGTGAGCACTACTCCAATCCAAAACCTCCCTTATCCTCATGCCCCGTCCAAAAGGGAGAATGAACGGCATTACGCCCGGTTCATGGATATTTTTAAACAACTACAAATAAACATTCCGTTTGCCGAAGCCTTGGAGCAAATGCCCAAGTATGCCAAATTCATGAAGGACATACTTACAAAAAAGCGGAGGTATACGGAACCGGAGACCATCGTCCTAGATGCGAGCTGTAGTGCCATTATTCAAAGGACACTTCCAAAAAAAGAGGTTGATCCGGGAAGAGTTACTTTGCCAGTTAAAATTGGTGATATCTATGTCGGGAAGGGACTAATTGACTTGGGGTCAAGCATTAATCTTATACCTTTGCCAATTATAAAGAGGCTTGGCAACATTGAAATTAAGTCCATCCGAATGACGTTGCAATTGACGGATAAGTCGACAACCCATCCTCATGGCGTAGCCCAAGATGTTTTGGTTAAAGTCGACAAATTCTTTTACCCGATCGATTTTATTGTTATTGATATGGAAGAAGATGATGATGCTCCGCTCATCTTGGGCCGACCGTTCATGAAAACCGCGCGAATGATGATCGACGTTGATGACGGTTTAATGAAGGTGAGAGTTCAAAATGAGGAAGTAACATTCGATCTATTCGAAGCAATGAAGCATTCAAAAGATAGAAATGATAGCTTTCGCATCGATGTGATTGAAGAAGCAGTTTTGGAGGTTTCTAAGCATATTCATGAGATATCTCCTATGGAGTTAGCTCTTGACGACTCATTGGAGGTTTTCACCGTTGAAGAAGAGCAAGCTCTTCAGGAATGCTTAAAGGAACTTGATAGTTTAGACAAACTACAACCGTGGGAAGTTGCGGAAGAAGACTTGAAGAAGGAGGTTACTGACGAAAAAACGCCTATTGAATTGAAAATACTACCTTCTACTTTGAAGTATGTATTCCTAGATGAGACCGAAGCAAAGCCGGTCATCATAAGCAACCTTTTGACAAATGATGAAGAAGCCCGCTTGATCCATGTGCTAAAAAAAAATCAAGAAGCCATGGGTTGGACTCTTTCCGATCTAAAAGGAATTAGCCCTTCCTATTTCATGCACAAGATCTTGATGGAAGAGGATTTTAAGCCGGTAGCTCAACCTCGACGCCGCTTAAATCCTACCATGAAGGAGGTTGTTCGTAAGGAAGTTGTAAAGTTGTTGGATGCGGGAATGATTTACCCGATCTCGGATAGTCCATGGGTTAGTCCCGTGCATGTGGTTCCGAAGAAAGGTGGAATTACCGTGATCCGGAATGACAAGGATGAATTGATCCCTACTAAAGTTGCAACGGGGTGGAGAATGTGTATTGATTATAGGCGGTTGAATACCGCAACTCGAAAGGACCATTTTCCACTCCCGTTCATGGATCAAATGCTCGAAAGACTCTCGGGGCAACAATACTATTGTTTCTTGGATGGCTATTCCGGGTATAACCAAATTGCGGTTGACCCGGCCGATCATGAAAAGACGGCTTTCACATGTCCGTTTGGAGTGTTCGCATACCGAAAAATGCCCTTTGGGTTGTGCAATGCACCGACGACTTTCCAACGATGTGTGCAAGCCATTTTTGCCGACCTTATTGAGAAAACAATGGAAGTCTTCATGGATGACTTCTCGGTATTTGGTGGATCCTTTAGTCTATGCTTGGCAAACTTGAAAACGGTGCTTGAAAGATGTGTGAAGACCAATCTGGTACTTAATTGGGAGAAGTGTCACTTCATGGTGACCGAGGGGATCGTGCTTGGCCATAAAGTCTCTTCAAGGGGGCTTGAAGTGGATCGAGCTAAGGTTGAAGTGATTGAAAAGTTACCTCCTCCGGTGAATGTGAAGGGAATCCGAAGCTTTTTGGGGCACGCCGGGTTCTATCGGCGCTTTATCAAGGACTTCTCAAAGGTGGCTAAGCCTTTGAGCAATTTGCTAGCTAAGGACCAGGTATTTCTCTTAACCGATGAATGTTTGCAAGCTTTTGAAACTTTAAAAGAAAAATTGGTTACCGCATTTTATTATACTTTTATGCAAGATACCGTGACAAATACCAAAACCCCAATGTTACCTTAAGCTAAGAATTAATACAACTGTCGAAAGGCGGTGATATCTCATAATCCCTGTGGATACGATAACAAAAACCCGACACTTAAAATTACATTCAACAAAATGGCGCCGTTGCCGGGGTTTAGGGTTTAGGGTTTAGGCTAAGGTACATGGTTACCTCCGGCTAGAATTTTAGAATGCACTAAGAACTTTACACTTTTTTGTAATTGAGTATTGTCTTTTTGCAACATAATTGAATGAATGTTTCATCTAGGACTTAAAACCACAAATTGTGAGGAAACCTCCATTGTACACTTAAAATGCTGGATTCTAATAAGTTTTGTTGATTCATTTGATTCATGCTTTGTCTTTTATTATTGTGAATATGTGGAAGCAATTAGAAATGATCAAGGCACTTGTTTTCTATCGAGCACAACCAGTTCCAAATACAACTTACCTGTGAGCAGAGAGAGTATTCGTTAACCCCTTTGAGCTTAAACAGCTGAATCTCAGCTTGAAATAAAGCGAGATTTCAAAAATCTTTTTTTTACAACCCGGAAAATCTTGATTATTGTTCTTTTGCCGTAAAAAGTTAAGAGCATTCACTTAGGGTGAGTAAGAAATCAGTTGGGGAGAACGAAAATGAGAATCGGTAAGTACCACAACTCTTGAAAAACCGAGCAAGTATAAAATATATATATATATATATATATATATATATATATATATATAGAGAGAGAGAGAGAGAGAGAGAGAAAATATAGAAAAGAAACATCTGTTTTGTAAATATGATGTGAAAGAAAAGAACAAAAATAGAAAGAATGAAAATTAATGCTTGCTTGGAAGAAAAATAATGAAAAATAAAAATTGAGTTGTGAAATAAGAGTTGTGAAGGTTTCAAATGAGAAACAAATGGAACGAAGTCGAGATGTGTGAATAATGTACAATGAATGTCTCTTTTGCATCGGCAATTTCGTTTTCAATGGCCTTAGAAATGACCCTTGTTTGTTAACCTAACAAAGCTTCAACCGAAAAGCCCTTAGTGATCTTCGTGCTTCCACATTACCATTTATAATTGTTAGACATTGTATGAATCGAATTGATTTCTTCATTATTTGTTAGAGAGTGAGATTATTCCCGCGGTTGCAAACGCGTAAATTCTTCAATCCTTATTCGAAGAGGAGAGATAGGATGATTCATTCAAGATAATATTGTTGTAGATAGATACATATTTCGCATTGCTATTAAGTTTTAGTTCTTGTGTATTATTTTATTCGAACCGTTGGAAACTTGTATCTGTTGATTCGCTTGTGTTTGAGCCGTTTTATCCGACTTCGGAGAAACCTTTTTCTTAAAGCAAATCCTTTTGTCCTTCAAGGGGCATACTTTGCTTGAGGACAAGCAAGAATCTAGTTGGGGAGAGTTGTTAGATGCCCAAAAGTGCTTATTTGAGCTATCAAATGTGGGCATCTTTCAACTCCATTTCCTTGCTAAAATGTCGAAACCACCTTTGTTTCAGATGAAATGCAATACAATGATAATTTATCTTGGTACCTTTGATTTGTGTGTTATTATGCAGGAAGTAGGCATGAAATAATAGAAAATGAAGACACAAGAAATGTGGCAAAGGAATCAAATAAAACAAGCATTCATCAGCTTCCTCGCCAGCTTCCTCGCTAGGCGGGGGCTGTGGCGAAGGACTCGCTAGGCGAGCGTCCAGCGAGCGTCCAGCGAAAAGCTCCAGTATTTAACAGAGGCAAACATCACCACACTCGCTAGGCGAGCTTCCAGCGAGGAGTGTGGCGAACACGTCCAGACTTGGTGAAAAGCGCAGCCAGCACTCACTCGCTAGGCGAGCCATTAGCGAGCTCCCAGCGAGCATTCCAGTAGCAAAACCTCTCAAGCTCGCTGGAGCGAAGGTTGGAGCGTGCCCTTCGCTAGGCGAAGGTTTTGTTCGCTCAGCGAACATGACAGTCTGGGAAAGGCTGTTTCTCTGGGCGCAGGTGCCTCATGTGCCTCAATTAGGGGCTCGCTAGGCGAGCCATTCTGCTCGCCTAGCGAGCATGACAGCCCAGTAGCAGCTCTATAAGTAGCAAGTGCCACTTTTTGGAGCCATACCTTATTTTTCCATACTTTTGTACTTTTTCTAGATATTTTTACAGCATTGTTCCAAGGATCTTTTGTGACCTAGAAACCATTTTTCTTCATCTCTTAACCATCTTTCACAAAAAGAAGGTGGATTCCCATCCAATCTCGATTATTCGACTCGGATGTTGATCAACCTTCTTCTGAAACTTGTTGAGCAAGCTACCATGAAAATGAGTAGCTAAGTCCTTCATTTTGTCAAGGTTAGATGTAGATGATCATTAGCTTTGTGTGTAAATGTAAGGATCTTCATTTGTAAACTCTTTAATGGTGAATATATGGTGAAAACTTTGTTCTTATTGAAAACTCTTTGTGTTGGTTTATGATCGAGAGATGTTTACCAACTCTTAACCTAGGTTTTCATCCAATCTTGTTTGTTAGCTAGAGATAGTAATGAATGATTTTGTTCACCATAAGGTTGAACCAAAAAGTTGTCATTTTGATAGATTGTGTTAGAGATAAACAATGGATCAAAATGGGAAAACTCACAATGTATGTTAGAGATAAACACATTGGGAGGACTTTGTGAAATAACTTATCCTCTAAAGGAGTTTATAAGTTTTGTTGATCTAACATATACATGCAAAGTGATCGTCGAACCCTAACTTTGGCAATATTTCTCAAATATTCAAACCAAAACTTTTACCGCATTTTATTATACTTTTATGCAAGATACCGTGACAAATACCAAAACCCCATTGTTACCTTAAGCTAAGAATTAATACAACTGTCGAAAGGCGGTGATATCTCACAATCCCTGTGGATACGATAACAAAAACCCGACACTTAAAATTACATTCAACAACAAGCCAATCTCTGTTTGATTTCAGATAGACGTGCTTCCATTGAGAGTGCTTACAAATACCATGATTACGGATGGCATGATCCTTCTTCTACCCATGTCTATTGCATTAGAGATATCACACAAAACTTCATGCATGCAATCAAAGATAAGAACCTTCACAAAAAAGTGGTGAATGCAGGGTATGCTCTAACTTAGTCGTCATTTCCACATTACCGTGATGAAATTAGATTGCATAATGCAGATGCAGGAAGATGGATGGATAATATACCAGTAGAGTAGTGGACAAGGGCATTTGACAGAGGCTGACGATGGGGCCACATGACAACAAACCTTGTGGAATGCACGAACGACGTATTCACAGGAATTAGAAATCTACCAATAACCTCTTTGGTCAGAACAACCTATTTTAGGTTGGCTTCTACCTTTACAACCAAAGGTGAAAGATGGAGTGCAGTGTTAATCTCGGGTCAAATATTCAGTGAATGTTGTATGAAAGTGATGAAAGAGGAAAGTATCAAAGCTAGCACACACGCGATTACAGTCTTTGACCGTCACAGGCAAAAGTTTAGTATACAGGAAACAATGGACCACAATGAAGGGATGCCAAATTTATCATATGATGTCAAACTAAACATAAGTTGGTGCGATTATGGAAAGTTCCAGGTTGTTGGCTCCTAATTTCGACGCCCATTTTAAGAGTTAAAAAGTGGAATTTCCCGTGAAGATGCTTTCGACTGAATCTGATATTGGAAGCTCTAGTTGAAAGTTCCTGGATGAGAAGGGTCAGTGTGCAGTAGGGACTTAGAAACACTCTTTAGTGTTTGAAGACGTTTTCGGCTAGAAATTCAAAATTCAAATAAAGGAGGGAACTTTGTTCTTATCTTAAATTGCTGAAAGTACACGTGGAGCATAGTGGATAGTTGCATCCATGCAAAGCTCCATTTGTCTCGAAGTGATTGAAATGTCATTGGAAGTGTAACACGGTGGGAGAACTGACTTTAGTTAAATGTTGCGGATAGCAAGAGTCGCCGCCGACTTTTATTTTATCCAAAAGGAAAGGACATAAAAGAACAGGAAAGACCTTAAAAAGATTTTGAGTTCGGGGGGTAGGTTATACAAAGGGAAGGTATTAGCATCCTTTATATCCATGGTTATCCATGGGCTCTTAGTTACTTAGCTCACTTTGTTTGTTTGCAAGAGTGTAGTGTGTGATTAGAAAAATTTCTTTAAGTACTTTGTAATGACCCTCGTATGGGTGTATACAAAGCCTAGTTTAGAAATTGTGAGGTGTAAAAGTAATTTCGAAAAGTGTGAGCAAGTAACTATGAGATACCTACCCTAGATTAAGTCTTTCGTGTTCTCGTATATTCTTTCAATGGTAAGATTGTCCCTATTATTAAGGAATAGGTAGTCATTACCTTGGATGTGTTTAAGGGACGGGCGTAGGGTCATCGTATGGTCAATGAAGGCAACATAAGGGGTGTCTTTAGCAACTCGTAGGGACTATCATCATATTTACCGAAGGGACAAGATCATTATATCGTAGGCAACCTCGTAGGGACTTGATCTTTTAAGTTTATAGGGACTTGATGATTTTTCTGTTTGAAGGGACTTTGCTTAAGACACCCCTATTTTCGAGGGACTTGACCATTTAAAGAAGGCAACCAAGAGGAATACCCTAGGAAGTACAGATGGCGATCAAAGATCGACTTACGTGTGTGAGTGTTATTTTTCAGATATTTGTCTTGAATTTAATTTTCTAAGTTCAATTATTTACAGTTAGTTTTTTGCACTCCCTAAATTACTAACCACGCAATAAATATTTACAAAAATAAAAGCAAGAAAAATAAATTCCTAAACTATTACATGGCTATGGGACAGATACATAATAATCAGGCGAGAAAGAATAAATTTACAACCTATATATTTGTTCCTAATATTATAAATAAAACAAAATTAAAATAAGGAAAATAATGAAGCAAAAATAGAATAGATAAAAGCAAATAATAATAAAATAATAAATAAACAATGGTAATAAAGCAATAATAAAATAACAATAATAATAAAGTGATAATAAAAAGGTTAGAATTTTAAAAGAAATTATTTTAGGTTAAACAAGTTAGATTTTTTTAGAAGTTATTAGAAAAATATGAGTTTAAAATAAATTAGTAATAATAAAAGAATTTAAAATATATTGATGTACAAATTATAAAATAAAAGAGTTATATGAAAAATATTAAGTTAGTTATTTACAAAATAAATAAAGATTATAGAAAATATCAAATTATTAGACTAATAGGTTTATTATTATTATTCAATTAGAAAAATGGTCAATTAGATTTTATTTACAAAATATATAAGGATTTATTATTATAAGTGAGTAATAAAAAAAAAGTTATTAAAATAGTTAGTATTTATTATTTATTTACAAAAAAAATATAAAGGTTATAGAAAAATATTAAATAATTAATTTAGTAGGTTTTCACGCCCTACATTACTAAACCACGCAGTTAATATAGGATCAATGGCAGGAATTTAAATGGCAGAAAAATAAATGGCAGAAAAATAAAATGGCAGAAAATAAATGGCAGAAAATAAAATCCTAATTATTACAACGCTTTGGTGCAGTTACATAATAAAGATGGCGAAAAGTAAAACTGGAAATATTACAAGTTAAAACTTAAAATATTACAAGGGCGAAGCAGTTACAGTGTATGAATAACATAAATAAGAGTGAAAATAGGAAATAATAATAAGGTTTGTTAAGGTTTAAGAAAAGGTTTATGGTTTAAAGGAAATAACACGGTTAAAGTTTTAGGTTTGAAATTTAGAGTTTGTGGCGAAATTGTCAGGGTTTGGGAAAAATCAGGGTAGTTAGTTATGAAAAAAATGTGCAGATCTAAATATATGTATATAAAAAAAATATGACTTAAAAAAAAAACAACGGCGTTGTTAGCGCAAAATTGCGATCATCGCAACTGGATCGGATAACACAAATGTCACGCCTCATACACGTATATGTGAAAACGGCGTATTAACACGATCTGATCCGAAAACATAATCAAATTATAACATAAAATAGAAATATATATATTTAACACACTAGTTACATATATGAACATGTATTTGAAACACAGTAACAAATATATCAACAAAATAGATAAAGTATATATCATATATAAACTATTACCAAATTGTGTGTACGATAGTATAGATCAGCCACTCTCAGTTTCTCTTTTTTGTTCTGTCTTTTGGCCTCCCTCTATCAGTCATGCTAGTAAATATATATAGGAACAAATTAGGTTAATGATAATGGGCCTAAGTTTATTTTGAAACCCAATATTAAATTAAAAACTGAATAAAGTTAAATAATTAAAATAGTTAAAATTAAAATAAAAACTAATTAACCTATTTATTTATTCTAGACCCAATATAAAAATAAATAGACTCAAAAAAATAAAAGTCGGGCACCAAAATGCTCGAAAAAATAAAATGAACACGTCAAAATAATCAGCGCGAAATAAATGACTCGGAAAAATACAACGTTTGGTCGGATTTTGAAATAAAAATTATGACCGTTTAAACCGCTCAGATTGATCAACATATGACCAAAAATAGTCGTAAAAATATTTTTAGCATGTCAAATTAAACCACGTGAACCGCAGATTAATGTTACCGACATTTGCAAACTTAAACTTGACATTTTTTCGTTGACTAATTTTTAGGCACAGTTAAAAAGTTAATTTGACCAGTCTGTTTGTAAATTCCGAGAAATTATTCCGGCTAATATTAAGACAGAAAAAAATGTTATGCTATGAAGATGATGCAAATGAATGTGAAATAAAAAATTGGTTAGAGTTAAAAATAGAGGGCAAATTTTGGGGTGCAACAGGAAGCGGTTATTTCGATTAGTATAAATAGAGGGTCTTAGTGCTAGGACCGTGTGTGTCAAAGTGTGTACAAAATCTGTAAAATTTACCAAGTATCCGCGTGTAGAGAAGTAGTAAATTGAGAAATATACGTTCGATTTACACCATTGTCATTTACTTTGAAGTATTTCAATTTATCTTTATTTTCCAGAAATACTTCTTTATCTTAAGGATTTATCTTTCTTGCCTTTTACTTTAGTTCTCACAACGGTCTTTTCATTTTGTGTTGGTCTTTTACTGTTTAAGTATTTTCACTAATCACTATCATTGCAAACACTATTGAAGTGTTCATGTTCCCTGAAATTCACTTTAAATAATTAACACATGTCCTAGGATCAATCTGATTGATCTTGTAAGTAACCAAATTTAGAAATTTGGAAGACCAGCGGTTGTTTACCAATTTTCACGGTAAACAAATTGGCACACCCACTGGGACAGTGCTAACGTTTTTAGAAAAGTGAAATTGTTATTTTTTTTATTCTGGTTATTCATTCATCTCCTCCCTTTCGAAAGAATTCATTGCATGTTAAGGAGTGGTAAAGTAGCCACAACCAACGAACATAGACCAAGCAGAAGATACATTTGGAGAATGGAGAATTTACATGCGTCAGATAACCAAAGTTCTCAAAATCCATCAACTAGCAATGTACCACTTCCTTCTTCTTCGATAGGGGCGAACACGGCCACAATGCACGTGTCTGAACCGATTCCATCTATGGAAAGTTTGATGCCTACGCATTCGATTCCCCATACTGAACCTATTTTGACTTACATTGGGCCTAGGGGGCCTCCCCCCCCCCCCCACCGATTGGAAATGTTCTAAACATGCCTTCGATGCCGGTCGAAATAACCAATCTTCGGGTTTGGGATACCAAACACAAATACCCAACCTTACCAATAATTCTGCAGCAGTGTGGAGACAATAGATGGACGAAAGCAAACATGAGATGATCCAAGAGCTTACCCAAACATTGACCACTATATTGAATCCTTTGATTCAAAATACGACACAATCGAATCAACAGATGACAGCACAGATGGCACGAATGTCTGATTTCTTGGGTGTACCACAACCTCATCGACACCCTCCGAGGGATTGGGTAAGGGAAAACCTAGGGGTAACCTTCGGAGAAGATCCTACTATTAACCAAATTCTACAAAATCAACCGCAACCAGAGATGGTAAATCAGGGAGTAGGATTCGAACCCCTTAGGATTGAACCATAAATCCCCAAGGAAAGAGAGCCAAGGATAGTAATGGTAAATAGAACCAAAACGCCGATAATGTCATACGACATATTTGACATGATGATATGGCAGCAAATAATAATCTAACAGCCATGGTCGAAAGGATTATGGTTCGAAATGGGGTAAACTTCGGCCTTTGAAGGCCAAGCTAAAAATCACCTTTGTCGGAATATATCCTATAGGAAGAAACACCCCCTTGTAACAAAAGTCCCCAAATTCACTAAGTTTTATGGGGATACTACTGAACCCACTATCGAACATGTGGCTAGATATTTAATAGAGGCAGGAGACATTTTGAACAACGAAAGCCTTAGGATAAATTTTTTCCCAAGCTCTCTCACAAAGAATGCCTTCACGTGGTTCACCACCTTGCCACAAAATACGATTCATACTTGGAATCAGTTGGAAAGAATGTTCCATGATCAGTTTTACATGGGGAAAACAAAGATACGTCTGAAGGAATTGGCTAGTATTAAACGAAAGTTTACTGAGCCAATTGATGATTATCTAAATAGGTTTTGATTACTCAGAGCTAGGCGTTTTACACAAGTACCAGAGCATGAACTGGTCAAAATGGCCGCTGAGGGCCTTGACTATTCTATTAGGAAGAAGTTAGATACCCAGTATTTGAGAGATATGGCCCAACTGGCTGATAGGGTTCGGCAGTTAGAACGCTTGAAGGAAGAAAAGGCTAGAGAAAATAAGAATAAAAGAGTAGCCTACGTCAATTTCAGCAATGATGACGAAGGATCCTATAATGGGCCTTTAGACTTCGACGAAAATGAAATCGACCTTGCTGAGTTAAAGCAAGGGCCACCTTATGCGTGTAAAGTCTTGGCCCCATCGAATGGAAAAACCCTGTTGAACCAAAAAAGAATGATAAATTTCCTAAGAAAACTTACACTTTCGACGTTACAAAATGTGCTGAAATCTTCGATTTGTTAGTTAAGGATGGTCAAATGATAGTGTCTCCGGGTGTTAAAGTGCCTCCTTTAGAACAAAGAAAGAAAAGAGGGGTTTGCAAGTACCATAGTTTTCTGGGTCATAAAACATCTCAATGTTTTTTTTCCAGGGATCTTGTTCAGAATGCTATCCAAGAAGGGAGAATCAAGTTTGGAGACAAACCTAAGAGCCAAATGAAGATCGATTCCAATCCTCTGCAAATGGCTGATGCCCACTACACGGAGCCAGAGGAAGTAAACATGGTCGAAGTCACTGATGATTTCGACATGATGAAGTCACTGAGGACTATGTCAATGAACCTATCATGGTTAGGGTTTCTGAGCATCTTGATCAGGAATTCTTTAATGACTTCATTCAGGAAGCTGTGGGAAATGCCACCAATTGAAACACTGATGTTTTTGACACTGGAATCACTAAAGATTTCAACCTGATAATAATAACCAAAGAAATTACTGATGGTTTCGTACAAATAGACAAGGCTACTGAGGGCCTTCAATTGCAATTCCACAAGATGGACATCACTGAAGATGTCGACATGGAGGTTAATATGGTCAAAATATCCCAAGAAAC
This sequence comes from Lathyrus oleraceus, assembly GCF_024323335.1. Classification (NCBI taxonomy): domain Eukaryota; kingdom Viridiplantae; phylum Streptophyta; class Magnoliopsida; order Fabales; family Fabaceae; genus Lathyrus; species Lathyrus oleraceus. The sequence continues at coordinate 454,306,881 of NC_066579.1, forward strand.
CTCCATGGAAGTTGACAATGAGTGTCAACAAGAAGAGTATAATAAAATAGCCTTCCCCAAAGAAGACGAAACTCTGACTAATTTCCTTCGGAGGTGCCAGAAGAAGCAATCAGAGGTGATGTTGTGGGCCCCATATAGCTCTGTGTTCGACAAGAAAGCGGCCCAAAACCTCGAAGGAGTAAGGAGGGTAAGACACCAAGAGTGTCAGAAAGCCCTTCAAAATTAACAGGTTGTCCAGCCCATAAGGGCTTTCGACCCAAGAAGGTACTATGATCCAAGAAGGCCTATGGTGAAGCTTGGTGAAGCAAAACGAAAGGGTCCTACTGCTAAACCCATCTCTTTCAAACCCAACGCTGAAGCTTCAAATGGAAAATGGGTGAAGCCAATCGATGGCAGGAAACGCGGCCAGGGAAAATGGCAGAACTTCAAGGTAGATAGAGGTTCGTTATTAACATACCATAGGTAGTTTCAGGCTGACAAAAAAACCTCTCATATCTCTGAAAACTATAAAGGAAAAAAAAACCCATGACAAGGTCTCAATGGAGAAGGGAACAGAGAAGGAGGAAAGCATAAAGGGATGTTGGTGAAAAGGAAAAAGTTGAGTCCAACACCAATGTGCCTACAAGCAAAAAAAGGACTTAAGTCTTGACAAAAGAAAGTTTAATACTCCAACATAGGAGGCTAGAGAGAAATATGATCAAATGGCTGCAGAAGACGAAATGCTGACAGATAATTTCGACTCGGGGTCAGAAGCTTCTGTGGATATCTTAGTCGGTGTGGTATCTATGATGCCCAGGGAGTTCGACCAAATCACAGAGGTCGAAGACACCGACAACAATACAGAAAGAGAAATGGTTGCTCATAAGCCAATATGGTACTATGTGATGAACAATGGTTGCATGAAGGAGAAAAATGCCTTCTTTGAGAGACCCGACGAGGCTATGAAGAGTCATCTTAAGCCTCTCTTTATTATTGGGAAGATCGAAGACGTCCCCATTAATAAAATCTTAGTGGATTGCGGCGCAACAATGAATTTGATACCGCACCATAAGTTGAGAAAATTGGCAAGTACGATACAAATGTCAAACCCCATAATATGGTGCTTTCCAATTATGAGGGAAAGGTGGGTTCCACCATTGGTGTAATCCATGTCAAGTTAATTGTAGGAACAATCACCAGATCCACAATGTTTATGATTGTGGAGATGAAGGTCAACTATAATCTGTTACTTGGAAGAGAATGAATACATGGGGTCGGGGGTGTGCCATCCTCAATGCACCAACGAATCATCATATAACGTCCAGATGGTACCATGGATAATATAGAAGCAGGCCAAGGTTACGTCAAGATCCTCTCAACCATATGACAGATCCCAGTTCAACAAACATTTGGCCAATATCGCTCCGTGTGACCCAACCGATTTTTCATGTACTCCAGACGATAATTCCTACAACTCCTTATATTTGCACCCCAATAATGGCTTTCACCGGGACAGAGAAGTGATGGGCGAAGACGACTTTGGATATCTAGGAGTGTCAGGAGTTAAACCCACAGGTTGGGGAAGCGAATTCAGTGATGATGACTGAGTTCGAAGCGCTAAAAAAGATTTCGGCTTACATAGCTGAAAATAAGCAGCAGTCAGCCTTGGAGGATGAAGTAAAAAACATGGTTGTCAAAGCCAGCAAAGTGTTCCATCAAATAGGTCCTGGAAAGGACTTCGATCCAGAGTCACCTGATAAGGTTCAGAACAAAGATCAAGGCCATAGGCTCGACGTTATCTATGTTAAGACTTCGAGAAGGATCCGTTAGCAACAAATGTTAAGATGCTGGCTCAGGATCCACTTGAAGAAATAGACTTGGGAGGAGGATTGATAAAAAGTCTGACTTACATTAGCGCCAATATTAACCCCTAACTCAAAGTCGAAGTAATCCAGTTGTTAAAGGAATTCAAAGACTGTTTCGTGTGGGATTACAATGAAATGCCTGGTTTGAGTAGAGATCTGGTCAAACTGAAGCTGCTAATAAAGCCTGGAAAAAAACCTATCAAGCAGAACCCAAGGCTATTTGCACCTTCAATTATCTCTAAGATCAAAGAGGAGGTCGAAAGGCTTCTTCGCTATAACTTCATCTGTACAACGAGATATGTAGAATGGTTAGCTAATATTGTGCCTGCTATTAAAAAGAATGGTACTTTGAGGGTTTGCATAGATTTTAGGGACTTAAACACTGCAACCCCAAAGGATGAATATTCAATGTCGATGGAGGAAATGCTAGTCGATTCTGCCGCAGGCCATAAGTATCTTAGCATGCTCGATTGATATTCTGGATATAATCAGATATTCATTACGGAAGAGGATGTCCCAAAAATGATATTTCGATGTCTTGGAGCCTTAGGCACCTATGAATGGATGGTGTTGCCTTTTGGTTTGAAGAATGCTATGGCAACATACCAGAGAGCAATGAATTCGATCTTCCATGATTTCATAGAGACTTTATGCAAATTTACATAGATGATATTGTCATTAAGTATGTTTCAGGGAAGAGCCATATAGACCACCATCGACGGTCATTCGAAAGGACGAGAAGACATGGTCTGAAAATGAACCCTCTCAAATACGCTTTTTGTGTGTAGGCCGGGGATTTCTTAGGCTTTGTGGTCCACAAAAAGGGAACTGAAATAAACCAAAATAAGATCAAGGCCATAATGGAGGCGAAAGCGCCATCAATAAAGAAGGAATTGCAATCACTACTGGGCAAGATCAATTTCCTGAGGAGATTCATCTCAAACCTTAGTGGAAAAATGCAAGCCTTTTCGCCTTTACTTTGACTCAACAAGGAAGGATTCAAATGGGGGCAGGCTCAGCAAGAAGCGTTCAACAGAATTAAAGAATACTCGAGTCATCCACCAATTCTGACACCGCCTTGCAGGAATAGAAGTATGAGATTATACATATCTGCATCTGACAAGACTTTAGGGAGCATGTTGGCTCAAGAGGATGATAGTGGTGTCGAAAGAGCCATTTACTACCTCAGTAGGGTCTTAAATGATGCAGAAACTAGGTATAACATAGTTGAAAATTGTGTTTATGCTTGTATTTCTCTTGTACAAAGTTGAAGCATTATATAAAACCGGTTGATGTCTATGTTTCAACTCACTTTGATATCATTAAACATATGTAGTCCAAACCAATTTTGCATAGTCGAATTGGAAAATGGGCGCCAACTTTAATTTTATATTCCTTAACGTATATGCCATTAAAAGCTGTTAAGGGACAAGTGGTAGCATATTTTATAGTCGACCACTTCATAGTTGAGACTGCACGGGACATCTCGAATTAGAACCCTGGAAGTTGTATTTCGATGGGTCTAGTCACAAAGATGGAACATGCATATGAGTTCTAATCATTTTTCCTAATAAAATTCCAACAAAACTCAAATATAAATTGGAGGGCCTCTGCTCGAACAATGAGGCTGCATATGAAGCCCTCATAGCCGGACTTGAGATATTGTTGGAATTGGGGGCAACTCGAGTCGAAATAATGGGTGACTCAGAGTTAGTTATAAAATAGATCACAAAAGAGTACAAATGTATAAAAGAGAATCTCATTATGTACTTCATAATAGTCAGTCGATTACTAAAAATATCTGAGATGGCTAATATTCGACACATACCTCTATTGGAAAATCAAGTAGCTAATGACTTGGCTTAAATTGCATATGGTATACAATTTCAAAAGAAAAACTACAAAAAGTCATCGAAGTCAGACTTAGAAAAGACAAAGTTGGGATACGCTGATAAAGAAAACTTCGAAATATTGGCAATAGACAATCTGACAGACGGAGATTGGAGGAAACCAATAGTGGAATATCTACAGAATCCAATGGTGTATGCTGGTCGAAAAACTAGGTATCGAGCTTTAAGTTATTTTCTTTTGGGGATGGAGTTGTTCAAAAAGACTCCTAAGGGAGTTTTGCTTAAGTGCCTTAGTGAGTCAGAGGCATATTTAGCCCTTTCGATTGTCCATAGTGGGGCATGTGGGGTACACCAAGTTGGCCATAAGATGAAATGGATTTTATTTTGCCAGGGGATATATTGGCCTACCATGCTGAAAGATTGCATCGAATTTGCCACAGGATGCCAAGAATGTCAGGCACATGCAGGCATACAACATGTCCATGCGAGGGAATTGCACTCTATAGTCAAACCTTGGCCTTTTAGAGGTTGGGATTTGGATTTGATTGGGGAAATTTGACTGTCATCATCTAAGAATCAGAGGTATATCTTGGTTGGCATTGATTATTTTATGAAATGGATCGAAGCTATACCTTTACCAAATGTAAGCCAAGAAGATGTGATCGATTTTATCCAAAAATATATTATTTACAGATTTGGAATCCTAGAGACTGTCACAACAGATCAAGGATCAGTATTTACTGGTCGAAAGATGCAATAATTTGCTAAGGAAATGAGTTTCAAATTATTAACTTCAATGCCATATTATGCTAAGGATAATGGTCAGGTCGAAGCATCTAATAAGGTGTTATTGGTTTGATTAAGAAGCGTGTGGAGAAGAAACCTAGAAATTGGCACAAAACTTTAGATCATATTTGTGGGCATGTCGTACCTCTCCCAAGGAAGCCACTAATTCAACCCCCTTTCGACTGACTTTTGGTCATGATGCAGTTCTACAGTAGACATTTATCTACAATCCACAAGAACTCAGAGGCATCATGAAATTCCATCAGAATCATATTAGAACATGATGTTGGATGAATTAGTCGATCTAGTTGAACAGAGACTAAATGCATTGGAGTTATTAAAATGGAAAAAGAAGAGAGTAGATAACTCTTAGAATAAGAAAGTAAGAAGTAAAACATTTTCTCCTGAAGACTTGGTCTGGAAAGTTGTCCTTCCAATGGATCGAAAGGATATGACCTTAGGGAAGTGGTCTCTCAAGTGGGAAGGCCCTTTTCAAATTTTGCATGTATTCTCTAATGGTGCCTATGAGATTTCGGAACTTAGCGAAGACAAAAGAATCTTGAGAGTGAATGGAAAATATTTGAAAAGATATAGGCCATCACTCCAAGAAATAAAAATAAGAAATGAGTAATTGTGTATAAGTTAAATAGAGCCAATATGGTAAAGGGTGCCAAAATGGTATAAATTTGCTTTAAAGGCCCAAAGGGATAATATTCATTACAACCAATACTTATATTCATTACATCAAATAGGAAAAAAATGGAAAAGGAGACTAGAACTAAAAAGGGAGATTGGTCTTTATGTGGAGGTACTTTGTTTTGAGAAGTCCCAGGCGTTTCTCACATAAAGGCCGTTTCGACCGGAGAAGTATGATTTCCAATTCAAGTTTTCGCGCTTTTTCCACGAACTCCATGCCAAACTCTAGTCTTTAGACATCAAGGCATCATCGAACTCCAGATGTTCACTTTTACGTTTTTTGGCTTCAGATATTTTAGCTTGCAGTTCCTCTATTTGTTTTCTCTATGAAGTTATGTCACGATCATGGCCTTCGATCTCCTCTTTATTCTTTTATTTCGTCTGCTCCAGTTCCACTGCCTTGTTGGTAGACTCAGTGGCGGCACCCCAAGAAGCTACTTCAGAACCAGCCTTTTTTTCGATCTCCCTGGTTATCTGGGGTAATAGCTTATGATCTTCGACAACTTGGTCGATCACAGTGCCTATCTCCAGGAAGATGTTGGCAACTTCAAGGGAAGCTTCTAGTAGATTGACTTGGTTAAGAAGATCCTTCAATTTTAAGGGGGGAGAAGGTCATCCAGTAGGAGCAAGAACAAGTCACCCTTGAAGACTTTTTCCTTGATTTTTGATAGCACTTCATATGTAGGTGTACTCGAGGGCTGATCATCAGATGTCATAGTAGTGCTAATGCTTTTCTCAGAAGAGTTTTCCCTATAGCTTAGCATAGCTTTCAGATATTCAAGGGGTTGGTTTCGTTTCAGAATAACTAGTTCTTCTGTAGAGAAACCTCTGTGCTTCCTGTCGAAACTCTACCTTCTGGAATAGCTGCAATGGTTGGAGCGACAAGAGTTTGACTTTGAGTCTGTCCTTCGCATATGTTCTGGTTCCCCTCATCATTGTTGTCCTATTCTTCGAAGCCTCCATCATCATCACCAATGTTGAGTGGGGTCAGTTACCTTCATCTTCCTCCTTCGTTAGCATATCTTCGCCATTGTTACTCTTTTGCTGGGGATCGACTATGCCTTCGGTGTTGGGTGAACCGTCTCCAGGATTGTCTCCAGCTTGAACTTATTCCTCCACCACCATGGTATCTTGGTTCACTCTATCTTGGTCCTCTTCGCTTGAATTAGCTTCGTGATCGGAACCACTAGTATGTGAATGTTGGGTAGTGGTCTTTGGTGGTGAAGTATCAAGCTCACTAACAGTGGGTTCATTGATTTCACTCATGGAGCTTTTCTCAGATGACGTTCGATAGGTAGGTTTGCCAACGCTAATGAGGACATCTGCTATGGAAACTGGCGCGGAGGAAGTTGTAGCTATTGTTCGAGCTGTGGTACTTGCACCATCCTGAAACCAGAAAAATCGAAAGATAAGTGGTGGAAGATAATAAATCAACTAATCAAGATAGAGCGGGGTATGTTTTACCTTGTCTCCTTCGACCCTAGGGCTGGAGTTATCACTTTCGCTCTGAGTCGCTACTATCTTCGCCATGGCCTCAGGGGCAGGCTCTTGGATAGTTAATGCAGTAGGCCTTTTCTTGGAAATTTTTGTAGGAGGCTGGCTCAAAGCTTCAGTGATTTTTGGTTGCTGTTTTCTTTTCTTGGATGTAAGGTCGAGAACAGGTGAAAGGTCTTCTTCGTCAGAGTCTATTATGACATGGATTTTTGTTGTTTTGTTTTGGAATTTTAATGGGGTTAGAGGAGGTTTTCGAGCAACCTGAATTTGATACCGAAATATTAGTACTATTAGACATAACAAAGAGTAAAAAGGAAAGACAGGGATATACCTTTGTGGTCTTGCTGCCTCCCTCAGTCTTTGATTTGACTGACCTTCTAATTGGTGGCTTCTTGGGTGAGACCCTGGTGGCTAAAAAAAGCAACACAAAGCAGTTAGTGAAGGCTAAGGGTGAATATCCTAATAGAGGGGTATGATTCTAAACAACCTCCCATGTCACACCTTCATATATGTCCGATTCGATGCGAACATCTTCGATCCCTATATGAAGATGCCTTTTGAAACTGTCTAGAGTATGCTTAGCCACAACCACCCGCTGGGATTTTTTCTGTGACTGCTATCGAAGGATTTTAATGGAGTCCCCATAGATAAATCAGTTTGGAAATGGAGAGGCAAGTGCCACTCCAAAGTCAGCATTTAGTAGTTAAAGAGATTTTGGAGGAAACAATTCGAAAGCCACTTCTTAGCGTTTCTCATGAAGAACGTATGAAGGGATTTTTAGAGTTTCCATTTTCTTTGAAAATTTTTCCTTTAGTGTGACAGCTGCTTCGCGGATGGTTCGACTAAGATCATCAGGTCTATAGGTAGTTTCAAAGTAATTTTGGAACGCTTGAATTTCTTTAATGAGCGTGTAAGTACCTTTTTTGGTTCTTTTCTACACAAGAAGAAAAACTTTATCAATATGTTGGATAAGTGAGGGGGCATCATAGAACTCTTCAGTATAGCATGCGTTCCACCATCTCCCAAAATCTCGATTATAAAGGAAGTTAGCCTTGAAGTTGATAGGGGTAAGTTGGGTCTTGCCAGTGTATCTAGCTATTTCTTTAAGAGTGGTGGCTTTATTTTGAACTGCGTTGTAGAGGAGGAGGCTGCCCTTTCTGTCATACAGGCACTTTGGGAGAGCCTGAATTAACCCAAACTGTCGAGCTACAAGGTTGGGTTGATAGGAAATCAGTAGAGATTTTGTCTCTCGTTTTTAGAAGGAGATGGGAAAGGCCTTGTAAACCATTTTGGACCACACTTCCTGGCAGTGAAGGGGGCCATGCTCGAAGTAAATACATGGTGCTTGGAGAACATCATGATATAGCTCATGAAAGTTGGTCGAAAAGCTTGTCCTTCGCTGTTAGGGGTTAGCTGGGCCAATCGAGTTCCTTCGATTCCTCTATTTTTTACTTCCTCAACTTCTTCATCGACGAGGCCTTTATTGGGTAAACTTGCCTCGAACATGGCATTGAGCCAGAGTTGTAATAGCCAAAAGGGACCAGAGAGAATGAGGTTTCCTTTTCCCCCCAAGTTCTTCAGTTGAGTGACTCCGTCATTCAGTGATTCATAAAGTCTTACTAGTATCATTTCGCTTAAGCAAACATCATGTCCAGCATGCAATTGGTTCGCCAGGGTAAGGTACTTCTTGGCGACTTGTAGAGACTTCGAGCAGAAAACGGAATGGGATAGCTACAAAGCTAAGAAAGCTATGTGTTTCACATCAGAGATGGTGTCAGTGTCTTTATCATGATAGTGCGTAATGTGGGTCAAATACGCTGCTCTAGAGGTCGAAAAAGCTATAGTATCCTCAGAATCAATATCAGGGTCATATGTGTGTTCAATGGGTTTTAGCCCTGTGATAACGGCTAGGTCAAAAAGTGTTGGTGCGATCATGCCACATGGAAGGTGCAAGGTGTAATGTGTGTTATCCCAAAAATACAGTGAAGAAACCAACATAGATGCGTTATACTCCAAGCCTACTTTCGACAACATTATCAGGTCATAAATTCTCATGTCTTTCCAGTTTTGGGCTTTGATTTTTTCTATTTTGTTTAGCCATTCCAAATAATCTGTTGGGTCTTTGAATGAGGGAGTAACACGAAAAACCCTAAAGTCGTTGTTCATGAATCTCAAATCTATGGTTTCATTTGTTTTTGGGTTTTCAGCAACGGTTAGTTCAACCCTAGGTTTCTTCGCTTGCCCTATGAGTTTACATTTATGGTAAGAGGGGAAGTATTCCTTAAGTTTGCTAAAATCAGTGTCTAAATCAGCCAAAGGTCCAGATAATGCATGAGTTTTACCAAAAACAGAAATAGGGATAAGTACCTAGAAGGCGTAAATCCTGTGTTGTTCCTCAGTTTTGGGTTCTGGGATGTATTGTTGATTACCCACCATTACTGGACCAGGTAATGTGGTGAAAGGAGGGAGTTCCGAAATCTTCTTAGGAGTTTTTGATTTGACAGATGTCTTGGTAGCTTTGCTTACTTCTTTTGAGGTTTTGTTGAAGGTTTCCATCATTGTTGAAAGTTGGAAGAATAGGAGATAATCTGGGTTTTTGATTGAAGATTGTTTGAGGATGAATAGTTAGAGTGTTTGAGAGTTCAGAAAGCGTAAATAGTGGAATTGGTGAGTTTGTGGCTTTTATAAGCGTGTTTGGAAGAAAAAACGTTTCAAATCAACATTAATGGTTGACAAGTTAGTGGGACACATGTCTTTCTTAGATGGTGTGATGGAGAGGTGGTAATTAATGCCTAAACCCACAATCTCGTAGGATTTAGGAAACATGATGATTAAGAAGATTCGGTTGTGGGCTGAAAAGACGTGGTTAGGAAAAAGGGTAATGATGACTATGATGTCACCAGACAGCTAGAAGAAACTGAAAAGTTTTGTAACATTGGAATATTTGGCAACATGCCAGAGTTATCCAAGGCGTCGAAACATGTTCTCAAAAAATGCCTTTTTCTTTTATGTGTCAAAAATAACATTTTGGGGGGGGGGGTAATTTGTTGGCTCCTAATCTCGACGCCCATTTTAAGAGTTAAAGAGTGAAATTTCCTGTGAAGATGCTTTCGATTGAATCTGATATTGGCAGCTCTAGTCGAAAGTTATTGGATGAGAAGGGTCAGTGTGCAGTATGGACTTAAAAACATTCTTTAGTGTTTGAAGACGTTTTCGAATAGAAATTCAAAATTCAAATAAAGGAGGAAACTTTGTTCTTATCTGAAATTGTTGAAAGTACACGTGAAGCATAGTGGACAGTTGTATCCATGCAAAGCGCCATTTGTCTCGATGTGATTGAAAGGCCGTTGGAAGAGGTTATTTCAATTAGTATAACTAGAGGGTCTTAGTGCTAGGATCGTTGTGTCAAAGTGTGTACAAAATCTGTAAAAATTTACCAAGTATCCGCGTGTAGAGAAGTAGTAAATTGAGAAATGTACGTTCGATTTACACCATTGTCATTTACTTTGAAGTAATTCAATTTATCTTTATTTTCCAGAAATACTTATTTATCTTAAGGATTTATTTTTCTTGCCTTTTACTTTAGTTCTCACAACGGTCTTTTCATTTTGTGTTGGTCTTTAACTGTTTAACTATTTTCACTAATCACTATCATTACAAACACTGTCGAAGTGTTCATGTTCCCTGAAATTCACTTTAAATAATTAGCACATGTCCTAGGATCAATCTGATCGATCCTGTAAGTAACCAAATTTAGCAATTTGAAAGATCAGCGGTTGTTTACCAATTTTCACGGTAAACACATACCTTCCGTATTCATTTCTCCCATGTCATTGCGGCATGCACACATACTCGCTAGGACACTTACAGCCATCTATCTGATGTTTACAAGGCCATTACCGTCATAAATATGTATAACAAAAACTTCTCAGTGCTACCAATGGAGGAATATTGACCTTCATATGAAGGTGAATAGTTTGGCACAACGATGAGATGCGAAGAAAGAAAAAAGGACGACCAAACAACACACGTATTAGAACAGAAATGGATACGACTGATAAAATGATAAGATTATGTAGTATATGTCGTCAACCAGGACACAATAAGAACAAATGTCCCAATCTAGAAGCAACATCTGCATCGTAATCTTTTTGTAACCTTAGATTTTTATATATCATTATCTTTTTGTTACAACAAGGTTAACAACAAACATCACTACAACATAAAGCAAACTTAAAACAAAATATTTCTAACTGATTACAACAATCAAATTGATGTCATCTCGTCCAAACATCATTTCCCTCACATCCTTATCAGTTTTGACTCGCACCCAACCAAATATACTATCGAGTATCTCAATACTTCTAATTTTTTCACCTTATGGTATTTTTCCATCTAACCAACGAACCAGCTCCCTCTTCAGTTGATCGAAACTACAGATGTTCTAGAAGAGCATCAACATCGAAGGCTTGTCTCTCGAATAAATCACTTTTCCATAGCGACGACGAACACCAAACATGTTTGCAATATGACGAAATGAGATGTGGAAAAACGAATCACACAACACATCTATTTATAACCAAAAAATTGCACATTACACTGAGGCGCCAGACCAATTGGCGCCTCCTCTTCCAAATAACACATGAGCGTCAATTGGACTGGTAGCACCAAGTGTTGTAGCCAATCCAATTGGCACCTCCACTTAAAGTTTAAGGGTAAGCGTCAATTGATCTGACGCTTATGCCTTACGTATATATTTTTTTGAAACTGGGTAATTAATTTTTTTTTTGAAAACTAGATTATTTTAGGATTTTCTTTTTTAAATTGGGGTACTTAAAAATTTCATAAATAGTCATTGATATTAAAATAAATAGATAATTAATTCCATAAAAATAGTAATAACATTTATTAATATTGTAATAGTGACTCTATGGTATAAATGATACAATAACATAATTTTAAATTTAATACTATCGATTATGATTTTGAAAGACATTTTAAAGGTTTAACATAGTATAAATTATTATTTTAAAAATAACATTGTTAATTGTTTATTTGATAAAAATAAATAAATGAAATTATTAGCTCGTGTTTTTTTTTATTCTTGAGAAATGTAAAAGCATTTACATAAAATGTAACAATGTACAAATATTCATAAAATGTAACAAAAAATTACTATAAATCAAAATTATTAGCTAAAAAGCGTTTATTCAATTAAAAAGAACACAATAAAAATTTGGAATATTTAAATTTAATTAATTAAAATATTCGGATTTCATAAATCATTATTTTAAAAACATTTTGATATTTATTGGTAAATGAAACTTAAATAGAAATAAATTAAATTAAATATCTTTAACAAAAAATATTTTTAGCTATAATACAATTGAATAACCTGGTTAGTTAGGATGGATATTTGATAAATTAATCTGATTAATTAATCTACTTAATTGAAAAGTATTTGTAATTAATTATTATCTAATCTACTTAATTAAGATGAAGATTTGATAAATTAATTTTTATATCCATATAATATTGGAAGTCCTTAATAATTCAAATGCTTGATAGAAGCTTTAAAAAACACTGCAGTGAAAACAGTTTATTGGATAAGTTGTTTTGAAAATAAGCTGTTTTTGCAATTCTGTTTTTTTCTGTTATTCTTGGGCCTGTTTGTGGTTCCAATTTGTACCCTATAAATAGACAATGTATGTCATAGTTGAAAGGTTAATGCCATATGATTCAATTCTCTCAATCTTTCTATATTTCTCTATCTCTCTCTCTATTCACATTATCATCTTCATCTTTCCCAAACACACTGTTTTTCACCACTCCATTTTTGGTTTTTTCCAACATTTGACATCAAGAGCTTTGGTTCTGATCCAATTTCGCTGCAATCATGTCCGTTTCAAACGATAAAATCCCTACCAATCTTCCAATTCTTGACTCGAAAAACTACGACAAATGGGCGAAGCAAATGAAGGTTTTGTTCGGCTATCAAGACGTTCTTGAGGTGATCAAAGATGGTGTTACGTCTCTCGTCGAAAGAGCTACGGATGCTCAAAAGGCTACGTTCAAAGAAGAGAAGAAGAATGATTATAAAGCGATGTTCTTGATCCATTCTTGTGTCATGGTGACAACTTTGAAAAAGTAGGCGATTGCGATTCCGTAAAGCAAGCGTGGGAGATTCTTGAGAAGGCTTATGCAGGGGCTGCCAAAGCCAAAGTGGTGAGGTTATAAACTCACAAGCGACAGTTCGAGTTAATGCAAATGGAGGACAAGGAGTCGATAAACGATTATGTGACGCGTATTACGCGTGTGGTGAATCAAATCAATTCGTGCGGGGAAACTACGGTAGAGCAAAATGTTATGTCGAAGATCTTGCGTTCTTTAACGCCAAGATTCGACAACATTGTCGTTGCGCTTGAAGAATCGAAGGATTTATCGTCATTGTCGAAGGAGGAGCTTCAAAGCTCACTAGAAGCTCATGAACAACGAATAGATGAGAGGGGAAACGATAAAGCGAAGTCGGAAATAACATTGCAAGCGCGACTTCATGAGAAGAGTAAACGATCGGAGAGGAAAGGGCATCTGAGAGGGAAGTCCAATTTCCAGAATTTTGGTGGTAGAGATTCACAAAATTCAAAGGGGCAAAAAGGTGAAGGAAGCTCCAAGGAGGGTGATCAAGGAACCCACAAGCCATTCGACAAAAGTAACGTGAAGTGTTACAATTGTCAAAAGCTTGGGCATTTCGCAAAGTATTGCCACGCGAAACGAAGAGAAAATCGCGCGGATGAGGCGAAGTTTGCTATGGAAGAAACGAATGATGATAATATGCTTCTTGTGATGATCACGGAAGATAATTATGGCATGAGAGAAGGGCTGGACAGCAGTGGCAGCAGTGCAGACAATTCTGCAGAAACGCGTTCGGAGAAAAACGCAATGGTAACGGTTCGAGATGGAATTCAAAGTAGCGATGAGTGGTACTTGGATTCTGGTTGTTCGACTCATATGACGGGAAGAAAGGATTGGTTTGTCAAGATCAATCAAGCCACGAAGAATAAAGTGAGATTTGCCGATGATACGACGTTATCCGCCGATGGCGTTGGAGATGTCTTGATCGTGAAGAAAGATGGTGGTCGTTCATTGATCAAGGATGTGTTGTACATTCCAGGAATCAAATGTAATCTTTTGAGCATTGGCCAACTACTCGAGAAAGATTACATTATTCGCATAGAAAATAAGGTATTGCGCGTTTTGGACCGAAATGGAGTTTTGGTACTTAAAGCACCGATGGCTGGCAATCGAACTTTCAAGATAGCATTGAAAGTAATGGAGCATCGATGTTTAGCTACAGCGGCAAGTCGTGAGGAGTGGTTGTGACATTACCGTCTTGGTCATCTCAATTTTCGAGACCTCGACGCGTTGCATAGACATGGTATGGTGACCGGGCTGCCAAGAATCGTGGTTCCAGCTGAGTTGTGTGTTGAATGTGTTCAAGGGAAACAACACAAGAGTGTTTTCAGCAAGGATACAGGTCATAGAACTAAGCATCTTCTTGAGGTGGTGTATTCGGACGTGTGTGGGCCGATGCAAGTCAATTCGTATGGAGGTAACCGATACTTTGTCACGTTTATTGATGATTTCAGTAGGAAGCTGTGGATTTATCTAATCAAGAGGAAGGATGAGGTGTTTGATATGTTCAAACGATTTAAATCCATGGTTGAGCGACAAAGTAGTCACAAACTCAAAATTCTCAAAACCGATGGAGGAGGAGAATTTACTTCGAGGGAATTTGGGAGTTATTGTGACGATGAGGGTATTGTGCGTGAGGTTGTACCACCCTATACGCCTCAGCAAAATGGTGTTGCCGAGAGAAAAAATCGGACGATTATGAACATGGTGCGTAGCATGTTGAAAGCGAAAAATCTCCCGAAAGAGTTGTGGGGAGAAGCTATTTCTACAGCTGCCTATTTGATAAACAGGTGTCCTACAAAGAAGTTGGACAAGGTTACTCCAGAAGAGGTATGGTGTGGACACAAGCCAAGTTTGAGTCACTTGCGTGTTTTCGGTTCGGTAGCGTTTCAACATATTCCGGGTCAGATTCGAAAGAAATTAGATGACAAGGGTGAAATGATGTTGCTGGTTGGTTATCATCCTACCGGAGGCTACAAGCTGTTTGATATGAGTAACAAGAAGATTGTGATAAGTCGAGATGTGATCGTGGACGAGTTTCGGCAGTTTGACAGTAGAAAATCTGCCATATCAGTTCAGGAAATCGATTTGCCTCAAGATGAAATCGATTTCATGCAGGAAAATCAGCATTCTGGAGCTACTGGAACTGGTTCTGGTGAGGTTGAAATCGATTTGCCTCAAGGTGAAATCGATTTCATGCAGGAAAATTTGAATTCTCAGCCTGCTGAAGGTACTGTACAACAACCTTTTGTAACCGAAACAGGTGAATCAAGTAGACGACCAATAAGGCAAAGAGGATTGCCTCAAAGACTCCGTGATTGTGAATTATTCCGAGATAGCGAGATCAACAATGAGGGTGATCTTATTCACTTCGCTCTAATGGCCGAATCCGAACCGGTGAATACAGAGGAGGCATTAAGCTATCCAAAGAGGATGTGTGCGATGAAAGAAGAACTGAATTCGATTGAGAAGAACAGTACTTGGATGTTGGTTGATTTACCGAAAGGTAAAAAGGCGATAGGTGTGAAGTGGGTCTACAAAGTGAAAGCGAATCCGAAAGGCAAGATAATCAAGCATAAAGCTCGATTAGTAGCGAAGGGATTTTTGCAAAAGGAAGGGATAGACTTCGATGAAGTGTTTGCTCCAGTTGCAAGGCATGAAACCATTCGGTTAGTTATTGCGATGGCAAATAACAACAGTTGGCCGTTGTATCAAATGGACGTCAAATCTGCGTTTTTGAATGGTCCACTTGATGAGGAGGTATATGTGAGACAGCCACCTGGTTTTATGATCAAAAATCAAGAGGCAAATGTCTATAAGTTGAGGAAGGCACTCTATGGTTTGAAACAAGCTCCAAGAGCTTGGAACAAACGCATAGATGGATTTCTTAGCGATGTTGGTTTCAAGAAATGCGTATCCGAACATGGAGTTTATGTGAAACCGGATGCAAGTGAGGGAGTAATCATTCTTCGTCTTTATGTGGACGATTTGTTGATTACCGGCAACTGTGAAAAGAACATTTCAAAGTTCAAAGGAAAGCTTATGAAGGAATTTGAAATGAGTGATCTTGGTATCATGAAATACTTCTTAGGCATAGAGTTTCAAAGGACAAAATTGGGACTGCTCATGCACCAAAGAAGGTATGCCATGGAAATTTTGAAGAGGTGTGATATGGAGCATTGTAATGCTGCCACAACACCAGCCGAGACACGATTACATCTGTCCAAGAGTGAAGAAGAACAAGATGTGGATCCTACTCAATACCGGAGATTGATAGGATCATTGCGTTACTTGTGCAATACGCGGCCAGATTTGGCGTTTAGTCTCGGTATTGCGAGTAGATTCATGGAAAGGCTGAAGGTATCACACTTGGCAGCAGTTAAGAGGATCCTTAGATATGTGAAAGGTACTCTTGGTTGTGGAATTTTGTTTCCTGCAAGCGACATGGGCAGAAGTTGTGAGTTACTCGGATACACCGATTCCAATTGGTGCGGAGATAAGGATGATCGAAAGTCTACGGCGGGGTATCTCTTTATGTTCGGTAAGGCATCAATCTCTTGGTGTTCGAAAAAGGAACCGGTTGTAGCCCTCTCTTCTTGCGAGGCCGAGTATATAGCAGCGTCGATGTGTGCATGCCAAGCTGTGTGGCTGGTGAATCTATGTAAGGAGTTGGACAACAGTAGAAAATGGGGCTGTTTTGCTACTTGTGGACAACATTTTAGCGATAAACCTTGCTAAGAATCCCATAGCACATGGGAGGAGCAAGCATATTGAAATGCAATTCCACTATTTGAGAGAATTGGTGAGCTCCGGACAGTTGCGTTTAGGGTACTGCAGAAGCGAAGAACAAGTCGCGGACTTGTTAACGAAAGGCGTGACAAGTGATGTGTTCAAGAGACTTGTGAAGAAGTTGAGCATGATGAGTGTGGAACATTTGAATTAAGGTGGTGTATTGGAAGTCCTTAATAATTCAAATGCTTGATAGAAGCTTTAAAAAGCACTGCAGTGAAAACAGCTTATTGGATAAGTTGTTTTGGAAATAAGCTGTTTTTACAATTCTGTTTTTTTCTGTTATTCTTGGGCCTGTTTGTGGTTCCAATTTGTACCCTATAAATAGACAATGTATGTCATAGTTGAAAGGTTAATGCCATATGATTCAATTCTCTCAATCTTTCTCTATTTCTCTATCTCTCTCTATTCACATTATCATCTTCATCTTTCCCAAACACACTGTTTTTCACCACTCCATTTCTGATTTTTTCCAACATATAATACATATTTCATAATCATTTTCTTATTTATATATCATTATTATTTAAATTTTATAGTAACACACTTTTCAAACCTTTCATTTTTGTTAATTTGTCCAAGCTTTAAAATTGAAAATTTTGGATTCCAACCAAAATTAATTGTCATCCTATTATGACTACCGCTACCATATCACATAGAGTCAACTATTTTGCTAATTACACGGCTCATTATAAGGAAAACAACTCATACTTTGCTACTTTGTCACATCCACTACCTCATCTTTCAATTTCTTCAACAACTTTTCTAAATATTTTAAACGAACTCTTTTCTAAAAAGTAACGTAAATAATAGTCTAGTTTGCGCTTATGGCGATTATTGTTGTTTACCCTATTATGTTCTTTTGCAATAATAAAAAATGATAGATTATATCATCAAGATATACTATTATAATAAATTAAAAATCATATGAAGAGTAGAGACTGCATCAAAAAGTAGACAAGAGCAGAGATAATAGCAAAACTAGTATATCAAAAGGCAGTAAAATTTAGTGAAGAAAAAATAAAAAACTCAAAATTTCAAAAACAGAACTAAAAATCATATAATAACAAATATCCATACCTACCTACACAAGCAAAAATAGTGCTAGAAATCATAACAGAACAAAGCCAAATAATATTTAAGAAAAAACTACCACAGTCGAATCCAAATAAAAAAATCAAACACAAAAATAATCACTTCAGATACTGGTCGAAAATTGAGAGTCGTAAACTCTAACATGATAACAATTATAGAAGCAACTAATAACAATTGTAGAAGTAGTTTAACCAAAAGAGAAGTAGCAAACATTCAAATAAAATCATCATCTAAAAGTGGAGTACATGTGTATTAATTATCATATAAATATTCATGTTAATCCTATTAACTAACAACAATAAAATATAGTTATTCTAAAAAATAAATCACCCAAAAATATAACTTAGGCATCTAATCACGTGTTTAATCTAGTATCATATACTTCATTGGGGGAAAAGATTGTCTCCGGTGAGTTATTTCATTGGAGAGAATCCTATCCCCTTCATTGGGGGCAACATTCAATATCCATGATGCAACCGAGATGATATCAGGAGCCAGTTTCAAATTCTCAAAAGCATCTACAAAAACGACTACATCAGTATTGTTGGAAATCCTCCAAAATATATGAAGAATTTCAATCAATCTTGATGAACAAGATTGTTATTACCCATACAATGACAATGAAAAGAAAGGAACAATGGAGAAAAGAGAGTGTATAGAACGATGAAGGAGAAGAGTAATATAATTCTGCAGAGTTTCTCTCTGTCCACAAACTGTGAAAAACTTCTTATTCATTTTGCAACTACAAATACTGTGAATACAATGTTATGAATACTCTATTCACTTCTATATGAAAATAAGGTTTACTCCCTCTATTTATAGATTTAGGTTAACTTGGACCTCAAGGCAAAGCCCAAAACTATAAAAGCCCAAAATAGCTAACACTACTGAAATAGGCATAGGTGGTTTGACACTTCCTTACTCTGTCGAGCAACCTGCTTCGACACAAGGAATTACAATTCAACACACCACCTAATTCATTTTGTCTAAGCTATCTACATTCATCATAGCGCTTAGTCTTCTGAACACTTTGACCTGCACTCCCTTCGTCATGATGTCTGCAATTTGATTTTCAGTTCTGTAGTGTTTCACATTCATCTTCTCATCGGCTACCTGCTCTCGAAGATAATGGAACCTCATCTCGATGTGCTTTCTTCGACCATGTTTCACAAACCCAACTGGTTGTGCAACATAAACTTCTTCTTCTAAAGGACTACTAAGAAATGCACATTTCACGTCCATCTGGCACATCTGCCAGTTGTTCATGTTTGCTAGACCAACAACCAACCTTATTGTTTCGATTCTAGCAACAGGTGCAAAAACTTCATCGAAGTCAATTCCTTCTTTCTGAAGAAATCCTTTCGCCACAAGTCTCACCTTGTGTCGAGTCACTTCTCCTTTGGGATTCAACTTTACCTTGTATATCCAATTCACATTGATTGCCTTCTTATTTTGGGGCAATTCGACAAGTGATCAAGTGTTGTTGACTTCGATTGACTTTATTTCTTCGTCCATTACTTTCATCCACTTCGAATCTTTCAATGCCTCAGCTGCATTGACAGGTTCGACATCTGCGTAGAAAGCATAATGTACCAGCTCACCTTCTTCATTGACCACATCATCTAATGTGACACATTCTTGCAATCTTGCAGACATGTGTCTTGTTCTTTGAGGTCTGCTTGGGCCTGCTTCACCTCTGTCTTCTTCCTGTCGAACTTCTCTTTCGACTTCACTAGCTGGTTCATCATACAAGATTCTCACTGAATCTTTCTTGACATTCTCAGTCCAATCCCACTCCTTAAGCTCATATATGATCACGTCCCGACTGATCACTACTTGCTTATTCACCGGGTCAAACAACTTGTATCCTCCAGTCGAATGATATCCTATCAGGATCATTTGACTGGACTTGTCATCAAGTTTTCTTCTCAACTGATTTGGCACATGTCTATGTGTTATAGATCCAAACACCCTCAGATGACTCAAGCTAGGCTTGACACCAAACCAACATTCTTCTGGCGTGATTCCTTCTAACTTCTTTATCGGACATCTTTTCAGGATATATGTTGTAGTCGACACAACTTCTCCTCATAATTCTTTGGGTAGATGCTTGCCTTTCAACATACTTCTAACCATATTCATAATGGTTCTATTCTTCCTTTCTGCGACTCCATTCTGCTGTGGAGTGTAGGGTGGCACCATCTCATGCACAATCCCTTCTTTCATACATAATGCATCGAAGTCTTTCGACACATATTCTCCACCACCATCAGTTCTCAAAATCTTGATCTTTCGACCGCTCTATATTTCGACCATTGATTTAGACTTGGCAAATACCTCGATCACTTCACTTTTCTTCTGGATCAGGTAAGACCATAATTTTCGACTGAAATCATCTATGAATGTAACAAAGTATTTGTTACCTCCAATCGAATCCACCTGGAGAGGGACACATACATAAGAGTATATGACTTCAAGAATTGCCTTCGACCTGCTTCATGCATCCTTAATGAAGTTGTTCTTATGCTGCTTTTCCTGCACACATTCTTCACACACTTCGTTTGGAATGTAGATATCTGGTAATCCTGAAACCATATTTCTTCTCTTCAAATCTCTGGTGTCTTTGAAATTGAGATGGCCTAGTTTGTAATGCCTTATCCATTCATCTCTGTTGGCTGTTGTTGCAAGGCACTTATGCTCCATCACATTTAGTTCAATCTTAAAGGTTCTATTCCGAGACATTGGAGCCTTCAAGATCAACCTTCCATTTGAGTCGAGAACTCTTATCATCTTATCTTCGATTGACACCTTGTAGTTCTTTTCAACCAACTGCCTTATGCTGAGGAAATTACTCTTCATGCCTGGTATGTACAACACATTTGAAATTACTGACCTCTTACCATCTTTCCTCATAATCAGAACATCACCAACACCTTCAGCTGCTAGAGTGTTGTCATTTACAAATTTCCCCATGTTCTTCATTGAGGGTTTTATGTTGACAAACCAATCTTTTCTTCCAGACATGTGTGATGAGCATCCTGAGTCCAAGTACCACTGGTCCTTGAATCTCTCTTCTTCTCTTGTTGTAACCATCAGCAACGTCTCTTCTTCTTCATGTTTCACCAACTTTGCATAAGTTTCTTGATTCTTCTGCTTTTCTGGACAATCACTAGAATAGTAACCATATCTTTGACAATTGTAACACTGAATGTGACTTTTATCTGGCTTTTGACCACCACCTCTTCCTCTACCCGCAACACCACCTCTTTGGTTGCCTTGGTTCCAGGGTTTTCTCTGATTCGACCAGTTTCCTTCTTGCTGATTTCGACCAGTCGAATTGTTGTAGCCTCCTTTGCCTTTGTTATCATTCCAGCTTCCTTTGCCTTTTCTTTCTTTTGTTGATTGAGCCTGCAAAACCATATCACTCTTCAACTTTCCTATAGCTCTTTCAACCATTCTTTTTTCATGAGATTCAAGCGTCCCTTGAAGTTCTTCCTTTGTCAATTTTGACAAATCTTTTGACTCTTCTATGGCTACTACCATGTGGTCGAACTTTGGAGCCAACGACCTCAAGATCTTCCCAACAACAGATCTTGATGTCAACACTTCTCCACATACCTTGATTTGATTCACCAATTTTTGTAACCTTGGTGAATAAATCAATTATGCTTTCATTTTCTTCCATATGAAGCAATTCATACGTTCTTTTGTGACTTTGTAACCTCACCTCTTTCACCTTCTCCGCGCTTCAAAACGATTTCTCCAGAATTTCCCATGCTTCTTTCGCTGACTCTGCATCACTAACCTTTTCAAAGTTATATGCATCAACACATTGATGGATTATAAAGAGAGCTTTATAATATTTCTTCTTCAATTCTTTATGTGCAGCCTTTTCTTGATCCACCGCAGCTTCTGCAAGCGTTGCTACTCTTTCCTTCACAAGATCCCAAAGATCTTGATAACAGAACACAATCTTTATCTGCTTGCACCAATTCTCATAATTGTTGTTCTTGAGAATTGGAAGATTTGCTGGAAAATGCCCGTTTGGATGATTCGTTGCCATGGTGATTTTTTTCCCACGAATCGATTAAACCAGAGCTCTTGATACCAAATGTTGGAAATCCCACAAAACCTATGGCGAATTTCAATCAATCTTGATGAACAAGATTGTTATTACCCACACAATGGAAATGAAAAGGAAGGAACAATGGAGAAAAAGAGAGTGTATAGAACGACGAAGGAGAAGAGTAATATAATTCTGTAGAGTTTCTCTCTGTCCACAAACCGTGGAAAACTTCTTATTCACTTTGCAACTGCAAAATACTGTGATTACAATGTTATGAATACTCTATTCACTTCTATATGAAAATAAGATTTACTCCCTCTATTTATAAATTTAGGTTAACTTGGACCTCAAGCCAAAGCCCAAAAATATAAAAGCCCAAAACTCTAAAAACCCAAAATACCTAACATTACTAAAATAGGCATAGGTAGTTTTACACTTCCTTACTCTGTCGAGCAACCTGCTTCGACACAAGGAATTACAATTCAACAAGTGTTAGCCATGGAAACAAAAGTAAATGTATAAAATTTTCAATAATATTCATCATCCATATTTTAGAATCTATTGCATAATTTTAACAAACACTTGGTAGACATGCTTGAAACTTGACTAAATCAACAATAAATTCAAAAGGGAAGGAAAAGAAAAACATCTTAAGCTTTTTAAAGAAAGTTCAATAGGTGTAGTATTACCAATGAATTAGTGAAATAAATATGGTTACACTTACATCTGATACTCCATACATGTTATACACAATAGAATCCCTCCCAAGGACATCCAACCTCTGATTGAGTCTTTTTCAGAAATTTGAACATGTAGTATGGAGAGAGAGCTTGGTAAACATACAAATTCAAGTAGATAATGTTATAGACGCCAATAGAACTGATACATATCAACAACGTCAACACAACATGTGTGAAAAGAGATCCAATTCGATAAGTACCATAATATTAAAGCATAGATAAAAACAATAGTATTTACAAGCAACCAGACCCTCCACATTTTAATAACCAAATTACATTAGTGTTAGCAGTGGAAACAAAAATAAATGTATAACTTAGTTAAGCACTTATTTACGCCATCTAATTTTCTTCATACTTTTCTATTAATTACAATACTTTATTTTAACCAACTTTTCTAAATATTTTCTTCATACTTTTCTATTAATTACAAAACTTTTCTAAATATTTTAACCAATTTTTCTAAATATTTTAACCAAGCTTTGAGACTGTAGTCTATATTAAAGAAAAATGAAAAGTTTTGAAAGATGCTAAATTTGAATTTCAAATTGGTGGATAGCAAGAGAATGAAAGGGAAGTGAAAAAATAAATGAATAAATGTAATGAGTATAAATGCATATCAGAAGCAGTAACGTGAAAGATTTTTAAATTAGAAAGGTAAGAAATGAAAATATGGGGAAAAAAGATTTGAATCAGAAAGGAATGAAATCAAAATATGGGGAAAAGTTTTGAATCAAAAAGTTATTTATTTGGAGTAAGTTTTGAAAAAGAATGAAGTTTTCACAAACCCATACTCATAAAACAAGATTTGGTTAAATCTTTGTTAAATAATAAGAGATGAAACAAATAAACCAAAAGACAAAAAACAACAAAACATTTGGTTTTAGAGACCAATATGCTTCATCTAATGAAGACACAAGTTTGAAGCTACAATGTCAGTAGAACACATCAACCATTTAAAACCCGACCACCACCACCCTCGTCACCGGAAACGCGTTACCTCCAACACAGATCTATCATCGTCGTTTAAACTTGCAAAACATGAAAGTTTTTATTTCCCTCTTCCATTTTGGGGAAAAGTTAAACCAATAAACCATCACAAATATTTTGGGTTGCATAAAGTTATTCATTAACAAATCCACAAAGATTTCTGTTTGAATAAATATTATGAAGATTGGAGTCTTTTGTTCCGATTTACATAAAGTTATTCATAAAATGAAGAAAATTGAAAGTTTGCAGTAAGATTTTGTCAACTTTAGATTTTTAAGAAGACAGAGAAGAAGACAAACAAGTACCTTCAGTTGAATGAAGAAGATGAACAGTTGTCTTCAAAATCACACAAATTCCTCACCGAAAGTCAGTAAATATAATACATTTGTAACAAATGGTCATTTTTTAACCAAGAACATATACATACCTTCACTTATATGAAAGAGATGAACAATCACTTGCTAGCCCAACATAAAACCTATGCAAAATTAAATAAACAAAACTATGAATCAATAAACCATTTTTCAATAATTACAATCTCATATTTTATTTAAAAAATATAACTTCATATTTTCAAAACCAACTCAAAGTCTGATCGAAAACAAGCTATAGACATAATGAAAATTTGTTTCAAAAACGTGCTTGAAAGATGAAGAAGATTAGAAATACCATATAATAGATTTAAGAAATGAGACAGAAGGTTGAGAGAGTGAGAAGAAGAGGAGAGAGAGGCGCATAGTCGGAGCTGAAAGTCAGAGAGAAAGAGAGTAAGAAATGAGAGGGAAGGTTAAGAGAGTGAGAGGAAGAAGATAGAGATGTAGATAGAGAAGCAGAAAGGCAAAAAGAGAGAGAGAGAGAGAGAGAGAGAGAGAGAGAGAGAGAGAGAGAGAGAGAGAGAGAGAAATGATAAAATTGCTGGAGGGAAGTGAAGACAAAACCAAAATCGGTTTTCAACTGAACTGACATGTTGAAAGTAAATAGTAGTACAAAAAGTTGAATTAAATTAGTTGGTCTTCAACTACATAAGACCAAAACTGGTTTAGGTAGCAAAAAACCAGTATAAATTTGCATAACCAAATCAAAAATTCGTTTCAAGTGCTAGTTTAGTAGCAAAAAGAATATTTTTGACCTAAATCGCCCATAGTTTGGGAATGTGGCAAAATATAAGGCAAAGACAGAAATGAGTTTTCAGAACATCCAATTTTCTTATATTATAGATTTCAATTCCAATGAAAAAAATAGGAAAATAAAAAACAATCTCTTGACCTCTTTATTTCTTGTGCGCCTTTAGTAGGCTTCCATTGAGCACCGACATTAAGATCATTGGTTTCGAGGTTCTTTTGTCGCATGCTAAGCATCGAATCAGACAAAAAATGGATTTGAATTCTATTTTGTTAATTGATCTTTTGTTTTCATGTGTTTCTGTTCTCATATGGAATTATTCTCTTAATATTTTCACTAGCTAAGAGGTACATTCATCTTTATATTTTACCCAAAATCAAAGATCGATATATTACTACTATTTCATATTGGAATAGAAAATATGTGTGATGTAAAAGATGAGCATTGTGGAGAGGATTCTAGTATGTTGGTTGATAAAAAATATTTTCATCTTTTTTAACTAGGTATTTTTAATAGTTTTCTTAAGCTTTTCTTTCCGTTTTGTTAGGTTTGCTATAAAATTTCTCTATTTTGTCAGTGTTTCAGGCACACTAAGGATATGAAACTCATTACCGAGGATCTGGGGAAAGAACTCACTTAAGCAGTAAAAAGGATTGGAAATTATGATAAGCCCATAACAAGTTATTACAACTATAATTTCCTCCTGAAGAGGATTTCTATTTTTGGTCCAGCAAGAATTACGCACTGCCAACTGTCGTACCCCAAATTTTGACTATCCTTTCTTTTTATTTTTTGCTAATTTGGGATTCAGATTACTAACATGTCCAAAGCCCACATAAGTTATCTGATCAACCCCAATGACCTAAAAAGGTCAAAGGGGGACTATTTTGACTTTTTGAGTGTCTCTGATCCCATCATGGTTAACTGCTATTTTAGGACATTTTAGGATTTAACCTAACATAACAATTTGTATTATTTCTTTAGAACCTTTGGTTATTAGTTATTAAAAGTTTAATTAGTAATAAATAGTGATATTTTTAAGTAATTAGGAGATTATAGTTTAGGGGTCTTCACTAATGGTAGATTAATATTATTAATTTTATATTATTAAATTAATTAGATATTGATTAATTTATATTAAATTAATTGGATATTGACTAATTTATATTATTAATTTATATTATTAAGATAATTAAATTATATTAATTATATTAATGTTTTATTAGTCATAATTTATTGGTGATATTGATTATTTAGTCGTAATGATGTTTTTTGCGGGTCAAGATGTTGACCAGATTAGGTCTGTCTAGGACCATCACCCAATTGGGTCAAATGCATCCTTACGAACATGCATACATAACATAATCAAAGGATTTATGACCACTCTTAGAGGTCGAATCCCCAACTATACATGTACAATTCCTCAAGTAGGAATACTTATTGGCCTTCCCTAGTAAGTAACACTTCCACAAATGCCTTTTCAATAAAGGATTTCCCCAACAAGCTCACTCATCGTGAGTCTTCCAAAGAGAACATATCCAGTAAATCAGTCACCCCGAATAATTGTTATCAACCAGTGAGCAGGTGGACATCTCTCACATCCCTAACTTAGCAACATATCTCGCACACAAAATAAGTTACATCAAATAGATATGGTTTCATCAAACAACGACTGGACAATCGTCAGAGTCCTACCAAGATTCCAAATGATTAGTTGATCATAGGAATTACAACAGCTGAAGGATCGTCAGAGTCCTACCAAAATTCCAAATGATTTGATGATCATAGGAATTACAATGACCGAAGGATCGTCAGAGTCCTACAATATTCCAAATGCTCGTATGATCATAGGAATTGCAACGACCGGAGGATCGTCAGAATCCTACCAAGATTCTAAATGATCGGACAATCATAGGAATTTTAATGACTGGAGGATGATCAGAGTCCTACAAAATTCCAAAATGATATGATGATCATAGGAATTGCAACGACTAGAGAATCGCCAGAGTCCTACCAAAATTCCAAAATGATCGGATGATCATAGGAGTTGCAACGACCGAAGGGTCGTCAGAGTCCTACAAAAATTCCAAAATGATTGGATGATTATAGTAATTGCAACGACCGGAGGATCATCGAAGCCCTACCCAATTTTGGGAAAATGATCAGATGATAATGGGAATAATATGCAAGTTTCACCTAAATGGGCTGAAATAATAAACGGAGTATCATCGTGGTTCCATCAAATGTTGGTTTAGATACCAACAAAGCATCAAGGATTGTTCAATCCTTGCGCACCCCTAGAGCCTACTAACTTTGTGATTAAAATAAAGGCCCATTTCTATATTTAATCATCTCCTCCCCGAGAGGATAAAGATTAATTATCATCGTCCTTCCAGTTTGAAGCTGATTAAATAAGGGCAGCTGTCGTACCCCAAATTTTGATCATACTTTCTTTTCATTTTTTGCTAACTTAGGGAAATTCTGGTATCAGATATAAGATGTCGAAGGTAATGTTACGACACTGATATCTGTCAACACACAATGGATAAATAAACAGAATGGTAAAGCAAATAACACAAGCAATTGTTAACCCAGTTCGATGCAACTCACCTACGTCTGGGGGCTACCAAGCCAGGAAGGAAATTCACTAAAATAGAATTAGTTCAAAGACTATCCGTACACTTCAACAAGTTACAGTCTTTCTCACCTAATCTCTACCCGTGCAACTTCTACCTAAGCACTCTTAGATATGATAACCCACTCACTTCCCTTACAATCACACACCAGTGATTTTAAACAACAATCCCTTGTGAAAAGAAAATGCTTTTCAATTACACACTCTTGATTTTACTTCACAGTTTCAATCAAGAAGACACACTCTTGATCTTGCTTCAAAGCTTTGATCAAGAAGACACACACTTGATCTTGCTTCACAGCTTTGATCAAGTAGACACACACTCTTGCTTAACAGCTTTAGAGTGACAAATTACAACCACAAATCAGTCCAATTCAATCATCAATGGATGACTTGAATGACCTACAAGTCTTACGACTAACCAGACACAAATCCTAGCTCTCTCTCTATATTTCGCTCAGTCTTGGTTGTGTATTCAAACAGGTTTTCTAAGTCCCTTTTTATAGAAGCATCCAGCTGGGCTTGGACATCTTGGAAACCCTAAATCTATTTTCCAATCAAATCTTTTTGTAACAGCTGGTTAGATCTCTTTGGAAAATATGTAAATCAGGTTGTAATCCATGATTGAATGCGCCAGCTAGCCATATCTTCAATCATCCAAAGATTGCCATTAATTGTGCAATCACAAAACACCAGACATTCATACTGAATGTTCTGTGTACAGGATGTCATGACATCGGGTCTGACCTCCTGGAAAAATCCTGCATAATCCAGTAATTCCTTTTATAGATTTTAGCAGGTACATCCATATCAGATGCCATGACATTATGTATGTCATCTGAAACAATCCTGCATGAACATGTCTTCTATTTAAGCTCCAACAGGTACAACCAATATCAGAAGCCTTGTCATTGTATGTGGCATTCTGAAACAATCCTGCTTGCACATGTTCTTGAATTCCAGCAGGTACACATGATATCTTATGTTAAGACATCACACATGACATCTTGTGAACACTCTTTGTTTTACCAAAATTGCTGCCAACACTTAGAATCAACAAACTCCCCCTTTGGCAAATTTTGGCTAAAACATATATCTGTCTTTTTGTTCACAAGACAAACTATCAGCAGTTTAAACAACATAACAAAAGTTTAATCAGCAGCAGAAGCAAAACAATTACTAGCTATGACTACTAGTAATACACACATGCACAAGGATACTTCTCCTCCCCCTAAATCTGTGCAACAAATAACAGAATTACTAGTTATGGATGCAACTAGTAAGACACACAAATGCACAAAGCACAAGGGTACTTCTTCTCCCCCTCAATCTGTGCATTCATCAAATAACAGCTATTGTAACTCCAACACTTGTACCAGCCAGAATGTCATACTGACATCTGCTTCAACATCAACACCTGTGCGCCATATCAGACATCCTGTTTGACATCTGTAAACAGACAAACATACTGTTGTAGCACCTATGCACTTCTTTCAATAATGGTTGTCCTCCAGTCCAGCCACACACATCTCTCCGCAACTGCTTCCATATCAACTTCCATATCAACACTTCTCCCCTTTTTAGTCAAAACTGACCAAAGGTGACCAATTAGACAAAATAAATGTCAATTAGTCTGTCAGAGAATGTCAGGACAGATGTTATAACAATATCATTGACATGACTACCCTCAAAAAGCTTATAGTGAATTGATAGAGGGGTCTTTCTCCTGCTTAGAATATCACCAGCACTTAGGATTCCTGGTTGTTGACTCAGGATGATGCCACAGATGATAGATGGGAATGCAATGGGCAACTTTACAGCATTGGTGGAGGCATGTCTGATGGTTTAATCAAACACAAACTTTCCAAAATCATAGTTTATCTTAGTTCCAATGGCATGAATGATCCTCCAAGAGCAATGGAGATGGTAGATATGTGATTAGTGGGTACCCAATTTGCTGAACCAATCTTGTGCAAGATGGCATACTTGACAGTTAGTTTACTAGTAGATAGGTGTTTCCTACTAGGCCATTCCTTAACTTGCCCAGCTGTAATCATCCTACAGATCTCATTATCTGTGGTCTCTAGATCTACCCCTCCATCAGTTCCTCTCCCTAGGAACCTGTTGATGATGGTTGGTGAAAGTTTCACACACTTACCCCTAACAACCACTTTGCAGACCTCCCTGCTGCTTTTTCCATAACTCTCCTCAGGAATGTTTACAACGAATTCTTTGACTAGCCCTTCATAGCATTGAGGCAGAGCAGTCACAGTTTTCATAAGACCAGCTGCCTTGATTAACTCCATTACTTCCTTCACTTCAACAGTCTCTTTCCCCAATTCTCTTTCAACCGCTACCCTTCTTTGAGTGACAAACCTCCATTTTTCTAGGTGCTCAACAACTACTTTGTTGGAAGACTTCTTTACAGCCTTTCTTTTGTCAGAGGAGATGTCTGGGACATCGTCTTCGACATTCTCATTAGATTCAGAACTCTCACTATCTTTCTTCTTCCTGACCTCTACTTTACTCCAAGATTTGGAGGGACCTATACCAGCAACCCTTTTCTCTTTCCTACCTGTCCTTATCTCAGCCATACTCTTCCTTTTTCTCAATCTATTTGCTACACTTGTTTTCACAAGATTGACCAACGTGTCATCTTCTTCCTCAAACCTTTCTTCCTCAATGTCCTGAGCAGTATTATGGGACATACTAGGTAAGTTTTTTCCAAGAGAACATAGTCCCTCAGCAGCTATTTCCTTTTCTGTTTTAGATGAGTCATCATCTTTCTCAGCTTGGGTTTCCACCTCAGGAGAGGGATCCCTTCTGGTCAGAGGGGTAAAAATGTCCTTGACTCCATGCTCTTCATTCAGTATCCTAATAACTAGGTTTCTTATGATGCGATCAGTAGAGTGCATGTCCTCTTTATCAGGAGATTTTTCAGGAGTGTTACCTTGCTTAGCTTCGGCCATGGAATGGGAGCCTGGAACATCACCTGGTATCATGCGCAGAGGAGTTACGTCCATCAAATCTTCATCTAAAAATTCCATGGAGGAAGTTCTAGTATGAAAGGGTTTTGAGCTAGATGTTGATGGATGTTGAGACATGTTGTTGAACTTTTGGGAAAACTTTCTTTGCCCTAGCAGAGGTTCTCTGAGTAGTTTGATGAAGATGGAAAGAATTGTGTTCAGGCAGAGCGTGCAAATGAAATAGATGCTATTTCTAATACTAGGAGATGATTCATTATTAATGTGGCTTTTTCTTTTCATTGGGCAGACAATATTTTTGTTACCTTTTCCACTCCACATTAATTGCCATATTTTCTCAAGAAACCAAGCCCCTAATTTTCCCTTTTCATATTTCAGTTGGACATCATACAAATCCTTTGCAGTCCTGTTGGTTAGTTGCATTTCATGTTGTAGAACTATGAGTTTGTTTTCCATATATTTTCTACATGAGTGATGAAAGCAAATAATGTACTTGGTCCAGCTGTGCTGAATATGGTCTTTGGACATAGGTGTACCATACAGGTTGTCATAATACAATGTCATAGCATCGAGTGTGACACTGTAGATAATTATCAGTAATTTCATCCACCCTGGTTGAGCATTGTTGGTTTCAACTGATATCTTATTTATCTCAATTTTCTTTGCACACATAGACCCTTGTGTCTCAGTTCCAGCAAAGCTCTCACTACCTTCAGACTTCATACCACCAGTCATATGTTCAGGTGTTTGGGCCATCATGACCTTCTCTTCTTTGAGGTTAGGTCTTAGGTTTATGTGTAACATCCTTGTCTGACATTTTTCCTTTCCCTTGTAGGTTCTTCTCGCAACTGCACTCATCTTAGAGGGGTCATCCATTTGAGAGCTCCACATGTAGTAGTTGTTTTTGGTCCTGATTCCTTTCATAATCACTTCACTGTTTTTGTTAACAATCAGACATTCAGTTTTAGTGAAGATGATATTCAGACCTTGATCCCCTAGCTGACTGATGCTTATCAGATTTGAAGTCAAGCCCTTGACCAGTAGAATATTGTCAAGTTCAGGAGCTCCAGGACACTCAAGCTTGCCTATCCCCTTTATTTCACCTTTTGCTCCATCACCAAAGGTTACATAGCTTAAGTCATGAGAGTGAAGATCAGTTATCAAGTCTGAGTTTCCAGTCATGTGTCTAGAGCATTGTCGCACCTCGAAAAAAATGGAGATACGACTTCAAAGCGAAGCGCGATCGCACGCTCGCAATGATGGACTGAACAGAGTCGCCACCGAACTTTATTTATTCCTAAAAAGGAAAGGGGAAATACCGATAAAACCCAAGACAAAAGAAAGGATAAGATATGGTCATCGCAACCAATATCAGGGTTCGGGAGTCGATTACGCAAGGGGAAGGTATTAGCACCCCTCACGTCCGTTGTACTCAACGGGAACCATTAGGTCAGTTGTGTGCATTAATGTTAGTTTGAAATGTTAGGCTTTTCAAATTATTAGGTGGGAAAGAAAGAATAAAAGAGAGAAGAAATGTTTTTGGATTTTTTAACGAAGGACTAAACCTAAGTTTTTTATTAGTGGGCCTGACAAGATTTACAAATCCTGCTCCTACGTATCTCAACAGAGAAATCAAGGCTTACGTAGTTCTGGGTAGAAAAATGTTTGTTTGTTGGTCGATTTTAGCGAAAGCTATATTGTATTAATCGACGAAAACATCGTTTTACCCAAAACAGATGAGGAGTGGACGCGTACCACACATCGAACGGATTCATAAATCTACATTCGGAAAAGCGTCATTATCTCTACTCAACAATCGTGGCCGAAACATTGTTTTGTATCACTTAAGACAATATATCTTTCGTTTATGAAAAAGGTTTTTGATTAATCGCACGGCGGCGAGAAAAGAGTTTGATTGGTTGACGTATTTTGAGTGATGGCGAGAACTTGGATGAGCGAGATATACATCTCGAATCCTAGCCTCAGGAGTGCATGGTATACACCATGTTCCATTTCCATCTTTATTAAAAGAGATTAAGATAGGAATTAAGTATTTTGGAATTTGATTGTGAAAGGGTTTGAAGAAACCGCATTGACAATTTTAGGCGATGGCGAGGGCTAAGATTGGCGAGATATACATCTCGAATCCTAGTCTCAGGAGTGCATGGTATACACCATGTTCCATTTCCACCTTTATTGAAAAAGTGTTAAATAAGATTTAGGTATCTTAGATTTGATTGAGAAAGGGTTTGACGAAACCACATTGACAATTTTAGACGATGGCGAGAGTTAAGATTTGCGAGGCATACATCTCGAATCTTAACCTCAGGAGTGCATGGTATACACCATGTTCCATTTCCACCTTTACTGGAAAAGTGTTAAGTAAGAATTAGGTGTTTTGAGTTTTGTTGTGAAAATGACTTGACCTAGATCAAGTATTGATGGACGTTTGAGAAATTTGAATGAGTGTTTGAGGAAAAACAAAGTGGATAAACCTGGATGATGGCGAGAGCTAGGATTGGCGAGATATACATCTCGAATCCTAGTCTCAGGAGTGCGCGGTATACACCACGTTCCATTTCCATCTTTATTGAAAAAAGTCTTGGATATGAATTAATATTTTTTTTGAGTTTTTATTAGAAAAAATGGCTTGACGTTGAATCAAGCGTTTGGTGAAAGTTTGAAAGACATGGGATAGAATGGAGAGAGAAATGAATTGATTTGTTTATTGAGAAAATACTCGACGTTGGATCGAGTCATATTTTTTGCATTTTTGAAATTGTTAATTTTATTCTTGTGTTAGTAGCTAACTACACAGTCAAGCAATAAAGAAATAAAACAGTACAAGATTATTACACATCGGGGGAGTGGGGTACATTTTGTCAAATGGGGATTCAAAATAATGAAATAATTAAATCGGGCCCAAACAACAGATAATGCAAAAGTATGCGTGTAAGTGCAAGAGAACCGGCTCATTGTAAGAAAGCCCAAGAGTAAGCTATGTGAGGTTGACGGCGATGCTTAAAAAAGCAATCGACTTACGAGGGTGTGAAAAAGGGCTCGATATTAAATCGAGAAAATTATGATTTTTTAGTTTTCAAGTGGTTTCGAATGCATGATGGATTTAATAAAAAACCATGGACATAAGAAATATTAAAAGAAACAAAATGCTAAAAGACAATAAAACACTAAAAAATAAAATGCTGAAAGAAAATGAAATACTAAAAAGGTGCTACATACGAGTATCGAGCCCACTCCTCTTGAGACTATGGAACTACCCTCTCTCCACTAGGCTATTTACAATTAATTATTATTTAAGTAACAACATAAATATATAAACCATACTAGATTGAAAAAAGAAAGAAGAAACTAAAATAATAAATAGTAAAGGTCTGTTGGATTACCAAAGAACAATCCAGCCGCCTGGCTGTTGGATTCTTGAGGTTGGGAATTGGGAATATTAAAAAAACATTTAATCTAAAACCTAAACCAATAAATCATAGTAAACCACAACTAAATGACTACTTAGAAAATTCTAAACATTCATTTAAGGGGATTTAACAGTCTGTTCTTTTTATATATAAAAAAAAGAATAAAGCAATGAAAAAAAGAAAAGAAAAAGGGTACGAGGACGCAGACGAACTCATTCGTCTTCCTCTCTGGTTCTCGCGTTCACGAACTCAATCTCTCTCAATCTCACAAAGCTCTTCTCAATCTCACACCTAAAACCCTTACATCCTCAACCTCTCACGAGCGCGTCCCTCCATCGCTCTCTCTCGTTAAAACTCTCTCACTCAAAAGCTCACACTAGCCTAATCCTTCTTCTCTCCGTCTCACTTTCACCCATCCTCGCCCTCTTGCTCTCTAACAATTACTCCAGAAAGATTCAAGCCAAAGGAAACTCACCTTCGGTGGCGGCGACGGTGATGATGGATCCTAAGCTTCACTATTTCGCCTCTCTCTTCCAGGTATGTACCGATTTTTGGATTTCTTCCTTTCAAAGTTCTCGCCGCTCTCTATCTATGACTAGGGTTTTTTTGTTCTCCGTTTTTTTTCGAATCCGCCTCCCTCTCGTTTTCGAATCCCCCCTCTTACTGATTTCTGCTCCCTATTTATCTTCCGCAGATAGGGTTTTGATTTGGTACCCGGGGATCAAAAGAGGTTTATGCCAAAACCTCCTTCTGGATGGTCAGGTTTCAGTCACCCAAATTGATGCTTGGATTGGAACAGGTAAACTGGGTATATGATTTCTTCTACGTTTTTGTCTCAATTCCAATTTGGGAATTCTTCTTTTTATTCTTACTGCTGTTAATCTTTTTGTTACTGCAGTGAATTCGGTTTGGCTTTTCTCACAACCTTGTTGGAGCTCCTTTAGCTGCTGCGTTGTCGGAGAAAGAATACTGAGTCTTAGCCATACAGATT
This sequence comes from Lathyrus oleraceus, assembly GCF_024323335.1. Classification (NCBI taxonomy): domain Eukaryota; kingdom Viridiplantae; phylum Streptophyta; class Magnoliopsida; order Fabales; family Fabaceae; genus Lathyrus; species Lathyrus oleraceus. The sequence goes on from NC_066579.1 coordinate 454,341,583, forward strand.
GGAAGTCATGAAAATCCTCGCTTGGTTTATGTTCCTTTCTTTCACCATTTTTAATAATTACATTGGTAACTCCTTGCCATTGCGTAATTTGTTCTGTAGGTCCACAACCATACTCGCGGGCGACTCACCACTGTAGAATTTGCTTGGATATGACCTTATTGGTTTGCTTTTTCTTACTGCAGTAACGGATTTGAAACGAGAACGACTCATTACCACGCTCTCCTTACCTTTTCTCTTTGAACTTCTTTTTACGATTTGTGTCTTGTGTTACTTTCGCTGACTTGAGATAAACCATGTTTTTTTTTGCAGGAGAATGTTATACGACGTGTTGAGTTCTTTGGAGGTGGGTGAATCAATGTTACCCTTTGTTGGTCTCAAGCCTGTCAAAGATTCTTCATTCTTTACTGTGAGTAACAGGTAAGCCACTACTCATAAATTTCTTGACACACCTGAAACAAATGGAATGTGGCGCTTCTGAATTGTTGGAACAGGATTGTATTAATCCGTGATTATTGTTGATACTTGCAGGAAATGATGATATAGCAGACGTGACAACAGGAACCGGTTTGGTGATTCATGAGAACGCTGCCGCATTTGTATGGGCTTCAATTCTGGAATTTGTCCCATGATTTGCTCCATCCCTTCTCAAGGTTTCCCCCAAGGTTGATGTTTCAATTTTTGCATTTTGATTCAAAGAAGCAGCTTCTTGTGGTTAACAGGTGCATTGGCAGCTAATGGATTGCTTGCTGCAAATGCCATGACAACATCAAAACTATGACCGAGGAATTCTAGACATTGATCTTCCATTTGATTTTGCTTAATCACTTTAGGGGTCTTCAATACCAGATCTCTTTGGGTTTTGTTTGCCACTTAATGCCGGTCACAAACTTGTGAAGAATTGTACAAGGTAATGTTGCAAGACGGCATTTTTGAGTCGACAAAGGTATGCGAACAATAATTATATTATATGCTGCAAACTTGCTCTTTTTTGTGAGTTTTGAAATATTGGAAGGCTTAGGATGCACATGAGCGGTAGGTCTGGACTGTATTGTCGCTTGGGATGTTGTTGTATGTTGTAGGACATGGTTGCTAGTGATGCTGCAGAAGGCATTGCCTTGGTTTATGTTATGCCTTGCATTGGTTTTGTTGGCAAGGTTAAACCGTGGCATTAATCTGGTATTGCTGCAGGGTCAAGGGATTTGTCAACTGCTGGTTCTTATGATGGTCATGTTACATCAATATATGTTGTGTACAACTAGTTCCAACTGTGATTTGATTTTTCTCACGTGATACAGGTTAAGTTGGACTTGGTTAGGCTGTCATGCTAACACTGAGTTGGCAACATGTGTGTATTTCTCTTCATATTTCTTGCCTAATGATTCTGCTTCACGCTTATCTGCAGATGCCCTTTCTGTAATCTCATTTAGGCGGTTATCGCATCTGCTTTTGTACAGGGCCAATTCCTGTGTTTTGCTGCGGTACAACTCCATCCTCTCTTTGAATCCCATAACACATTCTGCATTTCTTCAGGCTTTTTCTCTGCAGTGTCGACATTTTGCTTACTATTATCTGGCATTCCTTGCACAGGTGGCTTCAAACCAGCTGCTGATGCCACTGGCCGAGTACCTGGCATTCCTTGTTGCTGCTGAAAACCTGGGCGTACACCCCATGCTGCATTTCATCGAACACCTCGAACGCATCATGATTTGCCGTAACCTTCTGGCTCCGTAGAGAAATGGGTCTGAGAGATCGAAGTACTTTGAGAGAATCAAGAGTTGTTAGTCCCGCTTGTCCCACCATACAGTTGAAGGTGATGACGCCTCCATTGTAGTGTTGGATGGAAGAAGGTGTTGGTTTTCTACCGAAGAAGATTGAAAAGCTCCAATGATGTACCGTAATTTTCTTTGGAGTTGACTAGAAATTGTAACTTGTGGGCTTTATGTATTTTTTGATTGGAAACCTTGTGTATGGATGTAATCGGGTTAAATGAAAATTTGGATGGTGTGATTGAAATGGTTTATGTAATAGGATCCCACATGTAATTGTGACTTAGGATTATGTAATGAACGTTTAGATTTAGATTCCTGATGAAGCTTTGAGCGCATGGCTTGTTAATGGCTTTGATTGTTCATTAGGATTGTGCTTGTAGGATTCATATAACATGATGAACTTGTGAGAAAATGTTGTGAAGTGTAATTTGGAGCGGGACTTTTTAGTTTATGGAAATGGGTATGGATTTTAGAAATGAGTTCGGAAACGGAAATGGATATGCAATGTATGTATGAAAATGAGTTTGGAAATGTTTGAAAACTAAATGTTATGAAATCTGGTGTATGTATTATTTGATTTGAAATGCATTATGGATACAAAATGGATTTTGGATTTTGGATTTTGAATTTTGATTATAAAAATGGATGTGGTTTTTTTTTAGGAATAATCCAATATTAGTTTGAATATCAATTTAATTACTAATAACAAATCAGCAAAAAACCAAATTAAAAACAAAATAATCTATAATCCATTTAAAATTACTTGGATATCAACTCTAACATTCATTTGGAAATAAAAATCGATTAGAGTTTTAATCATTAGTAAAAATAAACAATTAAGATTAAATTGACAATTGGAATTAAACTTAATTTGAAATTAGAATCAAATTAAAAAATAAAAAAGAGTCAAGATATTAAAATCCATTTTATACTGATGAATGTATGCAAATGCAAAAATAAAAGAAAAAATGGAAAAAATTTCAGGATCAAAATCGGGGTATGACAGTTGCCCCTATTTAAGTATCTTCTACTAGATCATATGAAGCAGGACACTCTTCATATGATCATAGTGGGAGATGGTTAAATACTAAGAAGACCCGGATTTTGATCCTGAATCCCCATGACATGATGTGATATGATATGATATGATATGATATGATATGATATGATATGATATGATATGATATGATATGATATGCACGGATGCATGATTCTTTTTTTTTTTAATTTTCTTCCCTGCTAGGGATATGGTGGACCCTTGACAGGAGACGCTACTAGACAGACCAAACTGTGGGGAATGCTGATGGTCCACAGGAAGACAGACAAATGGTAAGGAACAACTTGCTGGGGAGACAGTCCTGCTGGAGAATCAGGCACACACTGGGGAGTAATCAAAATGAGGTTTGATTAATCGATACTTGGGATACAAGAGGTTTCGGTAGTAAGTTCACATACGACTTACTAACCCGAATCAAGGAAAAGATGCTACAACCAGTTCACACATGACCTGACAACGCTGGGGAATAATCATGGAGAAAAACTCTTCAGAACAGGTTCATGTATGACCTGACACCGGAATAAGGGTTCAACAACAGGTTCATACATGACCTGAATGGTATTGAACAAACAGAGAAAAATCTTCAGAGCAGGTTCAAGTATGACCTGACCCCGGAATAAAAGTTCAACAACAGGTTCATATATGACCTGAATGGTATTGACAAAAATGGAAAAACTCTTCAGAGCAGGTTCAAGTATGACCTGACCCCGGAATAAAAGCTCAACAACAGGTTCATACATGACCTGAATAGTATTGAACAAAATTGGAAAAACTCTTCAGAGCAAGTTCAAGTATGACCTGACCCCGGAATAAAAGCTCAACAACAGGTTCAAACATGACCTGAATGGTATTGAACAAAAATTGGAAAAACTCTTCAGAGCAGGTTCAAGTATGACCTGACCCCGGAATAAAAGCTCAACAACAGGTTCATACATGACCTGAATAGTATTGAACAGAAATTGGAAAAACTCTTCAGAGCAGGTTCAAGTATGACCTGACCCCGGAATAAGGGTTCAACGACAGGTTCATATATGACCTGAATGGTATTGAACAAAAATTGGAAAAACTCTTCAGAGCAAGTTCAAGTATGACCTGATCCCGAAATAAAAGGTTCAACAACAGGTTCATACATGACCTGAATAGTATTGAACAAATAGAGAAAAAATCTTCAGTACAGGTTCATGTATGACCTGACACCGGAATAACAACAATTGAACTCTGACTGTAAGCGATGGACTACAACCAGCTTTTAACGGATTTTGCCAACAACAATTGGACTTGAAAATGACTGCGAAAACCGGATGTTGGTTTAAGGGCACCAAATACAAACTGGAATCAAAGGTCAAAGGATCATAGGATCGACAACAAGACCTGAGTCAATGCAAAATGAGCACGAAGTACATTTCGGCTATGCATGATATGAATTTCCTTTTATGCATGATATATGAATGATCATGATTATGAGAATGTTGACACTAGGCAGACTGGGAGTTTGTAAAGGCTTTTTATGGAAGCTCATGATTCCTCAACACCGAGAACTCAACCAAATATTTTATGATAGATGTTGTCAAAGGAGAATTCTATCCAGCTTGATAGCCACAACTTAGCCAATGAGATCCTTTTCAAGGATCAACGAATCGTGCTAGCATAGTTTTCGGGCACTCGTCTTAAACTCAATAGTTGTTGACGTATGGCAGAATTTGTTTGAGCAGTTTGAAAGCACGAAGAAAGAAGTTCTGCCCCTCTGTGGCTCATCTTGCCCCAGTTTGTTGGGACTTTGGAGATGTTCACTATGAAAGTGAGTTTGGAAACAACTTTCCATGAGACTACCTCGAGATGGCTTGCCCCAAGTGTTTGAAACTTGCAATGGTCCGAACTTGACTAACTAAATGCTGGAATGGTAGACTCTTGACTGACTTTCCTTGGATAGTTGGACTCATTGAGCTCTGAGGTGGCTTGCCCCGGTCTAAGTCTTGAAGAAAATTACTCTTGGCGAGATGACCCTTAGGGTGATTGGACTTACTGAGCTCTGAGGTGACTTGCCCCGGTCTGATTCTTGAAGCAGATTACTCTAGGCTAGATGACCCTTAGGGTGATTGGCTCGAATTAACGGATGCTCAAAGTGATTTTCCCCTGACTAAACTTCTTTCACTTTATCAACTTCCTCAACTGCATATTGTTGGAATTTCTTGATGCTAAGCGTTGACTCGCAAATAAGATTGTGCATTCAAAAATGGTAATTTTAATTCCATGCTTATGCAAAAATTTGAAATCAAAGTTTATTGATATGAATGGGCGAAATACAGTGAAAGAATTGTTGATAAGAACACAATGGTGATCAAGTCATTCACAGTATGCGAGTTGGTACCATCAAATGATTAACAAAAATCGTTTGGAGTCAGGTTAACACAACCTTGTTGTAGTATGCTTTCAAAATAAACCCGGTCTCAATTAGGTCTTTTAAGGGTTATAACGTGGTCTGGTTCACGGTTTTTTTGAAACAAAAGGATATAAGGCTCAAAATTTAGTTTTACCCACCCCTTCTTCTTGATGATCTCCAGTTCCTATGTTCAGTTAATTCAATACACGCATTCGACTTCCAAGAGGGTTCGAAGGTGTGATGAGGATTCAAGACGAATTTTCTTGAAATGACAGTCACCTTATTTTGTTTTTGTCGAGGATTCAATGACCTCTTTTGATTGATTTATTTTATCCCTAATTTTGCCTGGACCGTTTTTTTTGAAGCTTTCGGTCCATCGGGATGCCCTAACTTTTGCCTAAGTCATTTTGTGGTTTTTGACTTAGCGGGCTTTTTTATTTTATTTTTTAAAGGTATTGACTGCCACATTATTGGTGGATAAGGATCAATCAACACTAATTTTAGCTTTTCTCAACTTCTTCGACATTTCAACATGTGCGAGAAGGATAACATGTGGTTGACCTAATTGGAGGGTGTACATATGGACGATTTTTTTGAAAGATCGAATGCACGATCAAACTATCTGAACATAACTACCCTGCCCCAGGTTAAGATTAAGGGTTTTAGATCTGAAATAAACACCAACTTCTAGGCTCAAAGTGGTTGACTAGGGATTAACTCCTTATTTCTTCAGTGTTTAGGGATTTGAAACAATGCCTTACATCATCGACAAGGTTTTACTCAAAAGCATACCACAACAATTTCAGGTGTTTTATTTTCATCATCCTCCTTCCAATCTTTGTTAACACAACAGTTTGATAAACAAAAGTGAATGAGAGGAGTATTTTTGTTTTTTAACATAAATGAAAAACGAGTGAATACGAATGGATTAATTCAAAAGATGCATAAACATTTCATTAATCCTACCAATTCAAAGAAAACAACAATGCTTAAAAGCAAATAACAGTCAACATGCAAAGAAACTACAAAAGAAATGCTGAAACAGCCAAATGATTGCCAGCTTTAGGGAATGACTTCTTCAATCTTGATCCATTAACTTAGGGGGACACCCCTTGAGATCTTCGCACTGGTCCGGTCGATGGGTTAACATTTACCAACAAGCTTCCTTCTTGAAAGGCTATGTACCTGTTGTCAATCAGCTGCTGTACTTTGGCTTTGAAAGTGTCACAGTCTTCAGTTGAGTGCCCTTCTGATCCGGCATAATATCCACATTTCTCATTTGGGTTATACCCGGGTGGGTAAGGTTGTGGAACCGGCTTAAGAGACTTGGGAACCACCAACGAGTTTTGAATCAGAGGTTGTGGGAGTTGGCTATATGTCATGAGGACTGGATGTCGAGGATCATTTCTTCTTTCCAATCCATTTTGAAACCTATGCTGATTTTGATATCTCGGGCCTTGGGCTTGTTGATTTGGATGAGGAGCAAACCAGGATTGTTGGCAATGAAGACCTGAAGGTGGTGGTTGCTGATACAACACTTTGGGCATTGCTAACTGCTCATTTCAGCCACTTGAAGGTTGGGATCAACAAGCCTTTTGACATTGGCAGGATGATCTTCAAATTCTTTTCCTTCAGTCTCATCGTTGAATGCAACCCTCTTGGATCCACTACTCACTTATCCTTTTCTTTCATTGGTATGGGTCGCGACATTAGAAATCCAAGACGGTATCTCAATGCTCTTACCAGGAAACAATGATAGCTCATTAGCCATATCCCTGACATCTTCCTTGTGGAACAACACCTTGAGGGGTTTCAAGGGTCCTTTCCCTTTCTCATTACCTGGCCCAGAAATCAAGGTATATGTACCTGAGCCTTCCTCCTTGAGTGTTGGTGACCTTATGTCAATCAATCTTTGCAGCTTTAGCTTAAAACTATTGCATTCCTCGATGGAGTGCCCCATTGTTCCAGTATGGTATTCGCACTTGACCTTCGGGTGATCTTCTTCAAAGATTAAGCTCTTTTTGTTAATCAACTCTCGTACAAAGGCTTTCAGCGCTAAGCAAGAATCTAGGTCATGTCCCACTTCCCCTTTATGGAATTCGCATGTTGCATTTGGGTTGTACCATGGCAGGTATGGTGACACATGTGTGAGAGCTCGAGGGATCACCAACGCATTCTGGATCAGCTGTGGGTAGAGCCTGCTATATGGCACCGGAATTGGGTCATTGTGATTTTTGTTCCTCTTGTTCTGATTCTGATCTTTGTTCTGAACCTGACTTCGGTGATTTTGAGGAGGAATAGCCTGAGGATGTTGATGATGACGTCTTGAGGGAGGGCCATAAGCCGGTAGACGAGGAGTTGCCATATAGAATTTCCCTTGACTTGGGGTAACATCAGATGAATGTGGGGTAGCAGTTCCCTTTGTTGCAGCAGTGTATATTGGGTGACCCTCTTTTCTCAACAAGACTTGCAGGGTTTCCAAGCCCCATCTCATCTGGCTCTTCAAAAGATTAAGTTCCCCCTTCAATGCTTCTTGGCTTTTCCTTAGCTCGTCCATCATCCCCTGAGACATGGTTCTTTGCTCTTCGCGTGTTGAGAATCACTTTGCTTCACGGACAAAAGATGGATGAGTTTTTTTTTGGTATTTTGTTTGGAGAATGACATGCATTATGATGCGATGCAAATGCAATGGAATGCAAATGAATGAAATGCAAGCCATGCACATTTGTTTTTTTTCTTCAATACACGGGTTCAAAAGTCTGAGGTACTGATGAATCTGATTGTTCTCCAAGAATAGGTTCTCACCGGGTATGATCTAGGGCTTTGTTACAAAGGATCCCCATAGTCATTGATTCACAAGAATGTTTGACGCTTACGGGAAATACTTTCCGATCGTCAACTCCATCAAGGGAATCTATTCTGGGTGAGGTTCTCGTACCGACCCTTACGAAGTATTCACCTCGGGAGTCCGTACTACGCAACCATCGACTGGGTTCTAGACAGGGTACTCAGAGTCATGGATTCAAAAGACTGTTTGACGCTTACGGAAAATACTTTCCGGTCGTCAGCTCCATCTAGGGAATCTATTCTGAGCGAGGTTCTCGTATCGATTCTTACGAAGTATACACCTCGGGAATCCATACTACGCAACCATCATTTCTAGTTGGCCAAAGGTTTAATGTTCTAAAAGGTCCTTAGAGTCATGGACCCCTTTGAAACATCGGCGCTTACGAGGTATACACCTCGGGCGACAATATTTGCAAAAGAATCTACTCTAAGTGAGGTTCTCGTACCGACTCTTACGAAGTATACACCTCGGGAGTCCGTACTACTCAACCATCGTCCTATCTTATGTTTTTTCACTCTAGACTCAGGTGTAGAGTCTTTCCCACATGGTTTGCAATCAAAAACCCAAATACCAACACATTGGAACCAATATACAACAAATATATCAATATAATAATAAAGATAATAGAAAGCAATAAATAAGAAAAAGCCACACAATTAAACAAACAAAGGCACACAGACGTCCTAACTAGGCTTGACTCGCTTAAGGATTGGTAATCCCCAGCAGAGTCGCCATCTGTCGCACCTCGAAAAAAATGGGGATACGACTTCAAAGCGAAGCGCGATCGCACGCTCGCAATGATGGACTGAACAGAGTCGCCACCGAACTTTATTTATTCCTAAAAAGGAAAGGGGAAATATCGATAAAACCCAAGACAAAAGAAAGGATAAGATATGGTCATCGCAACCAATATCAGGGTTCGGGAGTCGATTACGCAAGGGGAAGGTATTAGCACCCCTCACGTCCGTTGTACTCAACGGGAACCATTAGGTCAGTTGTGTGCATTAATGTTAGTTTGAAATGTTAGGCTTTTCAAATTATTAGGTGGGAAAGAAAGAATAAAAGAGAGAAGAAATGTTTTTGGATTTTTTAACGAAGGACTAAACCTAAGTTTTTTATTAGTGGGCCTGACAAGATTTACAAATCCTGCTCCTACGTATCTCAACAGAGAAATCAAGGCTTACGTAGTTCTGGGTAGAAAAATGTTTGTTTGTTGGTCGATTTTAGCGAAAGTTATATTGTATTAATCGACGAAAACATCGTTTTACCCAAAACAGATGAGGAGTGGACGCGTACCACACATCGAACGGATTCATAAATCTACATTCGGAAAAACGTCATTATCTCTACTCAACAATCGTGGCCGAAACATTGTTTTGTATCACTTAAGACAATATATCTTTCGTTTATGAAAAAGGTTTTTGATTAATCGCACGGCGGCGAGAAAAGAGTTTGATTGGTTGACGTATTTTGAGTGATGGCGAGAACTTGGATGAGCGAGATATACATCTCGAATCCTAGCCTCAGGAGTGCATGGTATACACCATGTTCCATTTCCATCTTTATTGAAAGAGATTAAGATAGGAATTAAGTATTTTGGAATTTGATTGTGAAAGGGTTTGAAGAAACCGCATTGACAATTTTAGGCGATGGCGAGGGCTAAGATTGGCGAGATATACATCTCGAATCCTAGTCTCAGGAGTGCATGGTATACACCATGTTCCATTTCCACCTTTATTGAAAAAGTGTTAAATAAGATTTAGGTATCTTAGATTTGATTGAGAAAGGGTTTGACGAAACCACATTGACAATTTTAGACGATGGCGAGAGTTAAGATTTGCGAGGCATACATCTCGAATCTTAACCTCAGGAGTGCATGGTATACACCATGTTCCATTTCCACCTTTACTGGAAAAGTGTTAAGTAAGAATTAGGTGTTTTGAGTTTTGTTGTGAAAATGACTTGACCTAGATCAAGTATTGATGGACGTTTGAGAAATTTGAATGAGTGTTTGAGGAAAAACAAAGTGGATAAACCTGGATGATGGCGAGAGCTAGGATTGGCGAGATATACATCTCGAATCCTAGTCTCAGGAGTGCGCGGTATACACCACGTTCCATTTCCATCTTTATTGAAAAAAGTCTTGGATATGAATTAATATTTTTTTTGAGTTTTTATTAGAAAAAATGGCTTGACGTTGAATCAAGCGTTTGGTGAAAGTTTGAAAGACATGGGATAGAATGGAGAGAGAAATGAATTGATTTGTTTATTGAGAAAATACTCGACGTTGGATCGAGTCATATTTTTTGCATTTTTGAAATTGTTAATTTTATTCTTGTGTTAGTAGCTAACTACACAGTCAAGCAATAAAGAAATAAAACAGTACAAGATTATTACACATCGGGGGAGTGGGGTACATTTTGTCAAATGGGGATTCAAAATAATGAAATAATTAAATCGGGCCCAAACAACAGATAATGCAAAAGTATGCGTGTAAGTGCAAGAGAACCGGCTCATTGTAAGAAAGCCCAAGAGTAAGCTATGTGAGGTTGACGGCGATGCTTAAAAAAGCAATCGACTTACGAGGGTGTGAAAAAGGGCTCGATATTAAATCGAGAAAATTATGATTTTTTAGTTTTCAAGTGGTTTCGAATGCATGATGGATTTAATAAAAAAACATGGACATAAGAAATATTAAAAGAAACAAAATGCTAAAAGACAATAAAACACTAAAAAATAAAATGCTGAAAGAAAATGAAATACTAAAAAGGTGCTACATACGAGTATCGAGCCCACTCCTCTTGAGACTATGGAACTACCCTCTCTCCACTAGGCTATTTACAATTAATTATTATTTAAGTAACAACATAAATATATAAACCATACTAGATTGAAAAAAGAAAGAAGAAACTAAAATAATAAATAGTAAAGGTCTGTTGGATTACCAAAGAACAATCCAGCCGCCTGGCTGTTGGATTCTTGAGGTTGGGAATTGGGAATATTAAAAAAACATTTAATCTAAAACCTAAACCAATAAATCATAGTAAACCACAACTAAATGACTACTTAGAAAATTCTAAACATTCATTTAAGGGGATTTAACAGTCTGTTCTTTTTATATATAAAAAAAAGAATAAAGCAATGAAAAAAAGAAAAGAAAAAGGGTACGAGGACGCAGACGAACTCATTCGTCTTCCTCTCTGGTTCTCGCGTTCACGAACTCAATCTCTCTCAATCTCACAAAGCTCTTCTCAATCTCACACCTAAAACCCTTACATCCTCAACCTCTCACGAGCGCGTCCCTCCATCGCTCTCTCTCGTTAAAACTCTCTCACTCAAAAGCTCACACTAGCCTAATCCTTCTTCTCTCCGTCTCACTTTCACCCATCCTCGCCCTCTTGCTCTCTAACAATTACTCCAGAAAGATTCAAGCCAAAGGAAACTCACCTTCGGTGGCGGCGACGGTGATGATGGATCCTAAGCTTCACTATTTCGCCTCTCTCTTCCAGGTATGTACCGATTTTTGGATTTCTTCCTTTCAAAGTTCTCGCCGCTCTCTATCTATGACTAGGGTTTTTTTGTTCTCCGTTTTTTTTCGAATCCGCCTCCCTCTCGTTTTCGAATCCCCCCTCTTACTGATTTCTGCTCCCTATTTATCTTCCGCAGATAGGGTTTTGATTTGGTACCCGGGGATCAAAAGAGGTTTCTGCCAAAACCTCCTTCTGGATGGTCAGGTTTCAGTCACCCAAATTGATGCTTGGATTGGAACAGGTAAACTGGGTATATGATTTCTTCTACGTTTTTGTCTCAATTCCAATTTGGGAATTCTTCTTTTTATTCTTACTGCTGTTAATCTTTTTGTTACTGCAGTGAATTCGGTTTGGCTTTTCTCACAACCTTGTTGGAGCTCCTTTAGCTGCTGCGTTGTCGGAGAAAGAATACTGAGTCTTAGCCATACAGATTGGAAGTCATGAAAATCCTCGCTTGGTTTATGTTCCTTTCTTTCACCATTTTTAATAATTACATTGGTAACTCCTTGCCATTGCGTAATTTGTTCTGTAGGTCCACAACCATACTCGCGGGCGACTCACCACTGTAGAATTTGCTTGGATATGACCTTATTGGTTTGCTTTTTCTTACTGCAGTAACGGATTTGAAACGAGAACGACTCATTACCACGCTCTCCTTACCTTTTCTCTTTGAACTTCTTTTTACGATTTGTGTCTTGTGTTACTTTCGCTGACTTGAGATAAACCATGTTTTTTTTTGCAGGAGAATGTTATACGACGTGTTGAGTTCTTTGGAGGTGGGTGAATCAATGTTACCCTTTGTTGGTCTCAAGCCTGTCAAAGATTCTTCATTCTTTACTGTGAGTAACAGGTAAGCCACTACTCATAAATTTCTTGACACACCTGAAACAAATGGAATGTGGCGCTTCTGAATTGTTGGAACAGGATTGTATTAATCCGTGATTATTGTTGATACTTGCAGGAAATGATGATATAGCAGACGTGACAACAGGAACCGGTTTGGTGATTCATGAGAACGCTGCCGCATTTGTATGGGCTTCAATTCTGGAATTTGTCCCATGATTTACTCCATCCCTTCTCAAGGTTTCCCCCAAGGTTGATGTTTCAATTTTTGCATTTTGATTCAAAGAAGCAGCTTCTTGTGGTTAACAGGTGCATTGGCAGCTAATGGATTGCTTGCTGCAAATGCCATGACAACATCAAAACTATGACCGAGGAATTCTAGACATTGATCTTCCATTTGATTTTGCTTAATCACTTTAGGGGTCTTCAATACCAGATCTCTTTGGGTTTTGTTTGCCACTTAATGCCGGTCACAAACTTGTGAAGAATTGTACAAGGTAATGTTGCAAGACGGCATTTTTGAGTCGACAAAGGTATGCGAACAATAATTATATTATATGCTGCAAACTTGCTCTTTTTTGTGAGTTTTGAAATATTGGAAGGCTTAGGATGCACATGAGCGGTAGGTCTGGACTGTATTGTCGCTTGGGATGTTGTTGTATGTTGTAGGACATGGTTGCTAGTGATGCTGCAGAAGGCATTGCCTTGGTTTATGTTATGCCTTGCATTGGTTTTGTTGGCAAGGTTAAACCGTGGCATTAATCTGGTATTGCTGCAGGGTCAAGGGATTTGTCAACTGCTGGTTCTTATGATGGTCATGTTACATCAATATATGTTGTGTACAACTAGTTCCAACTGTGATTTAATTTTTCTCACGTGATACAGGTTAAGTTGGACTTGGTTAGGCTGTCATGCTAACACTGAGTTGGCAACATGTGTGTATTTCTCTTCATATTTCTTGCCTAATGATTCTGCTTCACGCTTATCTGCAGATGCCCTTTCTGTAATCTCATTTAGGCGGTTATCGCATCTGCTTTTGTACAGGGCCAATTCCTGTGTTTTGCTGCGGTACAACTCCATCCTCTCTTTGAATCCCATATCACATTCTGCATTTCTTCAGGCTTTTTCTCTGCAGTATCGACATTTTGCTTACTATTATCTGGCATTCCTTGCACAGGTGGCTTCAAACCAGCTGCTGATGCCACTGGCCGAGCACCTGGCATTCCTTGTTGCTGCTGAAAACCTGGGCGTACACCCCATGCTGCATTTCATCGAACACCTCGAACGCATCATGATTTGCCGTAACCTTCTGGCTCCGTAGAGAAATGGGTCTGAGAGATCGAAGTACTTTGAGAGAATCAAGAGTTGTTAGTCCCGCTTGTCCGACCATACAGTTGAAGGTGATGACGCCTCCATTGTAGTGTTGGATGGAAGAAGGTGTTGGTTTTCTACCGAAGAAGATTGAAAAGCTCCAATGATGTACCGTAATTTTCTTTGGAGTTGACTAGAAATTGTAACTTGTGGGCTTTATGTATTTTTTGATTGGAAACCTTGTGTATGGATGTAATCGGGTTAAATGAAAATTTGGATGGTGTGATTGAAATGGTTTATGTAATAGGATCCCACATGTAATTGTGACTTGGGATTATGTAATGAACGTTTAGATTTAGATTCCTGATGAAGCTTTGAGCGCATGGCTTGTTAATGGCTTTGATTGTTCATTAGGATTGTGCTTGTAGGATTCATATAACATGATGAACTTGTGAGAAAATGTTGTGAAGTGTAATTTGGAGCGGGACTTTTTAGTTTATGGAAATGGGTATGGATTTTAGAAATGAGTTCGGAAACGGAAATGGATATGCAATGTATGTATGAAAATGAGTTTGGAAATGTTTGAAAACTAAATGTTATGAAATCTGGTGTATGTATTATTTGATTTGAAATGCATTATGGATACAAAATGGATTTTGGATTTTGGATTTTGAATTTTGATTATAAAAATGGATGTGGTTTTTTTTTAGGAATAATCCAATATTAGTTTGAATATCAATTTAATTACTAATAACAAATCAGCAAAAAACCAAATTAAAAACAAAATAATCTATAATCCATTTAAAATTACTTGGATATCAACTCTAACATTCATTTGGAAATAAAAATCGATTAGAGTTTTAATCATTAGTAAAAATAAACAATTAAGATTAAATTGACAATTGGAATTAAACTTAATTTGAAATTAGAATCAAATTAAAAAATAAAAAAGAGTCAAGATATTAAAATCCATTTTATACTGATGAATGTATGCAAATGCAAAAATAAAAGAAAAAATGGAAAAAATTTCAGGATCAAAATCGGGGTATGACAAGCATCCACTATCAAAATACCACTCTTCTTGGTGAGCTATTAGACTTGTAACATTAGTCTTAGGAACCCATTGCTTCTTGTTGATAGGCCTGTGCTGTTTGGGTCTGGGTTGATAGTGACTCTGTTGATGAACAGGGGCAGGGTAACCATACAGCTTATAGCAGAAGGGCCTTGAGTGTCCAAATTTCCCACAGTAATGACATCTCCATCTTTGGTGTCTGCTCTTCTGTTGTTTTCTCTTCTGATGATGTGACATATGCTGTGACATCTTAGGGCTGCTCTTACTATTGCTGCATTTAGGTTTAGCTTGAGGCTTGCAACCAGTGTAACTACTTTCAGCCTTAGATTTATGGTACCCTATTCCAGATTTGGCTCCTATGATTAGTCCAGTTTGGAGAATCTTATCTAAGGAGTTAGATCCATTGTTTAGCATCCTTACATATTTGGTTGTCTCTTCTAGTTTTGAGTTTAAGAGCATAACTTCAGTTTTTAGCTTGAAGATGGTTTCCACATGTTCTGCCTTTTCATTCTCCAGTTTTACTATCTTCTGGCTCTCAACTTGTTGACTTTCATCTAGCTTGACCTTCAGAGCCACAATTTCTGTTTTCAATTTGGAGATGGTCTCCAAGTATTCTACCTTCTCATTCTCAAGTTGAGTTATTTCTTTCCTCTGGTTTAAAACCTGCTTGTTCAGTTCTACACTTTTCTGACACAGCTCTCTGTAGGTAGCGGCCAATTCCTCAAAGGTTACTTCACCATCACTTGAGTCTTCATCAGACTCCCATCTTCCCGTCAAAGAAGTCACAAGATTTGCAGCCTCTTCTGTATCACTCTCATCAGACCACGTGGCAGCAAGACTCATCTTCTGTTTCTTGAGGAAGGTTCCACATTCAGTCCTGATGTGTCCATACCCATCACATTCATAGCACTGAACCTCTTTTCCTTCTTTGAGATTCTCATCTGATCTTGCTTTTCTTCCTGCATTGTTGGATTTACTGATGTCAGATGAGATGTTCTTGACATTTGCCTTTGACCTTACATCCATCTTTTTCAACAGTTTATTGAACTGCCTTCCCAACATTGCTACTTCATTGACCAGATCTTCATCACCCTCCTGACTCTTATCCTCTTCTGTGTTTGACATGAAGGCAATGCTCTTTATTTTCCTTTCAACACCATCATTTAATCCTAACTCAAAGGTTTGGAGGGAACCAATTAGCTCATCTACCCTCATGTTGGAGATGTCTTGAGACTCTTCTATGGCAGTCAGCTTCATTGCAAATCTCTTAGGGAGTGACCTGAGTATTTTTCTCACCAACTTTTCATATGTCATCTTCTCTCCCAGGGATCCTGAAGCATTAGCAATCTCAAGGATACTCATGTGAAATTCATGAATGTTTTCATCTTCTTTCATCCTTAAGTTTTCAAACTTGGAGGTGAGCAGCTGAAGTCTAGACATTTTTACCCTAGTGGTGCCTTCATGAGTGATCTTGAGAATGTTCCAAGCATCTTTGGCCACTTCACAGTTATTTACCAGCCCAAAAATATTCTTGTCTACCCCATTGAATATTGCATTCAAGGCCTTAGAGTTTCCAAGAGCAAGATCATCCTCCTCCTTGGACCATTGTTCTCCAGGCTTCTTCTCAGTGGTGGCTTCTCCTTCTTTAGTAATGACAGGATGCACCCAACCTGTTAGCACAACTTTCCAAGCCTTGTTATCAAGGGATTTCAGAAACGCTACCATTTTAGGTTTCCAATAGTCATAGTTAGAACCATCCAAGATTGGTGGCCTATGAACAGATCCTCCATCTCTCTCCATTATACCAGAAAGTATTGCCCCTAGATCTCACCCAGAACCAGAGCAGGATGCCTGCTCTGATACCAATTGAAATTCTAGTATCAGATATAAGATGTCGAAGGTAATGTTACGACACTGATATCTGTCAACACACAATGGATAAATAAACAGAATGGTAAAGCAAATAACACAAGCAATTGTTAACCCAGTTCGGTGCAACTCACCTACGTCTGGGGGCTACCAAGCCAGGAAGGAAATTCACTAAAATAGAATTAGTTCAAAGACTATCCGTACACTTCAACAAGTTACAGTCTTTCTCACCTAATCTCTACCCGTGTAACTTCTACCTAAGCACTCTTAGATATGAGAACCCACTCACTTCCCTTACAATCACACACCAGTGATTTTAAACAACAATCCCTTGTGAAAAGAAAATACTTTTCAATTACACACTCTTGATTTTACTTCACAGTTTCAATCAAGAAGACACACTCTTGATCTTACTTCAAAGCTTTGATCAAGAAGACACACACTTGATCTTGCTTCACAGCTTTGATCAAGTAGACACACACTCTTGCTTAACAGCTTTAGAGTGACAAGTTACAACCACAAATCAGTCCAATTCAATCATCAATGGATGACTTGAATGACCTACAAGTCTTACGACTAAACAGACACAAACCCTAGCTCTCTCTCTATATTTCGCTCAGTCTTGGTTGTGTATTCAAACAGGTTTTCTAAGTCCCTTTTTATAGAAGCATCCAGCTGGGCTTGGACATCTTGAAAACCCTAAATCTATTTTCCAATCAAATCTTTTTGTAACAGCTGGTTAGATCTCTTTGGAAAATATGTAAATCAGGTTGTAATCCATGATTGAATGCGCCAGCTAGCCATATCTTCAATCATCCAAAGATTGCCATTAATTGTGCAATCACAAAACACCAGACATTCATACTGAATGTTCTGTGTACAGGATGTCATGACATCGGGTCTGACATCCTGGAAAAATCCTGCATAATCCAGTAATTCCTTTTATAGATTTTAGCAGGTACAGCCATATCAGATGCCATGACATTGTGTATGTCATCTGAAACAATCCTGCATGAACATGTCTTCCATTTAAGCTCCAGCAGGTACAACCAATATCAGAAGCCTTGTCATTGTATGTGGCATTCTGAAACAATCCTGCTTGCACATGTTCTTGAATTCCAGCAGGTACACAGGATATCTTATGTTAAGATATCACACATGACATCTTGTGAACACTCTTTGTTTTACCAAAATTGTTGCCAACACTTAGAATCAACACTTAGGATTCAGATTACTAACATGTGCATAGCCCACATAAGTTATCTGGTCAACCCAAATGACCTAAAAAAGTCAAAGGGAAACCATTTTGACTTTTTGAGAGTCTTTGATCCCATCATGGTTAACTGTTATTTTAGGACATTTTAGGATTTAACCTAACATAGCAATTTATATTATTTCTGAAAACCTTTGGTTATTAGTTCTTAAAAGTTTAATTATTAAGAAATAGTGATATTTTCAAGTAATTAAGAGATTATAGTTTAGAGGTCTTCACTAATGGTATATTAATATTATTAATTTATATTATTAAATTAATTAGATATTAATTAATTTATATTAACTTAATTGGATATTGATAAATTTATATTATTAATTTACGTTATTAAAATAATTAGATTAGATTAATTAAATTAATTAGATTAATGTTTTATTAGTCATAGTTTAATGGTGTTATTGATTATTTAGCCGTAATGATGTTTTTTGTGGGTCAAGATGTTGACCAGATTAGGTCTGTCCCGACCCATCACCCAACTGGGTCAAACGCATGACCCATGCCCATCACCAAACTGGGCCAAATTCATGACCCAAGTATATCCCTTATTCCCCCAATCGTCAGAAACCATAAACCCGCGGAATCAATGGAATCAAACGGATCAAAGCTTGCAATTTTAAAAATTCAATCAAAACCTTCCAAATTCATTCATAAGATTTATTACATAATACAAATTACAAGGAAATTCAGACCAGATACAATCAGGTCTCAATACCAAAAATTTCTAAACCTAATCAAATCAATTCACAATCTATCAAATTCAAAAAACTTCCTAAAACAATCATTCTAACTTAATTATAAGCCTAATCCTAACTCTATAAATACCTAAATCTAAAACAAAATTAAAGACGGAGAACTTAGAACCCTAAGCACACTATTGCTTATGCAACTCCCAAAACCCTCAATCCAAAGCTCCAATATAAAGTGGTTATGGTTTTACATTGAACCCCTAACACACTTGAGCTCAAGTCCTGCATCACAGGTCATAACACCTCGTACGTAAAGAAGGATCAGAAGTTAGAAGAAGAAGGGAAGAAGAGGGAAAGAAAATCAGAAAAGCATTAAGGAAAAAAGGAAAGTCATTACCTTTGTATTTACCGGAGAATCTCTCATCTTCGTAGGCTGGTCACATGCGCCTTTTGTTTGTCTTTGATTGCATGCTTGACATTAATTTTTGATTTGTCTAATTTTATTTGAGGATCTATAAGTTGTTTGTGTTTGATTTATGTTTAGGATAGATTTATGTGTTTGAGGAAGAATTAATTGTTAGTTTACGCTTTGATTTAAGTAACATTAGGGGTTTCTTGGTGGTCTTAGGGTTATGGTTCATTGCGATTAGGGTCAAGATTCCTAGGGTTCATATAGAGAACCCTAGGGTTCATCACTTCTGGGTTTATGGATTGCTATGGTTCATAAGGAACCCATGTCTATGGTTCATCTAAGGGTTATGGTTCTTGGGAGGGTTTCTGGGTAAGATTGATAAACTGGGAGTTAAGGTTGAATGTTTGAAGTTCCCGGTTGAACTTCAAATGGGAACTGGAAAGGGATGGTGGTTTAGGGTGTTGGTGATCACGAAGAAGGGTGGCCGGAGTTCATGGGGTCAGTGAGAGTGAGAGTAAGAGAGAGAATAGTGAGTAAAGAGAGAGAAATAAGAGTATGAAATGAATAGCTTCTGAGGCCCTCACGCTTATGTACCCCCTAGGGCACAAACGCATCACGCTGAAGTGGCACTCCTTCAACCGACCAATTGGATAACTCAACCTATCCATTATGCACGCCTCTACACCATGAGTTTCTGTTGACTTTGCATCCTAAGCACACATTCCACATACCTTGACCAGTAATTCAAAACAAATGCCACGATCTCATCCTATCAGATCCATCATATCTGGATGAAGAGGTCTAGACAGATTCAACTACCGACTCTCTCCATCGGTGGACTCTTCTACGTATTGGGCTTCATACTCAATTGAGCTTTTTTCCCTTACTATTAGCACACCCCAGCTAGAAGCGCTTTACTAGTGTAGTTCAATTCATACCCCCTGCGTTTTTATTTATTTTATTTATTTTTGTTTCTTCATGATAATTACTATTAGGTTAATTAATATACGATTAATATTAGTAATTGATTTAATTAAGTTGATTAAAAAAATTAAAAATTAGTTAAAGCTTTTTACCTTAATATAAACAAAAAAAAATGAGAATTAGGAAATAAATATATAATCTAATTAAGGTTTTTTTGTTAGGATCATTTTTATGATTAATATTAGGACTAATTTTAGGATAGTAATTAGTGTTAATTAAATATTTAAAACATTTAATAATTAAGGTTGAATAAACAAAAATATCAAAAATATAAAATTGTTCTATTTTCTATTTTTTTTACTAAATAATTACACATACATGTATTGTTTTTCTAATTCAAACTAATTATAACATTTTTGCAACAAATCAACTTAAAACCAGTATCAACCCATTCAAACATCAAGCCATATGCCCTTGTGCATTGAAGCATTTTCAAATTAAACGTTTCTCCGCCCTCGATACGTTGAGAAGTTTCACAATCTAAAACAACAAACAAATAAACTTATTCTATAAGAACTACGGTGCTCTGTTCCTTCAATAAACTTGAGGGTATGTAGGCATAGAGTTGTAACACTCTAAAGAGTACAATAACAAAAAACTTTTTCTTTGTCCTTCTTTTTAATCAAGCATTTTCCCTTAATAATAACATATTCCCTTATAAATATATAAAATAAAGCATTAAGGAAAAACAAATAATTAAGCAAACATCCATTAGACAAACATAGTAACCCTAGAACTAACGAAGGATCCCATTAAGTACAATGAAAGTGAGGGGTGCCTAACACCTCTCCCTCACTTAATCGACTCCTGAACCCTAACATCTTATCCTTACCTCTTAAGTTTTGTCATTATTTTCCTGTTCCATAGGAACAAATAAAGGATGGCGGCGACTATGTGATTCTTCCAGTTGCGACAGTTGGCGACTCTGCCAGGAAATTCTCTAACTTTCCCTAAAGAGAGTCAATCCTAACCCTTAGTTTTAGGGTTTTTTGTATGTTTATTTGTTTGTTTGCTTTTATTTATTCTTGTTTCTTTTTCTTTTTCCACTTTATTCTTCCTGTTTTATTTTAATTTTATATATATGCTTGCATATCATTGGTTAGGATTTTCATATGTGTGAAGCTAAAACCCAAGCTTGGAGGAAAAACATAAGCTAAGGTATAGAACTAGTGTTAACCAGTGAGATGCCACATCTCAAAGGGGCATAAAAGCTACACTCAGAATAAACCCCTCAAAGATATCTTCATAGTAGAGCTAGCCCCTCACTATGCTGATGATTTGGATATGGTCAATGACTCTGGGAACCATTATCTAGAACTCATTCTGCTCATGGTGACCTTATGTTATCAACCATCAATGGTTGTTACTAAGGTCCTACCTAGATGAGACTTATCTCGAAGTATTACCGTAGGAAGGCTTGCTCATTCTCATGGTAAAACAAGGGTATGGTCCATGGATCTATGGCTATTATCCTAAATTCTAGATCCTACAAGAAAGGAGATTGGGTAGTCTAAACCTAGAGTTAGCCTATCATAAGAAGACTCCTTTGACTAGGTCATGGTTGTATATTACCCTTACATGTCCTTAAGACCAAAAATTGATATCATCATTCTCATTAAAATTATTTTTTTTGCATTCAATCATCGTAGGAATCTTAATCATCTATTGCTATTGTACTGTGAGTAAGATGGACTTCCATAAAAATAAAACCTTCCAGATTAAGGTAAGGGAATCCCAAATAGATAACCTGAAGACCTATGCTCTAGGGTTAAGCAAAAACATGATGAACTCTCTGAACTTCAAATATGGAGGAATCTTAGACCTTTTGAGTTTCCCTGTCCAAAAGGAAGCCTTGGCTGCTCTAGCATAATTCTTTGACCCTAAACTAAGGTGCTTTCAATTTCAATATTTCCAATTGGTTCTAACTCTTGAAGAATTTGAAAAAATCCTAGAGTCCCTTAAACCAACAAAAGGTTCCTTCAAAATGATAGGGTGTTATCCTTCAGTGGAGGAAATGGCTTATCACCTTAACATCCATGACACTGATTTGCAAGTCAACCTAAGGGTCTGTGGGAACTTCAAAGGCTTCCCAAGGGAATATCTAGAGGAAAAAGCTGCTAACTTTGCAACTTCCCTGAAGCGGGATGCTTTGGTTAGTATCATGATCCTCCTTATCTTTGGATTAGTACTCTTTCCTACTGAAGAAGACTTTATGGACTGTACAGCAATTAATCTATTTTTACCTGTAAAAGTTGGGGATGAAGATCTTGTACCTGCTCCTTGCAGTTGTCTACCATACTCTCCATCAAAGGCATAAAAAAGGGAGGTATGATGTTGCGATATGATCCCTTACTCTATAAATGGCTTATCTCTCATCTAGCAATGGATATAACTTCTATTGAAAGAATGAGTAGACACAAGTGGGCCCAGTACCTGGTATTACTATGTTGATTATTAAATTATAGTTTAGAAATTTTGTAATTTGTTGAGATTAGTGGATTAAGTCCTTATTGAAGGAGAAATCACCTTGGCCGGGTGGACTGGAGTAGCTTTGAATTTCAAGTGAACTAGGATAAATTGCTTGTGTTGTTATTATTTATTCTGTCTGTGTGTGTGTTGTTGCAAAAAAAATTTAATTCCTATGAAAACAAATCAACCCCCCCCCCCCTTTCTTGTTTTTCTCTACCTTCAATAATCGTACTTGATTTCAGTATTTTCTCCAACCTCAACTAGGACATTTCCTTTTGCCAGCTATTTGATAGTAATCAGAACCCATCATCCTAGATATAAAAATCCATCAAGAGAATCTATTCATGTTAAGAAAATTTGTATATATGAGGAAAAAATCTCTATCACAATACCTTAATTTGACTTTATTCATGTTAAAAAAATATGTGAATAGAATGGAAAAATTTGTCCATATAATTGACAATTAAAACACATAAATTAGGTTTATCTACCTTTAATAGGAATCAAGATACGTGGATGTGTGTTGAATATTGCATCAATATCCCATCATTGACATACAATAACAGTTAGTTGAATGACTCCCATTGTTGAGTGATGACTTGAGATCCTGCAAAGGTGATGATTAAAACCTAACATGTTTTAGAAATTCGAGTCAGAATGGAAAATTAAAAGCCAAAAGAACTAGACTTTCAATAGGAATTCAAGGTACAAAAGTTACAAAAGAGAGTTCAAGTATTGTTATATTAGATGACAATTTTGCATTTATAGTAATAGTTTTAAAATGGAGAAGATGTGTTTACAACAACATCCAAAAATTAATTCAATTTCAATTAACAGTGATTGTAGTTGCACTTGTTATCAATTTTGTAGCAAAAGTTCCAGCATTTGAATTTCCATTAACATAAGCGCTTATAATAGTGAATGAACTCCTCGTGCCTTTTCGTAGAGTTCCACATCGTTTTCCCCTAATATTATGGAAGGATTTATAAATCTTTATCAAGTATAAGAATTTGCATAAGTGGGTTGGAATAGAAGTGGGCCTTTGAGAATTGAACAAATCTTGCAACAAAATCGGCTTTAGGTTTTGAATGTCTTTCCAAAATTTTAATTAATTAAATAAAAATAAAAATTATTAATTCTCTAAAAAATATTTAAAATATTAAATTTGTTAAAAATATTATTAAATATTAAAATATCCTAGTCATCAATTATAAGTAATTAAAAATATTTTTTATCCTAATCATCATTGCCACATATGCAAAAGTGGAGGGGGACCACAACAATCCAAAGGTCATCAAAATTAAGGGACTAGAATCGTTGGTTTTTGTCGCAACGCGAAAAACAACCGGCGGAAAAAATACAGTTTACAGAGCCGCCACCGACGCTATTCATCATATGACGGAAAGGGAGCGCAGGACTAACCTAAGAAAGGGAAAGGAACGGTCTTACGACCAGAGATTATAAGGTACGGGAGTCGGTTACGCAAGGGGAAGGTGTTAGCACCCCTCACGTCCGTCGTACTCGACGGGATCCACGCTCAAAAGATAGCTCAAAGAATAGGAAAAGGTTGCTAATAAAACTGCTCAAAGAAATTGCACAAACTGGAATAAGAAAACAGGTGGGAAAAAGATGGAGGAAAAGGACTCGGCAGGATGTCGCATCCTGGGCCTACGTAGTTTGTCAGAAACAAACATCAGAGTCAACGTAGTTTGGGGAAAGGGAGACATGCTCGCTAGGATATCACATCCTATGCCTACGTATCTTCTCTATCCAGAGGAGAATCAGAGCACTCGTAGCTCGGCTAACGCACGCCGAAACAAAACACCAAAAAGAGACGCTGAGACGTCAAAAGAAACACTCAAAAGGAAACAGAATGCCAATACATGGACTTATATCCGACTCCTAACAATAACAAACAAACAGGAAACAGAATGCCAATATATGGACTTATATCCGACTCCTAACAACAACAAACAAAAGGAAACAGAATGCCAATACATGGACTTACATCCAACTCCAAACAATAGCAATCACTAACCAGCGAACACCAAAGGAAAAGGTTATCAGAATGAACCCCAACAAAGTAACTAACTATCCAGCCAGTCACCACAAATGAACCCCAAAGATGAACCCCAATGTGAATGACCATCGTCATAAATGAACCCCAAATGATACAGTTAAACCCCCAAATGTGAACCCCAAATCAGTATAGGTGAACCCCAATCTGAACCCCAAGTGATGACAGAAGAAAAACCTCAAGGTAATGAACATACAACACATGCACACGTTGAGCAAACGGGTACTCACACCAAAGAAGACAAACAAAGGGTATACACACACAAAACAAAAAAAAGAAAAGGTTGCCTGGAGAGATTGCTTACAACCTCCTGCCTATGTATCTCATCTGGTATGAGAATCAGGGCGACGTAGTTCCCCTTAACAAGGGTACAACACTCTCCTAACCAGAGACCAGGGAAACAACAAGATATTAGGGAGACTAATACTCGAGCCTAATAGTTGTCATGCAATCAACAATCCCTAAGTTGAGGTCTCTAACATGCATCCTACTTCCTCAGAAATCAAACATACAACTCCTACAGAAATAGAGATGAGAAGAGGAAAGCAGATAAACACACCGGCACAAGTGAACAAGCATCACACACTATATCCATACAAGAGGCCCAAACAATGGGTAGGCTTTAGTCAAGAGGAGTCATATCAACCTCGACAAACAAGCCAAACTGAAATGGGTAATCTGTAGCTCTTAACCACTAACATTGAGAGTTAGGGTGAAGCTGATCAAAATGGTAATGAGGATAAGACCTAAAGATGAAGAAAGCGTGGGGATCCAGAAAGTGGGATCCTATTCCACTTGACAGACACTGGACAAAGATCTTGGGTACATGTTCAAAAGCATCAGCACGTAATGCGAGCATAAAGAACGACTCACTGAATAACGGGGGATTGGCTACTAATCCCTTTTATCCGTTAATTGCCTCAACTTGGAGGTCTTATCAGGTGTCACATGCCTCATCTGGAGGTCTTTGGCACAATTATAAACAAGCACAAACAGAGCCTCTGAAGGAGGACTTGCCAGCAAAATGCCTGCCAAAACGGTGACAGGACTTCCAGACTACATGAAGTAAGAAGGTAGCTACCTAAGTGGTGTATCAACCACAATCCAAAGCTCAAGCAAGAGCTAAAAGCAAGCAACTAAGGTACCTATACAAAAGCTAACCAGTTAGTATCTCAGACAACCAATCAGAAAACAAACAGTGAAACCATCCAACTGTTACACAATTCAATGAGCAATGCTCAAGCATTCAAATGAAGCAATGAGCTCAACACATCAACTTAAATTCCTACAAAACACAAAGATGTCAGAACACAATCCAATTTGCATCTCAAAAGGTGAGCAACTCAACCATTAATGCTAAATGTCCAAACCTGAAACACAAGTCAAGGTTAGTTCATGTACAAAACACTAGTACAAAGACCAAGTTCAAAACCAAACCAAATGAGCAAAACAGAACCCAATCTTTTACATAATGCACATTCAAACATGTCATTCAATGTCCTCAAAAGGACCAACATCAATTCAAAAAGCAAAGGCATCAAATGGCTTGTGTTATGAAATGACAAACAAATGAGTACAAAATGGACATCCAAATTAGAAAATCCAAATCAAATCAGAAATGTATGCAAAGGCTTTGAAATTTTTTATGCAAGTTTCTCATGTCATGAATAAGCAATTTGCAAAAACTAAAATCCAGAAGAGTTCAAATGATAGATGAACAAAAATGCACAAATTGATGCCAAAAATATGACACAAATTGTCACATACATCTTCATGTGTCAAAAACAATGATAGCATATGAGAAAAAATCCAAACCATTGCTCAAAAAATCATATCACATGTGAATATCATGCACACAAAAAATTGGATCAATTGGATCAAAGATGAAGATTTCACAAAGCAATGAATGCAACATATCAATTTAGCACAAGGTTCAATCAAAAATTCACAAATAAAAATCC
This sequence comes from Lathyrus oleraceus, assembly GCF_024323335.1. Lineage (NCBI taxonomy): Eukaryota > Viridiplantae > Streptophyta > Magnoliopsida > Fabales > Fabaceae > Lathyrus > Lathyrus oleraceus. Next base: position 454,368,124 of record NC_066579.1, read on the forward strand.
AGCAAACAACAAATCATGAAAATAATATATAAAAAAACTAGACATCAAAACAGAAATATGAAAAAAAATTGGAGTTAATTTGGACTATTTTTCAATTTTTAATGAATTTTCAAAGATGAACAAAATAAATGCAACAATAAAAGAAATGGAGGGAAAAAGAAAACATTTAAATCAATTTAGAAATATCCATAGCCACACGATGAAGCGCGAAATCATGATCAACGGACCAGGTTTAAACAGGCAAAACGCAGCACTTCATTAAATGAGTTGGCATGCACACATCAGCATTCAACATACACATGGCCAAGGTCAAAGGAAATAGAGCCAATCGCTCGTACACGCAAGGCACACATCAGCTCATACATGGAACACACTTGGATTAAATGAAACGAGGCGTTTCATTAAATGATTCATCATCACACATCAGCATTCAAGGAAAACGCGTGGCTTGGTCAAGGCAACGTCAACCAATCATTCATACAAGCAAGCGCCACATGGGAGCCACGCAGGACAAAACCCTAGCAAAACCAGACGCCGGAGCTACAGGCTCCGGTCGTCTTCTCCGACCAACCAGGCGGTGGCGCCGCCGTGGAAATTTGCAGAAATGCACAAATCATACATCGATCGAATCCTCTTCTCACATACATTCCAAATATCATATTAATTTCAACTGATTCTTTCTAGGTTGCACGGATCGAAGCAAAACATATTGTGGATCAAAACTTATATTCAACCATACAAGCTCAATACCTAACCATTTTCAATTCTAAGCATATGTACACACTCCACAAAGCAAGATCTACACGTTTATGTACATAAAACAACAAAAAGAGAGGATCAATTTTGAGTCACCTTGAACTTGAAGCTTCTGAATTCGATCCTCAGGTGCTCATATGCTCCAGATCTACTCTACTTTCCTTGCCTTGAAGCTTTGAGCAAAAATGAATGGTTGAACACACTTGGATCTAGCTCAATTTCAAACTTCCATTAACATGAGATTGTACACGAACTGCTCCAATTCTTGCTCAATTCCAACAAACAATGGTTGATTCTTGCTCAGAATTGCATGAGGATTAAGAATCTACAAAAATATTTGGTGTTTGTGTGGAGAAAAATGAAATTCGAAGTGACAGAAAAATTGGAGGGAACCTTGAAATTCTAGATCTGAAATTCTGTTATGGTGGTTATGGATTAGGGTTTGGCTTTTATATGGCATGCTAATCACACTGAAAATCCAATTAGGCCTTGGTTAATCATGATTAGTGAAAATTGAAGTGTCTTGCAAAATTGCACATTGAACTTGCATGGCCAAAACACACGTGCACATGCTCATGTTAAGCTTGGAATTCACTTAAAATCAGCCAAGGATCAACATGGAATTGTTGTTTTGCTTGTATCATAAGCCAAATTTGAATTATGGAAATTCCCTCCAAAATGATCACTTGAGGAATGATGATCATACACACTTTCCCTATGCACGGAAAGGCTTGTTTTGATAAGTATTTGTCATGAGGAGTATTTTGCAAAAAGAATGGACCAAATTGGAGTTTTGTATCAAAAGTTATGCCACTTTGAATTTCCATGCACACCTTGTGATCAAATGACCATAACTCCTCAACCATTCATCATATGGACATGCATTAGGGCTTTTTGGAAAGGGGAGACAAAGATCTACAACTTTAATGTTCACCAAAAATCCATTTGAAACATATTTGATATTGAAAAGTCAAGTTGAAGGTGGACTAAAAACTTGCCAAATTAGGAAACCTTGAATTATAGGTCACTTTCCACTTTTGGTAACTTTTGCCATGACCTTTGCATCTTCAAGATGGATGTTTAAAATGATGAATGGACCTCTTTTGAACATGATTGAGGTGTCTCAACTCATTTCCCCACCTCATAGCCCTCAGTTGACTGCACAGTTGACTTTTTGGTCCTTAGATGACCTTGAAATGCCTGATCAGCTTGAGCCTCTACCACTTGGGGAAATTGCTCAAAAATGAAACCCTAGCTCATGTAAGCTCCTCATAACAATCGTGTGATCCTCATCCCAAGAAAATACCTCATCCCTTTGAGCAACCCTAGTTGGAAGAATGACATTGATTAGGGTTGACTAGAGGTCATAACCCTAATTCAGAGGAACTTGAGGATAAACTCTGCAACCCTTGATGATGATAGAACCATGATGATGGTAATATATCCTTGAAAACAAGATAATTCTCAAAACTTTTGAAGAACCAAGAAACCCTAATTGAAGTGCAAACCCTCAGATGGTTAATCATCAATTCATAGAGACCCTCAGGCTTGAATCATGTAACTTCTCCATCTTTTGAAAGACTTTGGAGGATGACCTTCTTATTCCCATATGATATGCAAAAAATGCAATGCCTAATGCTCTAAGCATGAAATGCAATGTGTAAACCAGTCTCAAGAAGAGGAGGGCAAATTTTGAGGTGTTACAGTTTTGTAATAGGGGGATCAATTGTTTAAAACGCGCAAACTAAGAGGACCAAAAGTGTATTTAAGCTTTCTATTTAAAGTGAAAAAAACGTGTCATAGAAAAGCATCATCACGACTGCGCTGCTCAGTATCTCGAGCGTGATACTTTATCATTGCACCCAGGATGAAGTCGTCGCGGTCGCGAGAAATTAAGGGGAAATGCTCTTTTTTCTTCTGAAATTTTCTGAGTACCAAATTTCTACCACTTTTTAATTTTTTCTTAATTCTTCTTCATATTTTCTTGGGTTTTGCTCATAATTCCACCAATTCGGTCGAAAATACTCGTAAGTATTAAGAAATGACAGAGTTCCATCAATTACAGTCATTGATATAAACCATCAGCGAACATCCTTGGACCATCAACATCAATACAATCAAACCCTACTATATACTTGAAGGTATGCACCTTTCTTTGCACAACTTCATTTAATAAGCATTACAACTTCATTAAAGTTGCAAAGCATCCTTGCAAAACGCACTAGTTTTTCCCATTTGGTACCCATATTTTTTTGGGTCCTGGATGGTTAGTAGTTATAAGAGGTATAAGGTTATTACCTTTAGACCTTATCAATTTATCACTACAAAATGGATCTAGATGGCCAAATATGTTGTAGTGAGAGCATTTATAGACAAGACGATTCACTTTTTCCAATTAAACCTTTTACTATGTGTTCTACCAGATTTAACCTTAATCCAATTTCATTTCAGGAAGGCCTTTGACTTGATATAATCAAGTAATGGTTTTATTTACCCTTATTTAATTTACCAAGGGTTTCATGCAAATATTTTAGTTCTTTTTTCATCGAGACACAAGTCACACAAGTTCAAGCTAGGTTTCTAATATTTGATATTTCAAACTAAAGTATTTCATTACTCTTTTCTAGAAATTCAAGATAATCTTTAAGGTCTAAATTATGATTCTTAATCTTATCATTTTCATATATTAACTTAATGCTTAATTTAAACAACTGTGTGTATGAAAAGTTTGTTACCTAATAGCCATCTTCTTTGTGAGATGTTTTCAAACAAACTTCATCTTCTTTGGTGGAAGAGTATTCTTTGAAAGTTATACTAGAGGTTGACACTTCGAGGTTTATCCTTGAAGTTGAGTCGCTAACTATATTTCTCATTGAGACCTCCTTCTCATTTCTTCTCTAGAATATTCCACTTGACAAGACATTTTCATTTGATGTTGAATTCTATGAGGATCGTTTAACCACCGAGATTGTTCTTTCGAACGAGATAACTAGAGTTGATTTGTCTTCACATGAGTTTGTTGATGAAGTTGCTATAAATACTTCTAGATTTGAACTCACACATTCATCCTTTTGGATTTTTTTTAAAATCGTAAATTTTCCATCTCTCGGATTGAATCAAGTTTCTGGTTCTAATTCTTGATTCTTAGATTTTTTTAGCGACAAAGGTTATAACATTATTTCTGAAATTTCTGAAGCATTTATAAAGGAAGCATTCAAGATTAACATTTATAAAGGAAATATTCATCTTCTTTTTCTCATTTGTTCATTATCTCTTGTTTGATACTTGGAGAAACTCAATATATCAATTCATGACTATCTCACATTTTCTTGGCAGAATTACATGTATAGACATAGAAAAATTGATTTTCTTCTAGAGACCTAACTAAGAAATTTTCTGTTTTAAATTCAGTTTTAAACTTTCTATTTTCTTCTACGTCCAAAGAGAATCTGGTTTATCTACTACTTTACCGCTAAATTGGTGAGTAGGGACAAACTAATAATTGATTATTTTCCCCACAATTCAATATCAGAACTTTGAATAAATATTTTAAATCTAACTTTCCATAATTCAAACCTATCACCATTAAACAATGAAGGTGTGTTTAGGATATTCCTCTTGTTAAAAATAGTGTTGGAAATGATCTTGTTTATGAGACTATTAGTCCTTTTACAAGAGTTAGTCTATGATGCCATTTGTTGAACATGTGACTCCATACATAAGAGGGAGAGATGGTGAATTGCGGTGGATTGACAATTATTGATTAGAATCAAATTCATTTTCAAAGTTCATTTCTCAAGACTTTTTTATAGAGGTTAACGGATGAAAGATAACCCCCGATATTTATGTGCGGAAAGTTAAAAGAGTTAAGGGAAGAAATATAACCCTCGAGATTTATAGAGATTTAGTCTTAAAGAAGTAACTTACTCCTCTCCCTAAGAATTGATGTTTAGACTATCCAATAATGTTTGAGAGCTTTTAAAAGGTCAAGCCCTCGAAATCCCTTATACAAGGAAATGAAGTTTCAGGTAACCAAATAGATAACATAGTTTGAAACGGTTAGTCTCCAAACATCAAACATGCTCGAAGCGGTTAGTCTTCTCGGAAAACAACAAACTAGCTTAAATTGGCTAGTCTTATTGTTAAACAAAGATTTTTAATTGGCCGATCTCGTACCAAGATGGATTTTTGAATTGGTTATCCTCTGAATCAAATCAAACCTTTACACATGATAACCATGAAACAAACCAAGATTTTAACCACGATGATCTTGGACCTACTGAGCTTTTACATAGGTTGAACTCACAAACTGAACATGATTTTACACCAGGCCGATCTAGAACTAATAGAGCTTTTAAATGGGTTGAGCTCAAGAACCACTATGAATTTTTTCTTTGGTTATTCTTCAAGAACCCAAAAGGAGATATTTTTTTCAATGGGGGAAGCTCATGAGCCAAACAGAAACTTATACAAATCACCAAAAAGCATTTACACTAGTTTAGCTCCAAACCAATTGGACTATTTCTTAAACCATAATGATTTACTAAAGAGGAAAAATAACTCTTGATAAATTTACAATAAAGCCCTCACCCACAACAAACTCCTCATCAAACTCAAGAACACTCTCAAAGCACTATGACTTAAATATGTAAGAAAAATATCAAAATGATTTAAAGAAAATGAGAGAGTTGAGAAGTGAGGTGTTTCTCACGTTTTCTAGATTATATGAAATGAGAGGTAACCGTCTATTTATAGGCCAAGAAATGGTTCATTTTAGGAAATAATTCATTGACAAAAAAATGACTTAATCGATTAGCTAACTGATCAAGTACTTGTAATAATCGATTATTATTATCCAAATTGGATGGTTTTGATAGAGAGTTGTTATCGTTCATTAATATATTATCACAATAAATTAAACTTGATTATGCCTTATCAAATCTATTAGGATAAATACCTAATGAATTACACATTTATAAACATTCTTCTATCCTAAAAATTGAAACACCATCCAAAAATTCAAATAAAAAATAACAAAACATTAACAATAACATATCAAATAACAAACAATATTTATAATATATATTCATCAAATCCATATTATATTCATACTTCAAATCACCCTGGTCTCTTGCTTGGCTCATCAAAATTAAATGGCACCAATTACTTATCATGGAATGATCTATGGCTCATGCCCTCACATCGAAAATCCACGTGGGATTGATCAAATAATTATCACAAGAAGATCATCTTGCAAATTATGCTCTATGGAATAAGTTCAAGAATTTTTTACCCAAATACCCCTAATTTTTTTAAAAAATCCTAAAATAACCTTGTTTTTAAAAAAAATCCCAAACTACCCCATTTTTAGGAGGAGGCGCCAATCCAATTGGCGTCTCCTCTTAAAATTAGAGTGGAGGTGCCAATTGGATTGGCTAGGGCATATGGTGCAGCCAATTCAATTCTCACCCATGTGTATGTTTTGAAAGGGGCGTCAATTGGATTGACACCTCAGTGTATTTTGCAATTTTTTTTATTATAAATAGAGGTGTTGTGTGAATCATATTTCCACATCTTATTTCATCATTTTGCAATCATGTTTGGTGTTCATCGCCGCTATGGAAAGGTGGTTTATTCGAGAGACAATCCTCTGATGTTGATGCTCTTCTGGAACATCACTACTTTCGATCAACTGAAGAGGGAGCTGGTTCGTTGGTTAGATGGGAAAATACCAGAAGGGGGAAAATTAGAAGTATTGAGAGACTCGACAGTATCTTTGGTTGGGTGCGAATGAAAACTGATAAGGATGTTAGGGAAATGATGTTCGGACGAGATGACATCACTTTGATTATTGTAATCAGTTAGAAATATTTTGTTTTCAGTTTGCTTATATTGTAAGGATGTTTGTTGTGAACCTCGTTGTAACAAAAACTTAATGATATATAAAAATTTAAGGTTACAAAAATCCAATAATACAAAAAGATTATGACTCAGATGATGCTCCTCGATTGGGGCAATTGTTCTTATTGTGTCCTGGTTGACGAAAGATACTACATAGTCTTATCATTTTATCTGTCGTATCCATTTCTGTCCTGATACGTGTGTTGTTTGGCCATCCTTTTTTCTTTCTACGCATCTCGTCGTTGTGCTAAACTATGTCACCTTCATATGGAGGCCAGTATTCCTCAATTAGTAGCACCGAGAAGCTTTTATTATAGACATTCATGACGGTGATGACCTTGTAAACATCAGGTAGATGATTGTAAGCGTCCTGGCGAGTATGTGCGCATACTGCAATAACATGGGAGCAAGGAATACGGAATGCCTGGAATTTTCCACAGTCGCACCAACTTCTGTTTAGTTTGATAGCATAAGCTAAATTTGGTCTCCCCTCATTGTGGTCCATTGTTTCTTGCACGCTGAAATTTTGCCCATGACAGTCAAAGACTGTAACAGCGTATGTGCTAGCTTTGATACTCTCCTCTTTCATGACTTTCATGCAACACTCACTAAATATTGCCTAGACATTAACATCACACTCCATCTTTCACCTCTGGTTGTGAAGGTAGAAGCCAACCTATAATATGTTGATCTGACCAAGGCGGTTATTGACAGATTTCTAATGCCTTTGAATACGCCGCTCATGCATTCCACAAGGTTTATTGTCATGTGGCCCCATCGACAGCCTCCGTCAAATGCCCTTGCCCACTAGTCTACTGGTATGTTATTCAACCATCTTCCTGCATCTTCATTAGATAGTCTAATTTCATCACGGTAATATTGAAATGACGACTGAGTCAGAGCATACCAAGCATTCACCGCTTTCTTACGAAGGTTCTTATCTCTTATTGCACACATGAAGTTTTGTGCAATATGTCTAATGCAATAAACATGGCTAGAAGGAGGATCATGCCATCCATTGTCATGGTTATTGTAAGCACTCTCAATGGCAGCATGTCTATCAGAAATCAAACAAAGATTAGCTTGTGGAGCCACATGCGTTCTGAGATGTCGAAGAAAGAAACCCCAACCACCAGCAGTTTGACCTTCAATCAGAGCAAAGCCAATGGGAAAGACATTGTTGTTGCCGTCTTGTGCAACCTCCATAAGCAAAGTACCATTGTATTTTTCGTATAACCATGTTCCATTAATTTGAATAATAGGTTTGCAGAATGCAAAACCTTTGATGCATGGGTCAATCCCAAAAAAGACGGTGAAAGATTCTATTACCAGTAACACAGGTTCCGTTTGGCGTCATTGTTGGCAATGTCTCCATAATTGCAACAGTTCTTGGCACATATGTTTTTAGTGCCCACAAAAACCGTGGCAATTCTATGTATGAATCCTCCTAGTTACCGAATACCTGTTCAACAACCTTTATCCTTGCAATCCACGCTTTCTTGTAAGATGGAGTATAATTATATCTTGTTCTGATATGAGATATAATTATACTCACCTTCACTTATGGGTCTTTGGTAACAAGCGGCAAAATGTCTTGACATATCAATGCAACGCTTAATTTACGGTGATCTTGTTTAATGTTAGTTGCAATGCAACTGTGAGGTGGGTCTATTGAAGCTATCTCCCAAGAGTCGCTTTTCTTTTTGTAAGACGCAGCCAACCAAAACTTAGAAAGGATGTTACGACATTCGAGGACATACCTTCTCGAATCAGTGTGTTTCACTATGAAATCAGCAGAGTTGTTCATGTGGAATTTTTTGATAGCTCGCACACATTCTTCTTTAGTACGGAACATGTCTGCCACCTTTAACTCGCCTTCTGATCGTGGATACGGGTTATAAAAAACACAGTTGGATGTCTCATCGTCATGTAGATCCATGTTTATCATATGTTGAGGCGGATTGTAAACATGACTAGGAGGTAGTGACGTTGGTTAATCATCATCTTCAATGTCGTTGTTCAACATATGATCGACCTGTATCTCGGTCTCTTCTTCTTCTTCATCAACGACATTGACTTCTGCTTCTGCTTTAGGGTCAACGTCATCTGAGTATTGTGAATCAAATTCATCAGATTCATCCTGAATAGTTATTTGAGATTGCTGAGATGGTATACTTGGTTGAAGAGTAATATACAACTCAATACAGTTGCAGCTTGAATGTTCATGACTAACAAACATGTATTCAACATCTTCATCATCTTGTACCTTTAGCGGGAAAAACTTGCATTGACTGTTCTAAAAAAAATTGGATTTTGATACGTGATCTTTGACACAATACCATATTCTATGCAGGATTGAATTCATTTTTTCAAATGCAAGAAATTTGCATTTCTCTTGATCGTAAATCGAATGCTATAAGTGTTTCAAAAACAAAACCCGTATAACTCAGACCCGTATGTCTCACCATTGCAGTGAATATTGACACTATATTTCGGTGAAGATGACATTGTAATATTTTTGGTACAGATGAAAATTAATTTATTGTTGCAGATGAATGCATGTTGATTGTTGGATGTTGATAGTAAGACACTTAAATAGGTAAGTGAATTGTCAAACATGCAAGCTAGACCGAAGTGATGTGTCTAACATGCAAGCTAGTCCGAAGTGATGTGTCAAACATGCAAGCTAAACGAAAGTGATGTGTCCAACATGCAAGAGAGAGGAAAGCCACGTGTCACACATGCAAACACTAGCTCCAAATGAATTGGCGCCTCCTTACAATCATTGCACATGGGCGCCAATCCATTTGGCGACACCATGTCTTGCATGCATGCAGACCTAGTAACCAAGCATGCAGAGCTATGTGTGTCATACATGAGCCTAAGGAGGCGCCAATTTGAATGGCGACACCATGTACAAAATGCACATGGACGCCAATTCATTTGGCTACCACATGCAAACACATTTTTCCAAGCTTCCACACTTTTGCCTATAAATAGGAAGGTGACTCTAACATTTCTTCCACACCATCACTCACTACTTCCTCTACAACATCAAATCTTTCATCTACAACAACCTCTTTCATATGCACCAACCTCTTTCATCTCCAACAAGATGTATATCCTCACAATGGGCGAATCGCACAGAGGAACAATTGCAAACATAACAACTTATGTAAGCGTTTAATTCTTTTTTGATTTGTCTAGAGTACCTTTTAATAACATATCAACTTAGTAAAGAATTTTTTTATTTCTTTTATAGGATTTTTCAAGGTTCCGTACTCGGGTCCATGAATATGTCCACATGGACCCGATGATTCAACCGTATGTCGAACTCGTCGATTTTGGACATATAAGCAAAATTATGTCTTGGTCGGTGGATAATAAATTCATTCTTGCGTTATGTGAAAGATGGTGTCCTGAGACACACACATTCTGGTTTCCAACCGGTGAGCGTACCGTGACGTTAGAAGACGTCTACATGTTATTGGGACTGCCTATTGAAGGTAAAGCTGTAAATGGTAAAACCAACTATGCGAATTCAATTTGCATGGACCTCTTGGATACTGATTTGTTAGATGATAACTCAAGAGGTTAAGGTATACTCATTTTACGCCTTAAGTCATATTATAACAATTTACATTTAGATGAGCATTCTATCGAAGAGGCTCGAATAATAAAAACTAGGTGTTACATTATGCTTTTAATTGGTTCTTTTTTATTTCCCGAAGGTAGTGGTTCTAGTATGCATGTTATGTATTTACCTTTACTAAGACATGTAGATAGAATATGAAGTTACAGTTGGAGATCCGCTTGTCTGGCCTATCTTTATAGCACTTTGTGTAAAAATTCACACAAAGACACATCTACCTTTTCTGGATGTGCTGTTTTACTCCAAGCATGGGGTTGGTCAAGACTACCGTCCCTAGCGCCCGTCAACAACAACCCTTTCACATTCCCGTATGCATAAAAGTAAGTTGTTTAAAATGTTATATATTTACTTACTTTAACGATTATTATCTCTAACTAATATTTTTACCTTTATGGTGCAGATGGTCGGAACGTGGTATGAGTTATAACAGATGTCCTAGACACTGTATTACCCAGTATCACAATCTCTTGGATCACCTTCGACCGACATATGTATGGATAATAACCTCATTATTTCGTTATAATTTGTTAACTTCTTCTACCAAGTTTATAATCTAACTTACTTTCACATTTCAGTTCATTTGGCGTCCATACCTAAATTTGGATCATGACCATGAAATCAACGAAGAAGACACAGCCGTATGGACTGCATGCACACCGATTATAAGATTCACAATTATGGAGATGCACAACAGTGATCGTGTGAAGTTGCAGTTCGGTATGCTTTAACACATCCCGGATCCCCCCAGCAAACCTAGGAGAATGACATCTGCACAAAGTTAACGACTAATGGAACTTCAATCCATGGCAAAGCTTCTCTAGATCTGAGTGTCGCAAATGAAAGCACCGCCATGACCATGTCTTAACTGACACAGTGATGCCAAATGAAGAAAACTGAAACCTTCAACAATCTTATCTCTACCAAACACCACAACAATTTTTCCAACCTTTCCTCGATGCATCATTCACACAAATGTCTCCCTTTAACCGTCCCGATCACCCACCAACAAGTCAAACACAACCCAGCTATGGCGGTACACCTTCGTTGCATACTCGAGACTACGCTGATTTGTCTGACTATCTCAATAGGAAATGTCCTGCAGTTGGTAGTGATATTCCTGGGCCCTCAGATGCTCAAACACCAGTGGTGAATCATCAACGTGGGTTAGAGCCACAGGTTTGGGTAGCTAGGGGATGTGGGACCGGATGTCGGTTAGGTGATCTCGGTCATCAACATTAGTCTTTTTGTGTAAACGTGAATTTATATTAATATGACTTGGTCCGATTTCGAAATTATGTATCACGTAGACTGTTTTTGAAAAACAATTACAAAATACACTGAGGTATCAATCCAATTGACGCCTCCCTTTAACCCATACACATGGGCGCCAATTGAATTGGCTGCACCATGTGCCGTATCCAATCCAATTGGCGCCTCCACTCTAATTTTAAGAGGAGATACCAATTGGATTGACGTCTCCTCCTAAAAGTGTGGTAGTTTGAGAATTTTTTTGAAATCAGAGTTATTTTGCGATTTTTTTGAAAAACTGGGTTATTTTAATAAAAAAATTCTAAATTCAATATCATGATTTTATCATGGCTGACACATTTCGTAGAACCAATTTTGTCTAAGGGAGCCATTCATGCCAAGACTACATGTCAGGTTTGGCAAGGCTTTAAAGATCAATTTTCGGAATGTTTTTGAAAAACTGGATTATTTTCGTAAAAAATTCATGATCAACAAATTTTTAATAAAAATTTATGAAATTGATATGTTTTATAAAAACTTTTAATTCAACCGTCTGATTAGTAAACTTTAATTCTTATAATAAATTATTAAATAAATAGTTCTATGTAAAGTTACTCATAATAAATTGATCTATTATTATTATTATTATTATTATTATTATTATTATTATTATTATTATTATTATTATCATTATTATTATTATTATTGTTATTATTATTATCATTATTATTATTATCATTATTATTATTGTTGTTATTGTTATGATTATAATTATTATCATTATTATTATTATTATTATTATTATTATTATTATTATGAGTTTAATTGAAATACACTGACAGTGTAAAGAGATTTTACACCATCAGTTAATCATAGCCGTCGGATATTAAAAGAAGTTTGACTTTTATTTTAAAAATCTATAAAGTAATACAAACGGATGATGGTGATGAATCGACGATGTAAAACTTTTTACACTGACAGTGTATAGTAATTAATCTCTATTATTATTATTATTATTATTATTATTATTATTATTATTATTATTATTATTATTATTTAGCTTGAAGGGACAAACACAACACATTTATAAAATTAAGAGACACTTAATTATGATTATAATATTCTAAAATATTTTTACAACTTCGTAAGGGATAAAACTAAAATTAAATAAATATTTAAGAATCTGAATATTACATTACATGCTATAAATAGATCAAACTATGCTCTATATTTTACAAGTAAAGTAAAGTTTAAAATGACTGAAATTCTCAAGTTATTTTATATTTGGTTTTTTTATGTTTTATTATTTGGTACAAGATCACATGCTGTTGGTAAACCACTTTATTTATATATTTTTTTCTAATTCATTTTAAACTTTCAAGTTTGTATATAATATTTTATTAAGTTTTCTAATATTACTTTATAATTTATTTTCATTTCAGAAAGATATAAGTTACTTCCTTACGGATGTGAAGTTGATCAAGATTGTCCTAGAAAATTATATCATCAACAAATTGTTAAATGCATCGATCTGTTTTGCCGTATTGTATACCAGGATTAAAGATCTTAAGATATGTTAAATGGAAAAGTATCAATAAAAATTAAATGAATAATATATTATGATAAAATTTATCTTCTAAAATAACATTTATTTATTGTTCAAACATTTTTTTTTAGTTTTCTGATTTCATGAACCTTGTATTTACGATTTTAATTTATACTTTAAATGATAGTAAGAAAAGTTTGTATTGTCACGCTATCTTAAAATAATTCACTTTTTTTTTCAATGACGTGACTTTTAATAATTTATATTAAATTCCAAAATTTTAACTCACATATTAATATATTGCTCTCTTGCTTATAAAAAAAATTACTCCCTCTAACTTTTATTTTAAAAAATAATAATTTATTGAATAATCAATGTGTATATAAATCAAATACGTCATGCCTTTGGAATAGCCTAGCATACTTATGTAAATGCATTAATTATATATATATATATATATATATATATATATATATATATATATATATATATATATATATATATATATATATATATATATATATATATATAAAATCTAGAGGACTACTGGACAATCACAAATCTGGAACCATAACCACCAGAGTTCACTTAGATATTCACTAACTTAAAAAATCACTTTCAAAACTTGAGAGCAAAAGAACAATCACAAAACATGTCTTACAAGGTAAACCATATATATCACATATATACTAGTTAATACTACCTATACCAACAAGATGCATCTTTTTTCCGGTAATCTACAAAATAAGAACTCCATAGTAAAGCGTGCTTAACTTGGATTAGTATTTGGATGAGTGAATTTTTAGGAAATTTCCTAGAAAGCGTATGAGTGAGGATAAAACATGATGAAAAGACGCGTGTTGGTTTATGGGGTCAGTCGGTAATCCTGAAAGCAGTCAGAGGCGTTACAAGAGACATACCACATATTCACCCAAAACCTTAAGGTGATAGGTGATTGGATTCTCTTACTTATAAATGCTAAAGTATCCATATTTTCAACCAATGTGAGACTATTATCCACACTACTACATTTTATACATTCTCAACACTCCCCCTTAAGCGTGAGTCCACAATGCTCCCCCTCAAGTGAAAGCTTTTGTTACGTCCACAAACTATTGTATCGCACGAAATGTTTCTTATTCATCACCATGGTGCCGTTGACACTCTTCAATGAAAGATTTCTTATTCACGACCCTCATGGTGTCGTTGACTTTGGATACAAGTAAGTCGGTCCCTTTCTCGAACAAAAAGGCGAATGATACCATTTGTTGGAGGAGTTTTTCACCAGGAAACATTGAATATTGTGAGACTTCTTTTTTTAGAGCAACATCTTTGTGAGAGACATACCACATATTCATCCAAAATCTTAAGGTGATATGTGAGTGAATTCTCTCACATATAAATGCTCAAGTGTCCACATTTTCAACAAATGTGAGACTGTTACCCATACTACTCACACTTGATACATTCTCAACACACTTAAACTTTAGGAAAAAATAAATTTGTGTCATTATGAACAAGTTCAGACTTCCCGACATTCACTAACCAACTTAAAAAGGAGTATTAGAAAGTATATTATGTATTAAGAAATCAGATCCAACAGATTGAAAGTCATGCCTTAGCAATAACCTAGCATTCTTATGTAAATGCATTATATATATTCAATAAACTACTCAATAAATTTTAACTTTTATAATAAATTATTCAATAAATAGTTCTAACTCATAAATAAATTGATCTCTTATTATTATTATTATTATTATTAAATAATACCAATATATATATATATATATATATATATATATATATATATATATATATATATATATATATATATATATATATATATATATATATATATATATATATATATATATATATATATATATATATAATATATATATATATATATATATATATATATATATATATATAAGGATGAATGACAAACATTTTAACTTAGAGTACTCTAATGGTCAACCAAACTTTGGTATTTTAAGGAAAGTTTGTAGTGTGACGCTATCTTAAAATAATTCTTTTTTTTCAATGACGTGACTTTTAATAATTTTTATTAAATTCCAAAATTTTAACTCACATATTAATATATTGCTCTCTTGCTTACAAAAAAAAATTACTCCCTCTAACTTTTATTTAAACAAAAAAAAATTATTGAATAATGAATGTGTATATAAATCAAATACATAAATACATTAATTATGTAACAAATTTAAAAATATTTTTTTTCCTTATAATAGGACTAGAGAAAGAATTTATTATAACTTAAATATTAATTTAATTATTTTTAATTAATTTTAATATGAAAAAAGTTATAACAATAATTGAAAATTAAGGTTATATACATATATAATTAAAAATGATCCGAATAATAAAATTATATGAATAGTAAAATCTAAATTTTGTTATACTCATGTCTACAATATTTCCAAATATATTCCATCAAATATACTTGAATGCATATGTAAGAGACTAAACTAATCAAAGAAAATGACTAGACCCATACATACCAATTCTCACAATCACATTATTCACAAAACTTTTGTCTATAAAAGGGCACAACACAATTACCTCAAACACACCAAAACTATCATCACATAGACATAATACTAAGCTTTCTAGCTTCAAAAAAAATGGCTTCCATCAATGTTTTGTCATTCATGATACCACTTGTTCTACTCATAACATTTTCATCAATCACAAATGTTGAAGGAGCACGTAACCTTCTAAACATACATCAAGTTTCTAAAGTTGATTTGCCAATAGCACTCCCTGCTCTGCCAGCACTCGCTGCATTGCCAGCACTCCCTGCTCTACCAGCACTCGCTGCATTGCCAGCACTCCCTGCTCTACCAGCACTACCTGCTCTACCTGCATTGCCAGCACAACCACCTTAAAAAGTTCTGATCCATAGTTGCCTACTATTCCACGTGTGCCTAAGCCATAACTGCCTAAAAAGTTCATCAAATCTATAAGTATTGGATGTGTTTGTTTAATGTTGTTTAAGTTGCTTGATGGTGTTTCTGTTGAAGTTTATTTGTATTGAAGCACATGTTGTGTTCATAAATAATTTCATGTGTTCTTTTCTCATCATGTAAAAACCATGGAGGGATTATGTGGTATGAAATTGTCATAATGACTTGTATTTGTCTAATAAGAGTGAATGTTTAATTATTTTGGATTTTTAAATTGAAGATATTAGTACTACTCATCACATTGGTTTTTTTATAAGCAAAACACCAACTACAACAGTTCATTATCTGAACTCAGTTTCAGTGAGGAAATTTTACTCACTTTTTATGAAGGGTTGTATGAAGGGTGATAGAGAACCCACCAAATCACACCAGTTAGATAATTAATGCCATAAATTGGATAGTTTAGTCTTGACTTTCATATGGACTAATAATTTGAATTTCGGAGCAAGGTCTTAGATTCATGACACTTGAATATAAAAAATATAGTTGAGAGAAAAGAATCTACAAAACACGGTCTTAATGTTTGGTTTAAATTATTCTATAAGAATTATGGTCGGTTTGTTTCAGTTTATTAAAAAAATACTTTTATAATATTATATATTTTAGTTTAAACAAAATATATATTTTTTTTACAAGGGCTTTAAATTAAAAATTTGATTTAAATAATTCTTTTTAAAATATTATTTTAGATATTTTATTTTTTTAATATCAAAATTTTAAAAATTATTTAAATTTGAAGATATTTTAAATAATTTTTTATTAAAAATTATTTTTGAGATATATTTTTTTTTAAATTATAATTTGGACTATGTTTAAATCTTCAATGATGTATATTTATGTCACACAATGTCAAAAGGCTCTACAAAGATATTTGGATAGTTACATATAAAGATATAACTTTTTCCTATCATAGTGGAGGTAGGCTAGAGGTTCCCGTTCGTCTTGATGGAAAGAGATATCTCTTCTTAGAACAAAAGATGAGTGAATCACATATTGGTTTCTAGAGGACATTGCTAAGAAAGTGGGGTCGATTCTTCAAACTTTCTTTTGGGAGGGCCCTAAGTTAGGGAACATCCCCTTAAAGTCTAAGTTTCTTGGTCTCATGTTCTCCAATTTTTTTTTATCAAGAATGGACGGTGGACGAGATAGGGGAGGTTATCAATGGGGTACTAATCTGGAATCTTACATGGAGGACATCCTTCATTCTTAAAGAGTTTCGTGTTCTTTAAGAGTTTCATGTCTTACTTATAGACGTTATCCTTACCCTAGACCAAGATAAGTGAATTTTGAAGCATTCTAAAAATGGTAATTTTTCAGTGGCATCAGTTTATCTTGTCCGAAAGGGGAGTTTGACTTCTTCTATGGCACCACAATCGTTTCACACTCATATATTTTTTCTTATTTGAAGTAGTTGGACCCCGTCTAAAATCTTGGTATTTTCTTGATCGTTATTGCACGACAAATTCCTTTCTAGAGTCAACATATTTAGAAGACGAGTGTTATCAGACACTAGTAGTATTTAATGTCCCTTTTGCGGGTTTTCGGCTGAGAATGCTTCTCATCTTTTTGTTGCTTGTGAAATAACCTCGTCAGTGTGGTATAGAGTTTTTAGGTAGTTGGAGTGATATATAATTATTCTTCGGTATCTAAGACTAATTTTTAGTCTCCCCTCTCTTTAGAAGGTATAGTAAAATATAGGGGTGACTGACTACCTTTTGGTTTGACATGTTGTAATTTGATCTATTTGAAAAATCCGAAATGATACTTTTTTTAATGGAGCCAAAAAAACAACAAAAGAAGTCGAGGAGAAAAGTATTTTTCTTTTTACTTGGAATTGATTTTAGGGTAGGTTGAGGAAGAACTCTTACACCTTTTTGGATTGACTTCAGAATTCTATCATCTACCTGCACCTATAGCAGATAGAGTATTTGAGCTGATTCAGAGTATGATGATGGACCTTCAATGTCTCTTTTGTTGGAATATGATCTGTTCATGATGAATCTTATTGATTTGAACTCTAACATAAGAATAATGAGATGATTATGTAGTAATTGTAATTTTTCTCCCAATTATCCACATCTTTTTTAAATTCCCAATTTTTGTCGTATATCTTATTTATTTGATCATATTTTCCAACCACTCTAATACATTATGATTTTTACTGTATTGTCATTTTTCTCCTTTATTTATATATTTTATTTGTCATTAAAAAAAGCTTAACACAAAACGTGTAAGATGGGCATACAATTCTAACAGCTAGTGGCTATATGTATGGCTCTTTGATATTTCATTCTCATAAAAGACTTTGTGTTTGTCTTCTGCCCTTGTTTTATTTCTTTTTCTTTATTGTTCTAAGTGCACAATATTCTCCCCCAATGCTTAACAACATGTCATTTCCTTTTATTTACTTGTTATTTTTTGTTTCTTTCATTTATTGTTCTAAGTGCACAATATTTCCCCCAAACTTGTGATTTCCTTTTCTTTACTTGTCATTTTTTATTTCTTTTCTTTATTTTTATTGTTTAAATAAAAATTCAATTTGTCTCTCAAGAGACAATGTACTAGATTTCTGAATGAAAATTTGGAACCTTCACATAAAATAATCAAATTGATTCTTGATTTTTTTAACTAGCTAAGGTTTATTTGTTAAATACAATCGATAGAGGACATTATATATATATATATATATATATATATATATATATATATATATATATATATATATATATATATATATATATATATATATATATATATATATATATATATATATATATATATATATATATATATATATATATATATATATATATATGACATAAACTGTTGTGTCATGATTATGATATCTAATAAATAAAATATAATTGAAGGACATTTTTCAATTTTAATAACCAATAATATGTATATAGATCAATTTAGATTAAAATACAACTTTAGTCAATCTATTTTAGTTTATTTATAAAATTAAATTTTTTCTTTTTTAAAATTATTTTTGTTGTCTTTTTTTATTTTTTGTCCAAAAAATAATATTGTGTCATTATTTAAAAGATATGAAAAATACATGATGATGTGGCATATTTCATGTGTGTTAATTTATTCACACCATAAAAAAAATATTATATTAAACTAAATTGAAAAAATACAAAACAATAATTAGAAAACCCAACAAATCCCTAAATCTAGCCTTATTTCTCTCTCAATATCTTTGTTCTTGTTGAACCCATATTTATAGATAAACTCAATCCAAGAGAATCAATAAATCCAACTTTGTTTCTCATTTTCTTATTTTCTTACTTTTTGTTTTAACTCGTTACTTTCCATTTTTATCGTTGAAATTTAACTTTTCTCAGTTATGGATAAAACCCTTAAAACTTATTATTGAAAAAAGAAAAGGCTATATTGATATTTTATGAGGTATTCGAAGGAGAGAATGGTAACTTATTTTCTTTTAGACGATATTTTACGAGCTAGCTTACTTGCTTCTAGTTGTTTGGTTATTAGCTTTTTATCAATTTGATTTATAAATGATTAGTTCTCTTTATTTATAGGATTTAGCAGAGAGTTCTACATAAATCTATAAATTATTCTAGATACTTCAAGAGAGAGAGAGAGAGTTCTATACACTTCTATCTACTATTTTCATTTATCATGGTTGTTGGAAATCCACCAAAATTTATGGGGAATTTCTATCAATCTTGATGAACAAGATTGTTATCGTCCACACAATGATAATGAAAAGAAAAGAACAATTGAGAAAGAAAAGAAATAACGATGGAGAAGAAAAATATTTTCTGCAGAGTTTCTCTCTGTCCACAACCTATGGAAAACTTCTTTATTCACTTTGCAACTGCAAAATTTTGTGAATACAATGTTATGAGTTTTGCTTCTCTTCATACAAGAATAAGGGTTACTCCCTCTATTTATAGATTAAGGTTAGCTTGCTCCCTAAGCCAAAGCCCAAAATTATAAAAGCCCAAAATAGTTAACACTACTAAAAATATGCCTAAGTCGAAATCTTGTGTGAAGGAACATGCTTCGACACTTCGACACACTAATACAACTTAACACATTAGGTGATTCGACACTTGTTTGCTTCTGTCGAGCAACCTGCTTCGACACAAGGAATTACAATTTAACACACGACCTAATTCATCGTATCTAAGCTATCTACATTTATCATATCTCTTAGTCTCCTGAATACTTCGACCTGCACTCCCTTCGTCATGATGTCTGCAATTTGATTCTCAGTTCTGCAGTGTTCCACATTCTTCTTCTCATCTGCTACCTGCTCTCGAAGATAATGGAACCTTATTTTGATGTGTTTGCTTCGACCATGTGTTATCGGTTTCTTCGCCAGATTTATAGCTGAAATACTGTCGATCTTCATGGTAATTGCTTCATGACTCTTCCTTACTATCTCTTCGACCAGACTCACCATCCATGTTGCTTGACATGCACAAAGGGAAGCAAATATTTATTCTGCTTCGCACGATGATAATGACATTACTAGTTCCTTTCTCAAACTCCAGGCAACTGATGCACCACCTAGCATAAACACATAGCCAGCTTTGGATTTTCAATCCTCAGCATCACTACACCAACTTGAGTCGGTGTATCCCACTAGTTTGCATTATTTTCCTTCATCAAATGCAGGAAACAAAATGCCATAGTTGAGAGTTCCTTTCAGATACCTTAGTATCCTCTTCGTCGTTGCTAGATGTGATACATTTGGCTTCTGCATGAATCTATTCACTATACCTGTACTGTATGCTATGTCGGGCCTTGTGTGACAAAGGTATCGAAGTGACACAATAAGTCTTCTATATTGGGTTGGGTCGATATCATTTTCATCTAAATCCTTAGATAGTTGTAAATTGGGTTCAATTGGAGTCGAAGTTGGGTTGCAGTCTTGCATCTCAATTCTCTTGAGTATTTCGCCTGTATACCTTCTTTGATGCATCATCAAACCTCTACCACTCTTATAGAATTTGATGTCAAGGAAATATGAAATGTCACCCAGATCTGACATTTCGAATTCCTTGTTGAGATCACCTTTGAAGTCTTCGATCTCCTTCTTGCAGCTACCTGTTATCAAAAAGTCATCGACATAGAGACATAGTATAAGACTCTTGCTTCTTCTTACATATACTCCATGTTCAATTGTGCACTTCACAAATTCTTTCTCCCTTAGAAATCCATCTATCTTCTTATTCCAAGCTCTTGGAGCTTGTTTAAGTCCGTACAGGGCTTTATGCAGCCTGTACACCTTTCTTTTTTTGCCTTGTTTCACAAACCTAACTAGTTGGGAAATATAAACTTCTTCTTCTAATGGACCATTCAGGAATGCATATTTCACGTCCATCTGATACATCTTCTAGTTGTTCATGTTTGCTAGACCAACAACCAACCTGATCGTTTCGATCCTAGGAACATGTGCAATAACTTCGTCGAAGTTGATTCCTTCTTTCTAAAAAAATCCTTTCGCCACAAGTCTCGCCTTGTGCCGAGTCACTTCGCCTTTAGGATTCAACTTCACCTTGTATACCCACTTCACATCGATTGGCTTCTTATCTTGGGGAAATTCGACAAGTGACCAAGTGTTATTGACTTTGATTGACTTCAATTCTTCGTTTATTGCTTTCACCGACTTTGAATCTTTCAATGCCTCAACTGCATTGACTGGTTCGACATCTACGTAAAAAGCATAGTGTACCATCTCACCTTCTTCATTGACCACATCATCTTATGTAATCACAAATTCTTGCAACCTTGCAGGCATATGTCTTCTTCTTTGAGGTCTGCTTGGGCCTGCTTCACCTCTGACTTCTTGTCGAACTTCTCTTTGGACTTCACTAGTTGGTTCATCACATAAGATTCTCACTGAATCCTTCTTAACATTCTCAGTCCAATCTCATTTCTTAAGATCATTTATGATTACGTCTCTACTGATCACTACTTGCTTATTCACTGGGTCGAACAATGTATCCTCCTGTCGAATGATAGCCTATCAGGATCATCTACTCAACTGATCTGGCACATGTCAATGTGCTATAGATCCAAACACCTTCAGATGACTCAAGCTAGGCTTAACACCAGACCAACATTCTTCTGGCGTGATTCCTTCTAGCTTCTTCGTCGGACATCTGTTCAAGATATATGTTGCAGTCGATACAGCTTCTCCCCATAATTCTTTGGGTAGATGCTTTCCTTTCAACATACTTCTCACCATATTCATAATGGTTCTATTCTCCCTTTTCGCGACTCCATTCTACCATGGAGTGTAGGGTGGCACTACCTCATGCATAGTCCCTTCTTTCACACATAATGTGTCAAAGTCTTTCGACACATATTCTCCACCATCATTAGTCATCAGAATCTTGATCTTTCGATCATTTTATCTTTTGATCATATATTTAAACTTGGCAAATACCTCGATCACTTCGCTTTTCTTCTTGATCAGGTAAGCCCATAATTTTCCAATGAAATCATCTATGAATGTAACAAAGTATTTGTTACCTCCAATCGAATCCACATGGATAGGATCACATACATCAGAGTATATGAATTCAAGAATTGCCTTCGACCTACTTCCTGCATCCTTACTGAAGTTGTTCTTGTGTTGCTTCGCCCGCACACATTCTTCACACACTTCATTTGGAATGTCGATTTCTGGTAATCCTGAAACTATATTTATTCTCTTCAAATCTCTTATGTCTTTGAAATTGAGATGGCAAAGTCTATAATTCCATATCCATTCATATCTGCTGGCTGTTATTGCAAGGCACTTATGCTTCATCACATTAAGCTCAATCTTGAAGGTTCTATTCTAAGACATTGGAGCCTTCAAGATCAACCTTCCATTTGAGTCTAGAACTCTCATCATCTTATCTTCGATCGACACCTTGTAGTTCTTTTCAACTAACTGCCATATGCTGAGAAAATTTCTCTTCATGCCTGGTATGTACAACATATTTGAAATTACCGACCTCTTTCCATCTTTCTTCATAATCAGAACATCACAAACACCTTCAGCTGCTAAAGTATTGTCATTTGCAAATTTCACCATGTTCTTTATTGGGGGCTTTATGTTTACAAACCAATATTTCCTTCCAGACATGTGTGATAAACATCCTGAGTCCAAGTGCCACTGGTCCTTGAATCTCTCTTCATCTCTCGTTGTAACCATCAACAACATCTCTTGTTCTTCATGTTTCGCCAGCTTTGCATAAGTTTCTTGATTCTTCTGCTTTTCTGGACAATCACTAGAATAATGACCATGCTTCTAAGAATTGTAACACTGAATGTGGCTCTTGTCTGGCTTTCGACCACCACTTCTTCTTCTACCTGTAGCACCACCTCTTTAGTTTCCTTGGTTCCAGGGTTTTCTCTTATTCAACTAGTTTCCTTCTTGCTGATTTCGACCAGTCGAATTGCCATTCCAGCTTCCTTTACCTTTCCTTTCTTTTGTTGATTGCACCTGCAGATCCATATCACTCTTCGAATTTCTGGGAGCTCTTTCAGATATTCTTTGTTCATGAGATTCAAGCGTCCCTTGAAGCTCTTCCTTTGTCAATTTTGACAAATCTTTTGATTCTTCTATGGCTACTACCACGTGGTCGAACTTTGGAGCCAACAACCTCAAGATCTTTCCAACAACAGATCTTGATGTCAACACTTCTCCATATACCTTGATTTGATTCACCAGTTTCGTAACCTTGGTGAAGAAATTAATTATGCTTTCATTGTCTTCCATCTGAAGCAATTCATACGTCCTTTTGTGAGTTTATAACCTCACCACTTTCACCTTCTTCATGCCTCTAAACGACTTCTCCATAATTTTTCATGCTTCTTTCGCTGACTCTACATCACTAACCTTTTCAAAGTTATTTGAATCAACACATTGATGGATTATAAATAGAGCTTTATAATATTTCTTTTTCAATTCTTTATGTGCAGCCCTTTCTTGATCCGTCGAGTTATCTGCAAGCGTTGTCACTCCTTCCTTCACAAGATCCCAAAGATCTTGATAACATAACGCAACATTTATCGACTTGCACCAATTCTCATAATTATTGTTCTTGAGAATCGGTAGATTCGATGGAAAATGCCCATTTGGATGATTCATTACCATCGTAATTTTCTTCCCATGAATCACTTAAACCAGGCTCTGATACCAGATGTTGGAAATCCACCACAACCTATGGAGAATTTCTTTCAATCTTGATAAACAAGATTGTTATCATCCACACAATGATAACGAAGAAAAATA
Organism: Lathyrus oleraceus; assembly: GCF_024323335.1. NCBI lineage: Eukaryota > Viridiplantae > Streptophyta > Magnoliopsida > Fabales > Fabaceae > Lathyrus > Lathyrus oleraceus. The sequence goes on from NC_066579.1 coordinate 454,392,486, forward strand.
ACAATTGGGAAAGAAAAAAAAGAACGATGAAGAAGAAGAATATTTTCTACAGAGTTTCTCTCTGCCTACAACCTATGAAAAACTCCTTTATTCACATTGCAACTGTAAAATTCTTTGAATACAATGTTATGAATTTTGCTTCTCTTCATACAAGAATAAGGGTTACTCCCTCTATTTATAGATTTAGGTTAGCTTGCTCCCTAAGACAAAACCCAAAACTATAAAAGCCCAAAATAGTTAGCAATACTAAAAATAGGTCTAAGTCAAAATCCTGTGTGAAGCAACATGCTTCGACACACTAATACAACTAAACACACTAGGTGATTCAACACTTCCTTGCTTCTGTCAAGCAACCTGCTTCGACACAAGGAATTACAATTCAGCAATGACTCCATTAATCTACTTTTACACTTCTCTAGAATTTTCCTTAGCCTATAACACTAAACCAAAATTGGTCTAAGCATTTTAGTAGTACATCGGGTCAAAATAAGTTTGTAATCCAATAGAACGTTTCTTTCCTTCTTGTTCAAAATTTAACACAACCACTAAATCCATGGATAACATTCAAATAATGTTTTTTAGAATTTTATCTAGGATATACATAGTCGATACCAGATACTTTTAAAATTATAAAATAAGTTCACTTCTGGTACATAAAAACACATTTTATCATAACAATATGAACTTCCATACATGTGAAGTTACATGACATGAAATTAAATCAAGACATATTCTTAAACATAATCAACAAGATATGCACATAATTGGGAAGAAAAAAACATGAAAGCTCTTCAAGCTCCTATCATTTTGCATCCTTGTTACCCTTGTCCACATGTCTATTTAAAAATAAAATGTGAGGAATTAGACCTATTTGTCTCAGTAATTTTCTTACTACATCATTTGTTGTTAGTAAGTTATGGAAGTTTACATGTCATTTGATCAATAGGAAATATATATTTTGAATAATTTACACACAAAATAAACAAATAAAATGGTGTATAACACTATAGTGATATATTTGAGGGCCCATAAATGGGGAGGCACATATCTTACCCTCGTCGGGCGCCCTCCCCACAACGTGTTTCTTGAAGCATATCCCTCACGTAACAGGGGGCTCGCCCTAGGGGAAAGTGTGGATAATGGCATTTACTTAGTCCATAACTGCATGTGTGAAGTAATGTCTGTGACTCCTTAAAAGGTAGGCAGTTAAAAGCTCCCCTGGTCAAGGTGAAGCGGTTATCACTTCTTTAGAGTCCTCTAAATCTAGGTCCATAAGAATTTATAAATACCTCAATCTGAGGATTAGAGGAACAACTAATAACATACATAAAAGAGAATATTGAGCTTTTTCTATCCATAGTCAACACACCACCGAATAGAGTTTCTCACCATCCTAAGCAAGCCCTAAGCCACCAAAAATCACTAAGGCATATGGTCACCCCTACTAGCCTAGGGGTGCCACGTATTATGTGATTTTTGACAAGTATAATGGCACCCACCGTGGGGCCCCAAAAAACTAACCTGGGTCACACCACTCTACTTACCTTTTCACTTCATTTTCCCAAAATGGCCAAAATAAATCCAGACTTCGTGGATAACACCATAGCTAGGGGTTTCACCAGCGGAAGATGTTCCAGTTTCTCCTAGAGTAAATATGCCATGCAAGTGCTGACTATGAAAGTAATATCCTCAGGACTCTCCAAAGCCAAACGAGGATGACTAGGGACCAACATCACTTTCTCCAGCATTGACACCAACATAGTCCTCCCTCATAATAATGACCCCATGGTCATCATTGAGAAACACGGTAACTAGGATATCAAGAGAGTTTTGATAGACCCGAAAATGTTACTAGAGTAGCCTAGTGATGGGAAAGGAAGAGCTCACCCTGTTGGACAAGTGACTTCGAGCTCAGAAGAGGGTGAATTGTGGTATTCAAAATTCGTGATTAATTTTAACTTTTTTCTCGTTTAAGATCGTATTAGTAATTTTATATGAATAATTGCAGTAGAAAATTAAATAATGAAGTCAAATTGCAGATAAATAAAAGGATAAGGTTAGAAAGATTGGACTGAAGAATTATACAGGTTTGGTCGAATGTTGATCTAGTCCTGTCCCTAAGAGGGCTTCTTGAGAGTTTCACTATAAACTTTGATCTTTTTAAGGTTATACCCACGAAACTTTAATACATACTTATTCACTTTCAAATGACAACTTTTCCCCTGGATACGCTATCAAACCATTTAGAGATTTATGGTTGGTCTCAATAACCAAAACAACGCTTTTTTCGACAGAGATCAATAAACCAATAACAGAGATTTATGGTTGATCTCAAGAACCAAACTTAATATCTTAAAGGCATCTTATCCTTAACAATATAAACGATCAGCACGACCACTTACAAAATTATCTTCCTCACATGTAAGGCTTCACTCATAGCATTAAGGTAATTAAAAGTGAATATAAAATACTTTCAAAAAGGAGACAAAGAGATAAATTTCAAAGAAATACGAAAACGTTGGAAAATGGTATGGGTCAAAATCGGGGTACGTCGGAGGCGACGTCGGTGGTTGTCGGCGACGTTTGCGGTGGAGAGATCCGTGTAGGCGGTGTCCCGAAGGTTAGAAGGGAGTTTGTGAAGGATTAGGGTTTCGTTTTTGTGGTCGCCTGCCTCTTTCAATTTTTTTCTCTTCTTTAAGCACTCAAGCATGATTTTGTTGGTGAATAAATGTTTTGTGTTTATCTGTTCTAAAATTTGGAACGATTGAGAGAGATACGAAATTTTAGGTTGAGAGAGATGGAGAGGATGAGAGAGAGTGATGGAGAGGACGAGAGAGAGATGCGAGGTTGGGGGCGGTTTTGTGAAGTGAGATAGAGAGAGTACAGATAACGAAGGTGAGGATGGAGGACGATTGACTTCACTTTTCTTTTTTTTAATTTTTATTTGCTCTTTTTTTTAAGCAGACCTTTAAACCCCACTAAGTGAACGTTTAATTTTTAATTTTTTTTTAAGCGGTCATTAACTGTTTGGTTTATTAGTATTAACTGTAATTAATTGTTGTTTAGTATTCCCAATTCCTAATCTCTAAAACCCAACAGCCAGGCGGCTAGGGTTATCTTTTGGGATTTCCTTTTTTTAATTGATTGTCCATTAAATAAACCACCCTTTGTTTTTTTTATTTTTTATTTTTATTCCTACTTTAACTTATTTTGGTTTTTTATATTTTAGTTGTTATCTAATTGATAAAAAAATCATAAATGGCCTGGTGGAGAGGGGGTAGTTCCATAGTCTTAGGTGGAATGAGTTCGATACTCATATGTAGCACATTTTTTAGTATTTCATTTTCTTTTAGATTTTATTTTTTATTTTTTTATTATTTTTATTGTCTTTTAGTATTTTGTTTCTTGTAATATTTTTTTTATGTCCATGCTTCTTTATTAATTTCATCATATATTCGACACCATTTTAAAACTAAGAAAAATCATACTTTTCTCGATTTAATATCGAGCCCTTTTTTCACACCCTTGTAAGTCGATTGCTTTTTTTAAGCATCGCCATCAACCTCACATGGCTTACTCTTGGGCCTTCTTACAATGAGCTCTTAAGCAACATCAACTTAACTTTCAATAATTTCAAACCTCGGTACTTTAATTGTTTTAATTTAATATTCAAATCGCATTCTCTAAATAAAATGTGAAGAAAAAGATTACCTGGATGGAATGTCCAGTCGTAATCCCGAATATTGGGCTCAAGCTGTAAGAGCTTGTAAGCCATAAATATTCGTCTTCTCTTAACATTCCAGATATCTCAAACCATCTTCTTAATAAAGTTGGAAGAAAAAGATTACCTGGAGGGAATATCCAGCCGTAATCCCGAATATTAGACTCAAGCTGTAAGAGCTTGTAAGTCATAAATATTCGTCTTCTCGCCAAAATATCCGTAAATATCCCAAATCACCTTCTAAGTAAAACGTGAAGAAAAAGGTTTCCTGGATGGAATGTCCAGTCGTAATCCCGAACATTAGGCTCAAGCTGTAAGAGCTTGCAAGTCATAAATGTTCGTCTTCTCTTTAACATTCAAATCATTTTCTAAATAAAACGTGAAGAAAAAGGTTACCTGGATGGAATGTCCAGTCGTAATCCCGAATATTAGGCTCAAGCTGTAAGAGCTTGCAAGCCATAAATGTTTGTCTTCTCTCCAAAACACCTACAATTATCTCAAACCATCTTCTTAATAAAGTTGGAAGAAAAAGATTACCTGGAGGGAATATCCAGTCGTAATCCCGAATATTAGGCTCAAGCTGTAAGAGCTTGCAAGCCATAAATATTCGTCTTCTCTTAACATTCCAAATATTCAAATTGTTTTCTAAATAAAGTTGGAAGAAAAAGATTGCCTGGATGTAATATCCAATCGTAATCCCGAATATTAGGCTCAAGCTGTAAGAGCTTGCAAGCCATAAATATTCGTCTTCCCTCCAAAACATTCATAAATATTCGAATCATTTTCTTAACAAATATTGGAAAGAAACAGACTGCCTGGGTGGAATGTCCAGACGTGGTCCCGAGTATTAGACCCAAGCTGTAAGAGCTTGTAGGTCACAAGTACTCGTCTTTCAAACTTCAAAATACCTAATTCCTAACTTAATACTTTTTCAATAAAGATGGAAATGGAACATGGTGTATACCGTGCACTCCTGAGGCTAGGATTCGAGATGTATATCTCGCTCATCCAAGTTCTCGCCATCACTCAAAATGCATCCAACCAATCAAACTCTTTTCTCGCCGCCGTGCGATTAATCAAAAACCTTTTTCATAAATGGAAGATATATTGTCTTAAGTGATACAAAACAATGTTTCGGCCACGATTGTTGAGTAGAGATAATGACGCTTTTCCGAATGTAGATTTATAAATCCGTTCAATGTGTGGTACGCGTCCACTCCTCATCTGTTTTGGGTAAAACGATGTTTTTGTCGATTAATACAACATAGCTTTCGCTAAAATCGACCAACAAACAAACATTTTTCTACCCAGAACTACGTAAGCCTTGATTTCTCTTTTGAGATACGTAGGAGCAGGATTTTTAAATCTTGTCAGGCCCACTAATAAAAAACTTAGGTTTAGTCCTTCGTCAAAAAAATCCAAAAACATTTCTTCTCTCTTATATTCTTTCTTTCCCACCTAATAAATTGAAAAGCCTAACATTTCAAACTAACACTAACGCACACAATTGACCTAATGGTTCCCGTTGAGTACAACGGACGTGAGGGGTGCTAATACCTTCCCCTTGCGTAATCGACTCCCGAGCCCTGATATTGGTTGCGATGACCATATCTTATCCTTTCATTTGTCTTGGGTTTTATCGATATTTCCCCTTTCCTTTTTAGGAATAAATAAAGTTCGGTGGCGACTCTGTTCAGTCCATCATTGCGAGCGTGCGATCGCGCTTCGCTTTGAAGTCGTATCCCCATTTTTTCGAGGTGCGACAGTATGATTTGAAGTGAGGAAGATCCTCCCTTATATAATAGTTGGAAACTCCAATAAAGGAAATGTTTCATGGGCTGAATTGATTATCTAATCGATTAGCAAAAAGCTCGAATCGATTAGACAACTCAAATATAATCGATTATAAAGGCCAATTAAGAAAGTTTAAATATAGAGTTATTTCAAGTCATTAATGTGATATCCTTGTTGTTTATACAATCAATTATCACCATTCTAATCGATTGTACAAGTGCTTTAATCGATTGGATAGAGAAAATTTTTTTGCCAATTGATTAGCATATCTTTCCAATCGATTAAATGGTTAAGAAAATGTTTGGATAGCTTTTTAATCACTTAGGCTCGATTTAGAAAATCATTTTCAAGGTAGAAAAATATTTTAAATTGTGTGTGTGAGTTGTCTTAGTACTCTTAAGCTACTAATGTACTTTTACGATACTTAGTTCACTCAGACAGACATGACCTAAAGAGCTTTTGCATCTTTCACCAGAGTAACTTCAATACTTTGCTAGATAGTATTTGAATGTAAAAGCATTTGATCTTGAGTTCTATTATAATATTCTTTTGTTATCATCAATGTTGAAGGATATTATCATGCGATATTGTCATGTGTTGTTGTCATCAAAACTTCAGATATTTATCTTGGTTACCTGCAAGCATATAGATCCATATTCTCCCCCTTTTTGATATTGACAACACATATTATCTCAAGGGAGGTGCTACAAAAACAGATTCAAGTATTTTGAGGTGATTAAAATCCCCCTCAATTAAGCAGAGAGTGTACTTCTCACCCTTTGTCATTATCAAAAAGGCATAAAATAATCAAATCACATATATCCCATTTAACATGAACAAGTTACCTTATAGAGACGGATAATAGCAATCCATAGTAAGGCATGTAGTCTAAAATCTTATTTCTCCCCACGGAAGATAACATTTAGCTTTGGAATCAACCAATAGGTAAGCTTCTGAGAGCTTCTTCCTCTTGATTCTTTCTCGAACAGACCTTAAAAGTATTTGAAGCTTTATATATCGAGAGGGGATTCTAGTGTTTACTTCTTTCTTTCTCAGATACTCTTGTCTTAGGAACTCTTTTGGACATTAGTGTTAACAATCACTTCTTCTTGTACTCTCAAAAGAGTTTTACCATATTTTAATCTGCATCATATCGAAAAAAATTGCACAAGGACTTGTTAGTGGAATCGAATCAACAAAAAATCATGCACAAGTAAAGTATGCTCGGTATGAAAAAGAGGTGTGTCATCCTTTGAAATTTGTTTCCACGCAAAAAATTTATCAAACTATTAAAGAAATATCTATGAGCTTGTATTAGATCTTAGAGACCCATTTTCATTTTGGAAACATGAGTAAGAAGAGTTTTTAGAAAGGGTACTTCCTTATGGATGTAATAGTTCATAGTGCCTTCTTTACATTCATTTGGAAGATTTAGGAAAAACGAATGAGAAGGCTATAATCATCCTTATGACTTCTAGTTAAGGTACATGAGCATAAGTTTTATTGAGATATATGCTTTGATTGTAATATTTCGTTATGAGTCTTGTTTAAAACAAGGATTCCCATCAAGCGTGTTACGAAAGATTCACTTAAGGTCTCAATAACTCAACTAGCTTTGGGAATGAGTTCCTAACCGCTGTTTCTCTTAAATTGATTTAACCTTTATTGCATAGCAAGTGACTAATGTTCTTTAATGATAGCTTCATTAATTTCCTTTAGTTAAATTTGTGAATCAAAATCCACATGGTTACATACCTTGCTAGGGGAGTGTTGAGATGTAATTCTTTTAGATATTTTCCCATTAACATTCTTTAATATTTTTCATTCCCTTTATTGTCAACTTCCATTGATGTTCTCTAAGGGATACCATGATTCAAATATCCAATGATTTTGTATTTTTTTTATTAGGAAAATTAACTTCTTCCCCCTAGGAGAGGAACAACATAACATATTTATGTCTTCACTTGAAGAGCAACTGTCGATATTATCACCTCCATCACAATTTAATTTTTATTCCTTTGGTACTCATATCTTTTTGGGTCATTTGGTGTTGGTGGAATAAATATTATGAGATAATATATTTCTATTTTTACGTTTACAATGTTCTTTATAAAAGTATGAATGACGATGTTTTTCTTTCCTCTCATGACTATTTTTGATGAAACTGAACATGGCAATATGGTTATCTTTGTTACAGTAATTACATTTTATGGTTTTGCATGTAGATGTTGGCTGAGCATTGCAAATAATGCTAAAGCTTTTACTATTGTTCTTAGGTCATAACCAAGACTAGCCATATTGTAAGACGTCATTTGGCTTCCTAATAAAAGATTCAAGTTGTCTGTCCATTTAGTGAATTTATCAAGTGTGTTTTGAATATCATCAATTTTATTTTTCAAAATGTCACATTGATATCACTTGATTGATTCGTCTAAAATATTATAAGATGAGTAAGAGCTTTCAATTATATTGTATTGTCTCCTTTTAAGGCTTTCTATTTCTTCCAAGAGGTTTTTATTTTTCAATTCAATGGAAGATATAGTGTCTTTGGAGGTAGAGATAATTTGTTCTGATTTACTCATTTATTTTGTTACCTTCTTACAAATGTGAAATAAGTCTTGATGGGAAAAGTGAGAGGTTACCTCGTCGTCTTGATGATTTGACGTGAGATAAAGGTTTGTTTCTTCTTTATATGAAGATTCCATATCATCGTTATCCCAAGATATGTATGCTCTCCTTTTGGATTTCTTAAACTTTATTTGATTTTGGTTTCTTCTCGGGTTTTGCAAGCAGTTTGGTATTATATGCCCTTTCTCTCCGCATTGATGACATATAGGAATGGATGATGAAATTTCTTCTCCTTGCTTATGGAGTCTTTAAGTTAATTTTTTGTGCCTTAGGAACTCCTTGAATTTTTTAAACATGGGCTTCACGAATTTATTATTATCAGTTTGACAGTCTTCATCTTATGATTTCATATCTTCGATGTTAGTAGCTTTAAGTGAAATACTTTTCCTATTGTTTTTTATCTTCTTCATCATCAACATGTTTTTTCAACTCCAACTCATGTTCCTTCAATTTACCAGAGAGAGAGAGAGAGAGAGAAAGTGTGTCTGTGTGTGTCCATGGTTGCTAAATTCTTAGATTCACATATCGTAGTATCTTTAGGTTTCCAAATAAGGTTTAGGATTCTAAGAATCTTTATAACCAATTCTTCATTTGAAAATGTTTTCCCCAGAGTTCTCATATGACTCACGGTAAGGGTAAATCATGTTTGCATATGATTAATGTTATATTCAGGTTTCATTCTAAAGAGTTCATACTCATTGGTCAATATGCCCAACCTTTCCCTCTTCACCTCACCAGTACCTTCATGGGTGACTTGGAGGATGACCCATATTTCTTTTGCGGTTTTGGAGTGAGACACTCGCAAAAACTCATCAAGACCGAGGACGGTAGTGATGACAACTTTTGCTTTCAAACTGCGTTGCACATTTTCTTTATCATATTTGGTCCAATTATTTTCAGGTTTGTTTTCTACAACACCATTAACTATGCATGTAGGAACAAATAAACCTTTATTCACAACCTTCTAAATACCATAATCTATCCCTTATATGAAAATTTTCATTTTCTCTTTCCACAAACTATACCCTTCTCCATTGAAGGATGAAGGTTTGTTTAGTGAATAACTTGAAGATATTTTTCCTCCTGAGATGATTAGTCCTTAACATGAGTTAGACTCTGATACCACTTATTGGAAAAGTGTCTTCAAGCACAAGAGAGGGGTGAACTGTGGTATTTAAAATTCGTGATTAATTTTAATCTTTTTTTGTTTAAGTGGTGTGATTTGAAGTGAGGAAGACCATCCTTGATATAGTAGTTGGAAACACCAAGAAAGGAAACGATCCATGGGCTAAATTGATTATCTAATCGATTAGCAAAAAGCTTTAATTGATTAGACAACATAAATATAATCGATTGTAAAGCCCAATTAAGAAAGTTTGTATATAGAGCCTTTGCAAGTCATTATTATGTTATCCTTGCTATTTATATAATCGGTTATTATCCTTCTAATCAATTGTATAAGTGCTCTAATCGATTGGATAAATCAAAAAGTTTTTCCAATCAATTAGATGGTTAAGAAAATGTTTAGATAATTTTTTAATCCCTTGATATCGATTTAGAAAATCATTTTCAAGGTAAAACATATTTTAAGGTGTGTGTCTGAGTTTCCATGGTAGTCTTAAGCTACTACCTTACTTTTACAATACTCAGTTCACTCAGACAGACCGACAGACAATGTTTAGCCTGAGGTCTTGCCTAAAGGACTTGACCAAAGTCTAGTTCAAGAGACGTAACTTAAAATTCTTGCCTTAGGGTCTTGACCGAAGCATGACCTAAGATAATTAACTTATAAGTATTTCCTGAGGGTCTCGACTGAAGTCTTGCTTGAAAGAATCAACGCCTCACCTAAGGGACTTAGACCCCTATCAAACATACCTAATGCATGATCTCTCCCTGGGATTTAGAGTTCCATCAAACAGGATAGTGTGACTAGCTCACTTAAGGTTTTTGGAATCTCCTCAGACAAGGTTCATCCTAGGATCTCCCTTAAGGGACTTTTTGACCAAAGTATTTCCCGAGAGACTTAACTTAAAAGTATTTATTGATGGTCTCGACCAAAGTATGGCCCGAGAGACTTAACTTAAAGGTATTTCCTGAGGGTCTCGACCAAAGTCTAGCCTGAAAGACTTAATTTAAAACTCTTGCCTGAAGGTCAAGACATAAGGCTTTCTCGAGAAACTCGACGACTCTCCTGAGGGAGTGATAAGCAATTAAAAACATTTCTCCCTATATCACCATTGTGCTTAAGGGACTATGTAGTGATATATTTGAGGTCCCACAAATGGGGCGACACATGTCTTTCCCTCTTCAGGAACCCGCCCCACAACGCGTCGCCTGAAGCATAACCCTCATGTGTTAGGGGGATCGCGCTAGGGGAAACGAGGATAATGATATTTACTTAGTCCATCAATTCATGCATGAAGTCATGTCAACGACTCCCTAAAAAGTAGACATTCAACAACTCCCCTAGTCAAGGTGGAGCGATTACCACTTCTTAAGAGTCCCCTAAATTACGGCCCATAAGACTCTATAAATACCTCAACCTGAGGATCAGAGGAATAACTGATAACAAACACAAAATACCTAGATAATATAGAGCTTTTTATGTCACGTGAGTTTTCTCACTCCATACCATAAACACCACCAAATAGGATTTCTCACCATTGTGAACAAGCTCTAATCCATAGAAAATCACTAAGACCTCTGGCCACCCCTACCAGCTTAGGGGTCCCACGTGTTATGTACTTTTTATGAATTACACATATAATTAACATTATCTTGTTAATTTTATCCTTCAAAGAAAATTCTTAAGGTGAGTCATTCTCAGGAAATCTACTTATCATGCTGATAGCAACATAATCGAACGTGGACATTGATTATAATTTATTTGGGATTTCTTATCAAATTGAAATCCAATTGACATTATTGGCAAATAATACTTAAGTGTACTCATTCAATAACTTAGATTGAACATAATTTCATGCACTTACAACTTTGTTTTTATCAACTGAAAACTATAAATTAATAATTAGTTAAACAATTCTAAATCAATTACTCTTATCTTTTTGAGCTTACTTGGAATTCCATAAACAAAAGCCTGAATCCATTTTCTAGAATTTCTATTATATATTATTGAGTCATTCCTTAATTCAAATTATATATCTACCGACAGAGTTTTTTTGGAGGCCTTATGTAAGTTAGTCACAATTTAACCATGTCTATATAAATAAAGGCCCTATATTATCACAAAATTTAAGGTAAAAAATATTTTATGAGAGCCTATTTTGCTATAATTTAACCCTGAAATATTTGAGACCCTGTGCGGTAATCCATTTTGCACGCATTTAAAGACGGTCCTGGCTATAGGATTTTTATACGAATATGCATGTATATACATATAACATGAAATATGTACATACAATCATGAAGTTGATAGTTTTGTTCCTAAAACCCATATAGACAATTTATGCCTATTTCAACACTACAACCTCATCTTTAAATTCATGTTTGACCTCATTATAAATCCCCTTCATACAAAATTTGTATTCAAATTGAAGGGAATTTATACTGCTTTTCAAATTACGAAACATAATCCGTTACAAAATTATCAAATAAAAGATATGGTCAGTTTTATGACATATATGTGATACAAATTTTGAAATTCAGCATCATAGTATTGAGTGATACTGATGAACATTCTATCAAATGTTAAACAATCCCTAAACTAAGGTCTTCTTGATAATGGGTAAAAAATTTCTATGCGATTTATCCTTGAATTGTGATTTTTGATTAATATTTGAAATTTGAGAATTTTAACTCTAGAGAATATGAAGGTTCGGTTGAGAAAGAAGAATGAAGAATGAGAATAATTGTCCCTATGTTATTGTTTTTTTCGCCCTTAATTACAAAAATGTCACTCACATTCACTTACTTATAATTACACATGTCACTCCTTACTAATTAATCCAATTTTAATTTATAAAAAAAATAAATCCAATTTTACTCCATTTTTTTACAACTAATATAATTTAATTACTATTAATTAAATTAGGTTATTACACCAATTTTTCTCACTTATTGATAGATGAAATATTTCCTTACCTTTTTTATTGATACCTGAAATCTTATATTTTCCTTTTTCATTGAATTTGAGTTTTATATTAACACGTAAATATTACCTTCCTTTTTCGGATGAATAGGGATATTTGAATTGTTTTTATGATCGATGATTAGATCTTTCCTTTCTTATTGTTTTTATAGTAGAGAGTGTCTGGATTTTTGATTAAGGTATAAATATTTTCTTTTCCATTTTATATATTGCAGAAATTATCTGAATTTTTTATTGATGTCTAAATCTTTACTTCATTTTTCTTATTGAAAACTGAAATCTAGGTTTTTAGTTCGTGATTTAAAGAGAAAATCAAAGAAAATTAGAAAATTAGAAAAGTAGAAGAGGGATAAATTGATTGAAGAAAAATCTAAAAATTATAGAAGGATTGTTTGAATAATACAAGAGCAAGAAATTGACATTGGTCTTAAATAAAAGGAAATAATTTCGAAGATTTAGAACATCAAATCAGTTGTTGTGATTGCAAGATTGAGAGTTAGAAGAATCATCCATAGTTCGAGATTTGTGTTTTTATGATTCAATGGAACAAACTTAGAGGTTTATCAAATTTAGATCCAAATAAACAAAGCAACATTATTTTTCTTTGTTTGTTCTTTATGATTTAACAATGGAGTTGGTTTTGTTCATAGCTCATTTGATAACAATTATTTTCATGAATAATTGATAGTTTTGTTCATGACACCTTTGGATTACAAGTGTTTTTTTAATGGGTTATTATTTTTTGAGTTTCCTATTCAGAGATTTTTGTTCCTGATTTATGTGTTTGCAAAAAAACAAAAATTATGAAGAAGAAGATATTTTTGGATTCAATTTTAATTATGTTTTTTGTGTTTTTTTAATAATTTATTATGTGTTTTTATTTTTTTTCTATTTTGTAATCATATAAATAATGGCATGTCATTAACTAATATAGTTGGCCTGTGACATATCAAGAAATTATGTAACACATCATTAAATTTGAGTCTATATGTTTCAAGGGGGCCAAAACAGTTTAAAAATAAAATAGGGGGACGATAACATGTGTTTTTATAGTTTTAATTGACTTTATTTATATTTATTTTAGTGTCTTTTGAGTTAGTTTTGCCTCGGAAGTTTTCTTTTTACTATGCATCTCAGGTACAAATGATTCCCATCAGTTATAAAAGGAAGCATAGAAAAATAAAGAAAAGCATAGAAAAGTTTCTATTGACGGAGGCCAAGATGACCATCGTGCTCCATATTGAGTTGATCAACATGGCCTCAAAGAAAAAGAGAGAGCACTTGCGAAGACCTTCAGCTAGGCTGACGTCCGTCATGTGTTCTGGACTCAGAAGCATGCCATCAGCACATCATGACGGGCAGACCGTCAAGCACCATGATGCCCGTCATAACTCCCAGTTTAGCCACGTTGGAGATTTTTCTCAATTGTTCCTCTACATTCCAAGGATGTTTTGCACAATTTATGGACCTATTTTGTATGATTTGTGAGTACAAAAATGCCTATAAATACCATTGTAACTCATGTAATTAGCATTCAAGCTTACTAACACTAGATATACTTACTTTAAAGCATAAAAAATTTGCATTGGAATTTTATGCAATATTTATTTTCTGCATCTTTGAAGTACATTTTTTTTGTTTTATTCTACATTGTTGTAATTGGAAAAAAGTCTTTATTTAAGATTCAACTCTATTTAATTCCAAGTTCTTTTTCTTTACTGTTTTCAATTATGTATTCATCAAACGCATGTTTTTTAATATTTATCTAGTATGTCTGAGTAGTTGCATTTGAGTCTGAAACGTGAGAACCGTTGTTTACACACACTCGCGGATGATTGAACAAAGTCGCCACCAAAATTTATTTATTCAAAAGAAGGAAAAAGAAAATATAAACCCTTTAAAAGAAAAAGAAGATGATTGTCGCAACCAAATTCGGGTTCGGAAGTCAACAATGTAAGGAAAAGGTATTAGCACCCCTTACATCCTTTGTACTCAAAGGGAACCATTTAGTTAGATTTACGATTAGAAAGTTAACTTATGTCATTTTTTTCTTTGAGTGATAAAAGATTGAAAAAGAAACAAAAGAGGGTTCCCAAAAAGGTTGTTATTAGGGAGTTTGATGAGATTGTGGGTCCCGCTCCTACGTATCCTCAGTGGGATGAGGAGTTCAAAGCTACATAGTTCTTAGTAGAAAACTACGTATTGGTTGGTTGATTTTATTGAACGAATGTTCAGATCATCTCTAGCAGTTAAATGTTGCTTGTACTTGCGGTTGGAGGCTTAAAACGTTTGTTTGTATCTCGGTAGAACAGACTAAATAATATTTTTTAAGATTTTCGATCGCACGGTGACGAGAAAATAGTTTAATGTGTTGAGAATGTTTTTGGGTGATCACACGAATATTAAGGTTACGAGGGATAGGTACGTTCAACTTAACCTTTTTCAATCGAATTATTTATGACATTTGTGCGGCAAATTAAGCCATATTTCTTTAGCAGATTACGAGTATTTGAGCGGGAGCATAATTACGGCCATCAAACAATTACTGGCGATTACGAGTGACAAGTACGTCCAACCCAATCTTTTTCGTTCACAAAATAAACTCGATTCGGTTATTTAATGTGTTTTGATGCGATTGACGAACGTCTGAACCGTAGGCTAATTAAGGCAATCACACGAATATTCAAGGTTATTATGGACAAGTACGTCTAACCCAACCTTTTTCAATCGGTTAAATATTGTGAAAAGTGTTTTGAGTCGATTAAATTTGAAAAAGAATGATTCACGTTAATTCGAAATTGATCAAACCAACGAATTTTGAAAACACCGCTTAATGTTGAATCAAGGATTTAATTATATTGAAAATATTCATTTTGGTTATAACTTTAATTATTTGATTAGTTAAAATAATTAGTAAAAATAATAATAAAGGGGTGCAAGAGTATTTTGGGTTTGTGGAGTTAGTAATGTTGAACAAATATTGCCAAGGCCCAACAATATTTCACAAAATAAAAGAAAAGAAAAGAAATTAGTTGCACTACAATAATAGAGAAGGGCGCTAATAGAAGCCCAAGCACAATCAGAAGCCTAAAAGTTGGTCAAGCAAGGGATGAGAGAGTCAACTATGGTTCACTCAACCTCTCTCGTTTGATCTGGTGTCTGTTGATCTAATGGTGGGCATTACATGTGTGTGATATAAACCATGGGAAACTTTCACACAATCCTGGTGAAAGCTAGAAAAGTCATTACATCATGTGGCGCATGAGGGGTCACGTGTTCCCTTGCATGAGAATAAAGAAAGGAAGGGAAAAAGAGGAGGGGGAGTACATGGTGCTCAGAACCCCAACCTTTTTCTCTCTCATGACCCCATTCTCTCTCTATGATCTTTGTTATCTCTCCAACAAACAACCAAAACATGAAACCCTCGCATGGGAATGAATTAAAAGAGTGGTTGTTATGGCAGACTTGATGAACTACGATGAATATTCATCGTCTTCATCAAGTCAAAAACTCAAAATTTCCAGTTCAATCCCAAACCTCAAAAAATCAAACACAAACCCTAACTGAAATACAATGTTGAGTACAAATCTAAAACCAAAAAAAAAAATAACATCTTATCTACACAAATTGAAACATGCAATTGATAAACCCCAAGTTAGAAATTTCAAAAATTAACTCATGTAGGCATCAATTAACAGAGGTAATTCCTCATTTTGAGTGGAGGGTTAAGATCCATTGGTTGAAGGAAGTTTATTATATTTTGTGCTTCTTAATGGGACTTTTGTATTAGTTTGAATGGTATGGATGATAACTGATGGCATGGCCATGAGAACCCACGCGTTTGCTATTGTGAAATTTGTTGATTTGATTTTTTTTTAAATTCTTTTTAATTCAATGAAAGGAACCTGGATGTATGTATGTTGAATTGTGATTGTGTGTATGTATTGATGTTGGTGTTATGCAATCATGTGTTATGTTTGTTGCTTCAACTGTTTTTTCTTGATTTTAATTCAACTAGCTCAATATGGATGTGTTATGCATGTATGTTGCTTTTCATTTGGTCTTGAATCAATTATTTGATATATGTTGATGAGTATGGTTTTATTATGTTGCTCTTCTTGCAAGGTGCGGTTAGCACCAAGTATGATGTACATGAGATGGCATGATATAGATGTAAAGAGGATAATGGTGACGTTGGTGAAGATGAAAAGGTGCACATGTTGATGTTGGTGATGAATGATGGAAAAGGCGTTGGGACCTCCCACAATTTTGGAAACTTCTCTCTTTTTTGTATTTGTTTTATTTTATGATTAAGAATCTAAAGCAATTCTCTTTATTTAAAAATAATGTAATATAACCTTGTTATTTTTAAATCCTTTGCAATTTTCTCAATTTGGATTATTTTAATAAGAAACTTTTTTCTATTAATTCCCTCTTTTTATATTTGTGTACTCAATGTAAATGCAATACTTTAAATATGCTATCCACAAGCTTCTGTGTTCTAACCAATGGTATATGTAATGAAAAAAGTAAAAGTTCATTCTTGTTGTTTTAATTCAAATGCTAATCACTTATTACATAAAACAAAATAAATTGGACATGTTGTTTTGCACAATCAATGATTTTTCTGCATACCGTAATTTGTCTGGGTACATCGTCAAGGGACATAAAGCGTGTCCTATATGTAAATTTGATACATGCCACCACCAATTACAAAATATAAAAAAACTGTTTATCTTGGGCATCAAATTTTTTTAAGACCTAATCATCCATACCGTAGATTGCGAAAGACTTTTAATGAAGAGCAGGAGTTTAATTTCTCTCAAAAGCCCTTAAACAAAAATGAATTTATAAAAGACAAAAACACATTAAGGTTGTCTTCGGAAAGAAACTAAATGATAAAAAAGGGCCCGTGGAGAAAAATAGTTAGAAAAAGAGGTCGCTGCTCTTTGATCTTCCATATTAGTTTAATCTTGATGTAAGATATTGTCTTGATGTGATGCATATGGAGAAAAATGTATGTGATAGTTTGATTGGAATACTTCTCAACATTAAAGGCAAAACAAAAGATACTTAGAAATCCCGTGAAGATATGGTTGTGATGGGTATACGACAAGAGATAATCCCAAAAGAAATAGGAAATATAGCATATATTCCCCCCAGCTTGTCACACTCTGTCTAAAAAAGAAAAAAAAGTTTTTGTGATTGTTTGTAGGGTATCAAAGTTCCCCAAGGGTACTCATCAAATATGAAGAAACTTGTGTCAGAGAACGATCACAAATTAGTTGGCTTAAAATCTCATGATTGTCATGTCTTGATGCAACAACTTCTATCAGTGGCTATATGTGACATTTTACCAAGGAATGTAAGGGTAAATATAACCAGATTATGCTTATTCTTCAATGCGATATGTAACAAAGTCATTGATCCTGAAAATTTAGATGAGTTGGAACATGAGGCTGCAATTATCTTGTGTCAATTAGAGATGTTTTTCCTTCCATAATTCTTTAACATTATGGTTCACTTAATTGTTCATCTAGTAAGGGAGATTAGAATGTGGTCCAGTTTATTTACGATGGATGTATCCTGTAGAACGATACATGAAGATCTTCAAAGGTTATACAAAGAATCATCATCGTCCGAAAGCTTTGATCGTTGAACGGTACATCAAGAAGAAGCTATTGAATTTTGTACAATGTATTTTTCAGAAGCTAACTCTATAGGAATTTCTGAGTCTCTTCATGAGTGAAGATATGATGGTAGAGGTACTCAAGATTTAAATGTTAAAACTTTTAGCCGAGATGTAATTTTTCAAGCACATTTATATATATATATTGAATAATTTGTCTCAAGTTCAACCTTACTTGAGCGCTCACGAAAGTCTTATAAAGGAAAAATACCCCCGGATGAATGAAAAATAATTGTTGACAGAGCATAACAAAACTTTCGTAACTTGGTTTAACGAAAGTGTTTCTAAAGAGAGTACTTGTGCACCGAAGACAATTAAATGGTTGTCACATATAGTGGGGTTATACGACATTACTAGATATTCATTCTATACAAAATCAAAGGATGATCGTAGTACCATGCAAAATAGTGGGGTTATTGTTGAAGCTGAATTCATGTACTTCTCTAGTGCCAAAGATAACAATCATGTACTAGTATATAGAGCGTAGTTTGGATTCTTTGAGGAGATTATGAAGATTGATTATGTTTCTTTTAAAGTGTCTTTATTTAAGTGCAAATGGATTGACAGTAACATTGATGTAGAAATCAATGAATTGTGATTCACATGGGATGATCTTCAAAAGGAAACTTATAAGAACGAACCATTCATCATGGCTACCCAAGCAAAATAAGTTTTTTATGTCAGTGATCCTTTCGACACTATATGGTCAATTGTACTCCAAGGAAAATATCCGCCATATGAAAAATCAAGATTTTAACTACAAGACTCTTTGTTTCACAACACAATTACGTTAATCATCTGAAGAAAATGATTCAGACGATGTGCATGTTATTCGTCATGATCATAAAGAGAGAATATGAGAAAATTAGTAAGTAAATATTTTATATCATTAAGTAATTTATAATTATTTATTTTACTCTTTTTTATTCCATACATTAAAGATTTAATGTTGTTGTTGATTATCCTAATTGGTTTAAATTTTTGTTCAAATTATAGGTGTTTAACAACTAGTGACAAATCTTAGCATATAATTGGACAACCTAAAAGACTTTCCATTTTGATAATTGTGTTTTGTTGGTTAATCATTTTATTTAATTTTTGTTGTAAAATTATAAGGATTTTCCAATTTTGGCTTTATATTTATTGTAAACTATTGTTCTTCTGTTATATGGCTATGTAATGCATGTACAACGTTTATGTTTCATTAATCTGGAAAATATGATTTTGTATTTTGTGATAGTGTTCTATAATTGAGGTACAAACGAAAATATAAAAAAGAACCACTCATCGGTTTTTAAATAAAACTGACGTAATAATATAGGACTATTACCTCAATTTTAAAACAAAATCGAGATTTTAAGTTGGACACACCATCCAACATTGTAAATAATATAAATGTAAATGTTGAGGTTGTTTCCATGATTAGATCACTTTACTCCTCGATTTTTCATTAATCAAAGTGTTTTTTCATGTATCCCTTCGCTACGTCGCTTCAATAGTTGAGGTTACACCTCTTTACTGGTAGTCGAAACATGTCTTGAATTTTCTTCCTATCGATTATATTTATAAATCGAAGGAATATGTGATATTTATTTTAAAAAAATAAAACATAACATATTTTGATATTTTACTTCAGTTTTTAGTCGGATGATATAAAATTTTTATCCTAAAATATACTTTTATTTTTATTTATAGTAGTGATTTTACCTTTTATCATATCTAATACTCTATCTATCAATCTAATAGGAGTAATACGTAAAAAAGTTTGATGGACATTTCCACATGCATGAACAATGACTGACGTGAGAGATTGAAGATGTGATCGAAAGAAAAAGATATAAATAAAAATAAATGTTAAATGGATATTCTATAATATAATATTCAAATACCATTGTTACGTTATGAATAAATAATTAGTAGAAATTATTCACTATAAATCTATTTGGTTAATGTATTTAGCAACAAGTGTACAAAATACTTATCACATATCCAATTATTATTTTTAATTGTTGTTTAGAGCGGCGAATTTACATTTTTCTTGTTCACGTTAGTACATTACTATATATTATCTTCTTTATGTAATGTTGGGGTTTGTTTTTTCGAAAAGGCAAAATAAAGCAAGTGCCCCCTGAAAGTTGATTAATCTTCAATAGGAGACAAAATGTTTACTCTCTTAATTTGACTAGAGAAATAAAAATAAATAAAAGATAGTACTTGGAATCCATAGGCGCTATAAGCCATTATAATCTAGTAACTAGTTGATTTGTAGGGTGTCATTATTCTTTTGAGGTCGGCCAATAAAAACTATTCATTCATGAGTTATATTTTCATCACTATACACAAATTTTGTCTATTTGTAAATTCATCATTTTATATTTTAAAAACTTAATTAACTTTAACACGATCTTCTAAGAACACAATTTTTAAAAAAATTGGATAAGAAAATGTTGATTACATTTCAACTCCAATGCAAAAAATTTAGGAATGGAAAAAAACACTCTCTTAACCTCTATATTTCTAGTGCGTCTTTAATAGGCTTTCCTAGACCACCGATTGTGAGTTCATTGGTTTTATGATTTGTTTGTCGCAAACTAAGTACTAAGTATTTCTTTTCAAGTCGTTATGCAACAATACATCTTCATTTTGATATTCCAATTCTACCCTCCAACATAACTTTTCATTGTCTATACAAAGAAGACTTGGAAGAATGAAATAATGCTACACATTTTAAGAGATTAGCATAAACGTGAACAATGCACTTTGTGAAATATTTGAGAGAAAAGAGAACACACACTAGAACTTTTGTTCATACTCTTCATATAATATATTTTTTGTGATAAACTTGTTATTCATCTGTGTATTTTGCATTTTTAGAAGCATTTTGTAAACACACTTTGTATCTCAATCTATTTAATTGTTTTTCCTTGAGTGACTAGGATTTAGTCAGAATACTCAAGAAGACATTGACAGTTGGTATTTGTGTTGTAATCAAGTTTGATTATAGTGGATTAAGTCCTTGTTGATAAGGCGAAATCACCTTGGCGGATGGACTGAAGGTAACTTAGTTAGCAACGAACTAGGATAAAATATTTGTTTCATTATTTTTGTTCTTTATTTTCTGCTTGTTGGGTTGGGTTGAAAAAGATTTCATTTTTAGAAACCTAATTCAAATCTCCCTTTCTGTGTTTCTCGTCACCTTCAATGTGTACTACCACTTTAGAAAATCGCACTAGAGCACACCACCACACTCATCTTCGCATTTGACATACACTTAATACCCTTTCGTAATTCAAGCCAGATCACCCATGGCGGTACTAACGGTCACCCATATATAACTATGATCGCTAAATTGCTAATCTTGCAGTTACCATTCCCTTCTTTGATCACATGAGACCTTAACCAACGTACTAGAAGTCGTTCAATGATGTTCATCTTCTACATCTCACACATTCTTTGTTTGAATATAAAATAATATTAATAATATCAATATTTGAATTTGTGTGAAATACAAAGATTAATGTACCTATTTGTGTATAATAAAAGAATCATTTCATTGGGCAACAAAATCAATAGAACAAAAGATCAATAAACACAAGAAAATTTAAATTTTTATTGTGTATATTCAATATTCCTTCCGTCTTAAAATAAATGTCACATTTAAAAAAATTATTGGTTCTAAAATATTTGTCACTTTAACTTACTATCGTAATTTTAATTTTTATCTTTCAATTGTACTAATACTTTGTAATTAATATATTTAATTTATATATTAATACTAATTTAAATACACTAATATTAATTAGGATAATTTGTCATTTATTAAAAAAAATTAATCAACCTGTCAAATATAACATTTATTTTAGAACCGAAGAAATACTTAGTTTGCGACAAACAAATCTTAAAACCAATGAACTCACAATCGGTGGTCTAGGAAAGCCTATTAAAGACGCACTAGAAATATAGAGGTTAAGAGAGTGTTTTTTTCCATTCCTAATTTTTTTGCACTGGAGTTGAAATGTGATTTTTTTAAATAACCATGTTTTTCAAATAAAATACGAAAATAACCAAGTTTTCAAAAAAAAATCCAAAATAACCATGTTTGGGAGAGGATGCGCCGGGGGAGTTGGCGCATCCCTTAAAATTTTAGAGGAGGCGCCAGTTGTATTGGCGCCTATGCCTTGGTTTCCCTCCTAAAGGAGGCGCCAAGGGAAGTGGCGCCTTGGTTTCCCTCCTAAAGGAGGCGCCAATAAACATGGCGCCTGTGTATGTATGCAAGGTGCCACTTTTTGTGGCGCCTGTGTGTGTGTCATGTGTTTGTTGGCGCCTACGTTTTGTCCAATTCATCTTTCGCCTCTATAAATACCATCACCTTGCATACAATTATTTTCACTCAAATTCATCTCCTAGTCTAGTCCAACCATCAATTTTAATTTTCTTTGTTTTAACAATGTCTGCATACATTCAGAAACGAAATGCTGATGTAATATTTTCTGCCGTTGCGGCTCCGATACAGGTTTGACTTTGGAACACAGATACGTTTGAACGTCTTAATCGGACGTTGTATAGTTGGTTACAGGGAGAAATTGGAGAGGGTGAACGGATTAGAAGAATACAATGGCTTGTGTCCACGTTCAACCAAAACGGAGAAGTGCGTGAATGGGTGAATATTAAGACCGACCAAGACGCTCGTAGGATGATGCAGTACATGTTCAAAATTGTTTTGATGGTTGTAATCGCATAGTTTTTGTATTCTAGTTGTTTTAATTGTTTGTGTTATTTATCATGAACAACTGTCTTTTCGTCACAGACGTCTACTATGAAGTAAAATTAATTTTCCATATATTGCAACAGAGGTACTTTGAAATAAATTTAAGTTTCCATATATAGCAACAGAGGTACATCTGAATTTATCTGGCTGTGCTCGTTCCAACACTAGGACAGTTATTACGATTGTGACCTGGTTGACGACATGAACTACATAGTCTAACCATTTTTTTCGCCGTATCCATTTCGGTTCGAATCCGGGTGCTGTTAGGGCGACCCTTTTTCTTCCTTCGCGTAACTTCGTTGTGCCAGACGATGTCCCCTTGATATTCTGGCCAATAATCCTCTTTCACCACTATTGAAAAACTAATTTTATAAACATTTGAAAGGCTGGCGACTTTGTAAACTTCAGATAGCAAGTAGGATGGATCCCTTCGAACCTTTGAGCACGCCGCTATGACATGGGAGCAGGGGGTACGAAAGGCTTGGAACCTTCCGCAGTCGCACCAACCTCTATCTAATTCGACTTTGTACTGTCCCATTGGTATTCCCTCATTGTGATCCATGGACTCGGCAACACTAAACCAACCTTTTGTTCGGTCAAATATCGTAACCACGTGTGTGTTTGCTTTGGCAGCTTCATGTCTGATGAATTTCATTGAAGCATCACTGAACAACTATCCAGATTGCAACACGAAACTCCATTTTGAGCGTCTGGTTTCAAACAACGCCCCTAGCCTGAAATATGTAGCTTGCACCAAAGCGGTTATTGATAGGTTACGAATTCCTTTGAAGACAGAGTTCATTGATTCCACAAGATTTCTTGTCATGTGTCCCCAACGTTGTCCGCCGTCGTATGCCCTAGTCCACTTCTCCAACGGAATACTATCGATCCACCGAACCGCATCTTCGTTCGACAATCTTATTTCCTCGCGGTAGTGTTTGAAAGAAGGTTATGTCAATGCGTAACCTGCATTGACAACCTTCTTACGCAACGTCTTATCTTTGATTTCTCGCATGAAATTCTGAGCAATATGTCTAATACAAAACACATGCGTCGAATGAGGATTTTGACAGCCATTGTCAATGTTATTATATGCACTGATGATTGAGGGGTGTCTATCAGAGATCAAACACAAGTTAGGCTGAGGTGCAACGTGTAATCGGAGATTTCTTAGGAAAAAACTCCATCCCTCAACAGTCTCCCCTTCAACTAAGGCAAAGGCGATCGGAAAAATATTGTTGTTCCCATCTTGTGCCACTGCCATCAGTAACGTTCCTTTGTATTTTCCATACAACCATATACCATCAATTTGTATAACTGGTTTACAGAAAGAAAAACCTATGATACACGGTTGATACGCCCAAAATAGACGGTGAAATATTCTATTTCCAACAGCACACGTACCATCTGGTGTATATGCGGGCAATGTTTCCATCTTGAAAATTGTACCGAGAGCATAGTGTTTTAGAGCGAACATGTATTTTGGAAGTTGTTTGTAAGATTTCTCCCAATTGCCAAACACTTTTTCAACAACTTTTGTTCTAGCTATCCATGCCTTCCTATATGATGGTGTGTAGTTGTACTCTGCCCTAATATGCGAGATTATTGTACTCACCTTTAAAGACGGGTTATCGCCAATGACAGACAATATTTCATCGCATATTAGTTGAGAGCTTAATTTACAATGATCCTGCATTGGGTTTGTCAGCATGCATGTGTGATCTGGACCCATTGATCCAATCTCCCAAGACTCCTTCCTCTTCCTGTACGAAGCTGACAACTTAAAAAGGCAGTGCTCATTCGGACAATAAACTTTATACCTCAATGCGTCAGTTCTGTCAACTCTGAAATCTGCTGATAGTTCCATGTGGAATTTTTTGATGGCTTTTACACATTCCTCTTTTGTGCGAAATGTGTCTCCTTGTTTCAGAGATCCTTGCATTTGCACGTAAGGATTGTACCATACATCTCCCGAAGGTTGATCTGAACCCAAATTTAACCTTGTCATGTGTTGGGGTGGGCAATATACATGACCTGCTGGTATTGGCTCCTCTTCCTCTTCAGCGTTCACCATCGAATCAACGATGATTTCAGGTTCCTCTTCTTCATCGTCTAGAACATTCACCTCAGCTTGTTCGTCATCAGTCTCACAAAACACTTGTGACTGATTAATGTATTGGGACTCCTGTTGTTGATGTGGTAATATATACAACTATATATTGTTGTAACCGGATTGTTCGTGACTGCCAAACATATGTTGAACATCATCATCATCTCGAATCTTCTTCTGATAAAATTTTACCTGGTTTTTTGCAAAACAAACTAGATTTTTATAGATGATCTGACCCACATTATTGCACTGCAATTTCTTTTCTATTCTTTGTTTTAGGTGTGAAAAATTTGATCGCCGATTTATTGTAACACGAGTCACCTGCGTGTCTCGAAAACAAAAACCGAACAACTGATGATCAAATATTTCACCTTCAACATGTGCACTGATCATATAATGTTGTGTGGAAGACATTGTGTTGAACGGAATTGAAACTGAATGCATTGCTAAGTTGTTCAACCGTACAACATAAATAGATGGCCAATGCATTAATAAATTCATAATTGTCTGTACAGACTTGACTATACCATCAGATGAAGGAATCCAGCATGCAGAGAAAAGAGTGAAAATAATACATGCAGTTGAAGGAATCTAACACACAAAGGAAAGACTGAAAAGAATACACAAAAGGAAGACTGAAAAGAATACTCGATAGGCAGGGAATCAAAGAATCTCTGAGTTCTCTGTGCCCTAATGTGCCCTAAGATTAAACATAAAGTAAACATAGGCGCCCATTCCCTTGGCACCATAAAGTAACATAGGCGCCAAAGGTTTGGGCGCCTCTTCACAAAATTTAACATAGGCGCCACTAGGAAGGGCGCCCCTTCCAAATGCCTTACACAAAAGCGCCAAGAGGAAGGGCGCCTCTTCCTTGCATGTGAAAAGTCACATGTAGGCGCCAAAGGTATTGGCTCCTCTTCCTCTTGCATGTGATTTCTTCACATGCGCCTAGTAGATTCC
This sequence comes from Lathyrus oleraceus, assembly GCF_024323335.1. Taxonomy (NCBI): domain Eukaryota; kingdom Viridiplantae; phylum Streptophyta; class Magnoliopsida; order Fabales; family Fabaceae; genus Lathyrus; species Lathyrus oleraceus. The sequence continues at coordinate 454,418,264 of NC_066579.1, forward strand.
TCACATGACCTTTGTCATTCACTTGTCTCCTCTTGCCTTTGCCATGCTGAATTTTGTCATTCACTTGTCTCCTCTTGCCTTTGCATGCAACCAATCACACTCTTTATGGTTTCTAAACCTACTCACTCATTCATCTATAAATAGTCTCTCATATCAACAATATCAAATCATCTTCATCACACTCTTTTCTTCTACCACATTTCATTCATCTAAGAAACTCAAGCTTTGCAAAATCGAATCATGTCTTTGTTAACTATGGGCGATGAACACAGAGGCATAATCGAGAATTTCTCGACATTTGTATGTTATCTCTCTCTTTTAGTTACTATTTCTGGATTACTTCTAATACATATGTTTTTTGTGTTATACCTTTGAAATCTCTTTCTTTTTAGTTTCTATTTCTGGATTACATCTAATACATATTTCTTGAGTATGTATTTCTTCTTCTAATTGTATTTTCGTTTTTTTTGTTATTAGGATCCGAAGCGGTTTAGATGCCGTGTACATGAATATGTACCCCACGATCCTTTAATAGAACCATATATTAGAGGATGTGGATTTGAAAATCTACTAAACATTGTTTCGTACTCGGTGGACTACAAGTTCATTCTGGCTTTGTTGGAGAGGTGGAGACCCGAGACCCACACATTTCACCTTCCGATTGGTGAGTGTACCGTCACACTGGAGGACGTGTACATGTTATTGGGTCTTCGTATAGATGGAAAGGCAGTGAATAGGCAAGTTAACCAAGACAACAATATATGCAATGAATTACTGGGTTCCCCTTTGTTAGACGACGAAACTGAGGGAGACACATCCAATCAAGCAAGGGGGCAAGGTATAAATTTAAAATACCTTAAACAATATTATGCCAATATAGTACTGTCCGAAGATTCAACCGAGTATGAGAAAATAATAAAAGCTCGGTGTTATATTATGATTTTATTTGATAACTTTTTGTTTCCAGAAAGTACAGGTAATTCTGTGAATATAATGTATTTACCTTTATTACGCAACATCAATAAGGTAAACACTTATAGTTGAGGTTCAACTGTGTTGGCCCATCTATATAGTGCAATGTGTAGAACTGTAAAAAAGAATACCTGTACTTTTTTTTCATGTGCTTATTTGCTTCAAGCTTGGGGGTGGTCTAGGATGCCGTCGCTCGCCCCGACAAATGAGCGTCCATTCGTGTTCCCCTTTGCAACCAAGTAAGTCTAGCACTTTACCATTCACCATTTAGTTAATTATATCTATTATTTAAATTAACAGTAAGTAATATTTTTCACTTCTTTTTATTATCTTAGGTGGTCAGTAAGGGGAATGAACTACAATAGGTGTCTGAAACACGCTATTGTAGTCTATCGAAATCTATTGGATCACATTGGACATGATGATGTAATACTCCTACCAAACTATAGTTAATCTAAAAATACTTCTCAAATTATTTTCCATCTAACGATTTGGTATTTTTTTTCCAGTTTGTTTGGAGGCCATATCTGGGTCTGAATCATGATGTGAACCATGACGATGCTGCAGTTTGGACAGCGAAGACACCGATTATCCGATTCACTACAGTTGAAATGCACCAAAGTGACCGGGTCAAACTGCAGTTCGGAATGCTACAACATATTCCAGAATCTCCCACATGTTTGGGGAATTGGCATCAAAAAAGCGTCGATGCACAGTGGGATTATTCTGACTGGAGAGACTTTGCAAAAGACATGTGTCGTCAATGGAGGAATCGACGACAACACATCCTGAACGAACCAGTCATCCAAGGTGCAAGACCGACTCAACAATATATGGCATGGTTTAGGTCTGTAACAACTCAACAATTCGTATCTGAGCCGCGGTATTTGATGGATCCGCGCCAACTTGCTTCGTCATCGTATGTCCCACATCAATTCACCACCCAACACCAATGTGAACCCACCCAAACCCAACAACCAACCACACAACATCAACCGACCACATACACAAAACAACCACACACCCAACATCGCAACCCGTTCATGCCAACCACCCAACAATGAACCATCCAACGTCGCAATCCATTCATATCATCCACCCAAACACAAAACCAAGAACCAAACCCCGCAACCACAACCGTCTATAGCACAGATGATTCATATGGGTCACGTCATCGTAGCCCCCCACCAATGAACACTCAACCACTGTTTAACTATAGTACGCCCCAAGAACCATTGCTTCGTTTTCAAAATGACTCAATGACCCAATTTGGGCAACTATATCGTCCCCAATTCACCCAACCCCAACGCCCTAACTACGATGACATGGGCACCGAACTCCATTGCGGAAGCGCCGTTGGCCAGAGCCCATCCGGATATTGGGAGCAAATGATGACACATCTGTCAAATACCGCCGGAACTTCTGTCGGACCTTCCAACCAACCATTGCTCGATCAGGTCAGCATCCAAAGACCACAAACACCTCAAGAAAATCGTGGGAGACCTCGGAGACAACCTAACGCACCGAGATGTGGAACCGGGGGACGTTATAATCGGGCGGGTCATTAGGTTTTTGATCTTTCTAATGTAATCAATTATTATATATTTAATGAAGTTATTTTATTTTTATTTTTATTTATTATGTATTAAATAATAAAATTTAAATATTAAAAACAAAAAATATTATAAAAAAATATAATTAAAAATAATTAAAATAGAAAAAAATAAAATAAAAAATAACAGGAGGGGGTGTATGCGCCAGATGTGGTGGCACATACACCCACCACACACACACACTAACGCGCCTCCTCTATTGGCATCTCCTTTAGGAGGGAGACTAAGTCGCCACTCCCCTTGGCGCCTTCTTTAGAAGGCCCAAGCAGGCGCCAATTGCATTGGCTCCTCCTTTAGGAGCCCAATGCATAGGCGCCAATACAACTGGCGCCTCCTCTAAAATTCTAAGGGATGCGCCAACTCCCCCGATGCATCCTCTCCCAAACATGATTATTTTGAATTTTTTTTTGAAAACTTGGTTATTTTCGTATTTTATTTGAAAAACATGGTTATTTTAAAAAAAAAATCACATTTCAACTCCAGTGCAAAAAATTTAGGAATGGAAAAAAACACTCTCTTAACCTCTATATTTCTAGTGCGTCTTTAATAGGCTTTCCTAGACCACCGATTGTGAGTTCATTGGTTTTAAGATTTGTTTGTCGCAAACTAAGTATTTCTTCGGTTCTAAAATAAATGTTATATTTGACAGGTTGATTAAATTTTTTTAATAAATGACAAATTATCCTAATTAATATTAGTGTATTTAAATTAGTATTAATATATAAATTAAATATATTAATTAGAGAGTATTAGTACAATTGAAAGATAAAAATTAAAATTACGATAGTAAGTTAAAGTGACAAATATTTTAGAACCAATAATTTTTTTAAATGTGACATTTATTTTAAGACGGAAGGAATATTGAATATACACAATAAAAATTTAAATTTTCTTGTGTTTATTGATCTTTTGTTCTATTGGTTTTGTTGCCCAATGAAATGATTCTTTTATTATACACAAATAGGTACATTAATCTTTGTATTTCATACAAATTCAAATATTGATATATTAATATTATTTTATATTCAAACAAAGAATGTGTGAGATGTAGAAGATGAATATCATTGAACGACTTCTAGTACGTTGGTTAAGGTCTCATGTGATCAAAGAGGGGAATGGTAACTGCAAGATTAGCAATTTAGCGATCATAGTTATATATGGGTGACCGTTAGTACCGCCATGGGTGATCTGGCTTGAATTATGAAAGGGTATTAAATGTATGTCAAATGCGAAGATGAGTGTGGTGGTGTGCTCTAGTGCGATTTTCTAAAGTGGTAGTACACATTGAAGGCGACGAGAAACACAAAAAGGGAGATTTGAATTAGGTTTCTAAAAATGAAATCTTTTTCAACCCAACCCAACAAGCAAAAAATAAAGAACAAAAATAATGAAACAAATATTTTATCCTAGTTCGTTGCTAACTAAGTTACCTTCAGTCCATCCGCCAAGGTGATTCGCCTTATCAACAAGGACTTAATCCATTATAATCAAACTTGATTACAACAGAAATACCAATTGTCAATGTCTTCTTGAGTATTCTAACTAAATCCTAGTCACTCAAGGGAAAACAATTAAATAGATTGAGATACAAAGTGTGTTTACAAAATGCTTCTAAAAATGCAAAATACACAGATGAATAACAAGTTTATCACAAAAAATATATTATATGAAGAGTATGAACAAAAGTTCTAGTGTGTGTTCTCTTTTCTCTCAAATATTTCACAAAGTGCATTGTTCACGTTTATGCTAATCACTTAAAATGTGTAGCACCATTTCATTCTTCCAAGTCTTCTTTGTATAAGCAATGAAAAGTTCTGTTGGAGGGTAGAATTGGAATATCAAAATGAAGATGTATTATTGCATAACGACTTGTAAGAATGGGAGACAAAATGGTATAATAGTATAGTCCTTAGCCCACAAAATCAGTGTAGTGGAAGGAATATTTGATCTTGTACTATGTACTATTTTTCCTACGGAAAACCTTTTGATCTTATCTTCAATACTTAGAGGCTTCTGATAGTTAGGTGGTGAAGCATGAATAAAAGAAGAGTAAGAATCTGTGTGAGAGAAACTTCAGAAACTTGAGCTTCAAAGTCTTTATCCAGTTCATCAAAATCTAATCTATAGAGCCTGGTGACACAGTTCAGAGTTGATGAGAGCGCATGGGTTCAGAGCATATTGCCATACCCTGATTTTGTCTGGATATTTTAATAATGTCATTAACATTCAAGACAAGGAAGCATGCTACATAGACTCAAGGCATGATGATTTTACTGGAGGAGAAAACCAGGTTTCTATTGATAACTTGTGCTTAACCAAGCATCAAAACCCCAATTCCCCTAGGGTTTTGGATCCATCAAGACTTTTTTGGTCAAGATGAGGTTCATTTGGTGATCATATGGCTCATTGCATTGGTGTGTGCATGATGAAATCTTAACTAGTTGTTGCATTGGTTTAATTGATGGTTGTTCATTCATTCATTCATTCATTCATTGTGATACACTTTATTTTAGTTCATATAATCTTTGGCTCCATTTATAAGTCACATTATGGATTGATTCTCATCTATTCAATTTGTCTTAGGACATAGGCATTTGATACAATATGTATTTTTAAAACAAGACACGTGGTTTCTTGGCTTACAAGTTTGATTATCATTTTGGTCCATTACATTTCATTTTTAGGTTCATCTAAACATTGTATATTACATTGCATCATTTTCATCTAAGTTGATTTTTTGGTTAACTATTGACTTTATGGTCAACTAGTTGACCAAAGTCAACAAACCATGGGTTTCACTTCATAAATTTCAATAAAAGCCCTCATACAAATTTTTAGTCTAGCAAAACAAGTAAAAATTTGATTTGAATTTGAATTTAAATCATAAGTCATTTGTTACACAAACATGTTTACTTAAGTATTCATAAGCATTACATAAACATTGGCATTAGTATCACATTAAGTCATTTTACATGATCCAACCCATAATTCCATTACATTACGTTACATGTCACACTACACTATATTAGCATGTCACGCCATCATATGTAGAAATTGAATTAAATTTGAAGGGAAAAGCTTCAAACCTGCAACCCCAAGCCACCCAGCTATAATGCATCCATTTGCCACCCCTAGCCAATCCATTTGAGCCTGCAAATAACATCAAATAGTAACATCTACAACAACCTACAATATAGTCCCATCAGCCCATGACAGTGGCACAACAGACTACATCATCATCCAAGCCATTAGCAGGGTTCAAAAGCCGACCTTCACTCTCACTAAGGGCATGCATATTCATGTCCAACAGCGTGTCATACACTATCAGTCCGCAAGTCATCTTAAGTCCGCACCAAATGACAATAATGAGTTCAAAAAAAATTGGCAATGCAACTCCCCCTAGTCTTACAAAATCACAGCAACAATAGTACATCAAGTCAGTATCATAACAAAAATATATTCCATAACCAGGCCAAAAATATTGCATCAAACAAAGCAAGTATACCATGCCCATCGTATCATAACATAAAAACAACAACAATTTATATAACCCTAACCCTAGCATGCTAACAAGAAGTGGCATGATGATAACATGCATAATACCATGAAATAACAGTCCATAGCAGTACAATACAAAACAAATAGTTGTACATCCAAAAAGTAATACAAGCACGAAGTCCACATACAAAAAAAAACCACACCAATTCAGCAAAACACACATTCAAAGTGGGCCACACTTGACTTTTATAGCAGCAAGGAAAATATCATCATACATAGAATAAAATTGGGGACCACACAAAGGTAAAAGAAAATCACGAAAAGAAACATCTTCAACAGAGTAAAATCGCTCAATTCCACTCACAAGAGGATCCCCTCAAATCAGGGATTCCCCAAAATCTCTCTAACGGTTTGATTAAGGAATGTCTCCAGCTCACCTATTTTTCACACGAGTCAAGGTTTTTCTATGAATACCCTAACATAATTTCACACGAATGAGCACCTGAGCCTCTTTCCGTACCCACTCCTATAAATAGATATACTATTCCATTCATAATACCTTTAGTTTTAAGTGTTTGTTTTCACTTTGAAATCCCTTTTTTTAGGAATAATACACTTATTCATATTAATTTTAGATTAGTATTAATTGTAGAAGTTAAGCATGATAATGCTTTGATTTTTCTTAGGTTTTAGGCATAAAAATCTAAATGCTTGATTCACACTCTGATGTTATTCCTGATTAACTGATTGATCAAAGTTGCCTTTGATCAAATAGTCTATTCACTTGCCTGATCCCCATGTCCAGTCAAGTGATCAAAAGTCTCTTGATCACTTGATAAGACTAATACTTTGTGTTGGCACTGCATTGGACCTTTCAATACAAACTCAAACTCCAGGCTTCATATTCAAGACATTCAAGACAAAAGGGATATCAAGCACTACAAAAAAGAATCTTCTTCAACAACATGTCAGTCACGATTCGAATTATGCGCCATGATCCTTAAGTAACGGAGAAGGATGAGATGGATTATTCCTATCCTTGTTTTGAGTATCTTTGAATACATGGTGTATGCCCTAGTTATTCAGAGTATTCGCCTTCGTTCATAAACTTTAACTCAACTCAACTGAAATGATTGGCAAGTCTTCTTCGCGACATCAAACATCTTTCCACAAGGCAACAATGCAACAAATCTTCACCCATTTTCTTTCCTTGTCCATTTAAGAATAAAATCATTTTTGTAAGTAAATTCAAAAACACTTAAAAATACGATTTGAAATTGTACGCCATGAGCCTTAAGCAATGGAGAAGAATGGGAAGGATTATTCCTATCCTTGTTCTGAATATCTTTGAATATGGGAAGTAGGCCCCAGTTATTCAAAGTACTCGCCTCCATTCATAGAATTTAGTGCAATTCAAATCCAGACAATATTTTTCTAGTTTAAAATCAATCACAACCCATCAAATTCATTTTTCCGCCTTAGGGCATTTCAAAACCTTTTCACAAAGGACATGTTACTTCCATTCTACCGCAATACAAATAACGCTTAAGCCTCCCATGTGCAAGCATATAAGTAACGTTTAACTGCTAGAATGCGATCCAAGTGCTTTTATTCTATCGCAAACAAATAAACGCTTAATTCTCTCATGCGCGAGCATAAGAGCAACGTTTAACTGCTAGAACGTTAATGGTAACTAAAAACAACCAACAAATCTGTATTTTCTATCACGAACTACGAAACTCTGATTTTCTCATTGCACTATGGGAATACATAGGAACTAGGGTCCAAATCCTTGGCGAGCAAACTTTAATTATAAACCTTTTCCCCACTTTCCCAAGTAACCTTTAGATAGTAATATCCATTCATGAAAAGAACAAGCAAAATGGTTCCCGTTGAGTACAATGAATGTGAGGGGTGCTAATACCCTCCCCCTTTCATAATCGATTCCCGAATCCACTCTTGGTTTCAACGACCATTATTTGTGGGGTTTTATCGATATTTTCCATTTCCTCTGGAATAAATAAAGTTAGGTGGCAACTCTGTATTTTTCACGGCGCGACAGGTGGAGACTATGTTGGGGATACCATAAGCGAGTCAACCCAGTTTTAAGACATGCTTCCAGTTCTAAGCGTATGTCGGGTAATCAACTAGCTGGTTAGAAATGAGAGGTGATATGAGGTTTTGTGTTTTTTTAAATGCAAATGATACATGAATGTATGCAAAAAGGATTTTGTTTCTAGGGAAATGCATATGCTAAACCAGTTTTTTTGATGATGTGATGAAATAAGATGCAACATCACATACTCAAAGGTTCAACGTATTTTGGATAATATATATATACTGCTTGATACAGGTTTAAAGGTTCGATGTAGACATGATATCAGGGTATGTAGGGTCTTGGTTTCCTACAAACCCAATATCCCTTTACAGGTAGGTACTAGTCTTTAAAGAAGAAGGTTCCTAAAAAGGTCGCTAGAGTCACAGACCCATTTTGAGATACCACTTCCTGGAACGAATGACTCTTTAGACAGTGATGCTCCCAAAAGCATCTCTCTAGACGTCTTGTGTTAACCCTGATCAAGGAATAACACCAAGTAGGTCAACACAAATCTTGCCACAATATTATCATGTGTTTATACTCAAGCTCAGGTATAGAGCTTTTCTCTCATGGAACATCAGCCCAACCCACAACATTGAATATACAGATGTCCAACATATAATGAATATTTAAAGCAATAAAGAATGCAATAAATAACATAAAGATAAATCAAGTAAAAAGTAAATATAAACACCCAAAAATATATAGAAAGAAATCAAAACTGGGTTGACTCGCTTATGGTATCCCCAGCAAAGTCGCCAGCTGTCGCGCCGTGAAAAATACAGAGTCGTCACCTAACTTTATTTATTCCATAGGAAATGGAAAATATCGATAAAACCCTACAAATAATGGTCGTTACAATCAAGAGTGGATTCGGGAGTCGATTATAAAAAGGGAGGGTATTAGCACCCCTCACATCCATTGTACTCAACGGGGACTATTTTGCTTGTTCTTTGCATGAAGGAGTATTACTATCTAAAGGTTACTTGGGAAAGGGGAAAAAAGGTTTATAATTAAAGTGTGCTCGCCAAGGATTCAGACCCTCGTTCCTACGTATTCTTATAGTGCAATGAGAAAATCAGAGCTTCGTAGTTCGTGGTAGAAAATACAAATTTGTAGGTTATTTTTAGTGAATATTATTAACATTCACGTTCTAGCAGTTAAATGTTGCTTGTATGCTCGCGCGTAAGAAACTTAAGCTTTATTTGTTTGTGATAGAATAGAAGCACTTGGATCGCATTCTACCAGTTAAACGTTACTTATATGCTTGCACATGGGAGGCTTAAGCGTTATCTGTATTATGGTAGAATGGAAGTAACATGTCCTTTGTGAAAAGGTTTTGAAATGCCCTAACGCGGAAAAATGAATTTGATGGGCTGTGATTGATTTTAAACTAGAAAAAGATTGTCTTGATTTGAATTGCACTAAATTCTATGAATGGAGGCGAATACTTTGAATAACTGGGGCCTACTTCCCATATTCAAAGATATTCAGAACAAGGATAGGAATAATCCCTCTCATTCTTCTCCATTGCTTAAGGCTTATGGCGTACAATTTCAAATCATATTTTTAAGTGTTTTTGAATTTACTTACAAAAATGATTTTAGTTTTAAATGGACAAGGAAAGAAAATGAGTGAAGATTTATTGCATTGTTGCCTTATGGAAAGATGTTGGATGTGGCGAAGATGACCTGTTAATCATTTGAGTTGAGTTAAAGTCTATGAATGGAGGAGAATACTCTGAATAACTAAGGCCTACGCCCCGTATTCAAAGATACTCAAAAAAAGGATAGGAATAATACATTTCATCCTTCTTCGTTACTTAAGGCTCATGACGCACAATTCAAATCGTGACTGACAAGTTGTTGAAGAAGATTATTTTTTATAGTGCTTGATATCCCTTTTGTCTTGAATGTCTTGAATGTGAAGCCTGGAGTCTGAGTTTATATTGAAAGGTCCAATGCAGTGCCAGCACAAAGGATTAGTCTTATCAAGTGATCAAGAGACTTTTGACCACTTGACTGGACATGGGGATCAGACAAGTGAATAGACTATTTGATCAAAGGCAACTTTGATCAATCAGTCAATCAGGAATAACATCAAAGTGTGAATCAAGCATTTAGATTTTTATGCCTAAAACCTAAGAAAAATCAAAGCAGTGTCATGCTTAACTTCTACAATTAATACTAATCTAAAATTAATGTGAACAAGTGTATTATTCCTAAAAAGGGGGATTTCAAAGTGAAAACAAACACTTAAAACTAAAGGTATTATCTTTATTAAAAAATTTAAAGTGTGGAAAAAAATTAATCTTAAAAATCTAAGCACATTTATTATTATTTTCTAACCATATTTCATGTAAAATAAATTAGAATGTAATAAAGAAATAAAAAAAGCAAACAAAAAACTAAAGGAAAAAGAAAATAAATAAAAAAGAAAAAAGACAGAGGTGTGCGCCTGTTTTGCAGGGTGTGGATATCAATCTGAATGGGCTTTAAGAAGCCTAAAGTTTGTTGTGGTTAATGGTGTACAACGGAAGGAAGGTGTATGGGCTATTGCAGGGTGCAACGTATAAATCAGTGGGCTTTGAGGGTTTGGGCCTAACACTAATCACCCAAGTGAGAGAGGAGAGTTTATAATGTATCTCTCATTACTCATTCATTCAAACGCGTTACATACCTCTGCCTGAGTCAAAAGACTATCTCGGGCCGGAAATCGCCTCTGGCGGCAGCGGAGGTCTAAATCCTTCAATCAAAACATCAACACATTTGTCGTAACTCCCCCTCTCACAAATCAACCTTGCTTTCCTTTGACTACTCTCTTATTTCTCAAACCGAAACTAAACACACATGAAACCTGAAATTCTGGTATCAGATATAAGATGTCGAAGGTAATGTCACGACACTAATATCTGTTAACACACAATGGATAAAGATACAGAATTATAAAGCAAATAACACAAGCAATTGTTAACCCAGTTCGGTGCAACTCACTTACGTCTGGGGGCTACCAAGCCAGGAAGGAAATTCACTAAAACAGAATTAGTTCAAAGACTCTCCGTACACTTCAACAAGTTACTGTCTTTCTCACCTAATCTCTACCCGTGCAATTTCTACCTAAGCACTCTTAGATATGAGAACCCACTCACTTCCCTACAATCACACACCAGTGATTTTAAATACAAATCCTTTGAGAAAAGAAAATACTTTTCAATTACACACTCTTGATTTTACTTCACAGTTTCAATCAAGAAGACACACTCTTGATCTTGCTTCACAACTTTGATCAAGATGACACACACTCTTGCTTAACAACTTTAGAGTGACAAATTACAACCACAAATCAGTCCAATTCAATCATCAATGGATGACTTGAATGACCTACAAGTCTCACGATTAAACAGACACAAACCCTAGCTCTCTCTCTATATTTCGCTCAGTATTGGTTGTGTGTTCAAACAGGTTTTCTAAGTCCTTTTTTATAGAAGCATCCAGTTGGGCTTGGACATCTTGAAAACCCTAAATCTATTTTCCAATCAAATCTTTTTATAACAGCTGGTTAGATCTCCTTGGAAAATAAGTAAATCTGGTTGTAATCCATGATTGAATGCGCCAACTAATCATATCTTCAATCATACAAAGATTGCTTTTAATTGTGCAATCACAAAACACCAGACATTCACACTGAATGCTCTGTGTACAGGATGTCATGACATCGGGTCTGACATCCTGGAAAAATCCTGCATAATCCAATAATTCCTTTGATAACTTCCAGCAGGTACAGCCATATCAGACGCCATGACCTTGTGTATGTCATATGAAACAATCCTGCATGAACATGTCTTTCATTTAAGCTCCAGCAGGTACATCCAATATCAGAAGCCATGGCATTGTATGTGGCATTCTGAACCAATCCTGCATGAACATGTTCTTGAACTCCAGCAGGTACATAGGATATTTCATGTTAAGACATCACACATAATATCTTGTGAACACTCTTTGTTTTACAAAAATTGCTTCCAACACTTAGAATCAACAAACTCCCCCTTTGGCAAATTTTGGCTAAAACATATATCTGTCCTTTTTGTTCACAAGGTAAACTATCAGCAATTAAACAATATAACAGTAGTTTAATCAGTAGTAGAAGCAAAACAATTACTAGCTATGGCTACTAGTAATGCACACATGCACAAGGGTACTTCTCCTCCCCCTAAATCTGTGCAACAAAAACAGAATTACTAGTTATGGATGCAACTAGTAAGACACACAAATGCACAAGGGTACTCCTTCTCCCCCTAAATCTGTGCACACAACAAACAGTCTCCATGAACATAACAGCTACTGTAACTCCAACACCTGTACCAGCCAGAATGTCATTCTGACATCTGCTTCAACAACACCACTTGTACACCATGTCAGACATCCTCTTTGACATCTGTAAACAGAACAACATTCTGTTTTAACACCTGTGCACTTCCTTTAATAATAGCTGTCCTCCAGCTATATACATCTCACAACTTCCACAACAGCTTCCATATCAGCACTTCTCCCCCTTTTTAGTCAAAATTGACCAAAGGTGACCTTTTTCAAAATAATAAAACTTCAATCTTTCAAACATCAGCATCAGAATAGCATCCAGCCACACAGTCTAGTCCTTGCCACAACACAGTTTACCCAGTCAGAAATATCCTCTAGGATAACCACAAACTCCTTTACTTGCTATAGGTTCTCATGAACACAGATCCCCAACTTCCCCCTTAAACATTCAAATTGATTGGCATCCAAAGCTTTAGTGAAAATGTCTGCTAATTGCTTTTCAGTAGTAACATGCTCCAGAGTTATGATCTTCTCTTCTACAAGTTCTCTGATGAAGTGATGACGAATGTCAATGTGCTTTGTCCTGCTATGTTGAATAGGATTTTTGGAAATATTTATAGCACTCAGGTTATCACAGTATAATGTCATGACTTCTTGTGTGACATTGTATTCAGACAACATCTGCTTCATCCAAACCAGTTGAGAACAACTATTCCCAGCTGCTATGTATTCAGCTTCAGCAGTGGATAGAGATACACAGTTTTGTTTCTTGCTAAACCATGAAATCAGATTGTTCCCCAAAAAGAAGCATCCCCCAGATGTGCTTTTCCTATCATCAGCACTTCCAGCCCAATCAGCATCACAGTAACCAGTCAACATGGATCCAGATCCATGAGTATACAACATCCCATAGTCACTGGTGCCATTGACATATTTCAGTATTCTCTTCACTTGGTTTATGTGTCTGACTTTTGGTTCAGCTTGATACCTAGCACAAACACCTACAGCAAATGCAATGCCAGGTCTGCTTGCTGTGAGATATAGCAGACTTCCTATCATGCTTCTGTATAGACTTTGATCTACACTGACACCATTTTCGTCTTTGGAGATTTTCACATGAGTAGGAGCAGGTGTCCTTTTATGGCTTGTATTTTCCATGCCAAACTTCTTCACAATGTTCTTGGCATACTTGCTTTGAGATAGAAAGATAGAGTCTTCCATCTGTTTGACTTATAGCCCAAGAAAGTAGGTCAGCTCTCCAACAAGGCTCATCTCAAACTCAGATTGCATTTGTCTAACAAAATGTTCAACCATCTATTCTGACATCCCACCAAATACAATGTCATCTACATATATTTGTGCCACCATGAGCTTTCCTCCTTCATTCCTCACAAACAGAGTTTTGTCAATACCTCCTTTCTTGTATCCATTGTCAGTGAGGAACACTGTGAGTCTCTCATACCAAGCCCTGGGAGCTTGCTTCAACCCATAGAGGGCTTTCTTTAATTTGTACACATGTTGTGGAATATTTGGATCTGTGAATCCTTTAGGCTGTTCAACATATACTTCTTCATTTAAGTAGCCATTCAGGAAGGCACTTTTTACATCCATTTGAAACAGCTTGAATTTCAGAATGCATGTCACTCCAAGCAATAGTCTAATGGACTCAAGGCGAGCTACAGGAGCAAATGTTTCATCAAAGTCTACTCCTTCAACTTGAGTATATCCTTGAGCTACTAATCTAGCTTTGTTTTTAGTAACAACCCCCTGTTCATCAGATTTATTCTTATATACCCATTTTGTTCCTATGATATTTACTCCTTCAGGTCTACGAACCAATTCCCATACTTCATTCCTCTTGAATTGGCCTAACTCCTCTTGCATTGCATTGATCCAGAACTCATCAGTCAAGGCTTCCTTGATATTTCTGGGTTCAATCTTTGACACAAAGCAGCCATGTGAGATCACTTCCCTTGATCTAGTAGTGACTCCTTTTTCTGGATCTCCTATGATAAGATCTTTGGGATGATCCTTCTGAATTCTGATAGAGGGTCCCTTGTTGATTTTGTCATCTCCAGGTTCAGCTTGAGGGGGTTCTTCTTCCTTATTTTTGTCTGAGAGGTTAACTGGAGAATCATTCAGAGATGTCTCAACATCGTCTGTGACATCCGTCTGTTGGTCATCAACCACAACATTAATGGATTCCATCAATACATTAGTTCTGGAATTAAAGACCCTGTAAGCTCTGCTGTTTGTTGAGTGGCCCAGAAATATTCCTTCATCACTTTTGGGATCCATCTTCCTTCTTTGCTCACGATCATCCAGGATATAGCATTTTCTACCAAATACATGGAAATATTTGATTGTGGGTTTTCTTCCTTTCCAAACTTCATAAAGGGTTGTGGGAGTTCCTTTCTTTAATGTCACTTTGTTGTGAACATAGCAGGCTGTGTTCATGGCTTCAGCCCAAAAATGATAGGGCAATTTCTTAGCATGAATCATAGCTCTGGCTGATTCTTGAAGAGTCCTATTTTTTCTTTCCACCATACCATTTTGCTGGGGAGTGATGGGAGACGAGAACTCATGATGAATTCCTTCTGAAGAGCAGAATTCAACAAATTTGCTGTTCTCAAACTCCTTCCCATGATCACTTCTAATTTTGACAACAGGACTTTCTTTTTCCCTTTGAAGTTTCAAACAAAGCTCTTTAAAGACTTCAAATACATCTGATTTTTCTCTTATAAAATCGATCCAGGTGTATCTGGAGAAACCATCCACCACCACATATGCATATTTCTTCCCACCAAGGCTTTCTACTTGCATGGGTCCCATCAAGTCCATATGAAGTAGTTCATGGACTTTGGTAGTTGTGTCATGTCTAAGCCTCTGGTGTGACATCCTTGTTTGTTTTTCAATCTGACATTCTCCACAGATTTTTCCCTCATCAATATTTAAGTTGGGAATTCCTCTAACAGCTTCAACTGATATGATCCTTTTCATACCTTTAAGGTGCAGATGGCCCAATCTTTGATGCCATATCTTCACTTCTTCTTCTTTGGCTAAGGTACACATTGAAGAGTATCCAATTTCTTGAGAGCTCCACATGTAGCAGTTGTCTTTGGACCTAACTCCCTTCATTATTACTTTATTTTCTTTGTTAGTAATCAGACATTCAGTTTTGGTGAAGTTTACATTCAGACCTTGATCACACAGTTGACTGATGCTTATAAGATTAGCAGTTAATCCCTTAACAAGTAGGACATCATCAAGGTCAGGAACTCCAGGGCAATCCAGCCTACCCATTCCCTTGATTTCCCCCTTTGCACCATCACCAAAGGTAACATAACTCATGGCATGAGGATAAAGTTCAGTTAGCAGATTTTTGTTCCCAGTCATATGTCTGGAGCAACCACTGTCAAAATACCAATCTTCTTTGGCTGAAACTCTGAGGGAAGTGTGAGCTATTAGACTTGTGACCTTTGTCTTAGGAATCCATTGTTTCTTAATTATAGGCCTGTGATGTTTGGGTCTAGATTGATAATGATTCTGATGATGAGTATGCCTAGGATAACCATACAGTTTATTGCAGAACGGCTTCAGATGACCAAACTTCCCACAGTGATGGCATCTCCATCTCTGGTGTTTCCCTTTCTGCTGTTTTCTCCTCTGATGTTGGAACATATGATGTGACATCACAGGTTTACTTTTATTATGGATGCACTTAGGTTTGGCTTGAGATTTGGCATCAGTGTAACTGCTCTCAGGTTTTGAGTCATTATACCCAATTCCAGATTTGTCTCCTGTTACTTGTCCAGTTTGGAGAATCTTGTCTAAGGAGTCAGATCTATTGCTTAACATCCTTACATACTTGGTCATCTCTTCTAGTTTATAATTTGGAAACATGACTTCAGTTTTAAACTTAGAGATGGTTTTCACATGGTCCGCCTTCTCTCTTTCCAGCTGTGCTCTCTTTTGACTTTCAGCTTGTGGATTTTCAACTAGCTTGGCATTCAGACCCATTACTTCTGTTTGTAACTTGGAGATGGTTTCCAAGTATTCTACCTTCTCATTCTCAAGTTGAGTTATTTCTTTCTTCTGGTTTAAAACCTGTTTGCTCAGCTCTACACTTTTATGACACAACTCTCTGTAGGTAGAGGCCAATTCTTCAAAGGTTACTTCACCATCACTTGAGTCTTCATCAGATCCCCATCTTCCTGTCAAAGCAGTCACAAGATTTGCAGCCTCCTCTGTATCACTCTCAACTGACCAGGTGGCAGCAAGACTCATCTTCTGCTTCTTGAGGTAGGTTCCACATTCAGTTCTAATGTGTCCATACCCATCACATTCATAGCACTTTACTTCTTTTCCTTCTTTGGTCTTCTCCTCTGACCTTACTCTTCTTCTATTGCTGATGTCAGGTGAGATGTTCTTGACATTTGCCTTGGATCTTACATCCATTTTCTTTAGCAATCTGTTGAACTGTCTCCCCAACATTGCAACTTCATTGGCCCACTCTTCATCCACATCTTGACTGTTTTCCTCTTCTGTGTTTGATATGAAGGCAATGCTTTTGGTTTTCTTTTCAGTTCCATCATTCAATCCCATCTCAAAGGTTTGGAAGGAACCAATTAGCTCATCTACCCTCATGTTGGAAATGTCTTGAGACTCTTCTATGGCTGTCACCTTCATTGCAAATCTCTTAGGAAGTGACCTGAGTATTTTCCTTACCAGTTTTTCATCTGTCATCTTCTCTCCTAGGGCTCCTGAAGCATTAGCAATTTCAAGGATACTCATGTGAAATTCATGAATGTTTTCATCTTCTTTCATCCTTAAGTTTTCAAACTTGGAGGTGAGCAGCTGAAGTCTAGACATCTTTACCCTAGAGGTGCCTTCATGAGTGGTCTTGAGAATGTCCCAAGCATCTTTGGCCACTTCCCAGTTGTTTACCGGCCTGAAAATATTCTTGTTTACCCCATTGAATATTGCATTCAATGCTTTAGAGTTTCCAAGAGCAAGATCATCCTCCTCCTTGGACCATTGTTCTTCAGGCTTCTTCTCAGTAGTGACTTCTCCTTCTTTAGTAATGACAGGATGTACCCAACCTGTTAACACAACTTTCTAAGCCTTGTTATCAAGGGATTTCAGAAACGCTACCATTCGAGGTTTCCAATAGTCATAGTTAGAACCATCCAAAATTGGTGACCTATGAACAAATCCTCCATCTCTCTCCATTGTACCAGAAAGTATTGTCCCTAGATCTCACCCAGAACTAGAGCAGGATGCCTGCTCTGATACCAATTGAAATTCTGGTATCAGATATAAGATGTCGAAGGTAATGTCACGACACTAATATCTGTTAACACACAATGGATAAAGATACAGAATTATAAAGCAAATAACACAAGCAATTGTTAACCCAGTTCGGTGCAACTCACCTACGTCTGGGGGCTACCAAGCCAAGAAGGAAATTCACTAAAATAGAATTAGTTCAAAGACTCTCCGTACACTTCAACAAGTTACAGTCTTTCTCACCTAATCTCTACCCGTGCAATTTCTACCTAAGCACTCTTAGATATGAGAACCCACCCACTTCCCTACAATCACACACCAGTGATTTTATACAACAATCCCTTGAGAAAAGAAAATACTTTTCAATTACACACTCTTGATTTTACTTCACAGTTTCAATCAAGAAGACACACTCTTGATCTTGCTTCACAACTTTGATCAAGAAGACACACACTCTTGCTTAACAACTTTAGAGTGACAAATTACAACCACAAATCAGTCCAATTCAATCATCAATGGATGACTTGAATGACCTACAAGTCTCACGACTAAACAGACACAAACCCTAGCCATCTCTCTATATTTCGCTCAGTATTGATTGTGTGTTCAAACAGGTTTTCTAAGTCCCTTTTTATAGAAGCATCCAGCTGGGCTTGGACATCTTGAAAACTCTAAATCTATTTTCCAATCAAATCTTTTTATAACAGCTGGTTAGATCTCCTTGGAAAATAAGTAAATCTGGTTATAATCCATGATTGAATGCGCCAGCTAATCATATCTTCAATCATACAAAGATTGCCTTTAATTGTGCAATCACAAAACACCAGACATTCACACTGAATGCTCTGTGTACAGGATGTCATGACATCGGGTCTGACATCCTGGAAAAATCCTGCATAATCCAATAATTCCTTTTATAACTTCCAGCAGGTACAACCATATCAGATGCCATGACCTTGTGTATGTCATATGAAACAATCCTGCATGAACATGTCTTTCATTTAAGCTCCAGCAGGTACATCCAATATCAGAAGCCATGGCATTATATGTGGCATTCTGAACCAATCCTGCATGAACATGTTCTTGAACTCCAGCAGGTACATAGGATATCTCATGTTAAGACATCACACATAACATCTTTTGAACACTCTTTGTTTTACCAAAATTGCTGCCAACACTTAGAATCAACAAAACCTAAGCTACAAAAATCACAATTAAACTAGGGGTGGCAAACGGGCATGCCCGCCCCGTTTAGGTCCGTCCCACAAAAGCCCGCAAAAATATATGGAGGGGTGGGGCGGTCATATTTAAGGATGTGGGCCTAAAACTTAGGCCCACTCCACAAAAAAAACGAGGGAGGGGCGGGGAAAGCCCACGAGCACTACTCACTTTAAGCCTAAAAGTTCGCGAAGAAAATAGGGCAGTATGGGACAGACACATTAGAGGGTGGCGACCTAAATCCTTGGCCTACCCCGCACTAAAGTGCGTGCAAAATGGGCATGCCGAACGGGTCGGGCCCATTTTTCCATCCCTAAATTAAACGCTATTATGGAGCTATCTGGAGTCCAAACCTTAGGGATTTACCTCCATGAACAATAAACTACGTCGTGGCAAGCGAATTCAAGCAAGTCACAAAGAGATGAAGAGAAGCTTACCCACGAGAACAAGGATCTCCCTGGTTTTGTAGAATTTGAAGAAAATGAAGACAAAGACGGAGGAAGCATCAAGTAATCTTCAATATCGCAACTTCTTCACTCTCAAATTATCTCTTCTTCGTCTTCAATTCTTATTTAGCCTGTAAGTTTATGCAGCTCTTCCTATTTGTTCCTTCATACTCGACCTCAATAACTCGGTCTTGGAAATTTTAGGATGTACATAATCCCCCGATCACGAGGTCCAATCAGATTGAAGTGTTCGGACAGGTAAGGTCTTGGAATTCCTTTACCCTTAAGTCGATCACCTATTCGATAAGTTACCATGTGATAGTTGTTGTTTTAAAAGAGAAATAATGACAATTATTTTCTCTTTCCTTGTCATGATGATTTTTGTGGGAATCCTAACTTGTCATCATGATTTTAGCCCGATATAACTTCTTGAACGTTGTAAATTCATTTCATAAAAAGACTCCTTCCTTATTTGTTCTTTTACCTAACTCGTGATCTCTCTTTCAAGACTTCCTGACTAGTTTTCCTTTACTCCCTCTGTCAATCATTTTTTGTAAGCTCAAGCCTTAGGTATTTTTTCTCTTCCCTACTTACTCTATCTCCCCCTCTCGTTTATTCTTTTGTTATGGTTATAATACGAGATTGGGTCGACTCGAGGGAAGTACTAATTTCCCATACTGCCCATGAGAGAAGAAAACTTTGGGACGAATGAATGAGAGAGTGAGATGGTCATCTGAATCAAGCGTAGTTTGATCAGATTATTAGGGAAGTTTATGGTAAAATCTATTTAGCTTGTAGTAAAACTGACTCAGAGTCTTCGTCACCAGGTTCCGTTAATATTCTGATGGAGACAACAGAGTCTTTGATTGACAAAGAGGTTTTAAGTTACGACCATAATGTCATTAACGACAGCTGCATCTCAAAACTTTGCTCCAATAATCAGATTTTCTCTACCGGGAATGAGCAGGACGTCGTGTTAGAACTTTGTGTGGTTGGTGAGAGAGTTTTCATTACTCGACCAAAGGGAGTATCAGATGGGCATTTTTACTTTTACTCAGGGATAATCAAGGATTTTAAGATTCGTATTCCCTTCACTGATTTTGAATCCAACCTCCTTAAAACCCTAAATATCGCTCATTCTCAGTTACACCCAAATGGTCGGGGCTTTATTAAAGCTTTTGAACATGTATGTGAGATAGTGAGTATAACTCCTACCTTAGGTTTCTTCTTCTCATTGTTTGAGCTAAAGGGAGTGGAAAAAGGAGGACGGGTTTCCTAATTTATTGGACAAATAGCCCACTGTCAATTTCCTTTTTTGATTATGACAAACTGAATGCTTTAAAAATCCGAGCTTTAGTCGTTCTAGATTCCTTTTGAGTAGTAAAAGTAAAGGACTTGCTACATATGTCCGACGATCCAAAACAAATTTCTAAATTCTTGGGTAATGGATATATATGCTTCTTTCCCTGAGGATCTTATTATTTTATTTTTCTAAACTTTACTTTATTCATTTCTTTCTAGCTGATATGATGAGCCTCAAGTTATCCGAACATAAGAAGCTGATGGCTGAAGCGAGGGCGGGGTATGGGGAACACTCTGCCTCTAAGAGTGACCTGTCAGGAATCTATATTTGGGCTCTTAAAAGGAAGAAAATGTTAGGAAGGCATCCCCTATTGTATCAGATCCCAAACTGCCTTTGTTCCCCCTTCTAGAGGATCAAAACCGAGTTCTCCAAAGAGGATGAAAATTTTGATGAGTGACCATGTCAGTCATGTCGGCTTGGCAAGTACTACCCTGAAGTAGGATTCAGACAATAGCCATCAATTGAATTCATCAACTGAATTCAAGTTCTGGTCCAACAACTTTGATGACTTGAAGTATATTTATGATCATATGAATGTGACAAAGGATGTCGAGAAGGTGAACACTATAGGTGCTCAACAACTGACCCAAAACATCAGGGCCTACTAGATGAGGTGCATAGTTATTACTCGATGATTCTTTGAAGTCGGAGATGCTTATGAGCATAATGAAATACATCTTACTATAAATATGAATCTATTGAAGGATAACCTTAAGGTTCAGACCGACAAGGTGGAGGGACTAAACAAGTAGTTATTGGAAATGAAGAAGCAGAAGGAGACCACGGAGTCCAAGTGTTTGGAGCTCGAAACGACCATTGTCAATTTCGTACGAGGTGTGAATCAAGCTTGAGCTCTCAATAAGACAGTGAAGAAACCCTTGCAAGATGTCCAGATAGACCTGCTCTCAGCTAGTGATGAAGCTTTTGAGAGAGCCAAAGCCCAAGCGTTATGTACCATGCCTGACCTTAATGTGTCTTAGATGGATTTATTTAAGACCGTAATGGATAATCGACTTGTGGATATGGAGGAAGCTTCTCCCTGTCATGCCCCAAAATTCACCCTACCCCATATAACTTTCATCTGATCCGCGACCCTATTACACATATATGCATTCATTGTTTCATCATCATAATTGTATTAACATCCATAACCAAAGGCATACTGTATGGACTCAAGGCGTGTTGTTCACGCCTGAGAAGAAACTGGAATTTTCCGGTTAAATCCCCAGAGAAAATACCAACAAATAAGGAAAAAGTCAATTTTCAGTTTGTGTAACCGGCTACCCAAATTATGGTAACCGGTTACACCCTCTTTTAAATAGGCGTCCATGGGAAATTTCAGTTTGTGTAATCGGTTAGCCAGATTATGCTAACCGATTACACATGTATTACATTGACTCCTTTGACCAATTTTAGTATGTGTAATTGGTTAGCCAGATTATGCTAACCGATTACAATTGCGCAGACAGCAACAATAATTTTATTTTTTTTACACAAAGTGATTCTTTTTCACTCACCTACCCACTTGCTTTTCCTATCAATAAGACATTATTTCCCCTCATTTGGACCATGCTTGCAGCCCCAAAAGTTATGTCCAAACATCAATCAAATCATCTTCCTTAAACCTAAGTCAAAAACAAAAAAACATCACCTCTCAAAATCACCTCCCACCAACTTTTTTCCTACTTTACTTTTTTCCCTCAAAACCTTTCATTCTCTAACACTCACAACTCAGTTCATTCATTAAGTTTTCATCATAAACCCTTCCATCTCAAACCTCTTGTTTCACATCAAGCTCTACACTACAACAACCTAGTTTTTTCACATTTTTTGGGTAATGATCGTAGCTTAAACTTTTTTGACATTTTTGGTATTGTTTTTTTTTTGTGTGTTGGAAATGTTTGGTTTTTCTTTGGTTGTTTTTTGAGAGAGTTTAGAGTCAAGTTTTTGAAAATGATTAAGTTTGGTTTACACACTTTTTCTTGAGATTTTTGCTTTTACTACACTTTTGCTCACCATTTTAGTCAAACTTTGTTATTGTTATCATTTGCTTTTTATTATTGACTTATTGTTATACTTGTTTGGTTCATGAAATCTATTAGGTCATGACTATGGTTGTTTAGAGTTGATAAAATCTTCAATGTTTTAAACCTATTAATGATTGATCAATGGATCACTCATGATACTTTGAGGCATTGATAGGTTGTCTCTATTTCAACCATACTTGAGTCATTTGATGCATAGATGAAACTATTTTCTTTATACTAACTTGCTAATCTATTTACTTATTATGATTCTACTAACCACTAACTATTAACTTCTAACATTTATATTACTGCACTTTATTTTCTTTGCTATTTATTTGCTCACAATTTATTTTATTGTTCATTTTATTTCAAGTACTTTATATTTATTTCCATTATTATCTAACCATATATCATTTACATTATGCTAATTTATTTGCTCTCTTACTATCTTGCTAAATAAAAAAGGGAATAAAAACAAAAGAAAGAAAATAAATCATAATTATTTGAGTGGTATAATCTTCTATTTGTTAAAATATTTATAGATAGATTTGGGGTTAAATAATTTTCTTTATTACAAATCTATTGTTAGATGATTATTAATCATCTTCAATACTTTGCATCAATGATAAGTTATCCCTTGATGCGCTATATTTTGAGTTTTTTGACATATAGATAGATAATCCTCAAAATGTTCATTTTGGACATAATACTAACCACTATCTATATTTCACTAACTTTGTTTACTATTAACCTTTGTTATTGTGATTTTGTTACTATTGACTTGTGGTTTACTTTATGTCATTCATACTTACTAACCATTGTTATTGTGATATTATTATTATTATCTTGTGATTTACTTTTATGTCATTACCTTGTAATTCACATTCAAGTACTCATTATCATCATCATTGTATAAAACTCATCATGCATGTTTATTTATTTTTATTTATTTTATTATCATCATACATTAAAAGCAACAAAAACATGATAAAATTATAAGACAAAAAATGATCAATTTCACTTAATCAATTTGGAATTAGAGGATCGCATCCTAGGACCTTTGCTTGGAGGCATTTTTCCATTATATTTGTGATACTTTGTGAACGTTGGATTGTCATCCGCAACTTACATTCATGTTTTAAGAATGGAATCAAGGCACCACCTTAGGGGGGGCATGTTTGTAAAACCATTATCCTTTTTTTAGCTTAGGTCACTTTTACACACACAAGGTTTTCTCTTGGACTACCTTACAATGAGACCCTTTATTTTCTTGTTGGTTGCTTTGCATGCATGTTACATTACCCAAATTTCATAATCAAATAAATAAACCCTTGATTCAACGTCAAGTGGCATTTTCATAATCAAATTCAAAATACAATAAAATTACGATTATTATTGTACGCTGTGAGCCTTAAGCGATGGAGAATGAGTAAAAATGGAGTATTCCTACCTTTACTCTGATTATTTTGGACGCAAGACGCTTGACTTGTTGTCTAGAATAATCACCTCCGCTCATAGACTTTAGTATAATATAATCACAAACATTCTTTTCATAAAACCCTTATTTAAGGTAAAAATAATACAAGTCATCTCATTTTTGCGCCTTAGGGCATCATCCTGAAAACTCTTTTCTCAAAGGTAAAATTAACCAACACACAAACACTGTCTACTCCGAACTACGGAGCTCTGATTCCTCATCCCCGAATGAGTGATATGTAGGCACAAGGGCCCCAATCATTGGCGAGCACCATAGTAAAAAAAACAAAACCCCTCTATTTTGCACATATTATTTTTAAAAATAAAACAATAATGAGATAAATCCCTGCATACGTAAACAACCCAAATGGTTCCCATGGAGTACCATGGACGTGAGGGGTGCTAATACATTCCCTTTGCGTAATTGACTTCCGAACCCAAATCTCGGTTTTGAGACCGATTCCTTATCCCTTTTTAGCACTTCCCGTGCGCGTATCTTTTTTGAGGGTTTTATCGGCTATTTCCCCTCGTCTCTCCGATAGAGGCACACAAATAAAATTCAATGGCGACTCTTCTGATTTTGCGTATCTTTGGCATCTCTCTTTAGTCCCTATTTAGTTATCGTGAAAACCCTGTAGTAACACTCCCGAAGCTGAGGTTTTGAAGGATGTGATGACCAACAATCCGACCACTGAGGCTTAAGAAGACGAACATCATGATGTTTAAGTTTGTTCATGTTTGTTGTTAGCCATCAATGATGATGTGCTTTTTGTAATGTTTGGGTAATGTCTTTTATTTCTGGTATCATGCTTAAGCCCTTTTGAGGTCCTTTTTAGGTATACTAATATTATTATTTTTATCCAATTTCGTCTTGATTGTGTGTATATTTATGGGCATATCTTTAAATTACCCCGACTTATGTTTAAGCGGCATGCCTCAAAACTTTGCCTCGCCACGTACCAGCTCAATCTGAATGGTTTGTCCCTGCTCAATAGAGTCCTCTGGCATTTTCCCCCCCGGTGGGATAAATTTGAATGGTTTTCCCCTACTCAATAGACTCCTCGGGTGTTTTCCCCTTAGTATGATCAAACTGATCATTATGGAAACTTTCTTGATGTCAAGTGCTTATTCACGAGTAAAATTGTTCATTTTGAAAATGATAATTCTAATGTTATGCTTATGTCAATTTCAAAATCCAAGTTTGTTCACTGAGATGATGACATGTAGTGAATGAATCACTAATCAGAATGTCATATTGATACCAACATAAATAATAAGAAAATATTTAGGAGCCAACTTTACCACAATCTTACGGTAGTATGCTTTCGAAATAACCATTCTTCAGTTAGGTCTTTTAAGGGTTGTAATGTGGTCTGGTTCATAGTTTCAGAATAAAAAGATTTATGGCTCAAATTTTTTATTTTAACCTACCCATTCTCCTTGATGTTTTACAGTCCTACGTTCAGCTAATTTGACTAAAGTGCTCACTTTTCAAAAAGGATTTTGGATAGTATAAGCAATGGTTTAAGGAACCAATGAGGTTTTTGGAGTGATAACCACCCACCTTCTGTTTGTAGTAACATGAATTTATTCTTGCTGAGGATTTTCTTTTGATTCCTCTTTTTCTTCCTCGTTTTTGCTTTCCCTAATCTTTGTATGGACTGACTTTTTTGAGTTTGCAGTCCACCGGGATACCTTAATTTTTTCCTAAGTCATTTATTTCCATGTTTTTCAACTTAGAAGGCTTTCTTTTTATTTTATTTTTTGAGTTTTGTTTTTTTTTAATCATTTTACTGGAATAAATCGCGTGATATTTGTTCGCTTGGTTTATTAAAGGGGTTGGGACTGCCTCGTTCCTTTTGTCGGTGAGGGAAAACCATTGTGGATTTATGGTTTTCGACCTCTCGTGAGGGATAAGATGTGGTTGATCCTCATATGGGATACTCTTATTTTTCCTTTTGAAACTTGATCGCATGGTCAAACTAATTGAAGACTACCTTGCCTGGTTAAGATTGAGGGTTTTTTCATACAGAAAGAAACTCGTACTCCTTGGCTCAAAGGGGTTGACTAAGGATTATCTTCCTTATGTCTCCTATATTTTGGGAGCTGAAACATTGCCTTGCATCGTTAGCAATGTGTTATTCACAAGCATACAACCAGTATTTTCGTGTGTTTCAATTTCATCATTCTTCTTTTGAGTTTCCCTTAAACAAGAGTTTGATACCGATGAATAAAATATGAGTGAATACAAATGGATTGATTCGAAATATGCACATTCATTTCATTATTATTATCATTCGAAAACAAACAAGTTTTACAAGGGAACAATACTTAACAAACAAAAAAAGATTACAAATGAAAATGATTGAACAACCTGATGATCGCCGACGTGATTAGCCTTATTTTCCATCCACTAGTTGAGGTCACCGTGCTTGTAGAATTTGATGTGGTAGTCCTTAAGGAGATTTACCTTCAGACTCTTCCAACGGATGTCACCTCTTCGAATTTATCCTTGCTTCCACTTACACTGGTTATAGAATTGCAGATATACCCGCATGAGGGGCATGAGATTGTTTAGTATGTCCAGGTCGTTTGGTGTGAACGTGATAGCCTTGGAGTCGATCAAGTCTTGTACTTTGTACTTTATGGCTTTGCAGTTCTCAATTGTTTGTTTGGGCGTTTCGGAGTCGAATACACATTTGGTGTTCACATCATAGTCTGGAGGAGGAGGTGTTGAATGAGGCTTCAGAACCTTTAACTGCACTAATGAGCCTTGGAGCAAGTGAGGGAGTAGTTGACCGCAGGGTATAGGAACCGGGTCAAAAAATTCTCTGGCCTCCTTGGTCTTTTTTGGCCTTGTTAAGCATAGGAGTTTCGTCGCTGATTTGGAACCAGTCAAGTGATCAAAAGTCTCTTGATCACTTGATAAGACTAATACTTTGTGTTGGCACTGCATTGGACCTTTCAATACAAACTCAAACTCCAGGCTTCATATTCAAGACATTCAAGACAAAAGGGATATCAAGCACTACAAAAAAGAATCTTCTTCAACAACATGTCGGTCACGATTCAAATTATACGCCATGATCCTTAAGTAACGGAGAAGGATGAGATGGATTATTCCTATTCTTGTTTTGAGTATCTTTGAATACCGGGCGTAGGCCCTAGTTATTCAGAGTATTCGCCTTCATTCATCAACTTTAACTCAACTCAACTCAAATGATTGGCAAGTCTTCTTCGTGACATCAAACATCTTTCCACAAGGCAACAATGCAACAAATCTTCACCCATTTTCTTTCCTTGTCCATTTAAGACTAAAATCATTTTTGTAAGTAAATTCAAAAACACTTAAAAATACGATTTGAAATTGTACGCCATGAGCCTTAAGCAATGGAGAAGAATGGGAAGGATTATTCCTATCTTTGTTCTGAATATCTTTGAATATGGGAAGTAGGCCCCAGTTATTCAAAGTACTCGCCTCCATTCATAGAATTTAGTGCAATTCAAATCAAGACAATATTTTTCTAGTTTAAAATCAATCACAACCCATCAAATTCATTTTTCCGCCTTAGGGCATTTCAAAACCTTTTCACAAAGGACATATTACTTCCATTCTACCGCAATACAAATAACGCTTAAGTCTCCCATGTGCAAGCATATAAGTAACGTTTAACTACTAGAATGCGATCCAAGTGCTTCTATTCTATCGCAAACAAATAAACGCTTAAGTCTCTCACGCGCGAGCATAAGAGCAACGTTTAACTGCTAGAACGTTAATGTTAACTAAAAACAACCAACAAACCTGTATTTTCTATCACGAACTACGAAGCTCTGATTTTCTCATTGCACTATGGGAATACATAGGAACCAGGGTCCAAATCCTTGGAGAGCAAACTTTAATTATAAACCTTTTCCCCACTTTCCCAAGTAACCTTTAGATAGTAATATCCATTCATGCAAAGAACAAGCAAAATGGTTCCCGTTGAGTACAATGAATGTGAGGGGTGCTAATACCCTCCCCCTTTCATAATCGATTCCCGAATCCACTCTTGGTTTCAATGACCATTATTTGTGGGGTTTTATCGATATTTTCCATTTCCTCTGGAATAAATAAAGTTAGGTGGCAACTCTGTATTTTTCACGGCGTGACAGCTGGAGACTATGTTGGGGATACCATAAGCGAGTCAACCCAGTTTTAAGACATGCTTCCAGTTCTAAGCGTATGTCGGGTAATCAACTAGCTGGTTAGAAATGAGAGGTGATATGAGGTTTTGTGTTTTTTTAAATGCAAATGATACATGAATGTATGCAAAAAGGATTTTGTTTCTAGGGAAATGCATATGCTAAACCAGTTTTTTTGATGATGTGATGAAATGAGATGCAACATCACATACTCAAAGGTTCAACGTATTTTGGATAATCTATATATACTGCTTGATACATGTTTAAAGGTTCGATGTAGACATGATATCAGCGTATGTAGGGTCTTGGTTTCCTACAAACCCAATATCCCTTTACAGGTAGGTACTAGTCTTTAAAGAAGAAGGTTCCTAAAAAGGTCGCTAGAGTCACAGACCCATTTTGAGATACAACTTCCTGGAACGAATGACTCTTTGGATAGTGATGCTCCCAAAAGCATCTCTCTAGAAGTATCGTGTTAACCCTGATCGAGGAATAATGCCAACTAGGAAAAAGAATCACTTTATGTAAAAAAAATTATTGTTGTTGTCTGCGCATATGTAATCGGTTAGCATAATCTGGCTAATCGATTATACAAACTGAAATTTCTCATGGATGCCTATCTAAAAGAGGGTGTAACCGATTACCATAATTTGGGTAACCGGTTACACAAATTGAAAATTGACTTTTTCCTTATTTGTTGGTATTTTCTCTAGGGCTTTAACCGGAAAATCCCAGTTTCTTCTCAGGTGTGACCAACATGCCTTGAGTCCATACGATATGCCTTTGGTTATGGATATTAATGCAATTATGGTGATGAAACAATGAATACATGTATATGTAATAGGGTCGCAGATCAGATGAAAGTTATATGGGGTATGGTGAATTTTGGGGTATGACAGGGAAAAGCTTCCTCCATATCCAAAAGACGGTCATCCACTACGGTCTTAAAGAAATCCATCTAAGACACATTAAGGTTAGACATGATACATAACTCTTGGGCTTTGGCTCTCTTAGAAGCTTCATCACAAACTGAAAGCATGTCTATCTGGACATCTTTCAAGGATTTCTTCAGTGTCTTATTGAGAGCCCGAGCTTGATTCACACCTCGTACGGAATCGACAACGGTCGTTTCGAGCTCCAAACACTTGGATTGTGCGGTCTCCTCCTGCTTCTTGATTTCCAACAACTACTTGTTTAGTCCATCCACCTTTTCGGTCTGAACCTTAAGGTTATCCTTCAATTTATTCATATATATAGTAAGATGTATTTCATTATTCTCATAAGCATCGCCGACTTCAAATAATCCTCGAGTAATAACTATGCACCTCATCAAGTAGGCCTTGATGTTTTGGGTCAACTGTTGAGCACCTATAGTCTTCACCTTCTCGACATCCTTTGTCACATTCATATGATCATAAATATACTTAAAGTCATCAAAGTTGTTGGACCATAACTTGAATTTAGTTGATGGATTCAATTGATGGCTACTACCTGAATCTTGCTTCAGGGTAGTACTTGCCAAGCCGACATGACTGACATGGTCACTCATCAGAATTTTCATCCTCTTTGGAGAACTCAGGTTTGATCCTCTAGAAGAGGGAGCAGAGGCAGTCTGGGATCTGATACAATAGGGGATGCCTTCCTAACATTGCTTTTCTTCCTTTTAAGAGCCCAAGTCTGGATTCCGGGCAGGTCACTCTTAGAGGCAGAGTGTTCCCCATGCCCCACCCTCGCTTCAACCATCAACTTCTTCTGTTCGGATAGCTTGAGGCTCACCATATTAGCTAGTAAGAAATGAATAAAGTAAAGTTTACAAAAATAAAATAATAAGATCCTCAGGGAATATATAAGCATTACCCAAGAATTTAGAAATTTGTTTTGGATCGTCGGACATATGTAGCAAGTCCTTTACTTTTACTACTCGAAAGGAATCTAGAACGACTAAAGCTCAGATTTCCAAAGCATTCAGTTTGTCATAATCAAAAAAGGAAACTGACAGTGGGCTATCTGTCCAATAAATTAGGAAACCCATCCTCCTTTTTTCGCTCCCTTCAGCTCAAAGAATGAGAAGAAGAAACCTAAGGTAGAAGTTATACTCACTGTCTCACATACATGTTCAAAAACTTTAATAAATCTCCGACCATTTGGGCGTAACTGAGAATGAGCGATATTTAGGGTTTTAAGGAGGTCGGATTCAAAATCAGTGAAGGGAATACGAATCTTAAAATCCTCGATTATCCCTGAGTAAAAGTAAAAATGCTCATCTGATAGTCCCTTTGGTCGAGTAATGCAAACTCTCTCACCAACCATACAAGGTTCTAACACAACATCCTTCTCATTCCCGGTAGAGAAAATTTGATGGCTACTACGAAGTTTTGAGATGTAGCTGTCGTAAATGACGTTATGGTCGTAACTTAAAACCTCTTTGTCAATCAAAGACCATGTTATCTCCATCAGAAAATTAACGGAACCTGATGACGAAGACTCTGAGTCAGTTTTACTACAAGGTGAATAGATCTTACCATAAACTTCCCTAATAATTTGATCAAGCTCCGCTTGATTCAAATGACCCTCTCACTCTTTCATGCATTCGTCCCAAAGTTTTCTTCTCTCATGGGCAGTATGGGAAATTAGTACTTCCCTCGAATCGACACAGTCTCGTATTATAACCATAACAGAAGAATAAACAAGAGGGGGAGATAGAGTAAGTAGGGCAGAGAAAAAATACCTAAGGCTTGAGCGTGCAAAAAATGATTGATAGAGGGAGTAAAGGAAAACTAGTGAGCAAGTCTTGAAAGAGAGATCACATGTTAGGTAAAAGAATAAAAAGGAAGGAGTCTTTTTATAAAAATGAGTTTACAACGTTCAGGAAGTTATATTGAGTTAAAATCATGATGGCAAATTAGGATTTCCATAAAAAATATCATGACAAGGAAAGAGAAAATAATTGTCATTATTGCTCTTTTAAAACAACAACTATCACATGGTAACTTACCGAATAGGTGATCGACTTAAGGGTGAAGGAATTCCAAGACTTTTCCTGTCCGAACACTTCAATCTGATTGGACCTCGTGATCGGGGGATTATGTACATCCTGAAATTTCCAAGACCGAGTTATTGAGGTCGAGTATGAAGGAACAAATAGGAAGAGCTGCATAAACTTGAACAAGTCGAATCTTGGTCAAGAGGAGTATTATTACACGAGCTACACAAGTCGGTGTTGGTCCCATAATAACTCTAGTAGACGACACGAGTAGGCCGGACCCGGCCTCTTAAAGGTGTTAGAAGACGATATGAACAGTCACCTACGATGGTTACAAAACAAATTCATGAATGCATGAGAGTTACAAAAAATGATGGATGAGACGTTACGTGGGAGTTAGAGAGGACGACAGACGTTATCAAAGATCACTTAAATACATGATCTGAAGGGACATTCCTTAATGATCCTTAGTGGAATTACAGGTATAAAATGGGTTTCCGATCGAGGAAGAAAAACATATAACTTATACCTCCTACAGAAAAGACGATTGTGATTTCATTTGACTCGCCTTAGAGAGATTAATCAAATAATATTTATCAGGAACAATTATTATTAAACAACATATTTAAATCTATTGTCTAGAAGGGGATGAATGCAATAGACATTTTCCCCACAGTTTTAGAGTACACTAGTGGTTAAATCTATTGTCTGAGAATGAATCTATTATTTATTAAATATTATTTAAAGTATTTTAATTATTATTAATATGAAAAGTATTCAATTAACGTTATATACTTTATATAATTAAAAATAATCCAAATAAATAAAATTACATAAATAGTAAAATCTAAATTTTATTAAACTCATTCCTAAAATACTTCCAAATATCAAATATACTTTAATGCATAGTATATGTAAGAGATTAAACTTGTCAAACAAAATTACTAAACCACACAATACCAATCCTTACAATCCCATGATACACACAACTTTTGTCTATAAAAGGCCACAAGACATATAGTAAACCATTACCTCAAACACATCAAAACTGTCATCATATAGACATAATACTAATCTTTCTAGTTTTAAAAAAAAAATGGCTTCCATGAATGTTTTGCCATTCATTATACCACTTCTTCTTCTCATAACTTTTTCTTCATTGACAAATGTTGAAGGAGCACGTAACCTTCAAAACATACATCAAGTTTCCAAACTTACTCTACCAACACTTCCTACTCTACCAACACTACCAACACTTCCTACTCTACCAACACTACCTACTCTTCCAACACTGCCTACTCTTCCTACATTGCCAACAATTCCAAAGCCATAGTTGCTTACTGTTCCAACTGTGCCTAAGCCATAACTACCTTAAAAAGTTCATGAAATCTATGTACTATATTCTTATTAAATGTGTTTGTTAATTTGTGTTTTAATTTGTACCTCATGATTATATGTATTATATTGAAGCACATGTTGTGTTCATGAATAATTACATGTGTGTATCTTTTCCCATCGTCTAAAGACTATGGAGGAATTATGTGGTATGAAATTGTCATCATGACTTGTATTTGTCTAAGACTGAATGTTTATTTTGAGCTTTTAAATTATAGATATTAAAGATTTACTCATCGAATTACATGTTGCTATATGTCCGTCATGTATTTAGATTTAAAATGCTCTTTCACATTTCATTCTCTTAAATTAAGGTTAAAAAATCAGACCATTATTTCAGAAAACCGATTTTGATGAAAGTTTAAATTAGTTTGGATTTGGTTCTAAACCGATTTTGATGAAAATTTTAAATTTCAATTATTGATCTCTCATGCGATAGTGGTTCCGTTCACTACTGTTCACGCAATTGTTTCTTCTATGAACGCCGCCATTGAATGCCAACATGACTGTGAACTTAGTTGAATGCACATAGAAAGCAGATTTCTTAGAAATCTATGATAACGTAACCTCAAAGCTTGTTTCTTGGAAATATAGACGGTTGAACAAGTCATGTGGAGTTACTCTTGTCAAGGCCGTTCTTACATCTATAACTACTTATTGTATGCAAATTTGTTAGTTTCCTTTATACGCTTGCGATACCTTGGATAAGTTTGTGACAAATTTTGTTTGACATGGGAAATTGGATTGCTCCATACATATTGTTGGTTGGAATAAGATTATTAAGTTTAAAAATATAAGCGGTTAAGGGATTCGTCCGGTCTAATTGTAAAACAATTGTTAGAAAAATTTGTTTGGAGCTTATTTTAATAAGAAAATAAACTTTTGATTCTAACTTTTGAAAACTAAATATCTCTATGAAAGTAATATGTCCCAAGATAACAAAGATAGTTTCATTTTTAATACAAAAGATAGAGATACCAATGTTTGATTTCAACCATAGCTAAAAAAAAAATCATCATTTTAAAAATATCTATGATTTCCCTCCTCAACTTACGAGGTTTAAGATCACAAACATGTGGATTTATGGTAAAAATAATCCTTCAAACTTAAATTTCCCACTATAGCACAAAGATACTACTTCGATTCAGAGATTACATCTAACTTTTGTTAATTTTGTTGAAAAATGCTCAATGTGTAGTGAAAATCTTAATGGTGAGAATACTATCAAAAATGATTTCTATTTGATGTCATCTCTACATCATTATTATGATTATGACAATCACTGCACACTATTACAAATGCATTGACATTGTAAATGAGATACATTATGAACCCTAACCGAAAACTAGTGAATTGGTGTAGTAACTAGGCTTAAGTGGTGTGCAATACGGAGTGGAAAAATGTTGTTAGTGATGCATGTGTCAACAAAAAAAACATCAATACGAGTGTTTTGGAAAAATGTTATTATGATCATAGGAAGCCAACAAGAAACATCATTGGAATCTGAGTGTTTTAGGGAAAAATTTGTCAGTCAAAGTTGAGGAAAGAGTTGAAAATAAGTATTGATAGGATCAATATTGTAAAAATCACATTGCGGAAATTTAAAATGAGTGATGAGTAAATTACAAGTGATGAGTAAATTTAAAATTCTATATTGTATCCATTGCGGAAATCTTACATAAAACTAGTTAAGTAAACTAACTGTTAGCACTTATAATAGATAAACGTTTAAGTCCACTCTTAGAATTCTTTGTCTTTTTCATGTGGTTAATCTCTCCTTTAACTTATAATGAGTCTTATGATATCACTACTATTTTAAAAAATAGTTACGAACAATTTCATCATTGTGTAACTTGCTTCGTGTGATTACAATCTCCTCCAATGTCCTTGGGGAAATTCACAACCGATGAAGGTCTGATCGAACGTAAAATACCTAATGTCACAACTGGTATGCTCTATGTCTAGCAATCATAAACAACCCTACAACATTATTTAATTATGATAAATTTATCATTGAAATCATTTCTATCTAGATCAATTCCCCAATATCGTAGACGCAAGAAAACATTATACACAAAATAACATTGAATATCTATAAGAAGAGTTTCATTATAGAGAGTAAATCTAAATGTATCGCATCATTCACATTATTAGGGGAAAATTCATTTAAAGGGATCTAATATAAGAAAACTAGTCACTCTTTCTTATGTGATTCATGACCAATCCAATAGAAAGAGAGAAATTATCCTTACAAATAATTTGGGATGATTCATCAATGATAGCTTGCATTTTTCCATACTCACTTGCTTCAGAATATGCATTCTTTATCATAAAATTCAGAACCCTAATGACTAAGCATATGTTACTATATTTAGAAATATGATTGCATAATCATGCTTATATGCCCTAAGGGCTCGCCGCGATTTTAACTATGTGTCTGACATGGCATTTCGTTATCTAATTAAACGAGTTGTTCTTGCTTTGTGAAAGTGATGTTATACTATGGGCGAGGAAAATTTCTTCTTATGCTGATTTTTTTTCTTTCAAAGTTCGAATCATATTGCTCCGTTGAATAGTCGTAATATGTTTCTTGTGTTTCTAGAAATTTCTTTTCTTTTTCTTCCGTTTCTTACATGTGAGTCATCTCCTTATTTTTTCAGCATAACATCCACAATAAATACCATAGAATTTGTCTGCTTAGAATAATTTCAACTTGAATTGCTCTTTTCCATATTTTTTTGGAATATTGATTAAATCCTAAAAAAACAAATTAAAAGAAAAAGCACATAAATTGAATCTAAACCATACTAAAAACATGTTGTAGCGAACTGTCATCACAATTCCAAACTTGAACAATTTCTTGCCCTCAAAGAAAAAGCTTGAAAATTGATATTTTTAAGAAAAACATAAGAATTTACCTGCTTTGATGATAATATCTAAGTTTGATGCTACTCACAAGAGTACTTTCATGATCCTTATCAATTTCTACTTCTATTCTCATACCTCAATATGGATAAATCAAAAGATCTCAATCATGCTCATGTATATTCAACTCTCTCTCTCTCTCTCTCACACACACACACACACACACACACACACACACGCACAAATGCACACACAAACACGTACACGCACACACAGACGCGCACACAGACACACAACACACACGTACACACACACACACACACACACTCACAAACGCACACACGCGCACGCACATAAACACACGCACACGCGTACACACATACACGCACTCACACACACACACACACATACACACGTGCACATACACACACATACACATGCACATGCGCACACACACACACATAGAGACACACGCATGCACACGCGCGTACACACACACACAGACATGCACACAGACGCGCACACAGCCCCCCCCCCCCCCCACACACACACATACGTACACACACAGACGTATACACACACAGACGCACACACGTACACATACACACACACACAAGGCTCTTTAAGTCGAAAGACTCTATTAATAGTGCTAACGATATAATCAACCACCTTTCCTCGCACAAAATATTTTTGGTCTCTATTGGATTCATACATTTTTGCATAGAAGTTAGACCCAATGGCGAGGTTGGTCATTTCCCCCAAAATTTCATTATATGACTTCCACCTTCTAGATTTAAGATTTTCAAGTGCAATGGGGGTGATCAGATAAAGTATCCTAATCAAAGTTTCTAGCTTGTAGAATGAAACTATTCTTACTAAAACCACGTTTTTTTTTTGGAAATTTTCATCCAATTCTCAATTCTTCCCAAAACTTACTTATATGTTAATTTTCTCAAAAATTTGGTTTACTCTAAATCAACATGACAAAAATTTTTAAAAAAATATTGTTTGAAGGGTTGCCTCCCACCCAACGCTAATTTTACGTCATTAGCTTGATGTCTCACCTCACTAGTTAGGAATAGTACTTCCATTTGTTCCTACCATCAATATTCTCGTTTCTTCATACAATAATTCCTAGTTTAGCTTTTTTCTTTGGTGCAACTAGGTATGGAAGATTTATCCATTATGGGATATCTGATTCATCTCAATTCTTTGCTTCTTTATCTTTTAAAACCATGCCTTTTTAACTCTAAATATATCCCTATTTTGAATTGATGTTTCACGATTGATGCTATCTTCCTCTTCTTCCTTTAGTGGGTAAATATTGTAAATCCGTTTTTATTTCTCCTTTTCTCTAGTTGAAAATGGGGGATATTTTTTAAAACTTTTATTTTTGTTTCATTTTTACATTACACTATGTTGGACCTTCTTCACATTATTTCAAACCATCATACAATTTAATGATAATATTCTCTTTTCAAAATTTTGGTCTGATCTCGCCTGTTTCTAAATTAAAATTAGCTCTCGCAATTCATAGAAAAGGCCTACCCAAAGTTATATAGATCTCTGCTTCTTCTTCATTATCAAGAAATAAAAATCCAACTAGGTAAATAAAGTTCCACATTTTGAGTATATCGCATTCTCTATTATCCCATGAGAGAATATATATGACATGGTTACCAATGTTAGCTTCATGTTAGTTGACTTTTCTTCTTCACCCAATTTCTTTATTATTGAGAGAAATGTCAAACTGACACTTTCCCTAAATCACTTAATGATCATGGAATATGTAGGTTTCCTATGACACAAGAAATAATAAAGCTTTTTGGATATGGTAACTTTCGTGGAAGCTTCCTTTGGTTGATAGCATTGCACCCTTATTATAGGTTAATTTTTATTTACTTATAAGAATTCTAACTTTTGTTAGAAGCTCTTTATAATTACTCGCATATTCTGAAATTTGTTGAAATGCTTCTGAAAAATGGATGTTTACATGTATATTGTTGAATAGTTCAAGGATTGTTTTTTGTATTGGCTTTCAGTAGGATCCTTTTTCTTTAGTGGTGGACACATTAGCTATATAAGAGTTGTAATTTATTTCTCTTTAATTTATCTTCCCTAATCACTCTTGTCACTCCACACTCTTTTTTCTTTTCCTCGCCTTTTTCAACTCTGCTCACTATTTTTTCTTCCTCTCCAACCCTACATTCCATTTTAACATCAATCTTATCTAATGATTTTTATGGTAATGCAGAACATTTTTCCATTTTAGAAAACATACTTTTTCTCAAAATTATAACATAACATATCTTATTTTTATTGGAATTATCCATTGTATTCCCTTCATATTTGTTGGTAGACATAGCTGCATTTTGTTTGGATAATTAGTCAATTTGTGTTTCCAATTTATTTATTGACAGTTCATTATTCTTATTTGAAGTTTCTTGGCCAAGCTGCATGTTTTTAAAATAGTCCTTTGTAACTTGTACGAACTGGCTCAAGGCATCCTTAATTTGAAAATATTTTCTTGCCTATTTATGTTTTTGAGACTGATCTTCGTGTTGTTGTTGTTGTTGTTAATTATTGGGCTTGATTCAAACCTTGACCTTGATTGTCACTCCATCTGAAATTCAGGTGGTTTCTTCATGCAGGATTGTTTGTAGAGAAATGATTATTTCTTTAAAATTTCCGCATGAAATTAGCTTCTTCATCGGGGAATACTTCTAATGTGTATTGGCCATTATCATGACCATCATCATAGTAATTACAAATTAGAGATTGTTATATCTACTTTACTTGATCAAATCCCCTTTGGGGACCTGTTAGTTGTTTGGTCAGGGAATCCAATTGTGCTTTCATTTGTTTGTAGCTTTCTAAGAATGTGTTTTAAGTGTCAAAAAATTTCCTTCTTCTTCTAACATATCTGTCTGATATTGCATGATACTCATTCTAGGCCATAGTCTCGATCAACTCATATACCTCCATATCAAATATTTTTAGCATAATACCTCTTGCTAAAGAATTCAATAAGATTCTTGTTTCTCCTTTAAGAGTCTTGATACCTCTAATGCATCAATCCTTCCATGTTTACCCTAGGAACCCATCTGTCTTCTCTATTTTTCTCCCTTAATCGAGTTCATCTTTTTGCTTCAGTTTGCACTCCCGTGCACTGTCCACTACAGTCTTTCCTCAACTCGACAGAGCAACCCTTAAATCAAGAAAAAACACATCAAAACAAATAAGGGGAGCACATACCCAAGCAAATTACTATAAAAACATCTTAAATGAGCTAACAAAATTCAACTAAAGAGAAATTTAACTAGTAATAAAGAAAGATTAAGGTATGTAATAACTCACAAAATGTGGGTTATCAAGAGCGCACAAAAATTCGGTATACAAGTTTAAAATCCCGCATGAGTAGAAAAATCTGGTAATGCATTTTTACAAGTTAAAAAAACGGTGGATGGAAAAACATGTCAATTTTTTAGAAAACACCATTGCGTATCAATTTTTTTTCCAAAAAGTTGAAAAATATGGTAGTGTAAAATCATCGATTTTTAAAAAATCTTGTGCATTTACCAGACTTTTAGAAGGGCTTCAAAAAACCTGGTAGTGTAATTTTCAACGGTTGAGATTTTGACGACAGTTTTGTATGATTGTGATTGCACTGAAAATTGTCTGTTATCCATAATGAATCCAAAATTGTATAAATATGGATCATGTGTTGTTAAAAAAACATCTTATAATGTCTCAATATTTGTTATGGCAGTTGTGTCCTTCAACGGTGTGAAGTCTCTTATTGATTTTTAGCTACCCAAGGACACCACCACTATCGTTGTTCTAAGATCCTTATTAGTTAATCTGCTACCTCTCGCCGAGAACGGAAAGGTGGGTAAGATCAAGTTTCGTGCACCATGGATTCACACTAAAGGAAATGTGAAATACAAAAAATTGAGTTGGAGATTAATGAAGATTTGAAGGTTATATGGAGAACATTTCATCACAGGCTAACAAAGGGATCAGTCGAGTTGATGCGACAATCACTAGATCTGTCGATGATATAATTAAGATATTGAAACATCCAGAATCATCTATATTGTCTAACTTTTGTTATTTATTATTGTTTTTTTAAGTTATGTAATTGTCTCTGTTAAGTCATGTCAATTGTCATCTGTTAGGTTATGTTAATTGTCAAGTATTAAGTTATGTTAATCCCACCATAATGAAAGTGATGAAGTGTTATCGAATAATTGCACGGTGAAAATAATACAAATAATAATACAAATAATATACAAATAATAAAAAAAGTAATAATAATGTCTACACAAGTCCCCCACGGGCTATGTGTGTTGTATGCAATACAAAAGTATAAACCTCATCATCTAGGTTTACAAAACCCATGAGGTTATCCATAATGAATGTCATCATTTATATACTCTACTGGTCATCCACATAGGTGGAGGTCGTGGCACGTCATCAAAAGACCCCCCAACATAAGAAGGTCTAACACCATCTACATGCTTAATTGGTGGAATGATATGAGAGTGTGATACAGTAAGGTACCACTCTAAGTAGCCATTCATACATAACACAGGGAATTACGCCTCCACTGCATGATCTGCAATGGTATGGGCAGAGCTAACAACATTACCCATAAGCCATCTATCAATGCCCTCAGATGGAACAAGGAATGGTTGTGGGATGTCCTAGACATACCCAAACTAACGCATACACCTCTCAAGTAAGTGTCTAGCCACTAAGGTCTTCCATCGCAGATTACCAGAAAAAGGGAAGTGTCATCAAACTCCAGATGCACTATATGGTCTGTGTGGAGTGTTATGATGACATCATTTATAGTCAACATATTAATTCTTTTCATGTACTCCAAAATACCATTTGGGTGTGCATGTCTGGCCTTCCATCTCTTGGCCTGTGTGAAGCCAGTTGTGGTAGGAATAACCCGCCTCTCACAAATGGATGGGAAATGCTTGTATATCCAACACTACACAAGAACCTAGGAAAATTAACAAATTTCATAAATAAGAACTAAATTAATACTAACTTTGTTCCTTTATATAAAAGACAACTCACTTTTTGGATTCATTGAATAATCAGTGTATCTAGTATATAAACCGACTAAATACATTAGTTATTCAATGAACTTAAAAAATGAATTGTCTCTTATATAAAGGAATGAAGATAGTAAGAAATAATAAATTTATAAACC
The DNA here is from genome assembly GCF_024323335.1 of Lathyrus oleraceus. Classification (NCBI taxonomy): domain Eukaryota; kingdom Viridiplantae; phylum Streptophyta; class Magnoliopsida; order Fabales; family Fabaceae; genus Lathyrus; species Lathyrus oleraceus. The sequence goes on from NC_066579.1 coordinate 454,459,232, forward strand.
TAAAATAAACTCATATAATTGGCAAGCTGCCTCTTGTGAGAATCACTCGGTGCTACTCTTCTCGCTCGAACATAGTAGTCCTCGATGTTATCTTCCCTCACACGAACCCTATTTGCAGCTTTGTCACGTTGCCTAGACACAATCATCCTGTCTGATCCTTTATTCTTCAAGGGAAAAATGATGAAATATAATCTACCATATTTTTTAAAAATTCAGAAATCAACATGGTTTCCTGGATTTTTCGAAATATTCAGTTAACCATCTCAAAAGTTTCTTCTACCAGTATTTTTTTTTGGAAAATCTAGTATGTCTGTATGTAATTTTGCCAAAACTTTCAAAATAACCAGTAGAAATGCAGGCAATTTTATCGAATTTTTCAAAATATCCAATCAAACACATGCATTTTTACCAGAATTTTAAAAATATATGGTAAAAATGCATGAGAAACATGAGTTTTTACCGAACATTTTAAAATTCCGATAAAAATGCACTTTTTAAAAAAATGGTATAAAACTAAAGTTATTGGTAACATTGTATACATACTTGGAAAAAATTGGTAGTTGACTAAAAAATTACGGTAAGACGCACAACTTTTTGAAAAATTCAAAATGTTAAAAATGGATAGTGAAATGAGTTTTTAATAGGCAAGGGTAATATAGTAAAGCACATCATTTCGGGGGTGCCAGGTTTAAATGTAGAGTGACAGGTAAAAATGTCGTCGGTATGCATATGAAAAATAAATTCTTTTTTTATTTTTATAAGTTCACAACCTTCTCTTTACGGTGTACTTAAGGGCTTACCCATTATAAAAGGGGATTTCTTAATGAACCCTATATGTTTCTTAGCCATCATGCTAAAATATTTAATTGTCCCTGAATTTTGGAGATGCATTTACGGGTGCACCAATTATGATTGATCGTTAAAATATTCTGGAGATGCATCTCCGTTTCTTTTCAAAAGTTACATCTCTGTAACATATTAGAATAACATGTTTCATGTTATGTTTTGTTTACGCGTATTCAGATGAAGATTTATAAGTATTATGTATCATGTTATGTGACGAGATTTAAACCATACAACTGATATACAAAGAATGATGTGCATAGATTAAGATGGTTCAAAAATATCATATATAAATAAAAGATGAATAAATGGCAAAAAAGTAGAGAACAACGATAAAGAAGCATGATATTAAAATAGAATACAATCCATAGTATTACTATTATATACTAATATACTACTGTGTATGTCGGAATGCATCCCCTCTTCCTCCTCGACCATCAATCCTCCGTCCACCGGTGTTATCTTCAGTATATCAATGCCCCTCATGCCTCCGTCATTATGGCATATAGGACCTGTCTCACATCACACCCATCAGAGAAGATACCTCTGTCAATGCATGCCTGCACAATCTCTATAATGCAACAACGTCTAGGCAAGACATCCTCAACATGATCTAACGGTTCCTGCTCCTTCTCTAGTATCTCTTGATGAGCTGGCCTAGGTGGGTCTTCTGGAGCAGCATGCACCATATACGAAAAATCTGACACCCTAAAGAACCACCTTATGTACCCGCCCACATAGCTCCAATCGCCAGTGCTATGGTACTCAGTGCCTTCTTCGGTACCATATGACTCTCATAATCATCAAACATGTCATACATCTGTCAAAACAGGAGGAATAGAGACAATAGGGTGTCTAGGAATCGTCTGAGTGTAGCTGAACTGCCGCATGATGCACTCGGGAAAATGGGAAGCAGTGAGAAGTGATATGCAAGCCAACCATCAAGAGTATAGTATTATCTTATCAAATGGTTGTGTCTCACAGTGATCGACATAGCTATTGAAGTGCATATGGTCGGTAACCAAGCAGTCAAGATACACTTTGAACGGATCAGTCACCTAGTTCCCTCTGAGATGGGCAAATGTAGTAGCACGCAAGATATCTTCAGTGTAATTCGATACACTCACCCAGTCGAAGATGCACGGGAAGTGTTGGAAGATTCAAGCCTGAAAAGTTTGGAACACACGAATCATAAGCAATGGTATTGTAAAGATAAAATGAAAATGATACAAAAAGATTAAAAGTCCAATAAATATTACAGTGAGTAGTGTGATGTTGCCTGTGACTTGCTTCGTCTTCCACCTACAACCCTCTGATAACTTTGAGTATAAGTAAACCATGAAGGTGACAATAAACACAAGAAAGTGGGAGGGGGGGGGGGGGGGTGAATTGAGTTTTTAAAAATAAAAGTTTTTTCAAAATCAACTCAATCGAACAAGAAAAGTAACAAAGTTATTTTTATACTGGTTCGTTTTTAACGAAACTACCTCCAGTCCACCCTACCAATGTGATTCCGCCTTCTCAACAAGGAGATAATCCACTATAACTGAAACTGATTATAGACACCACAAAGACAAATTATCTTTTTCTTCTTGAGTCTATCTAACTAAAACCTAGTCACTAAAGGAAACCGCACAAACAAATTTGATATTTACAAGGTGTGTTTACAAGTATTGCTTCTAAGAAAACATATTAGCACCAAATTAATACAATGAATATCTCACATAATAATGAGCAACAACTCTTGTGTGTTTACAAAGACTATACACATAAAATATATACTTCAGCAAAACAGCGTGTGTATGAGCGTATTATTGCACAGTGAATTAAGAACTAGCATTAGCAGCCTCTTCCAATCTTCCAAGTCTCCTTTATATAGGAAGTTAAAAGATCAGTTAGAGGGTAGAATTGGAATAGAAAATTGCATTTGTCTTTTTGTGTAATGGTTTGTATATAGGAGACAAAATAGTACAATAATATTATCCTTAGCCCACAAAATCAGCATAGTAGAGGAAAGGGTGATCTTGTATTGTGTACTATTTTTCTGACACAAAACCTTTTGATTTTATCTTCTAATATTCAGAGGCTTCTGATGAAATGATGTTAAAGCATGCTTAAAAGGATCAAGATACTAGTTGACAAAATCTCCAGAACTCCGGTCTTCAGAGTCTTGACACAGTTCCTCAGAACTTGGTCTTTAGAGTCTTCAAATCTTGTTCTTCAAAATCTTCAAAACTTGAGAGTAGAGTCATGAAGGATGAAAGTCCTTCATGGGCTCTTCAATCAAAGTCACAGTAAGAAGTTTTAGCACAAACGTTCATCAGAATCGTTGTTTAAGAGCTTTCTAGAACTTGACAACATCTTGTAAAGCACTTGTATCTCTTCAGAGTTAGAGTGTGTTGATTCCAGAATCTGATGACATCACACGTCGATGCTTCAGAGTTAGAACCTGCTAGCAAAAGCTACATACTAGATAAAAACCATTAGTGTACAAAATTGTTCTCTAAGAAGCAATGCATTATTATCATCAAAACTAAAGGTCAGATGTAGAACCAAATATTGTTCTTACAAACCAAATAAGCGCCCCCTCAGTTGTACTCATGGATCTGCTCGAAATCTTGGAAGTACTGTAGGTAGAAGACATCTATATAAGTGGCACTCTTGTCCATAAAAATAACAGTGCCAACCAAATATAGCAGGTATGCTCTCAAAGCATGTGCTTGGTGGAGCCTCACCTGCTCTTCATCACCTATAGCCTTATATGCTCTCTAGAGCTCATATGTATATACCGTTTTTTAGGTTTTTAAATCTAGCATGAGCCCACTGGTCCTATCCAACTCCTGCATCGCCTCCCCTGGGTCAGCCCCTAGATAATCTACCATCATCTCGAGTGCCTCGTCTTTTCTAATCCTTCCATGATCTAGGAGTCTCCGCCTGATCCGAAGATGTAGCAAACACGACACATCATCGAGTGTGATAAACATCTTACCAAGTGGGAGGTGAAATGATGAGGTATTCGAGTGTCATGTCTCCACGAATGCATTAAGCATCTCATAGTTACTCGTAACATAACTAGTCATGCACAAGTCCTTCAGGATAGATAAGGATAAAATAACCTGAAACCAATCCTCATTCAGTTGAGACAAGCTAGTAATCTTCCGCATGTGGTTAATAAACTTCAGCGGATCACAGTCTTGAAAAAAATCAATGTCACAAACTTGTTAATTAAAATAAACGTAATTTAAAAAGAATGAATCTAACAAATGCTACCTCTCAGTCCCATATATGTTTGGCAGTATGGTCTGGGTACATAAGCAATAGTGATAAATCTACAGGCCTCCTTCAAATTCCTTTGGCTTAGCAACCGCAACAACCTCACCCTCTAGAGCTGGCACTAGATCAACACCATCAACAGTAGGAGGTGGAAGTGGTTCCTTGGGTACCACTGGTGACTCGGGTACCTCAGGCGCTTGAATAGGTGAAACCCGACGCCTACAGAAGGATGGAGGGAGTGATGTGTCGGTAGGTGAAACTCGTCTTCTATGGGAAGAACAAGATGGAGAAGCATGAACCCTAGAAGTAGATGGCTCTGCATGGACAGAGGGACCATGAGCCTCCGAAACCTTCTGACTCTTCTCCCACCACACTGATGCAAGTTGTGCAAACCTCTTGTGCCTCAGTCGATCATGCCTATCATCCATTATACCTATAAGTTAAAGTAAAGCAGACAATTAGTGCAAGCATACAACACCACAAGCAACAAAAACAAACAAAAAAATAAAAGAGAAAATTCTGTAGATGCATCTCAGGTTGCTGGGAAAATAAAACGTTGAAAAATTTCGAAGATCCATCTCCGAAATTTTCTGCAACTCAGAAGCCACGTCAATGGTGACAATGCAGACATGGAAACGAAAAAATACAACCTTGATAATCATTTTCAACTAACTATCATGTTTTATACTATGTCTAAACTATCAATCATCCAATTTCTACTCATTTCCTAACTTATACATCAATTTCTACTCATTTACACAAACTCAAAAACTATTGAAAACATAAAAAAAAAAAAACTTATAATTTTTCACTTTGCTTTAGTGTTAGAAGATGTTTCTGATATTGCTTGAAGTTTGTTTGACATTGGTTGCTTGATTTTGGACTTCTTGATGAGAATAAATTTAAGAGTGTGGAGTGTTTTTTTTTTAAATATGAGAAATGAGGGAGAGGAAGGGTTTTGGCATGATACAAGCTCCAAATCGTTCCGGAGATGCTTCTCCGACATTATTCTGTCGATGCATTTTCGAAATATTTTAATATTAACTTAGGATTGGGTACGTTCGGAGGTGCATCTTCAAAATCTGATGGCATTTAAGTATTTTCGTGTGGTGACTTAAAAATATATAGGGCGCATTAAGAAATTCCCTTATAAAATACAAATTAAACTTAAACTTGTCTCGTACGAAGTGGCAAGTAGGACTCTTAAAAAACTACGAACTGAACTGAACCGCTGAATCTAACCGAACTGAAGTTAAAATAATTGAATTATGTTTACTTAATGAATCAAACCATATTGTACAAACAATTCTAGAACCAGATCATATGACAAATAAATTGAACCAAAATTAAAATTGAACCAAATCGAAACTGAAAATAAAAAAATATTAAAAATAACTTTTAATTTTTTAAAAAATTTAAAAAATATTTTAGCAGTTCGATTCTTTACCAAATAGTTTGGTTTAAAAAAATTATCTTCTAAGAGTTCGGTACGATTCGGAATTTCAAAATTGTATACCAAATCAATAATTCAAATTCGATTTGATTTGATTATATCTAAATTGAAATAGTTTGGTTCGATTTTAAATAAACTTTTATCATAATTTTGTTCGATGAACGGTTCCATGACAGCCCTAGTGACTAGTAAGATTTTTTTCTTGATAATAATTATAGGCAAAATTGATAGATATTCGCACCAAAAATATGGTTAAGAAAAACAGCCCTTAATTTTAATGAATAACAATTTTGTAACATGTCAATTGAAAATATTTATTTGTCTAAGTTCAATAGTTAGAGAGCATGATATACATAACACGTTAAAGGAATATGTGATACTGACTTAGACTTTACACCACGTCTCTAGGAATGAACGTGTAACGTCTCTATCCCCATAGTTAAATATATCTAGTTAACATATTTACCCACATAACTACAAAATATTTATCACATCACATAGCCAACTTCCACAAAAAAACAATTCTATTTTTGTAATTGTCCATAGAGAGGAGACTTTACGTTTTCTTGTTCACGTGATTACATTACTATATACCAGTTTCTTTCTTTGATGTTGATTTTCTTCTTGAAAAGGCAAATAAAGCAATATATATTAAGGCCAAGAAATGCCGATGAAAAGTTACACTATAGAATCTCAAGGCACGTAGGCCTTTTCACGTTGAACGACAAACACTTAAAACAAATTAGCCAAAATACCAGTTGAAAAAATGCCCATACAAGTTGATTAAATCTTCAGTAGGAAAGGTGATTGGAATTCATAGGCACTATAAGCCAACATATACTTTTATAAAGTCGAAGACTCTAGTAACTAGTTGATTTGTAGGGTATCATTATCTTGTTTAGAATAAAAACTATTCATGTATCCTTGTTTAGAATAAAAACTATTCATGTATCGATCCACAAAGAATTTCATTAAATGAATTATATTTTAACAAGTGGACGTCTCGGAATTCCAAAGACCGAGTTGTTAAGGACGAGTAGGAAGGAACAATAATGTCGAGTTGTATAAATATGAACAATTCAGATTCCGGTTAAGGGGAGTGTTGGTATATGACATGAACATGTCGAGTCCGGTCCTATAAAAGCGCTGGTAGACAACGTGAGCAAGTTGGGCCCGGTCTCTTGAGGGTGTTAGAAGACGGCATGAACGGTCTCATATAACGGTTACAAATCAACTCCATGATTGCATGAGTTTCAGAAAATGATGGATGTGATGTTACATGATAGTTAAAGAAGATGGGGGACGTTATCAAATATCACTTAAACACGAGATCCGAAGGGATGTTACTTAAGTGATCCTTATGTATAAATGGGGCTTTTCATCGTGGAGGAAGACAGACAACAAAGACCCCAGACCCCCTACAGAGGGGACGATTGTGATATCACCTTGCTCGCCTTAAGGAGATTAATCAAATAGTGTTTATCAGGAATATTTGACACCCACCGTGGGGCCTCGATAAAACTTTCTCAAACCTCACAAAACAACACATTTCACCATAGCAATATGATGTCTGGATCATCTTCTAGCAGAAGTGAACCTCGCACCCCACCAAACATGACACAACTCCTTACCATTGTAGAGAATTTGCCTCATCATAATGAATCTTTGCAGGAAAGTGTCCACACACTACATCAGTCACAAAACACTAAGAAAGATGAAGAGGAAAAGGAGGAGCTTCTTGATCCTCAACCTCTTTTTGAGGTAATTTGGGGCGATCAAGTCCCAGAAAACTTCAAACCACCACCTTTGTCGTCCTTCGATGGAAAAAGTGATCCTCAAGAGCACAATATCAATTAACAATCAAATAGAAATAGTCGGGGCTTCCGACTCCTTAAAATGCAAGCTTATGGTGGGAACGTTCAAAGATGTGGTATTATGTTGGTATATGAGTCTGCCCAGATTATCAATTATCGGTTACCAAGATCTAACCAGAAAGATGGTGCAAAATTTCTCCGCCAGCAAACATAGAAAGGTGACTACCACCAGCTTGTTAAACGTCCTCAAGGGACCCTTCGAATCTCTCCGAGAAGACATGGCGTGGTTCAATGAATAGACTATAAAAGTCTCCCATCCAAATCAAGAGATGTTCGTAGGAGCCTTCTAAAACAACTTAATGATCGTCCATTTCAATGAATCGTTTCTACAAAAGATGGCCACCAGCATGGCGGAAGTAATAAATAAAGAAGAATGTTATATCAAGGGGAGGAAAATAACATGGGAAAAGATCCCGAGATGCTAAAGAAAAGACACAATCTAGGCATGACGAATCCGGGCCCAGAAAAGAACATCACAAGTAGGGGTCGAGGGAAAGGTCGACGATAAAACCTTCCTGGACGACACTACTTATGGAAACTAATTTGGTGGTTCAATGGGTGATGAATCATATATTCTTACCTTGCTCAAGAACATGTGTGTTGAGCAACGTGAGTGCCACGAAGAGGATTCACGTAGGCGTGATGAGTTTGAAATTGCTCAACCGGAGCATTTCAGAGAAGTTCATGAACACATAACAACCCATGGCAATAATTTCAACAGTTTTGCCTCGTATTCTATGAAGCAATTCAATGAGATTCGTCAAAACATGGCTTCCAACTACGCTACAACTCAAGCTGGTATCTGGGATATGATTTGTGACCAAAATGACAATCACCACCACTATCAACAATTCTATGGGGAAATGTGTGAATTCTTGGATTATGAGTATGATGGTGAAGGTGTTTCTTGATACAAGGGTAGGAGACCTGAAATTCAGGATCGTAGAGGTTGAGGTCATGGTCGTGGTCATTAGTTAGGTTTTCTTGTGGGCAACGCCTCTTATGCATGCATTTATATTTCCATGTCTTTATGTTTATTTTGTTATTTTATTGTGACCTTATGACAACTATGCTATGAATTTCATCTATTTTTGTTTGTTTGGTTATGTATTTATGTTTATGATTTGGTCCACTTAGACGTAATTCTATGTTAGTGCACGTTTTTGTTGGATCTTTTACTCTTTGCAACGCCTCTGGGTGATTTATATGTTGTTGTGTATTTTCAATGATACTTCACACGTTTTCCGTCTTTGTCTCTTTTTGATGCACATATTCAGGGGGAGCTTTGATAAAGACACCAAGTGCTTAGTAAGGTTTTCCATAATAAAAAAAAGGGAGTAAATGAGTGCACTATTCTCTTAGATATGTTTTGAATGATATCAAAACTATGTCACTTAGTACTTTGTGTATATTGGATCTTATTGTCTATGTCTAGATGTGAATCATCATAGTAGGACACTTTAAGATCATATTAAATAGGTCATTACAAGTTAAAATTATGTTTTTCATGAAAAATGAGTCAATGGGTCGATATAAATGACTATGTACCAATACATACTAAATGAGTTTTTAAAGAAAATGATTATGACTTTAATGTATCGATACATAGGTCACATGGGTCGATACAAAATACGAAGGAGTCGACTCATTCTCATTTGGAGTCGACTCCATCTGAAAGGCTTTTTCAAATAAGCATCACTGCCTTTAATGTATCGAGACATTGATGGTATGGGTCGACACGAATGATTCAACTCCCTCGTGCTCGGAGTCGACTCCTACTGAAGAACTTTTTAACATAATATTCGCTTCCCTTAATGTATCGACTCCTTATGGTTATGTGTCGACTCCTTAGCATTATGTATTGACTCATCCAAATTTGAAGTCAATGCATTCAATTCATTTTGCAAAACTTATAATTCTCACTACAAATATGTTTTGTTTGTTATTCTTTACACACACGTGAAGATATATAAATATGTATTCATGCATCATTTCTAATATAGAAACCAAGAACAAACTTAGAAATTTCTCTTCATCTTCAATCTTTTTCTTCATACATTCAACAATTACGCATAATCATTTTTGTTGATTCTTATCTAGAATAGATTGATAAGGTTTAATTTAGGATTGTTGTAATCATAAATGGGTTGAGTATTCTTTGGGGGGTTCTTTGATAAAACCAGTTAGGTGTTTTCCTCCAAGATCAAGGTTGATTTGGGGTTTTTTGCACAAGTCTTTGCATTTGGATTCAGCCGAGTAAAAGCTTTGAAGAACGGGGGTTCTGTCAAAGGAGTAGCGGTAACCGTAGGATCATTTGAAAGGCTTGGTACAAGATTTCGTAATGAGGATTCACTCGAGTGAAAGCTTTGAAGAACGGGAGGTTCGGTCAAAGGAGTAACGGTAACTAGAGGATCGAATTGGAAGTCTTGGGTCACTTGATCTTGCTTAAGATCAAGGAGAGAGAAAAAGTTATGATCAACATCAAACATAGGGTTTGAGAGTTTGGATTTCTACTTTTTCTCTTGTAAACTACACTTGCAAAGATTAATTTCAGATATCTCAATTCTATTTGGAATTGGGGACAGACGTACCCATAGTGAGGACAATTGGGGAATTTCCTAAACAAATCTTGGTGTTCTCTCTCTGTCTCTGTGTGTGTGTGTGTGTGTATCTCTCCCTCTCTCTCTCTCTCTCTCTCTCTCTCTCTCACACACACACACACACACACACACACACACATACACACACACACACACACACACACACACACACACACACACAAACACTCTTTACATTTTGATATTGAACTTAAAGTGCAAATTTGATTAGTTGAAAATTTTGTCTGTGTAGAAGTATTTCATACTATTTTTGTAAGAATATTGTAATCTAAACATTGCAATTTTATTTTCATATTATCAACACAAAGGAAAATAAGGTTGGTGTTTATTGCACACCAAGTGTTCGATAAATTGTTTGCACCTTAAGTGTTCGATAAATTATCTTTATCAATTTTAGTTATATATATTCATTGGAAAGTAATTATCATTGTGTGATTTTATTCAAACATATTTTGTAATACATATTGATTCACTTTCTCATCATTAGTATATGTTTCCTTACGGTTTAAACGCATATTTGTTTCTTTCGATAACAGTTCGGGATAGATGAGTGTAGATCTGGAATTTCTTCTGTTTGCCCTAGTAAATATTTTAAAACATAATTTTTAATCACAAAAATTTTATTGTGATTTATTCACCCCATAGATCATTGCCTTTGTCTAACACCAAAATGACTGAAGTGTTCACCTCTAGATCACTATCAAGAAGGTCTATAAATATCTTAAAAGGATATGGCATCCCTTTCCTTAAGAGTAGATGGGAATAATCATTGTAAAGGTGTTACAATTATACTATTACAACATTTATGAACTATATATTCATATCACAATATAAATTAAATGTTATGCTTGGAATACAACTGTATAAGTTGAAAAAGGCTTCAAACAATTGTCGTTTTTAGTACAAAGTTCAAATATATGATTTAGATCACTTTGCTAATTCTTGGGAAAAAAATTGTGTTTTTTGTATTGCAGATCCTATTGATCTCATTCACGATGATAATGGGTTAATCTTACAAGTTTATAAAACTAGCTCTCACTAGTGATCCATGTATATATATTTTGAAACTTCAATTTATTTCGATGGAAGATCGAAAGTTAAAATTCAAAGAGGTGTATGTTATTAACATAGGAAAGAGTTCCTTATACCCTAATAAAGTATCATGCTTAGATGATGTTTGACGCACACAATGGGCAGATAGATGTTAAGTTAATATATGATTGATATAGTGCTAGTCGGAGATTGTTGAAGTTAGCCCTAATAGCCAATAAATATTGACTGTATATGTTTTTGAATCATGACATTGATATATATTACCTGTTAATATATATACTTATTAGGCATTGTATTTATTGTGTTACTTGTATATGATATAAGAAAGTACTTAGAATAATTAGTTTGTTTAATGATACATTTAGTGTGACTTAATCATGAGACTTTATTAAACATAATGATGTTATTCTTAATGTATTTATAGTCAAGCTTTATTGTCAAATAGGATAACAGTAATGCATAAAGATTATTATCTGAGTAGACTGATGATTGTATCTTATAAGTCATGGATATGAGATATCAAGTCTTCACGTAGGTATAAATATTATGATTAATATTTATACTAGATTGGACCACCATGAGAATACTACATAGCTTATTATGTAAGTGAAATAAGTTATTCTCATAATGATAGTGGTGTATATCACCCTTCGACCTGAAATCACTATAGACCTTATATGTGGATTCAGGTACTTTATTATCAATCAAACATTATTCGTAACAGGGTGACCATAAAGATGGTTTATGGGTACTTTACAAATCATGTTAATAAACATGAGTGTCCTTGATGGAATTTGCCCCTCCTACATATACGAGAGTGTTATACCCCAAAATTTGCCTTCCCTTTTCGCTTCTCATCTAACTTATGGCTTGAGACTCATTCATACTTCGTTCATGTGCATCATTCATTCATGATTAACACTTGCTAACAGGCATCATAGATTCAAGGTTTATGGTTGGTAAAAACAAGGGTTTTGCTTAAAGGCGGTGGTATTGCACACCTTATGGGCTAAAACCCTAATTCTTGACTTTGCTTCTATAAGATCTTGTGTTTGACCTCATGTGTAATTAACCTGACTTTTGAATCCTAATTATGGGTCAATGGTTTGAGGTGTAGCCTGTGGAGCTTTGTGTTGTGTTTGAAGCCCTAATCAGGGGGTAGTTGAGGTTCAGGTGCTTTGCTGGTCTGGCTTTCCGACCTACGGCTCATCAAAACCCTAGTCATTGGCTTTAAGGTTTGTGAACCCTATGGTTTGCATTGAGGTAGTGGAAACCCTAGTTGTGGTTCATGGCAATGATGCACCACTCGAGTTGACTTCTCACCTGGCTTGAAATTCACGATTGATACATAAAGTTGAACTTTGACCTAGTAAACCTTAATTCATGGTGCTATGTGATTGATTCAAGTCATGTTTACATTCATGTTTCATTGATCTCATAGTATCGGTATCCGTTTGATCCGAGTCTTATGTCATCCCCACTTCATCCATGCTGTAGCGGTAAATTCATGACCATTATATTGATTGGAATAATATTACAAAATTTCTGATTACTAGACCATATAGAATGCTCTCCCAGGCCTCTTCGATTTTTTCAAGTCTGTTTTCAATCTCGTCTTTCTGGTCCTCTTTCCGTCTCTCTTCTTGCACTTTCTGAAACTGCAAAAATTCCGAATTATCAGTACCAGGTTTCCTGAAATATTCTTTCACATATTGGACGATATCATCGAAAAGACCACCAAACGGGTAGTTGTCGACAAAAATTGGGGAATGGACATTTGCTTGAAAGAGTTTCAAAATGGCTATTTTACGCCTTTGACCGTGCACGGATCCTTTGATAATCTCTCGGTCGAAATCCATTTCCCGTAGAAAATGCGGGATACGAAAGTCCGTACTTGGGTCTATTGATGGATGCTTCCTCGAAAAATCCCGATTGTAAGCCTCATCCGTCTTAGAGAACAGTGTCTCACAACTGAAAACAATTTGCTCGCCCGGCAATCGGCAACAAATCTGAGGACCCTTTGTGTGTATGGCAGGATTCAGCCCTACCTCGATGTCGTCGATCAATTGGTATTCCCATCGAGGAACTTCTTTACTTATTTCGTTTATTTCACTCGATAAACTTGTAGTGAAAATTGTATCGTTGGTATGAGTAGTCTGAATTGCGTCGAAAAAAAAGTTTCTTTTTTTTTTCTTCGGAATACATTTTTCCTTGTTCATGTTCTGGAAATAAGTGAAGTGCGTCAAAATCCAAACTTGATACTGATTTTTCCGAAAATTTACTGATTAACTTAACAAAAAACCCAATTTTAGTTAATAATAATTTTCTATCAAATTGATCTATTTTCTGGTCAAATTCTGGAGAATTACTATTATTAGAAATAAGGAGACCATGAATCTTATTTACCAAAATGGAGTTTGTTGTGTCAGTTTCATTTGTAATAAAGGGTCGAAGTGAAACGTTGTTTTGGATTTCTGCACGAAAGCCTCCATTCACGAAAGGATCATATATTTTAGGTAAGTATTTTCGTTTCTGCTTATCATCCGACAATCGCCTTCGAATGTCAAATACATCCGCAGGATTAATTTTCTTCTTATCTTTCCTATCTATAATTTTTGCCTTTTGAAATAATTCATTGCTTAGTTGATTTAGTTTTTCTTTATTAATCGAGCTCCAATAATTGAACAATTCATTATCATTATAGGAGATTTCTTGGTCCTCCGTCGGTTCATGTGGATTCAAGGGTACACGAAGGGGGACACCATTTTCCGCTCAAACCGCAGCGGGAAATGCTATTCAAACAGTAGTCGAGCAAGGCATGCAACGAGCAGAAGTCAGGATAAAGGGTCCGGGTCTAGGAAGAGATGCGGCATTAAGAGCTATTTATAGAAGTGGGATACTATTAAAGGTTATACGGGATGTAACCCCTCTGCCACATAATGGATGTCGGGCTCCTAAAAAAAGACGTGTATAAAACTAACAATAAACATTAAAGAAAAATATTTCAAGAGAAATAAATAATTAAATCAAGAGTTTCATAAAAATATATTACTATGATTCGAGAAAAACTAAAAGTATCGACTCAGACACTACAGTGGAAGTGTGTTGAATCAAGGGTAGACAGTAAGCGTCTTTATTATGGACGCTTTATTCTGTCTCCACTTATGAAAGGTCAAGCAGATACAATAGGCATTACAATGCGAAGAATTTTTCTCGGAGAAATAGAGGGAACATGTATCACACGTGCAAAATATGAGAAAATACCACATGAATATTCTACCATAGTAGGTATTCAAGAATCAATACATGAAATTTTAATGAATTTGAAAGAAATTGTATTGAGAAGTAATCTGTATGGAACTCGGGAGGCATCTATTTGTTTCAAAGGTCCTGGATATGTAACTGCTCAAGACATCAATTTACCACCTTCGGTGGAAGTCATTGATAATACACAACATATAGCTAACCTAACAGAACCTATTAATTTGTGTATTGAATTACAAATTGAGAGAAAGCGGGGGTATCGTATAAAAACACTAAACAACATTCAAGATGGAAGTTATACTATAGATGATGTATTCATGCCTGTTAGAAATACAAATCACAGTATCCATTCTTATGTGAATGGAAATCAAAAACAAGAGATACTATTTCTGGAAATATGGACAAATGGAAGTTTAACTCCTAAGGAAGCACTTTATGAAGCCTCCCGGAATTTGATTGATTTATTTATTCCTTTTTTACATGCAGAAGAAGAAAACTTAAATTTTGATAACAATCAACACAAAATGACTTTGCCCCTTTTTACTTTTCATGATCATGATAGATTCGTTAAGGATAAACTAAGGAAAAATCAAAAAGAAATTACATTGAAATCCATTTTTATTGACCAATTAGAATTGCCTCCCTGGATCTATAATTGTCTTAAAAAGTCCAATATACATACAGTATTGGAACTTTTGAATAAGAGTCAAGAAGACCTTATGAAAATTGAACATTTTCGAGTAGAAGATTTAAAATTTATATTAAACATTTTACAAATCGAAAATCATTTTGTATAAATTTTAAATACATTGGATTTTTTTGAATCTTTAGCACAAATAAATCTATTCAGAATAGGTCTCAAATGAAATAGATGTATCTAGGGATTAGTCATTTCAAAGTGAATTTTCCCTAGATACACAATACACCTGTCATGATATTTTATTTCACAATAGAATCAATTTAAAAAGACCTAACGTTAGGGATTTTTCAATAGGTAATGTTGCTCCAATACCCTGCCAAAGAGCCACGACGGTACCAATCAAAAAGACAGTTGTTGCTACTGGACACCGAAATGGGTTTTGGAACTTATTAACATTCTCCAAAAAGGGTACTGTTATTAATCCCGCGGGTACTGAAACCATTAAAAGAACGCCCAATAATTTATTGGGTACGGTACGAAGTATTTGAAATACGGGAAAAAAATACCATTCGGGTAATATTTCCAAAGGAGTTGCAAACGGATCCGCGGGTTCCCCAATCATTGATGGTTCGAGAACCGCTAAGCCCACGTTACAGGCAATAGTCCCCAGAATCACTACTGGAAAAATATATAAAAGATCATTAGGCCATGCGGGTTCACCATAATAATTATGACCCATCCCTTTGGCCAATTTAGCTCTTAATACAGGATCAGTCAAGTCAGGTTTTTTTGTTATTAGGATAGGTGAATTCTTATAGATGCATTAAGCTATGGATAAGCTTAACGTCAATAAAACCAGAGTCGCCACCGCGGTTTTATTATCTCCAAAGGAAAAGGGAAAAGTACGAACAAAACCCAAAGATAAGAAGTTTTCAAATCAAAACTAATAAAATGCCAGAGATTACAAGTAAAGGGGTTGGTTACACGGAGGGAAGGTATTAGCACCCAAAGTGTCCTAGGTACTCCTAGGGAGCCCTTTTTATATGTGTATGTGTTTTTGTATAAAAGATGTTTGAGAAAAATAGAGTGTGGGGATGAGAAAATAATTCATTAATTATATTTTTGTGTTTGACAAGACCTTCGGTCTTGTGCCTATGTACCAACATAAAAATGAGGGATCAAAACCTTGTAGTTCGTGGTAACAATTTCAAAGTTAGTGAATTGCTTTTAATAAAAGTTTGAATGAAAATGGCACAAAGGGCCAAAAATTTGAATGAAGTTGTTATTTCTTTTTGTCTTTTTTAAATTTTAAGTAAATATGATTAAGTTTATTTACAATTTTGATTTAAGAAAAAGTTTGAAAATCCATTGGCATAAGACCAAAGTTTCTATATGAAATAAGGTCTAAGTTTGAAATCGCAAGAAAAGAAAGCTTTTGAAAAGGGGAAGAGATTTTGAAATTTAAGAAGTGGGAGAATATGAAGAGGCTATCCTAAGCATAAAATTAAAAGTTAAGAGTTGAAAAGATCTGACCAATGCGATGCAATCCAACAGACAAGAATGTCATATAGAAAACCCATTTTCCCTTTGGACTTTGAATCAAGAGATAATCAACAAGAAATCAGCAATATCCAGAAATCAAAAAGATCAAGGCATCAAATAAAGATAGCCACATCCAAGCAAGCAAACCCCATAGCTAGTAGTCTTCTTTGTCTTCTCATGTATCAGATGAAATATTCATTGATCAACTCAGAACATAGCATCAGACACAATATCAAAATAACAGTTAGCACTAAGGCGAAGTAACAGATGAATTCAAACAAATTCCAAGGCTTGCATCAGATGAGGGCTTGGTTCACAATAACTTGGTCTCAAAATATTGGCATTGGCCAAGTCCTTTTTACACAGGGAATGTTGCCTAATCCTAAGTCCAAAAGTTCATATCAAGATCAACAGTCCACCAAATGTTTTTTTTAGGGTTTTTGTTGTTTATTAAGTGTTTTAAGGTCCTAATACCACAAACAAAAATCAAAATGTACAAGCAATATATATAATCACAAGATATGACTCAAATGAGCAAAGTAAAAATGGCATAAACATAAACAAGTTAAATGAAATGTAAATGACAATGAATGGTAAATGACTGAAATTTAAATTGCATAAAGTAAATGACTTGAAAGTAAAGCAATATTAATAAGATTTAGTCAAATGTTAGTCAGAGGTTAGTCAACTGTTAATGATGTCTTTTAATTGATTAAGTTATTCTTTGGAGAACACTCAACCATCCATTCACAAGCATGGATCCTTGAACCAAGACATCTTCCATTGGAAGGAAAAAATGTCAAGTTTCGACACAATACCATGAAGGATGGGAGACTTACAATCTCACTTACTAGAATGTTATGCCTTTAGGGTCAAATTTATCTCTATGTTAAGCAATCGTAATTGGACTTATGTAGAAGCCACAACTATCTGAGGTCGGACAATAAAAATTTAGGTGTTAATGCATGTTAGAGATTTGGTGTAATGGACCAAACTCCTAAAACATACCACACACTAAAAGAAAAGATCAATGGGGATGGACCTATCTCAGTCATACTTGTATTGGTTCATCTGACACAAGGTCATTGATGAACCAATTAACCTTAAGACATTAGAGATTTCATTGGTCAAATGAGAGAATGTGAAAGAATATGAATGAAGATGAAGATGAAGAGGGAGAGGAGTAAGAGAAACACAAATTGGTCATGGGAGGAATTTTATCAAATTAAAACCATGCATTCATTTTGGGAGATGAAATGTACATTTCATCAATCCCCTAAATCCAATGGTTTTAATCCAACAAAAGTCAAATCAATCTTGACCAAGACCCAAAAAAATAGTCAAACATCACAAGACCATAAAAATGCCTCAACATAATTTTTACACATTTAATCAATTAAAAAACCAAATTAAAAATGAATTAAAATACATTTTAATTTGGTCAAAACCTAAAATCTCTTCAAAACACCAAATAAATGGCCAAGAGATTTATCCTAGGTCAAACAAGGTCAAAGGACCTTAGACAAAAAAAATCATGATTTTTGAAAAGTCAGAAGTATTTTTAAACAATTAAAAATATGTACAAAAACATTTAATTCATGAAAAATATCAAATTTAATCCAAAAAATAATTTTAATTTAGAATATGGAAGAGAAAAATATTTAAATATTTTTGGTGAAAGTCCTATATTTTTTGGATTAAAAAAGAAATTTTTATGAATAAAATAAAATAAAAGGATTAAACATAAAATCAGAAATTAAAATAAAAATAGAAAAAACAAGGGCCTTTAGATCTCCCTCGTAAATTGAGGTGACAGATCTGATGGCTACACACGCGCACTCCACCATGGTCTCTAGTCAACGCGTGGGAACTATGGTAATGCAAACCAAAGGCCGAGATTAGATCCTTAGACCAATATCAGATGGATGAGAGGAAGCCAACTCACCACCGGAGCCTTAGCTCCGATCATCTTCTCCGTTGACCTCCACCGGACTGGTCCAACCTCAACTTGATGAAAAATGAAAAACAAGGACACTATTTTAAAGAGAAAATGCTCAGGATCATGAATCTGACCTCAATTTTCTCCAATTCCAAGTATATAAAAAGATACAGGGATTTAAATTTTGAAGATAATGAGCTGAGTTGCTTCGATTTGACCTCAAAGCAACTCAATCTTGTTGCCTACATTGGTAGGACTTCAACCAACCAAAAATCACAAAGAATAATAAAGAATTGAGAGAGAATAGAAGAGATGAAAATTATGGAAAATCACCTTCGAATGAGCTTCAACCTTACTTGATCTTGCTTCCAATTGGCCTTGGCTTGGCTTCAGAAGCTTGTAGGAAATGAATTGGATCAAATAAAAGCTTGGACTTTTGGAGTTTCAATCTCAAAACAGAATGAGATTTGAAGCTCGATTTTCAAATGAAAACCTTCAAGATTATCCTTTAATGGTGAGGGTTTGGATTGTAGCCTCAAAGCTTGGGCCTGAGGTCCTCAATTCTGAGCCATGAGGGTTGTATTTATAGGCATTCCATTTGATTTTCACACACTTTCAAAATTGGCCAAAATTAGCAATTCTTTGCATGGTTGCATGGGCGTGTGATAGGCCCATCAAGTTATGCTATCAGGTCCAAAATTACCAATGTGCAATGCTGAAATCATGTCATGTACTCATGCAATGGAGATTGGAAAGTGAATGTGAAATCCATCCAAATGAACCTTTGAAAAGAACCCATGCGCAAGTCCTTCATTTCTTGGCCAAAAGATATGATCTTAGACTTTTTGGAAAGGTGAGATCAAGGGTAACAACTTTCATGTTTAACACTTTTCCATTTGAATCTTGGATCATGATGAATTTTGATGTGAAAGTTTAGAAAATCAAACATATTTGAAAATTTTCTAAGTACCAAGTCAAATATTCACTTCTTCCACCTTGAATAAATTTTGCTATGGGCTTTAAATTGAAAGAGTTGATTCATCAAAGTTGTATATATTTAAAACCTATTCAATTTGGTTACAAATTTGGCCTCATTTGGATTTGGCATGAAGGAGTTATGTATTTTAGAAGTTGAGGAAAATCACTTGTACAATGGTAGTAGCCCAAAATGACCTATAATGTTTCCTCTTGGCACATACATTTTCAAGTTGAATTTGAACTTATTCCAAACATAAAAGTTAGAGATTACATATTGAATTTGATCATGAAACTTGAATTGCTTCCATTTCATAAAAATTGATCAAGTTATTATCCTTGGAAGTTGACCTTCTAACTAGGGTTCAGACAAAATGACCTATAATATTTCACCATAAAAAATGAATTTACAAGAAAAAATAGCTCTTGACTTCAACATGAAATTTGTTTGGAATGTCATAAGGAGTAACGTTTATCTTATAATAATTTTCATATGATAAAACCTGTAGGAGATAGGGTCTAGGGAACCCCAGTTTTGACCAGTTGACTTTCTCTAGTCAACTACCTTGAACCATCTTGCAAACTTGACATTCTCTTGATATTTGGGACTCATGGAGGATCATATATGTGTAAGATGAAGTAATATGAAGTAATATAAAGTATCCCTTGAAATATTTGATCAAATGATGAAGAAACTTGTTGAGAAAGTCACATAAGATACCCAGATGAATTAGGGCTTCCAAGGAAAACAAGCTTCAAACGCTTGATGAATTCTTGATCAAAATGATATGTGAAGACCATAGGGATCCATATATGATGTCTAGAACCAATGTGAACCATATCTTAATTAGTATCCTTGCATTGAGGGTCTGAAACCCTAGATATGAGCTTGATGAGCATGGGCGAAGACACGCACTACCTACAAAAGCAACAAACTATACATTGACATATTTTTGGAATTTTGGTTAGTAAATAATGAAAAAAAAGTATGATACAATCAAAAGTGCTTAGTGATCTCTCCCGATGCAAACCCAATGAATGAGAGGTAAGGAGGATGCCAAGGTGTGATCCCAAAGCCAATGCATTTGATGAGATGGCATGAGGGATCTTAGAGTTAAAATTGGGGTCTTACACATGGTTTTATCAAAATGTCAACATTCATTCATGCTTTGATTTATAGTTCTATTGATACAAGTTCATTTTCTATTTGATCAAGTCATTCCATGACCCATTAATTCAATTTCATTCATTCCTTCAAAGAAAGCCAAACCATTATGCCCCACACATGAGCCCATGCAGCAAAACAAAGGGAAAAACATTTTTTATGATGGAAATTGATTCCCATATTTGGGGAAATCGATTTCCCTGCTCCCAGTAGCCAAAAAAAACATTTATCGTGATGGAAATCGATTCCCATATCTGGGGAAATCAATTTCCCTGATTCTAGTGGCCAAAAATGCATTTTTGGGTGATGGAAATCGATTTCCATGTTTTGGGAAATCGATTTCCCAAGGACGGTAGCAAAAATACTGCATTTTTCAGCAGTAATGCAACTTCCTTTGCATTCCAAACTAGTTCCAATGCTTGCATCAATACACATTGAAATGTTGACATGATTATGTAGCAACCAACCATATCATTCATGCATTGGACCAAACTCCTAACACTTCAATTTACCAACCTTCTCAACATTTATGAGCTACTCATAACAGTCCCAAACTAATTCCAAACCAGTTTAACTAATTCCAAGCCTCATTTAACTTATTCCAAGCCACATCAAAACTAACTTCGAACCTCCATTTGATATAAACTTGTAACCTATATAAACACAAGGGGGACCAAAAACTCAGAACTTGATCATTCTCTCAAATTACTCATTGCAAATTCAACTTTTCTCCTCTCACTTCATCTTCTCCAATTCCCCTTCCTACGCCAAAGCTCAAATCACCATTGGAGCAAGATTCACATTGAAGTTTGTTATCTATTGAGCTAAACCTCTTGCATTCAACAATCATCCCTACATTCACATAATCAACATCAACAACAACAATTCAATTCAGAATTTTTTAGAGTTGATTCTTGAAGAGGAAGGGCTCATAGTGGAAGTAGAATATTAAAGGTTCAAAGTAGCATACCTATAGTTTTCACTTCATCTTCTTCATCTTCATCACCTTCAAATTTCAACAAGTTCCAAGACAATCCTCCGTCTTGCAGGTCGGTGAATTTTCATCCTTGCTTGTTTATTGAAATTTTGATACCACGATGTAGCTTGTGTAGTGGAGAATCAAAACCCCAAGGTTTGGTGGTCTGATTCTCCTTCACCCCTATTTAATTTTAGATTTTGTGCTCAGGGTTCTTGACTTTAATGGCTCAATTTCCAGAATTGATTAACTTGTAGTTAGAATGGATAAGGGATTAGGATAGAAGAGGTTGAGAGGAGTAAGAAAGTGATGCCTTTTCTTGATTCCGGCCAACTCCGCCGCCTCCGGTGCGGTGGTGTCGGAGCTCCGGTGGTGGTTTTTCTTTGACATGAGAATAAGAAGATGATGTGTAGAGAAGAGAGTGAGTTGCTGAATTTTTTTCACATGTCCCTTCGCAAATTCTGTTGGGCTTAACCATTAAGCCCAATATTTTGCTTTCTACACTCATGTTTTCCTTAACAACATACTTGCTAAATCCAACTACACTTCTTGGTATTTGAGCTTATTCTGTTGAGCCCAAAGCCCCTATTGTTGAATTCTACACTCTATATTCAGGGTCTGCACCCCCTTTGGCCCAACATTTTAATTACCATTTTAATTACCTTTAATCCCATTTTATTTTCTGTTGATACTTTTGGTAATTGTTTTTTTAGCATTTTAATTAGGTGTAATGGTAATACCCTAATTTTGACCCCTAAGATTCCTCATGTTATCTCATCATATGCATTAGCATTCGGATCACACCTTGGCATCCTCCTTACCCCTCTTTCATTGGGTTTGCATTGGGAGAGATCACCAAGAATAATTTGATTGTATCATACTTTTTTTTATCATTTACTAACCAAAATACCAAAAATATGTCATTGTATAGTCTAACTATTTTGTAGGTAGTGCACATGCTCACCTTTGATCTATCAAGCTCACATCTAGGGTTTAAGACCCTCATTGCAAAGAGATCAATCAACATTTGGTATACTATGGCTCTAAGCATCATATATGGATCCCCAAGATCTTCACATGTTATTTTGATCAAGAAAGCATCAAGAGTTTGGAGTTGGTGTGCCTTGGAAACCCTAATTCATCTGGGTATCTTGTGTAACTTCTTCAACAAGTTTCTTCAACAATTGATCAAATATTTCAAGGTATAATTCACATTTCATCATATTATGCATATATGATCCTCACATGTTATTTTTATCAAGAAAGCATCAAGAGTTTGGAGTTGGTGTTCCTTGGAAACCCTAATTCATCTAGGTATCTTGTGTAACTTCTTCAACAAGTTTCTTCAACAATTGATCAAATATTTCAGGGGATACTTAACATTTCATCATCTTATGCATATATTATCATCCATGAGTCCCAAAAGTCAAGAGAATGTCAAGCTAGCAAGTTGGTTCATAGTGGTTGACCAGAGGAATTCAACTGATCAAAATTGGGGTTCCCTAGACCCTATCTCCTATAATTTTTATCATATGGAAATTATTCCAGGAGAAAAGTTACTCTAGATGACATTCCAAACAACTTTCATGTTGAAGTATAGAGCTAAGTTTGCTTGGAAATTCATTTTTTTATGGTGAAAGATTATAGGTCGTTTTGTCTAAACCCTAATTTGAAGGTCAACTTCCCAAACCATAACTTGCTCAATTTTTATGAGATGAAAGCCAATCAAGTTGCATTATCAAATTAAAGATGTCTACTTAAAATTTTATGTTAGGAGGAATAGAAAATTCAATGTTTAAATGCATGTGATATGAGGATACATTATAGGTCATTTTGGGTCAATACCATTGAACAAGTGATTTTCCTCAACTTCTAAAATGCATACCTCCTTCATGCTAAATCCAAATGAGGTCAAACTTGTGACCAATTTAAATGCCTTTGAGATAGCTACAACTTTGATAAAGGAACGTTTCTCATTTGAAGTCCATAGAAAAGGTTACTCAAGGTGGAAGAAGTGAACATATGGCTTGACACTTAGATTTTTTTTGTTGATATGTTTGATTTTCCAAACTTCCACCTTAAAATTCATCATGATCCAAGCTTCAAATGAAAAAGTGTTTAACATGAAAGTTGTTACTCTTGATCTAGCCTTTCCAAAAAGTCCAATCTCATCCCATTTGGACAAAGTATGAGTGACTTGCGCATGGCTTAAAGTTGGATCACCATTTGGCATAATTGAACTTCCATATTCCATACACAAATGCATGGCTTGTTAACATGACTTCAGCAATGCTTACACATGATTTTGGACCTGAATGAATCATTACATTTACCTATCACAGGCCCATGCATCCATGTAAAGTGAAATTGCTATTTTTGAAAGTTTGAAACAAGTGTGCAAATAACAATGCCTTGGCTATAAATAAAGGCTCTTTCACTTAGAATTAAGGACCCTTGTACACTAGCTTTGAATCCCTAGCCCTAAACACCTTCATTTAGAGGATAACCTTGAGGATTTCCATTGGAAATTGAGTTTGAATATCCACTGTTTTGAGATTCAAAACTCCAAGAGTCCTGCTTTTTTCTTGATTCATTTCCACTCCATCAAGAATCCAGAGTAAGACCAAGCACAATTGAGAGAAAGATCGTGGCCATCTATACCTGCAGTGAAGGTGATTTTCTCAATTTTTCATCTCTTCGATTCTCACTCAATTCTCCATAATTCTTCTTGATTTTTGGTTGTCTGAAGTCCTACCAATGTAGGCAAGAAGATTGAGTTGCTTTGAGGTCAAATCGAAGCAACTCAGATCATGATCCTCAAAATTCAACTCCCTATATCTTTCAATATACTTGGAGTTAGATGAAATTGAGGCCAAATTCGAGCTCCTGGGCCTTTTAACTTTAAATTCATGTCCTCCTTTTTCCTTTTGGTGATGGTTGAGGATGTACCAGTTCGGTGAGGTCCACCGGAGAAGAAGATCGGAGTTGTAGCTCCAGCGGTGCGTTGGCATATGTCTCAGACCATATGATCAATCTATTTTGTTTTGATCTCACGCGTTGGTTTTGATTACCATCCCTGCAGCGTATTGACTTAGGTCCATCATGGAACGCACGTGAGATCCACTTGATTTGCCACCTCAATTAATGAGGGAGCTCAAGTGGTCCACGTATTTTAGCATTTTATGATTTTTTTGTTTAATTGCTTTATTTTTATTAATTCATATTAATTTTAATATTGATCCAAAAAATATGAGACTTTCACCAAAACATTTAAAATAAATTCCTCTTTCATTTTCTGAATTAAAATTATTTTTTGGATCATTATTAATATTTTTCATGATTTAATTGTTTTTGTGCATATTTTTAATTGTTTAAAAATACTTTTAAGTTTCCAAAAATAATGAAATTTTTTCTCCAAGGTCCTTTGACCTTGTTTGACCTATGATAAATCTCATAGTCATTTATTTGGTGTTTTGATGAGGTTTTAGGATTTTGACCAACCATAATTTAATTTAATGTATTTTTTAATTGATTTTTAATTGTTTACTTGCAAATAAATTGTGTTGAGCTATTTGTGTTGACTTGTTGAGTTTGACTATTGTTGTTGGGCCTTGGTCAAGGTTGATTTTGACTTTGTTGATTTTAAAATCATTGGATTTAGGGGATTGATGAAATGTACATTTCATCTCCCAAAATGAATGAATGATTTTAATTTGATAAAAGTCCTCCTTTGACCAATTTGTGTTGATTCCATTCCCCCTCCCTCTTCATCTCATTCTCATTCTATTCTCACTCATTTCATGGACTTATGATATCTCTATATCCTAAGGCTAGTTGATTACAAAATCAACATAAGTATGGATGAGATTAGGTCCACCCTTTTTCCATTTCCTTTTGAGTGTGGTATGTTTTAGAAGTATGATTCATAATACCATATCTCTAACATGCATTAATACTAAAATTTCTATTGCCTGACCTTAAATAGTTGTGACTTCTACATAAGTCCAATTACGACTGCTTAACATAGCACTAAATTTTGACACAAAAGGCATATCATTCTAGTAAGTGAGATTGTAAGTCTCCACCCTTTCATGGTATTGTGTGGAAACTTGGCCTTATTGCTTCCTTTGGAAGATGTATTGGTTCAAGGATTCATGCTTGTTAATAGTGGGTTGAGTGTTCTCCAAAGAATGATTTAAATAATTGAAAAGCAAAAGCAATACTAACTTCTAATTAACTAACATCAACTAACATTTAATTTCAAGCCATTTACTTTTATGCATTTTAAATTCAAGTCTTTATCCATTTGTCATTATTCATACCATTTAATTTATTTATTTTAATGCCATTTTCACTTTGCTCACTTGAGCCATATCTTGTGAATACATTGTGATTGTATATACTTGTTTGTGTATTTTGTTTGTGGTCTTTTGACCTTAATGTACATAATAACAGCAAAAACCTTAAAAGACACTTGTGTACACTGTTGGATTTGATCTGAGACATTGAACTTAGAATTAGGCAACACTCCCTATGCAAAAGGACTTGGCCAATGCCAATTTGTTTCTAAAACCAAGTGCTTATGAAGTGAATTTTCATCTGATGCAAGTTTTGGGATCCCATTTGAGTTCATCTGCTACATGGTCTTACTAAAGTTGTTACTTTGAACCTGTGTCTAATGCCTATCTCTGAGCCATTCAAGGCTTATGTCATCTGATACATGGAAGATTATGAAGAAGATCATGGAGTTGTTAAGCTTGGATGTGGCTATTTTTATTTGATGCCTTGCTCTTCATCTTGCTATTTGTGTATTGATATTGATTGATTCTAAAGTCCAAGGGAAATTTGGGTTTCTATATGACATTCTTGTCTATTGGATTGCATCCCATTGGTCAAGTCTTTTCAATTCTTAACTTTTAAATTTTTGCTTAGGATTAGTCTCTTCATCTCCTCCCACTTCTTTATTTTCAAATATCTCCCTCCTTTCAAAAATCTTCTTTGCTTATGATTTCAAAACTTTGACTTTATTGCAAATTAGAAACTTTGGCCTTATGCCATTGCATTTTTAAACTCTTTTCTAAATCAAAATTTGTAAATGAACTTAACTATACTTGACTTAAAATTTCAAAAGACAAAAAAAACTAACACTCATTCAAACCTTTTTAGGCCTCTTGTGCCTCTCTTAAACTTAAATTTTTGTTAAAAGCAACTCATTCACTTTGAAATTGTTACCATGAACTACGAGGTTTTGATCCCTTATTTTTATGTTGGTACGTAGGCACAAGTCCGAAGGTCTTGTCAAACACAAAAGTATAATTAATGAATTATTTTCTCATCCATCCACTCTATTTATTGCAAATATTATTTTGTACAAAAACACATATGCACACAAAAAAAGGGCTATATGGGAAGAGCAGTTTCATGCTTTGAGCAGAAAGCATGAGAAGTTGCAGCTTGAGTCTAAGGACAAAGATTGACTTATCGAGCTTCTTGAAAACCGAGTAGTGAAGAGACAGAGAGAGCTCGAGGTTTGATCTTCCTCTAGTATGCCTTAGCCTTCCGTTGTTTGGAAGAAGATTGTTGATTAGCTTGTCCTTGAGAAGACTCAGATGAAGACTTCTTTTGAGTCTGAGATCCGACGCATCCGAAGGAAGTACGCTCCTGCAACCAGATCATCTGACACTGTTGTTAGGAGATCCTTAGGATGACTAGTTTCCTTTCCTCTTGTATTTGTAATTTGGTTTCTGAAATTGTACTCAGTGTAATCCTTCCAATTATATAAATAAAAGATATTTTTATGGTCAATCAAGATTGTGCAATTGTTATTATTATATATTTGCAAATAAAATAGTATGTTCCTTGAAAATAAAAAACAATCAAAGCATTACATTTCATGCATCATTTTCATAGCAGGTTTTTCTTCCGCCAGATGTCTCATTGGTTATTCTTTTGTGCTTCAGCCAAGCTAACTCATCGATACAATACCCGCGCCAATCATCTGGGAATCATGGAACACTTAGAGCAAGAGAACCGAGAGCTGAAGGACGAGATTTCCCGCCTGACTACCATGATGGAGTCAGTCTTAGCTACTTAGAGTCAATCTTCTCCAACGCCTACAACTCCTCCTCCTCAGAGGACTGTCATTTCAGAGGTTGTTACTTCAGCCGTGCCTACTACTCAGTTCGCTCCCGCTATGCCTGCCGAATTCCCGTAGGGAATGCCATCCAACTTTGTGCCTGAGGGTTTTGCACCTACCTTTTCTTCCATGCCGACATCTAGTCCGGTCATGTCTATGCCGCCACCGGTTGTTCACACGCTGCCTCGTGTTGAAGACACCATCTACCATTCTGAGCCGTTTGAGGGTTCAGATGTTTATGAGAAGATGGATGAAATGAAATACCAATTCCTTGAGCTGCGAAAGGAGTTGAAGACCTTGAGGGGAAAGGATTTGTTTGGTAAGAGTGTTGCGGAACTTTGCTTGGTTCCCAATGTTAAGATCCCGATGAAGTTCAAAGTCTTCGACTTTGAAAAGTATAAACGGAATATCTATCCACTCAGTCATCTCGTCATGTATGCTACAAAGATGTCAATGCAAACTGATAATGATCAGTTACTGATTCATTATTTCCTAGACAGTCTGAATGGTGCCGCTTTGAGGTGGTACATGGGTTTGAATAGTGCAAGTGTCTGCATGTTTAATGAGTTGGGTGAGGCTTTCGTGAAGCAGTACAAGTATAATATGGATATGGCGCCGGATAGGGATCAGTTGAGGTCGATGTCTCAAAAGGACAAGGAGACGTTTAAAGAGTACGCTTAGTGATAGAAAGAGTTTGCTGCTCAGATCAACCCTTCTTTAGAAGAAAAGGAGATGACCAAGATTTTTCTCAAGACCCTGAGCTTATTTTACTATGAACAGATGATTGCTAGTGCCCCCAGTGATTTTACTGAGATGATAAATATGGGGATGAGATTAGAAGAAGGTGTCCGAGAGGGACGGTTGTCTAAATAGGAGGTTTCGTCAAGCAAGAAGTACGGCAGTGGGTTTGCCAGAAAGAAAGAAGGCGAGACTAATGCAGTATCGGTTAGGAGGCAGAGGAGGCCTCATGTCAGAAGGAGTCCACAACCCCGTCAACACCATCGTCAAGTATCATCTGTCATCCCAGTATTTTCCAGTAATCAATAAACACCAATTAAACAACAACATCAACAACAGCCACAACAAAGATCAAACAACTACAACAACAACACCAACAATAGTCAACAACAACAGAACTTTGAGAGGAAGAAGGTCTCTTTCTACCCTATTCATATGACTTATGCTGAATTGTATCCATCATTGGTTCTCAAGAACCTTTTTCAACCAAGAAATCCTCCATAGATTCCAGAACCACTTCCATGGTGGTATAAACCAGAGCTTCACTGTGCATTTCACCAAGGAGCTCCCGGTCATGATATCGAGAACTGTTATCCCCTGAAATATGAAGTACAAAAGTTGGTCAAAAGTGGAACGGTGTCCTTTGAGGACCGTGCGCCCAATGTCAAAGCTAACCCATTACCCGCTCATGGTGATCCTTCTGTCAATATGGTGGACGACTGTCCTGGAGAGTTCAAGGTATATGATGTCCGTAAGTTGTGGAGCTCGAAGCCTCAAGTCAAATTCTCAATCAAGGCATCCTTAGTCATACCAAGCAGTGGATAATACAAGTACATCAAAGGTGGAATCTGCAAGAGCTTGTTAAATCAAAGTTAGAATTATGCGGTATAAGCCTTAAGTAATAGAGAAGGAATAGGACTAGAGAATTCCTACCCCAATTCTGAATATCTTTGGGTATGGGATGAATGACCCAATGCTCATCGTATTCATCTTTATTCATAGACTTTAGCATAATTCTAATCATACGATTGACAAGTCTCCCTCTCTTCACAAAGCAATGCAGCAAACAAAGGACTACATCAACAACTTATTAATCATGATTCAAGTTGTACGACACAATCCTTAAGCAATGGAGAAGGAATGGGACTGGAGAATTCCTAACCCCATTCTGAATATCTTTGGGTACGGGACGCTTGACTCAGTTGCTCATTGTATTCACCTTCATTCATAGACTTTCGTGCAATTCAAATCGAACGATTGATAAGGTTTTCATCATCATTACAAGAAACAACAACAAAGACTCTTCTCTATCAACTTGAAAGTTAAGATGAGAATTACATGCCACGAGTCTTAAGTAGTAAAGAAGGAATGAGACTGGAGCTTTCCTACACTCATTCTAGATATCTTTGGGTGCGGGATGTTTGTCCTCTTACCTATTGTATCCACCTTTACTCATAGACTTTAGTGTGGTTCTTACCAAATAACTATCAAGTATATTCCACCCTTTCAATCATTCAATCATCTCCTCTTGCCATCCTAAATCATTTTGTTTTCAGCCTTAGTAGGTTGAACTACGATTGCTCTGATTTCCTTATTGCACTATAAGGATACGTAGGCAGGATAACCCAGTTTCTTCGCGAGCTATCTTATTTATCAATCCGTCATTTTTTCCTCAATTAATACCGTCTTTTTGAGATCAAATATACTCTTCCTTGGTTTCCATGCTCATCCTTTTAGGATGCCTAATGAATAGTCCGCCTCGTGAACCAAGAGTTGTTTGGCTTGTACCCAAATATTTAATTCCTTTGTTTTTGGTTATTACACTACAGCGATACCATGCCTCAGGCCCATCACTTGTTGGTTTACCTTTACTCTTTAGTTCATAGTTTATTTCTTCATGGACCCAAGATACTTTTTCTCTTTGATCTCAAATTGTTTGTTCCCTGGCAAGTGATATACCTTTTCCTTGTGCCAACCAATACTTCCTTTTGGGTTCCACTCTCATCCTTTTAGGACGCCTAATGAATAATCCACCTTGTGAATCAAGAGTTGTTTGACTTATTGCCAGACATTTAATCCTCTTTGTTTCCAATTATTCCACGACAGTGATACCATGTCTCGGACCCCTCACTTCTTGGTCTGTCTGTTTACTCTTTGATTCAAAGCCAATTTGCCTTTATGGATTCCCATGTTACCATTATGTTGGTACGAGTTATAATTTTCATCACTCTCAATCTCTTTCTTTGTTTTCGTAGTTCCACGAACTACGATTGCTCTAACTTTCTCATTGCACAATGAGAATACGTAGGCACGAGGATGCGGATCCTTGGCGAGGATAATCCTAATTATTCCTCCTTCCGTCTTAGGGAACAACTCATATCTTTCACGATTTATTACCTACATGTCACGGTGAGAATCGGAGACCATGCTATTTGATTAACTTGACTCGCAAAACATTGATATCACCACCGAACTTTTATTTTTCCAAAGGAAGGGGAAAAGATTCAAAATAAACCCAAAATAAACATGCATAGCAAATAGTAAAACTAGGAGCAAAGCAAGTAGAGATCGAATGTACGGGGGTTGGTTATGCAAATGGAAGGTATTAGCGCCCTAAACATCTATAGTACTTGTCATACCCCAAAATTTGCCCATTAATCTTGCAAAAACATCTCTCGAAGCACTCCAACTTGTTCTGCAAGACACTGACCTTAAAGGAACAAAAGCCCAGCTCACAACAGGCCCAATCCAGAAAATGGCCCAAACTGGCCTGCTCGCTAGGCGAGCAATTCCTTCGCCTAGCAAACCTTCGCTACACGCTCGCCTAGCGAACCTTCGCTACACGCTCGCCTAGCGAAGCTTGCGAACATCAGAATGTTTGGGCTTCATTCTGAGCCCATTAGGTCACAACAAGAGCATTATAAATAGCCAAGCTTCAGTCAGAAAAAGGGAGGAGGAAAACAGACGAAAAACGGAGAAAGGAGAACCCTAGCAAGCAAACCCTAACACTCACGGGAGGCAAACCCTGAAGGAACTCGGCAGCATCAAGGTTTACTTCTGCCCAATTCAATCCGATTTTCCGATTCAAAGTTGTAATTCAATTACAAACAGGTTTACATTGCTATTACTGCTTTATGTTCTTAATTCGCATATGGCATTATGATTAAATTTATGAAAATATCTTGAGTTTGGGCATATGAATTTTAGTATGTATCTGAATACCTTAAATGATTAACCATATAATTGCTGTAATGAAAGCCATAAGGCATAAAATTGGTTGAAATTGTACTGATATCAAAACCAGAATCCGCAGCCGCTCGCTAGCACCTCGCTAAGCGAGCATGCAGCGAGTATTCGCTAAGCCTTCGCTAGGCGAGGCAGGAGCGAACGTGACAGTAGCTGATTTTTCTGTTCTGATTTTTCACTCATGTTTTATCATAGCCATGCATCATTTACCCGACCTTATTTACTGTGGGGATCTTTTTTTTGTGGTGTAATCCTCGATTGCACCCTGATTTGGTATTCTGACATGTTTTGTTGAGTTTTGTAAAGGTTCACATACCCCCAGGAAAAGATTGCTTGTTAGGTATCCCGCTTTATTTGCGGGATACCCTTGTGGAGATTCACCCTGAATTGCTCAATTGATTTTAATGTATTAATTTTATGGCAAAGATCCACCCTAAATTGCTTAATGGGTCTTAATGTATTAATTTTAATGTGGGGACTCCTCCTAATTACCTAATTGATTGTAAAATACGGCCTTTGAATATGTGATCTTGGACCTCTCTCTGTTGCTTTACGGTATTACGGTATAACGGTCATGTCCCGCGAATGTGGGGATATACTTAGCCAAGACCCTTCGATTAAATCATCATAAAATAAATCATAGTCCCTCGGATGTTGCCTTCAAATATATGATTTTGCCCCTCGATGACCCTTCGGTGTAGCCTACGGTTAAATGATGATAGTCCCTTCGAATGCTAAGGTATCCTTACAACCGTTGCTTTCAATGACCAATCGATGACCCAACGATGACCCTTTTACATCCAAAGGATAAAACTACTTATTTCTCAATAATAAGGACGGTTTTACCCTCACAAGGATAGGAAATGCCCATCAAGACCTTGGGTAGGTATAACTCTTAATTGCTTACTCACAACTTAAAAATACTTTTCCCACTTCACAAATACTAGAAAATCACCACTTGGTATACATTCATACTAAAATCATTACTGAGTTATATTTTTCTAAACCATTTTCAAAACTAAACGAGATAACCACTTTGTATACATTCATACGAGAATCATTACAAAGTTAAATTCTCTTCTTCAAAACATTTTCTAAACAATTCACGAACACTTTTTCAGACAAGAAAAATAATATAAGTGATCAAGCAATTAAGAGCCCATGGATAACCATGGATACAAAGGGTGCTAACACCTTCCCTTTGTATAATGTACCTCCCGAACCCAAAATCTAATTAAGGTCTTTCCTGTTCTTTTCCACCTTTCCTTATTGGATAAAAGAAAAGTCGGTGGCGACTCTTGCTAACCGCGACATTTGCTTTCCAAAGCAAAAACACACAAAGTCAGTTCACCGTATGACAGAACTGACGACTCTGCTGGGGAGCCTATTAAAGAGAGGTTACCTTAAAAACAAGATCACTTATTTAAATTGTCTGATTTACTTTTAAGGGATTGCTTGGGTATTTTATGCTTGAGTGAAAGATCCTACACCCGGATCTAGTGTACCTTAGGTGAGTAGCAATAGATCATCGCGACTATCCGGCGTATACCGGAATGGTTAAAATGATGGCTACGGTTAATGTGACACTTTGGATGTCCTGATGTTCCTCATGTTTACTTGAGGAAAAATTTGGCATTCGCGTGGTGTCATCAAAGCATTAACCAGACCTTTAGAACCCTAATTGACTCATCCAGGCCATTAGAAAGTAGTGAGATAACTGACTTCGGTTCCGACTGGGGTTGGTTGATACTCGATACTACACTCTTTGAGATTGGACTTTAGGGAAGCTTTGGTCAACCACTTGGTGTTGCACTGAAGTGGACTTAAAGAAAGGTCGATGATTTGAGATCCTTCTAGAACCCGGTTACTATTCTAGGACAGGTTGAACCAACCAAACTTCAGTGGGGAGGGTACTTACCTATGGAACTCATGCAAGCCTCAAAACTTAGGAATGATTGTTGTGTGACTTGCTTGTGTGTGTTACTTACTTAACATCATAACATCATAACATCATAACATCATAACATCATAACATCATAACATCATTTCAAGGACTTAGGGATTTAACTTTGCTCTGTTTTGTAAGGCTATGGCTCCCAGGAAGACTATCCGGATTAATCTTGTGGCAATCTCTCCTCAACTCAAGGATTTAGTGTCAGAACTTCCTGATCGGGCTCAGTTTATCCAGAAACATGGTTCTCTCCTCAATTTGGTTACCACTGGTTTCAAAGAGGATATGATGAGGGTCCTATTCCAGTTCTTCGATCCTAAACATCATTGCTTCACATTCCCAGATTATCAGTTGGTACCCACATTAGAAGAATTCTCCAGGATGCTTGGGATACCTATCCTTGATCAAACACCTTTCAGTGGTTTAGAAAAGATTCCGAAGTCTGAAGAAGTTGCCGCGGCTTTACACATGACAAAGTCCGATATTGAAACCAATTGCGTAACAAGAAGTGGAGTTAAGGGTTTACTTACCAAGTTTCTGATAAATAAGGCCCGAGAATTCTTAAAGGATATGAATGTCCATGCTTTCGAAGATGTTCTAGCATTGCTAATCTATGGTTTGGTGCTATTTCCTAACCCAGACCAATTCGTAGATATGAATGCTATTAAGATATTTCTCACTCATAACCCTGTGCCTACCTTGCTCGGAGACATTCTGCATTCCCTTCACACTCGTACTATGAAAAGGCAAGGGACTCTCATGTGCTGCATACCTCTATTGTCTAGGTGGTTTATTTCACACCTTCCTCAATCAGTCTTGAAGAATGAGCAAAATCTGAAATGGTCTCAAAGGATAATGTCACTCTCCCATTCAGACATCCGTTGGTGTCCTCATCTCGAAGGAAATGTTACCCTCATTGACCGTTGTGGAGAATTCTCTAATGTACCACTCCTGGGGATAAGAGGAGGTATTACTTATAACCCAGCTTTAGCCCTACGCCAGTTTGGTTATGCTCGAAGAGATGGTCCACATGAAATAATTATCCAGGGCACTGTGTTTGACTATGACAATGATTCTCAAGGTCTCCGTCAAAGGTTTGTACGAGCCTGGGGGGTGGTGAAAAGAAGCTCTTTAGGACAGAAAAACTCTATTCCTATGGAGCCTTATCTCAGATGGGTACGCGCCAGAGCTCGTGAACTCGTCATGCCATATCTTGCGGTCGGACCATTGATCGTTGAACCAGAAGTTTATGGAGGTACTCCTCAGATCATTCCTTATCCAGATATGCCTACTGATGTTGAAGAATTGAAGAGATCCTGGATCCAGTTGAGAGAGGAAAGGGATACTTTTGAAGCCCAGTTCAGTGCAGAAAGGAAGAAGGTACTCGAGCTCACCAGCCAGCTTAATGAGGAACGAAGACTCAATGCATATCTTCGCCCAAAAAGAAGCCGTCCCTGGGAGACTTGAGCTTTCATTGTATTTTTATTATTATTTCTTGTAATGAGCAATGATTAAGAAATTAGTAATAAAAGTTCCTCTCTTTTTGGTAGTTTACGTAAAGTTAAATTCCCAAAGTCCTTGAAAACATTTCATACATTGCATAGCATAGCATAACATTGCATAACAGGTATCCTAAAAGATCAATGTTCTCACGGTCTGCCTTCTAAACAGAAAAATGGCTCTCGAACAAACTGTCAAAGATCTCCAGGCTCAGAATGCTCAATTCCAGGAGATGATGCTGAGCTTATCCAAAGGGCAGGAAGAACTGAAGGCTCTCTTGCTCGAAAAGAAGAAAGACAAGAAAGCCGTGAGTTACATCAACACGGGAAGAAGGCTTAAAAGACAGGCCGCGGGAGTCAAGTTTGGAATTCTGAATGGTCCAGAAGAGGAGACGGAGAATGATTCAGAGGAGGAGAATGTTGATTTCTCCAACCCTGAGGATGACGATGAAGATTATGAAGGTGAACAGTACTCTCCAAGAGATGATAAGTACAAGTTGCTGGAAGAACGTATGCTAGCCATGGAGGGTCAGAAGGCGCCCGGTCTGGATTTCGAAAGTTTGGGTCTGGTCTCCGATGTGACCATTCCTCGCAAATTCAAGATCCCCACTTTCACTAAGTACGATGGTGCGTCCTGTCCTCAGATGCATCTGAGAGCTTATGTGAGAAAGATTCAGCCGCATACCACTGATAGGAAGCTATGGATCCATTTCTTCCAAGAGAGTCTGTCTGGCACACAATTGGAATGGTATTATCAGCTCGAGAGCTCTGACATCCGCACCTGGACTGATTTAGCAACAACTTTCTATAAACAGTACCAGTATAACTCTGAACTAGCGCCTACTCGGCTACAGTTGCAGAATATGACTATGGGATCCAAAGAAAGCTTCAAAGAGTATGCTCAAAAATGGAGAGATTTGGCTGGCAGAGTTAAACCCCCCATGACTGATCGAGAGTTAGTGGACATGTTCATGAGTACATTGACTGGCCCGTTCTACAGCCATCTACTGGGAAGTTCTTCATCGGGTTTCACTGAACTTATATTGACAGGTGAACGTGTTGAAAGCGGCATTCGAAGTGGAAAGATATAGGCGACTACCTCTGCAAGCATCAAGAGGTCCTACCAGGGGAGGAACGAATCAAATGCTGTGTACGGTCAAAAGGGTCGTAATAAGAAAAATCGTGACCTTACCATTGGAGCAGTTACGATTGCAGCACCGCCATCTCAAAGCTTCCAGCCCAAACAAGACAAGCCAAGAAGGCAGTTTACCAGGATCAATATGACCTTGGCACAGGCACTGCAGGGAATGCTAAAGGCAAATCTGATCACCCTCAGAGATCCTCCTACGAAACCCAACACTGCCTCTT
Organism: Lathyrus oleraceus; assembly: GCF_024323335.1. NCBI lineage: Eukaryota > Viridiplantae > Streptophyta > Magnoliopsida > Fabales > Fabaceae > Lathyrus > Lathyrus oleraceus. The sequence continues at coordinate 454,495,785 of NC_066579.1, forward strand.
CTCGTTATAATCCCAATGCCAGGTGTGCATATCACTCCGATAGCCCCGGACATGATACAAACGATTGCTGGTCGTTGAAGAATAGGGTTCAGGATATGATCGAAGCTGGGGAAATTGAATTTGAGCCTCCGGAGACTCCTAACGTCATCACTGCACCTATGCCTAATCATGACAAAACTGTTAATGCTGTGGATGACTATTCTCACATTTCTAATGTAGCTGATTTAACATCTCCTCTCCTGATCATCAAGAAGAATTTATTGCAAGCTGGTTTATTTCCAGGTTGTGCTGAAAATTGCGATCGCTGTATACTCCGACCCAATGAGTGCTTGAAGTTGAGGAATGGTATTCAACGGCTGATGGATGATCGCACGATTCTCTTCGAAAAGGTTCCTAAAGTGGAAAACCCTACTGAAGAAATATTTGTGATTGCTAGGTCCAAAGTTCCAGTGAAGATTACCGCTACTAGAATGTCTGTGAAGATTACTGCTGAGCCCAAGGTAGCTCCCCTAATCATTACTGCACCTGGCTCAGTACCGTATTCCTCCAGCAAAGCCATTCCGTGGAATTATGGAGGTGATGTTTACATCCATGGCGTAAAGCAAGTTGGTAATTCTGCTAATCCTAATGACATTGTTGGGACTAGTAAAGTTACTCGAAGTGGAAGGATCTTTTCTCCAGAAATCTCACCTCCCGCCCCTGAAACTCGAGGCGAGGAACCAGTCAACCCTCCTCAGTCAAAGACACCGGTCGAAGTTATTGCTGAAAATGTTGCCAAGCAGGAAATGGAGGAAATGCTGAAAATCATCCGTAAGAGTGATTTTGATGTGGTAGAACAGTTGGGGCATACCCCGTCTAAAATTTCGATGTTATCCTTGCTGTTATCTTCTGAATCTCATGCCAATGCATTGATCAAATTCTTGAAGACCGCTCATGTACCTCAGGAGACATCTGTCGATCAGTTCGAAAACTATGTTGCTAACCTGACTGTTGACAATGGCCTAGGCTTTTCCGATGCTGATCTGACACCAGCAGGAAAGAATCATAACAAAGCTCTGCACATCTCCATTGATTGTAAGGGGATCACCTTGGCTCATGTGTTGATCGATAATGGCTCTTCTTTGAATGTGCTACCGAAAGCTGTACTCAATAAGCTTGACTGTCAGAGCATCGAATTGAAACCTAGTGATACTGTGGTGCGTGCGTATGACGGTGCAAAAAGCGTCGTTCACGGCGAAGTGGTTCTCCCTATCAAGATAGGACCTCAAATCTTCAACACTACCTTTCACGTGATGAACATCCGTCCTGCCTATTCCTGCTTGCTGGGACGCCCTTGGATTCATGGGGCAAGTGCTGTAGCTTCATCTCTCCATCAAAAGCTGAGATATCCAATAGAGGGTAAGATTGTCACCGTGTGTGGAGAAGAAGAGTACATTGTCAATAGTGTGCAGGCCTTCAGATACGTTGAGATGGATGGCGAATTCTTGGAGACTCCTTCTCAGTCATTTGAAGTAGTTCCTCCGACCAGTCCTGTCCTTAAGCCGACTTCCTGTGTGCCCAAGGTTATCCGTGCTCCTCCTGCCATGATTTCTCTGAAGGATGCTCAAGCCGTGGTTGAAAATGGTGGTCGTACTGGTTGGAGTCAACTGATCAACGTACCATACAAGTCTGACAAGTCTGGTCTGGGATTTAACTCTGAAAGGATGGTCAAAGATCAAATTAATGCTGTAGAAGATGCTGATAGCGATTGCGATCTGGATAGCTGGATTTTCCCAACAATTGGTGACGGACTCAATAATTGGAAGGCTGAAGACACTATCCCGATTTCCTTTAGTCAGGAGTAATTGCTATTGTCTGTTTTAGTGTTGCAATTTTTAATTTTTATAGTTGAACTTCTTAAAGCATTGTGTCTATGCCCGGGGCACAATAGCTAATTTGTTAAGGGTTTTGTCATTTTCATAAGCATATTCATATTCAATAAATCAATGGACTTTTTGCATTCAAATATTACGCTCTTTATCTTTCCTGTCATCTTCCGAAAAAGCTATGTTTTCTTACACACACTCACGTAACAAATTGCAGATCCACACCCACTCTGGATCCTGTTGATAATAGTTCTACTACTGTTCATTATGCCTTTGAAAATCCGATCTACCAAGCTGAGGATGGAAGTGAGGAAGATTGTGAAGTACCTGGAGAACTTGCCAGACTGGTACTGCAAGAAGAGAAGACTATACAGCCGCATGAAGAGTCAATCGAAATTGTAAACCTGGGTACTGAAGTGGACAAGAAAGAAGTCAAAATAGGAGCAGGCTTGGAAAACAGTATCAAAGAAAGATTGATTCAGATGTTACATGACTATATAGAGATTTTTGCTTGGTCTTATGAAGACATGCCAGGATTGGACACTGATATAGTAATGCATCGTTTGCCAACGAAGGAAGAGTGTCGTCCTGTTAAGCAAAAGGTTCGTCGCATGCGCCCTGAAATGTCTGAGAAAATCAAAGTCGAGGTTATGAAACAATTTGATGCAGGTTTTCTGGCTGTTACTTCTTAATGGGTTGCTAATGTGGTACCGGTACCGAAGAAGGATGGTAAGGTACGAATGTGCGTCGATTACAGAGATCTGAATAAAGCGAGTCCCAAAGATGACTTTCCACTCCCACACATTGATGTTCTGGTAGACAATACCGCTCAACACAAAGTATTCTCCTTCATGGATGGATTCTCGGGTTACAACCAGATTAAGATGGCACATGAAGACATGGAGAAAACTATGTTTGTGACGCAATGGGGCACTTTCTGTTACAAAGTAATGCCATTCGGTTTAAAGAACGCCGGGGCAATGTACCAGCGTGCTATGGTGGTTTTGTTCCATGACATGATTCATCATGAAATAGAAGTATATGTGGATGACATGATAGCCCGATCTAATACTGAAGAAGAACATCTCGATCATTTGTACAAATTGTTTGAGAGGTTGAAGAAATACAAGCTGAGATTGAACTCGAACAAATGCACCTTTGGAGTAAGATCCGGTAAACTCTTGGGATTTATTGTCAGTGGTAAAGGAATTGAGGTTGACCCGGCCAAGGTGAGAGCTATTCAAGAAATGCCAGTGCCCCGTACAGATAAAGAAGTCAGAGGTTTCTTGGGGCGTTTGAATTACATTGCCCGGTGTATCTCCCATTTGACCGCTACCTGCAAACCCATCTTCAAACTACTGAGGAAGAATCAAGAGATGATATGGAATGACGAATGTCAAGAAGCTTTTGACAAAATCAAGAAGTATCTCCAGGAACCTCCGATCCTGATACCACCAGTTGAAGGAAGACCTCTAATCATGTATTTGACCGTGTTAGAAAATTCAATGGGGTGTGTGTTGGGGCAACATGACGAGTCTGGTCGAAAAGAGCATGCCATATACTACCTGAGCAAAAAGTTTACCGACTGTGAAACAAGGTACTCGCTGCTCGAGAGAACTTGCTGTGCTTTGGCCTGGGCTGCTCGCCGACTAAGACAGTATATGTTGAACCATACCACTTTGTTGATTTCTAAGATGGATTCCATCAAATACATATTTGAGAAACCTGCCCTCTCCGGAAGAATAGCGAGATGGCAGATGATTTTAACAGAGTATGATATCCAGTATACTACCCAGAAAGCAATCAAAGGAAGCGTGCTGGCCGATCATTTGGCTCATCAGGCGGTGGATGATTACCAATCTATGAATTTTGAGTTCCCAGATGAGGATGTCATGCTTGTTACTGATTATGAAGAACCTGGACCGGATGAAGGACCCGAACTAGGATCCCGATGGACTATGGTTTTCGATGGATCTTCTAATGCGTTGGGCAATGGTGTTGGTGTTGTAATCGTTTCCCCCAAGGGTTGTCACACGCCTTTCACTGCTAGACTATGTTTCGATTGTACCAATAATATGGCCGAGTATGAAGCATGTATTTTGGGACTCAGAGCTGCTATAGACCTGAGAATCAAGTTTTTAAGCGTATACGGAGACTCAGCCTTAGTAATCAGTCAGATCAAAGGAGAATGGGACACTAAACATCCGAATCTCATCCCTTATCGAGAGCGGGTGTTGACATTAATCCCATACTTTGAAGAGATTACATTCGAACATATTCCACGAGAGGAGAATCAGTTGGCAGACGCCTTGGCCACCATGTCATCTATGTTCAGAGTCAGATGGGACAATGAAGCTCCCAGGATCACCATTGAACGACTAGATGAACCAGCATATTGTTATGAACTTAACGCTGATGAAGTAGAAGAGAAACCGTGGTTCCACGAAGTAAAAAGGTATTTAGAAGCTCGGGAATACCCTGAAGGGGCGTCCATCAATGACAGAAAATTCCTGAGGAGGTTCTCCGCTAAATTCTTTTTGAGTCATGGAGTACTATACAAACGTAATCATGACTCGACTTTGCTTCGCTGTGTGGATAAAAAGGAAGCAGAAAAGATTATGGAAGACATGCATGAAGATATTTTTGGGACTCACTCTAGTGGACATACAATGGCCAAGAAGATTCTGAGATCAGGGTATTATTGGTCTACCATGGAAGCTGATTGCCACCATCATGCCAGAACTTGTCACAAGTGCCAGATCTATGCGGATAAAATACATGTACCTCCTGCTCCATTAAACGTGTTGACGGCCCCTTGGCCCTTTGCAATGTGGGGCATTGATATGATTGGAGAGATTAAACCTACTGCTTCTAATGGACATCGTTTCATTCTTGTTGCTATTGATTATTTTACAAAGTGGGTAGAGGCGGCCTCATTTGCTTCTGTCACCAAGAACGTGGTGGCACGGTTCATCAAGAATAGTCTTATTTGCCGATATGGCGTCCCTGAAAGAGTTATCACTGATAATGGCACTAATTTGAACAACAAGATGATTACTGAACTCTGCACGCAATTCAAGATAAAACACCATAACTCTTCTCCATACCGGCCAAAGATGAACGGTGCCGTGGAAGCTGCTAATAAGAATATCAAGAAGATCATACAAAAGATGACAGTAACGTACAAAGACTGGCATGAAATGTTACCATTTGCTCTTCATGGTTATCGCACTTCAGTACGCACTTCGACAGGGGCAACTCCTTTCTCTTTAGTTTACGGAATGGAAGCCGTCTTACCGGTGGAAGTTCAGATTCCCTCTCTAAGAATCATGAAAGAGACAAGCTTAGATGAGGATGAATGGATTCAGACTCGACTCGATCAGATAAATTTGATAGATGAAAAGAGACTTGCGGCTGTTTGTCATGGGCAGATATATCAGAAGCGCATGACCCAGGCATTCAACAAAAAGGTCAAGAGACGAGTGTACCAAATCGGCGACTTAGTTATCAAGCGTATCATTCTACCACAAGGTGATCCCAGGGGCAAATGGACTCCCACATACGAAGGGCCATTTGTAGTTAAGAAGGTATTCTCCGGTGGAGCCATGATACTTGCTACGATGGATGGTGAAGATTTCCCGCATCCGGTGAACGCGGACATAGTTAAAAAATACTACGCATAAAAGACCCGCTAGGTCGACGTGTCTAGGCAAAAGTAAGGGCATCCCGGCGAGCCAAAAAGGGTTCGGGCAAAAATTAGGGATAAACATATAAAAATGTACACCCGGCAAGTCGAAAACCTGAAAAGGCGGCTTGGGCAAAAAAGGGTATCCTGGTGAAAACCTGAAAAGGCGGTCCAGGCAAAAATTAGGGATTAAAGCGTAAGACTATGTCCCGTTCTCAGTCAGCTTCAACCCAGTTCAAAGGACTGAACAAGCTAATCACTTCCATCCGACAGCAAGGGATAAGATACTTGAAGACATAATGACAGTGGCAGAATTAAAATCAACAGGGCTTTTCCTTCATAGCTTTTTCTTTGTTTTCTCGACAATTTTCTCTTACTAGGATTTTTGTCTCTTTGTACACGAATTGCCTGTTTATAGGCCCTCTTTCAAAATCAATACAATTTTATTTCCTAAAAGATGATTTTGTTTTTACTTTGTCTGTTTTGTTTGCGTAAACGTCCATTGATTTAATTTGAATTAATATATGCATTTGAATATGATCAATGTTTACCAAAAATACATACATAAAATAGCAATATCAATTACTAAAAGACTTCAGGATCGAGAAAAAGGTCTAACCATGCTTTCCAACAAGTCCGATTGCTAATTCTATTCCCCAACAAAAACCAGTTGTTTCCCAGAAGAGGTCGGCATTACCAGACAGACGGATCATCTCTTCCATCCCCAGTAGATATTCCCACCATCAGACAAGAATCAAGTATCCCCAGCTAAGAAAGGATCACCGATACCAGTATCTCCAACCAGAAGACTGAGCTTTATTTCCCCAGTGGAGTCCTCGGGAAGAACTTTTCAGATGCATAATTCATTCATTACATCATTTCACAGCATACGCATGCATACATTGTTCGCATTTATTGTCAAAAGCATAAAACATCTCATGCATCATGACATGGCATGAAGCTAACTTTATTTTTCAGGTTAATTATCCTCCTAAGGATGGTATCTTTAAGCCCATCCTGGCCATTTATTGCAAATACAGCATCTACAAATACGGTCAGATACAGTCTAACGTACGGTTCATTCTGATTCAGCTCAACATATGACTCCTTCCACTCAGATACGATCTAACGGACGATCCATTCTGACCTTCAACTACCCCAATACGGTCTAACTTACGACCCAGTTGGACCTTTCATTTCTCAGAGACTACCTAGCGTACGGTACATTCTGACGTGTAGCCTAGCATACAACTACCCCTCTCAGATACTGCCTAATGGACGGCCCATTCTGCAACTCAGATACGATCTAGCGTACGATCCATTCTGATCTTGCATCCCCGACGGAGTCACCCGCCTAAGGAACAACTCACTCTGCTATTCAGATACGGTCTAGCGTATGATCCATTCTGATCCCTTATCCCCAGCAGTGTATGACACACTCTGACTCCCCAGCGAAGTCGACAGCATAATGGATGACTCATTATACGGTCTAGCGTATGACCCGGTGTGGCACCCATGTCTGCAAATTGGTCTAACGTACGACACAATCTGAAGCTCTCATCATCAAACTTCCCGGATGGCATCTTTAAGCCCATCTCCATCAAGTCTAATTGACAAGTGTAAATTTTTGGGGCATTCTAGTGTGCAATAATCTTCCACCTCCAGACCACGAATGGCATACATGCCATCCTAACTCTCTCGGTTCAAGAATATTGAACAGGGGCAGCTGTCATACCCCAAAATTTGCCCATTAATCTTGCAAAAACATTTCTCGAAGCACTCCAACTTGTTCTGCAAGACACTGACCTTAAAGGAACAAAAGCCCAGCTCACAACAGGCCCAATCCAGAAAATGGCCCAAATTGGCCTGCTCGCTAGGCGAGCAATTCCTTCGCCTAGCGAACCTTCGCTACACGCTCGCCTAGCGAAGCTTGCGAACATCAGAATTTTTGGGCTTCATTCTGAGCCCATTAGGTCACAACAAGAGCATTATAAATAGCCAAGCTTCAGTCAGAAAAAGGGAGGAGGAAAACAGACGAAAAACGGAGAAAGGAGAACCCTAGCAAGCAAACCCTAACACTCACGGGAGGCAAACCCTGAAGGAACTCGGCGGCATCAAGGTTTACTTCTGCCCAATTCAATCCGATTTTCCGATTCAAAGTTGTAATTCAATTGCAAACAGGTTTACATTGCTATTACTGCTTTATGTTCTTAATTCGCATATGGCATTATGATTAAATTTATGAAAATATCTTGAGTTTGGGCATATGAATTTTAGTATGTATCTGAATACCTTAAATGATTAACCATATAATTGCTGTAATGAAAGCCATAAGGCATAAAATTGGTTGAAATTGTACTGATATCAAAACCAGAATCCGCAGCCGCTCGCTAGCACCTCGCTAAGCGAGCATGCAGCGAGTACTCGCTAAGCCTTCGCTAGGCGAGGCAGGAGCGAACGTGACAGTAGCTGATTTTTCTGTTCTGATTTTTCACTCATGTTTTATCATAGCCATGCATCATTTACCCGACCTTATTTACTGTGGGGATCTTTTTTTTGTGGTGTAATCCTCGATTGCACCCTGATTTGGTATTCTGACATGTTTTGTTGAGTTTTGTAAAGGTTCACATACCCCCAGGAAAAGATTGCTTGTTAGGTATCCCGCTTTATTTGCGGGATACCCTTGTGGAGATTCACCCTGAATTGCTCAATTGATTTTAATGTATTAATTTTATGGCAAAGATCCACCCTAAATTGCTTAATGGATCTTAATGTATTAATTTTAATATGGGGACTCCTCCTAATTACCTAATTGATTGTAAAATACGGCCTTTGAATATGTGATCTTGGACCTCTCTCTGTTGCTTTACGGTATTACGGTATAACAGTCATGTCCCGCGAATGTGGGGATATACTTAGCCAAGACCCTTCGATTAAATCATCATAAAATAAATCATAGTCCCTCGGATGTTGCCTTCAAATATATGATTTTGCCCCTCGATGACCCTTCGGTGTAGCCTACGGTTAAATGATGATAGTCCCTTCGAATGCTAAGGTATCCTTACAACCGTTGCTTTCAATGACCAATCGATGACCCAACGATGACCCTTTTACATCCAAAGGATAAAACTACTTATTTCTCAATAATAAGGACGGTTTTACCCTCACAAGGATAGGAAATGCCCATCAAGACCTTGGGTAGGTATAACTCTTAATTGCTTACTCACAACTTAAAAATACTTTTCCCACTTCACAAATACTAGAAAATCACCACTTGGTATACATTCATACTAGAATCATTACTGAGTTATATTTTTCTAAACCATTTTCAAAACTAAACGAGATAACCACTTTGTATACATTCATATGAGAATCATTACAAAGTTAAATTCTCTTTTTCAAAACATTTTCTAAACAATTCACGAACACTTTTTCAGATAAGAAAAATAATATAAGTGATCAAGCAATTAAGAGCCCATGGATAACCATGGATACAAAGGGTGCTAACACCTTCCCTTTGTATAATGTACCTCCCGAACCCAAAATCTAATTAAGGTCTTTCCTGTTCTTTTCCACCTTTCCTTATTGGATAAAAGAAAAGTCGGTGGCGACTCTTGCTAACCGCGACATTTGCTTTCCAAAGCAAAAACACACAAAGTCAGTTCACCGTATGACAGTACTCTATATGAACGTTTTGATTTTATCTATGTTTTTAAGAGTTTTTTGCCTTTTTTTTATGGGAGAATAAAAGGGGTTAATTTTTTTTTTTTGGAAAGTGTTACTTGACTAAAGGTAAGTCAAAGTTTGAGTTGAGATGCTTCATGTGTACTAAAGCATTTGTAATTGAAAGATCCATTGACTAAAAGTAAGTCAAAGGTTGTGTTTGAAATGCTTCATGTGTACTAAAGCATTTTCAAGTGTAGTTGAAAGATCCATTGACTAAAGGTAAGTCAAGGTTAGAATGGGTGTTTTAGTTTGAAAAAGGGGTAGGGTTAATGCATGAATGGACAAACAAAGTCAACAAACAAACAAACAATATATGACTAAGAAGTCAACATAAGATCCTTTCCCTTGGATTTAGGTACATAAAGATACATAAATTAGTAAGCCATGAACAAGCTACTTACATGTTTTTGAAGTATGATGATCATAAACAAGATATTATAAAGGTTTACATAACACCACAAGAGATAGCACGTGAAAAAGTTGAAGGAGAATAGCGATCCAAAACGCAGTGGAATTTAAAATTTTCTCCTTTAGTGATCCTTACGAATGAGCATGATTAGTGATAGAAATCATAACCTCTTGTGGCGATTGAATCCTTTGATGCATATCTAATGAGTGATCACAAACGTTGAATGGTGACAACGCCTCTACTCAGTCCACACAAACGGTTTCCTTCAATCTCAGTGATAGTTGCTACGAATGAAGGCTTTGAGTGTGTGTGTGTGTGTGTGTGTGTGTGTGTGTGAGAGAGAGAGAGAGAGAGAGAGAGAGAGAAACAAAATTTCATCTAATCCAATGCTTCTGCACAAGAGTTATATTTATAGAACCACTTGTGTGGGTTGCAAGCTAAAAAACCCACTTAAGTGTATGTGGACCATATATTATGATATACCAAAATCACTTAAGCGTGTGGTACCTTACCATATCTTATATTCTACTTAAGTGCATCATACCTTACGATGTTCTACAATTCACTTAAGTGCATCGTATCTTACGGTGTTCCTTATTTACTCTATCTCTCATCAATCTGTCCTTTTGTGTGTGACCCTGTAGGTTCTCGTGACATTGGTAATTATATTAAATCACGTATTTAACATAATAAACAGTGAGAAATATCTAGCAACACATCACTGCTACCCAAGGCACGAAAATGTCATATGATCTTACAAATCCTTTTATGATGATATTTATGTGTATTATTACCCTTTTCCCTTATGTCTATATTGAACATAAGTCATAGACCGTGTCATCCTTGTCCATTTCAATATTGGGCCCTTAGACATTTATCTTGTTACATAGGATGGGAAAATTCCATCTAGGTCACTCATGTCCCTTAACATGCTTCGTGGAGTACCCATCAACTATCTTTATGGTCATCCAGTTACGGACAATGTTTGATCAGAAATAAAGCACTCGACTCTACATCTAGGGTCCATAGTGGTTTCAAGTCGAAGGGTGGTATACACAACTATCACCGTGAGAATAACTTATGACACTTTGCATAACATTCTATATAGTATTCTCATAGCGGGTCAATCCAGTATAAATATTACTCCTAATATTCATACTTATGTTTAAGACTTGATAACTCCTTATCCATGATCCATGAGATGTGATCATCAGTCTATATACATAATAGTCTTAATGATTTAATGTTATCCCACTTCACAACAAAGCTCGATTATGGATACTTTAAGAACAATGTCCTTATGTTTAACGGGATCTCATGATTATGTCACACTTGATACATTAAACGGACTAGCTATTTTAGGGACTTTATTAAACAAACATAATAAAGAAAAATCCTTTTATTATTAATAAATAATTTGATACAAGTACCAAAAGTATTAACCTCTAAGGCTTACACCAAAACAAGTATGAGATACATATTCAATCATCATGGGAGTTTATAAAGGAAATACTTGAATTAAGTGATAAACAATTACAAGATACGGATATAACATCACAAATTGAGATAGAATTACAAGACATGATTTAAACAAGTGTACATTACTCAACACAAAGGTATCAAACCACATAAGACAAGTATCATAATCAAGATATATTATTGTCAAGTCAAGTTGTGACAAGAGAAGGATATTCAAACATGGATCACATGAACATGGTATAGACAAAGGAAATCCTAAGTGGATCACTATGCATACAAGTTAAACAAGAGGCAAGAGGATGTTAGGGACAAGTTTAGACCCAAACCCTAATCATGGCATGAATAAGAAACAAGCAAGTGGAAACCCTAATCATCTCCTAATCATTCATTCAAACATGTTTTCAAGGTGAATCAATTTAGACATGATATGAAAATAATCAAGTTTAAACATGTTAAGGACAACAATCAACACTTGAAAGAGTGTTCTATGATCATACAAACATTCAACAACAAGAAAAAACAAGAGATGAACCAAAGAAGTTGATTAGGATCCTTAAAAAAACACTTAAAAAAGCACATGTTTTCCATCCAATCAAAAGTGGTGAAATAAATAATATTTTTTTCATTTTTTGGTATCATCATAAAATAGACATTCTTATGAACACATAGCAAAAAGAATGGGTCAAAAAGGTTAAGGGATCATGAAGTTATGGGTTTTTGAAGTTTGTATAAAGAATGGACATTTTAAAAAAAAAAATTAGTAAACATTACATTGGCCAGGTTCGAACCCCCAGACCTTTTTCTTACAGGTGACTTAAGGCGTGCGCTTCTACCACTAGGATGGCGATACATCCGATAATTAAAACGCAAACAATTGTATATATTATATAACACGTTTCCTTTGACTTTTTCAATGCCAACTCAGCATCATCTTCAACCTCTAGATTCTCTCTCTTATTTTCGTTTTTTTACTTTCATTCTTTTTTCAATTTTGTAAACAAACATATCTCTCTCATTTCTCAACCATTTTTCATGAAATAAAGATCAAAATTGCTTACAAAAATGTAAGGAACACACTAGTACAATAGGTTTTAGCTAATACTCAAAGATGAAGATGCACGAAGGCAAAAACCAGAACTGAAACTTTAGGTTTCATGCAACTTAAATTCACATAAATAACAATAAAATGACATGTAAGCTAATGATCCTTCTTAACACAATAAATGCTACATGTTTGCTTCAGAAATCAAAATGAAATGACGTGTGTATGATGAGTTTCAAAGTGCAAGAATATACCTATTGGAGCAAGGTCCAATGCCTCTTGAACACTACTTCCAGCTACTATTTGATGCTTCTCCTAATGCTTATGAGGACCCAGAAGATGATTGGAACCTTTGGTTTGCATAATGCACGAGCCAAATGAGAGAATGGAGGTTAAGGTTGAAAAGCTCTCAAGAGTGGAGTTTTTATTGGAAAGCTTGGTGTGTGGATATATCAGGATTTGTCTTCTATTTATAAGGATCCTTAAGGGTTCAAGAAGCCTCAGATATCATAAAATAATCATGGCTTGTACTTCATTGCTTGCTTGGTTGGTTCTTGCACAATTATCCAAGTGGGAAGCATGGAAAAAGAAAGGAGTTCATGGAGTATTTTATGATGTACTTGCTGAAGCATAGGGGTTTACTTGAGGCTTGGAGTTGGTATGTATCAGATCCAAGTCCATTTGGGAGCTCAATGGTACTTCTTGTTGGATTAAAGCTACTTTATGCAACAAATGGAATAGTTTATTGTGTATTGGTTTAGTTACTTAGATAATAGCTCAAAAGTGGGTGAAATATTCTGATTATGGGGGATTTAGAATCAAGAATCACATGTACTTGTGGATTTGTTTGGATTTGTAATGTACTTTGGCTTGGAATTTGACCTATGAACCATTCCATGAGGTTGTCTTCCCAAATTCGATTCTCTTAGCTCAAGCATGGGAAATTCTTGATCTTGGATATTTTGGAAAGATGGAATCATGATCTACAACTTTCATGTTGATTACTTTGCTTGAATCAGTTGGGATCTTGGTGAAAATTTGGTATAAAGTTGGTCACATGACTAGGTCAGCATGCTGAAAATTTAAGTCTTTTACCACTTGACAAACAAATGAGTCATCCACTTCATGGCCCCATATCTCCTTATTCGTGCATCTTTTGAGGTTTCATCACCTAGGAGAAAGTTAAAGTATGAAGCAAGGTATTTAATTTGATCATTGGAGAAAAGAAAATGGTGGCTTGGATCACAAGTTATGGCCTTGGGAAATGGGTACTTGGATTACAAGTTATGGCCTTTTTGCAAGTAACCTTGATTTTCTCAACTAAGCTTGATCAAATGACTTCAATGATCATATTTTCATAATCCTTGACTTGAAAAGTCCATAGTTGACCAAAAATCTTAAAAGTCAAACTTAGGCTTTAAGCATCTGTTGACTTTTTCATCAATTATGTTCAAACTTTCATCTGTTTATGAACCTAACCTCTTGATCCATTTGAATTATATGAGTGGGTTATGAGGACACACTTAAATACCTTGGATCATGCCTTAAGCCATAGGATCATGCTTTGGTCAAAGAGCCAACATTAAGCTGACTTTGACCAAAACTCTAATTTGGAGTGTCCGATGAATTGTGGCTTGATGAACTTGAGTTGAGGTGAGTACAAACTTTGATTGTTGATGGAGGGAGACTATTGATAACCTTGATATGTCTATGATCACAGTAATCCTTGATTGATCCATCCTTTGCACTTCTTGATGCCAAAACCCTAACTTGCAAACAAAGCAAAGCAAGATATATATTTTTTTGTATTTTTGTGGGGTTAGCAAAGCATAAGGATATACACAAAAGTATTTGATGACCTTGATGTTATGCAAATGATACAAATGATAAGGGATCTCAGGGGTGAAAATTAGGGTATTACAGCTACCCCTATTTAATTTCCTCCATCCAGAGATATGAAGGTTGAAATCTTCGTCTCAAAGAGATTGGAGGGACTTGAATATTAAAATGCATACTTTTGACCCTAAGATACCGCAATGATGCTTATGATATGATGTGAATGAAAGACTTTGAATTTTGTGGGTTATGATGCCATAAGAGACACACTACTGCTGGAGAAACCAAGTAGAGAGAAGAGGGACTAACACCGGGGAATAGCACCAAAGGCTAACAAACTGGGGAAAGTGTTTAAATTATTGTGGGTAAAATTAACACTCCATCAGGGAACGAGAATGTAATTTCTGATAATTGAATGAGAACAACTTCCAATATTGGAAAAAGGATCCAATTTCTTCTTTAATAAACTTTCATTTGAGAAAAGGGTGATCACTAAATGGGAGGTGGGAACCAATGACTCCACCGAGGATCTTCAAAACAAATTTCTCCAGTAAAGAGAAAATAGCACCATCTGAAAGGAATCTCGTCAAACTTCTCTAGTGGGAATTTTCCGGAGAGATAGCCATTTGAATGAGGATGATTTTTGATAATGGGCTTACTGGGGAAATTGCCATTAGTTGTTTTTAACTTCACTTCGGGGAAGCAAAAGTGATAATTTTCGACAAACTTCTCTGACGGGATTTTCTGAAGAGTTAGCCATTTGATGGAAGAGTAATTGATATGTTGATAAACTTCAATTGGGGGATGGACAAACTTCTCAGAGAAGAGACTGCCATCTGTCGTTGGATAATAAATTTCAACCATGATTCGGGTTGTATGCCACAAAATGGGTTTCCATTTCTTATTTAATCAAGTATTTCACTTGAAAAGGATAAATAAACTTCAACAAACTATTCAGGTTGTATGCCTCGAATGAGTCTCAGTTTCTTCTTTAATCAAGACTTCCTCTTGAATATGGTGAAAGAGCTCCGACAAACTTCTCTAACAGGAATTTTCCGGAGAGATAACCATTTCGTGAAAGAATAAGGAACTTGATATGTGTGTTAAATTCACTGGGAAGAGACAAACTTCTCAAAAAAGAGACTTCCATTTGTCATTCGAAACAAAAATCTGGGAACAAAACAAGCTTCTCAAATAAAGAGACTGCCACTTGTTGTTAGGTAGGGATTTCAAAGGAAGTGTTACAAGAACACTGCTGGGGAATAAAATTCATCTTTGATGGGAAACCATAAACACGTTTTCTTCACGGGGGATCGAAGTATTTGAAGGTACAAAATAAATGTACCATGAATCTAGGTTTTTAGAGCCTAGAGAGATTCAATATCAAATCTGTCAGAGATCAGGTTCAATCCAGGAATAAACTGGAGAGGGATAGTCAAACAAGACTCTTCTCAGTGAGGAATGATCTCAAACCGTGGATTTATCCTATCTAAGTATGGAAATGAGATCTAAAGCAAAATATTCCACGAGGAATAAACTCAGTGGGGATTTAGAAAGGGTATACACTTTCTGCTTAAGGTCGATGACTCTACTGAAGAGAGGAAATATATATCACTTAGGGGTCAAACGCAGCCAAGTTAAGTAAAGAAGCATAGGGGATGAAATATGAATATGAACTATGAATTTAATTACGTATGACGTATATGCATGCGTGAATGCGTGTCAGGTTTATGTTGACAAAATATGCAATAATAGATGAACTGAAGATGAAATGAACACTCGGCTAATCTCAACAGGATGCTTTTACTAGGTATACTTGGATCTACTTACTCAAGCACAAAAGTGATACAATAAGCGAATTTTGAAGTTATTTCAAACCTATGTGTCTACTCAGTTTAATGGCATGATCAAAGAAATACACTCATACTTTAGGGGTGAATTCAAAACTGTCACAAAGTTGCTTAATGAACAAGTCAATGTTCATAGATTGACATGTGCACACACTTCACATCAGAATGGATTGGTATGGAGAAAACATAGATAGACCGTGGAGATGGGGTCACCATTCTAGAACATGCATCCATTCCAATAAGTCGTTGGGTTTACACCTTCACTATTGCAGTCTACTTGACTAACAAGCTTCCAACTACTACTTTGTATGGCTATAACTCACATTTTCAATTTCTTTTCAACAAGAAACGTGGGTATGGTACAATCAAAACTTTGTTGAGTCTGGTATCATCTACTCACACCATACAACAAAAACAAGCTTCAGTTTAGAAGTGATCAATGTATATTGATAACATGAAATAATATCACATTTTTGGACTCGATTTAATTAAATTATATTATTATTTGATTCGATTTATTTCATATTATTCGATATTACTTGGTATTTTCCTTCTATTTATTTCAGGTCACACTATTTGAAGCATACGTGAAAAAGAAAGAAAAGGAGGTGCAAAAAGAGGATAAAAAGAAATCCACTAAAGCCCAGCCCACAACTACAAAAGGAGAGGCGCTGTGATGCTGTGACGAGCGCCACACAAGGTGTGACGAGCGTCACGCCCTCCTGCTAAGTGTTACGAGCGCCACACAAGGTGTGACGAGCGTCACACCCCATTCCTATATTTTTGGCTTTGACGCGTAACAGAAGTGTAACAGAGGCACGTTCACCTTTTTCTTCGCTTGACCAGTTGACGTGTGACCAAAAGCTACTGAAGGACGTTGGAAGAAAAGGTCACTTGGTGGAGTGGTATAAATAGGACCAATGGTGGAACCCTACAGCTCTCTCTCAATTTTCCAGTTTTCGGCACCGTGCATTATTTTTACTGCCTTTTAATTTTCCAGCACTCTACTTTCCTAGCAATTTTTATTTCCTTTTCTTTTCCAGTCAATTTTCAAAGCATTCAATTAATTTTCTCACAATAGTTTCTACACCGGAAACTATTGTGTAACTTTTACTAGATCTAACCTTACGTTAGATCATAGTATTTTATTCCTTTGCCTTTATTTTACTGTCTGATCGAAGATTGTGAAGAACAAATCCAATCGGTCTGTGGTGGAGTGTTCAAGCATCGAAGCTAGGAATAATCAAGATTTCTATTAATTTTACAGGTTCTTTAATTTTATTGTTTTAATTTATATATGCTCTGTACTGCTGTTTATCTATACTGTTTGTCTAATATGGCTGTATTTAAGCATAATTATTGTGTAGGCTTGTTTAGCATGTCCGGCTAAATAAACTTAGGTATCGGTATGTAAAGTAAGCGGAATAAAGGAATCAAAACTAAGTTAGTTTAAATTTATTTAAAGATATAGTCACTCTTTACAGGGTTAATACCAAAGCTTTTGTACGAGAGTAAAAGACATAAAGAAGTTAAAATCAATAGAACGACAGTTTGAGCTTTTAACTGGACAGTGTAAATTGGACATTAATTTTAAATCAGGGCGAAAGCAATTTTTAGAGTTAATTAAATTCTAATCATTTTCAAAAAGTATTTTTAAAGGTTAAATGTGAGGACGAGAGTTAAGCATTTAAGTTTAATCATATAATCTAAGTCAACAGAGCGAGAGTTTGAGACGATGGTGTTTAAATGGTTAGCATTTTCTTAAAAAGAGTTTCTATAGATTCTATTGTTTTAAAAAAGTGATTTTAGTTTTAACTAAATAGTGAGAGCATACGTTAAGGTAAAATCATAGTCTATTCAACAGAGCGAGAGTTTGAGAAAAGATTTTTAATCAATAGTGTCTAATGAAAGGACTTATTTTAAAACTAAGAAACCAACGAAGATTTGATTCCCTAATTACGACGAACTACATACCGATATCCGCGTAATTCGATATTTAATCTAGATCTTATTTTAGTTTTTTTCTTTTCCCCCTAATCATCAAAGTATCATCCGCCTTAGCTTTACGAAGTAACCTTAGAAAACGGTATATCAATTCATAAGTCCCTGTGGGATCGATATCTTTTATTACTACGCGATTAGACTGTGCACTTGCAGTTAATACCCCAATAGACTCATAATGTCGCGATCAAGTTTTTGGCGCCGTTGCCGGGGACTTTTATTTAGTCGATATTGTAACTCTTCTGTTACGCTGTAGAGACTAAGGCAATTTTTTTCTTCTTGTTTTTCATTGATTTGTATGCCACACACTCGCTCACAAGGAGAACCGTATTACTTACGAATCAACGACGTTGAACGATATCTCCGAGTCTTACGACGAATTCGGGAGTATCATGCTGCAAACAATCTTTCGCCAATCGAAATTCCTGATCTCAAAAATCTTCTTCCTTCGCCGATACCCGAGATGGCAGAACCAGCTCGTGCTCTTCGAGATTACGCTGCTCCATCGCAAGACGAGCCGCATTCGAGTATTGCTCCACCCGCAATCGAAGCAAACAACTTCGAACTTAAACCTTCGCTGTTACAGGCAGTGCAACAGAATCAATTCTCTGGAAATCCTACCGAGGATCCAAACCTTCATTTATCCGTATTTGTTTAATACGCTGATACTGTTAAAGCTAATGGTGTCACTTCAGAGGCAATTCGACTTCGTCTTTTTCCTTTCTCGTTAAGAGATAAAGCTAGAAGATGGCTTCAGTCTCTTCCTTCCAACTCAGTCACCACATGGAATGAGTTGAAGAAAGTCTTTCTTGCCCGATATTTTCCTCCAAGCAAAACAGCTATGTTAATAGCCCAGATAAATGGATTTAAACAGAAAGATAACGAGTCTCTTTCCGAAGCATGGGAAAGATACAAAGACATGATGAGACTTTGTCCATACCATGGTTTAGAGGACTGGTTAGTAATCCATACCTTCTATAATGGTCTCTTATACAACACAAGATTAACAATAGACGCCGCCGCAGGTGGTGCGCTTATGGATAAACCTTACGCTGACGCTTATCAACTTATCGAAAGCATGGCCCAAAACCATTATCAGTGGGGAAGCGACCGAACAATGGTAGAAAAACCTCAAACGAAAACTGGCATGTACGAGATAAGTAGCCTTGATCATGTTAATGCAAAAGTGGATGCTCTTGCCCAGAAAATTGAAAGTTTAAATGTATCACCTCCAGCCACCGTGGTTGCCGTGACTCAAAATTGCGAAGTCTGTGGAATCCAAGGTCACACTCCTACAGATTGTCAACTCCTAACAGGAATCCAAGCAGAGCAGGTGAACTACGCACAAGGAAATCCTTACTCGCATACCTATAACTCAAACTGGAAGAACCATCCTAATTTTTCATATAAGAGTAACAATGCCTTATACGCACCAGGACAAGCTCCCAATCAAGCCCCAGCTATACCACCTGGATATCAAAAGCCGACCCCATCTACACCTAACAATAACGTTCCTAGGAAATCCAACTTGGAAATTATGATGGAGAACTTCATAGCTTCTCAACAGCAAACCAATAAAGATTTCTTAAACCAGAATGTACACACTAGCGAACAAATTAAACAACTAGCAAGTAAAGTAGATGCCCTGGCTACCCATAACAAAATGCTGGAAACACAAATCTCACAAGTAGCTCAACAACAAGCGCCTACTGCTGCCCCAACTGGTACATTTCCTGGACAGCCCCAACCTAACCCGAAAAGCCACGCTCATGCAATTATATTAAGAAGTGGAACAGAGGTAGAAGGACCGTCTGATCCAAGAATTGAAAACCAAAACTCTAAAAAGCCAACTGAGGAAGAAAATAAACCTAAGGAAAAGGAAGAGAGTAATAAGGAAACCGTAGAAAAGAAAGAACCTTATGTACCTCCACCGCCTTACAAACCACCTATCCCTTATCCTCAGAGGCTAATTAAAATCAAAGACGCGGGCCAATTTAAAAAATTTGTTGACCTACTGAAACAATTAAACGTCACCATTCCTTTCACAAAAGCTATTACACAGATGCCCTCGTATGCTAAGTTCTTAAAAGAAATTCTTTCTAATAAAAGGAAACTTGAAGATAGCGAAACCGTTACACTCACTGTTGAATGTAGCGCTATAATCCAGAATATGCCTCCTAAACTTAAAGATCCTGGTAGTTTCTCTATACCCTGTCACATAGGAAAATTTGTCATAGAAAAAGCTTTATGCGATTTAGGAGCCGGTATCAGTGTTATGCCCTTGACCATATGCAAGAGACTTGAAATGGGAGAATTAAGACCAACTAAAATGTCTGTGCAATTAGCAGATCGTTCTGTTAGATATCCCGTAGGAATTCTTGAAAACATTCCCGTGCGCATAGGTCAATTCTACATTCCAACCGATTTTATAATTATGGACATAAGAGAAGATGAAGTTACCCCCACTATATTGGGAAGACCTTTCTTAGCAACCGTCGGTGCTATCATAGACGTAAAATGAGGACGACTCACTTTCGAAGTAGGAGAAGAGAAAATTGAATTCATTCTTTCCAAATTTTTGAAAGCACCTGCAATAGAAGACACATGTTACTTCATGGATATCATCGATGAATGCATAAAAGAAACAGAATTAGAAAATGACAAATTAACTGATTGCCGTGTAGAAGACAGACTGAACCAATGCTTAGCAGTAATATCGGATCCTACGCAATTCCTTAAGAAACCTACCCTCGACCTGAAAACACTTCCCAAAAATCTGAGATATGAATTCCTAGACTCAGAACTTGAACGACCCGTGATAGTCAATGCAGACCTAGGAAAACTCGAAACCGAAAAACTCCTACATATCTTAAGAAAATATTCGTCCGCACTAGGATACAACATCACCGATCTAAAAGGGATAAGTCCTTCTATTTGTATGCACCGCGTCATGCTAGAAGAAGACTATAAAACTTCTAGGGAACATCAGAGGAGACTAAACCCGATCCTGAGTGAGGTAGTGAAGAAGGAAGTAACGAAGTTATTAGAGGCAGGTATCATATATCCTATATCCGATAGCAAATGGGTTAGTCCTGTACACGTAGTACCAAAGAAAGGAGGTATAACAGTTATCGAAAATGAAAAAGGAGAAACTATAACCAAACGAATCGAATCGGGATGGAGAATGTGCATTGACTATAGGAAACTAAACAAAGCGACCCGAAAAGATCATTTTCCTTTACCATTCATAGACCATATGTTAGAACGATTAGCCAAGCATTCTCATTTCTGCTATCTAGACGGTTACTAAGGCTTCTTTCAAATACCAATTCATCCTGATGACCAAGAAAAGACAACGTTCACATGTCCTTTTGGTACCTTCGCTTATCGACGAATGTCGTTTGGCTTGTGCAATGCTCCTGCAACCTTCCAAAGGTGCATGATGGCAATATTCGCCGATTTTCTTGAAGACATCATGGAAGTCTTTATGGATGATTTTTCCGTATGCGGACAAAGTTTTGAAGAATGTCTTGAAAACCTAGAAAGAGTTCTAGAACGATGTGTAAAAGTAAACCTAGTACTTAATTGGGAAAAATGTCACTTTATGGTACAAGAAGGAATTGTTTTAGGACACATCATATCAAATAGAGGAATTGAAGTAGACAAAGCCAAAATAGAAGTAATCGAAAACCTTCAACCTCCGAAAACTGTGAGAGAAGTACGAAGCTTCTTAGGACATGCCGGTTTTTATCGACGATTTATTAAAGATTTCTCTAAAATAACTAAGCCTCAGACTGGATTATTAATGAAAGACGCTGAATTCATCTTCGACAATAAATGTTTAGAAGCATTTCAAACACTTAAACAAGCATTGATCTCCGCGCCCATAATGCAGACTCCGGATTGGAATGAACCATTCAAAATAATGTGTGACGCAAGTGACTACGCCGTAGGCGCTGTTTTAGGACAAAGAAAGGATAAAAAAATTTCATGTCATATATTATGCAAGTAGAACTCTAGATGAAGCACAAATGAATTATGCCACAACCGAGAAAGAACTTCTAGCAGTAGTATTTGCACTAGATAAATTTCGTTCTTACTTGGTCGGAGCAAAAATAATCGTTTACACTGACCACGCTGCCATTAAATACCTCATAACAAAAAAGGACGCTAAACCTATACTCCTAAGGTGGATCTTGTTGTTACAAGAATTTGATTTGGAAATCAAAGATAAAAAAGGAACTGAAAACGTAGTAGCAGATCACCTTTCTAGACTCGAAAATCTGGATCGGAAAGAACATCGATCAATGATGACTTCTCGTACGATAAACTTATAGCTAATTTGGAAGAAAATAGAGCTGATGAACGGGTAAAGACCACCTTGGTTGTATGCGTTACACCATGGTACGCCGACTTTGTCAATTATTTAGCCGCCGGAATGGTTCCACTTGATTTATCCTACCAACAAAAGAAACGATTCTTCCATGACATAAAACATTATTATTGGGACGACCCTTTACTTTTCAAAAGAGGCCCCGATGGTATTTTCCATCGGTGTATACCTGAAGAAGAGATAGAAAGTATAATCCAACATTGTCATTCTGCTTCTTATGGTGGACACGCAAGTACATCCAAGACCTGCTCTAAAATCCTACAAGCCGGTCTTTATTGGCCAAACATATGGAAGGATGTGCATGCTGCTGTCAAGAAATGTGATAGATGTCAACGCACAGGAAACATATCTAGACGTGACGAAATGCCACAAAAGGGCATTTTGGAAGTAGAGATTTTCGACGTGTGGGGAATAGATTTCATGGGACCTTTTCCACCTTCTTTCGGTAACAAGTACATACTCGTAGCGGTTGACTACGTATCAAAATGGATTAAAGCTATAGCTTCTCCAACAAACGACACACAAGTAGTAACTAGACTCTTTAAGAATATAATCTTTCCAAGATTTGGTGTCCCAAGAATAGTAGTCAGTGATGGTGGATCGCATTTCATATCTAAGATACTCGAAAAACTATTGTTTAAGTATGGTGTAAAACATCGAGTAGCGACACCTTACCATCCTCAAACCAGTGGACAAGTGGAAGTGTCTAACAGAGAAATTAAACAGATATTGGAAAAAATAGTCGCCACGTCAAGAAAAGACTGGTCATCAAAATTACCTGAAGCTTTATGGGCTTATCGAACTGCTTACAAAACTCCCATAGGAACAACCCCATTCAGGCTTATTTACGGAAAATCTTGCCACCTCCCGGTAGAATTAGAACATAAGGCCTATTGGGCTATTAAAAATTTAAATTTAAACTATAAGGCCGCCGGTGAAAAGCGAATCCTTGATATAAACGAATTAGAAGAACTTAGACAAGACACATATGAAAATGCCAGAATCTACAAGGAAAGAACGAAAAAATGGCATGATAAGCGCATATCAAGGAAAACTTTCAAACAAGGCGATGTAGTCCTATTGTTTAACTCTAGACTTAAGTTATTCCCAGGAAAACTACGCTCTAGATGGTCAGGCCCTTTCCAAGTCACTAATGTTTTCCCTAGTGGAGCTGTGGAAATTAAGGGAAAATCTATGGAAACATTTATCGTAAACGGGCAGCGTCTGAAACATTATCACTATGATGAAAACAATGAAGACTCGCAAGTCCTGAAATTAGACGTATTGTCTCCTAAATCTATAGATTAACATTTACTAGTTTTATGTCGAGCTTGCGACATTAAACAAAGCGCTTCGTGGGAGACAACCCACAAATTTTTACTATCTTTTCTTTGATTATTCTTTTGATTTTATTTAGTATTCATTCTTCATTTATTTTATTTTATAAAACTTTTCTTCTTTTCTTCTTTCGGCATCTGGCCAAACCCTGACTAAATTTGTTTTTTTTTTCTTTTCTTTAGTTAACACTAACCTGATGGGACAAACTGATCGTATGGGTATCAAATTCAGAGGGAGAGCTCAGAGAAAAAAATTTGAAGAACTTTCTGAGAGAGAGATGCACCCAACCTTCTATGCTGATGAAGATGCAATGATCGTACTTGGGCTAAGAGACAATGTCCTGTATCTGCTGAATAAAATAGGGTGGGAAACCACTCCTATTCGCAGACAATTTGTTACTTATCGAAGGCTAACTCTAGAATTCCTTAGCTCCCTGATCTATTTACCAAACCATGGAAAAGGAATAAACCGAGGTTTCATTCAATTCAGGATGTTCAACATGGAGTATCAGTTTAACATTCAAGAGTTTACTAACCTTTTAGGGTTCCCTACCTCTTTTGATACATTTACCGTGAGCCAAGAAGACCTTTTTTAATATAGAGAGCTTGAACATTTTTGGGGAAGTTTGACGGGTAATGACGACCCTGAGGAACATGAGTTTCTCTCTGGAAACATATATAACCCAGCTTTTCGCTACTTCCACAAAATCCTAGCACACACTCTTTTTGGAAAGAAATCAAACATTACCACAGTATCACGTGATGAACTCTTCATAATATTCTGTGCTTCCCAGAACCGTCCAGTGAATGGTGCAACTTATATGCTGGCGAGTTTCGACCGCCTTATTTAAGCTGACCGTGCACCGATTCAAATAGGAGGATTGATAACCATGATTGCCAATGCTATTAGATTGCGCCAACCCATGCTTGACTCGAACCCTTTCTGTGGCATCGAGTCTATGAACATACATTTCCTTTTCAACACTTTGTTTATCAAAAATCTGGGACCTGAAAAGTTTGAATTAATAATTAATAACCAAGTTGTTTACCTATTCACAATGCCTAGTCCGATGACTAGTGTTCATGACCGAAACAATTGGCTTTACAACCTGGATGGAATACCTTCTCCTGTTAGATCTGTTGAATCCATCCAAGACTATGAAATTTGTGATGACCAGATTCCTTATGCCGAGTCTGATCCACAGACACCAACTGGTTACCACGATGCAGCCTCTCCACCTCATCCTATCCCGTCCGCAGAATCAGCAATACCTGATCTTAGACATCATCTGCCCGGAAATGATTATAATACCACTATTCAAGCTTTGATGTCAGAACAAGCTGCCATGCGAGAGGAGTTAAATATGATGGGACATGAAATTCTGCAATACATGAGCACTATGACAAATCATTTCCTCGAGTTGGATCGCCGTGTCAATGCCTTTGCTCCTCCGGCCAGAGATCCTGCAAGTGGCTAGAAGTTTTTAGTTAATTATTTTTAGTTTTAGGGAATCTATAGTTTCATTTAACATTGTTTCAATCTTAGTATTTGTTTTTCCATGTTTTCTTTTACCTTCAAATGTTACATTATGTTTATTTTATGAAGCTATTGCATTATTGGTTCAATTTTATTTATGCAGTACCTACAATTATCAATAATGATATTTACTGTATGCTACTTACATAGCCTATTAGAGAAAAATATATATACACTATGGTGTGTAGTAGAGTAGCATGCATGGCAGTTCAAAAATATAACAATAGCAAAATATAATAAACATAAACAAAACAAAATAAAAACATATTATGAAGCACCCACGTAAGTGACCGTTGCAAGCTGACTGGTGTGACGAGCGTCACACAAGCCATCACGGTCGTCACGCAAGTGCATGTGACGCCCGTAACACCTTCTGTCACGAGCGTGACAGCTCCAGAATAGGTGAACGTTGGTGACCGTTGGGGACACGACCGTTACCCCCCACCTTTTTATTTTCCCGATTCATTCACCTCTTTACTCCATCCCACTCACATTCCTCCACATTTATTTTTCTCTCACCCACTCCTCTTCTAACTTCCAAAAACTTTTCCTATAAATACCTACACTCCATTTCTCCCTAAACCACATCATTCCAACAAACCACTCTCTACAAATACATTTGCATCCTCTTTCCTTCTTTCAACCCACCTATCAATATGGCGGATAACCAACAATTCGGAAATATCATCTTCCGATCCGAAGATGATAATTATCAACGAGAGCAATTCGATCGGTTTCAACAACGAGGTGTCATCTCTACCAGGTATCCTGATTTAAATTGTTTACAAGAATTAGGATTACTTCAAGGTGTGCAATGGATGCTTCGGCTTGCTGATTTAACTTTTCTTTGCACACACAATCAACCTACCTACCCATCACTCACCTTAGAATTTTTAAGTTCTTATTCATACACCACTCCAACCGGTGAAGACTTGAGTACTTAACCGGTACCGCAACTTTCCGCATGTTCAACACCGAGTACTCACTATCCCAGGATCAGTTGAGTGCCATGCTACAGTTCCCTATAGGAGACTAAGTCCACCCAAGAATCCCTCCGAACTCACAGTGGCCCATAAACGCCTTTGACCTCTTTAGAAAAATATCCGGTGTGGAAACCGATAATTGGGATGCACTACTTGCTTCACACATACATAACCCAACCATCCGGTATTTTATCCGCATTCTGCAAAACACCATTTTCGGTCGACCCAACAATAGCAAAGTCAATGCCAAGGAATTATTCTTCCTCCACTGCGTCTTTGCAATGGATACAAAGGTAAACGCCGTTTCTTTCTTATTTCACCATATCCGCACCCTATGTGCTCGAGGCTGCCAACCTTTCGTGATTGGAGGATTAATAACCTCCATAGCACTTGGTTTGAATCTAGGGGACCGACTTCAAAATTTACAATCTCTCCCACCCCTATTTATGGATATAAGCTATTGTCGCTCCAGCCGCTTAATCAAAAATAGGGTAGGCGGAAGGTATTATCTTATGGTGAATAACCAAGAAGTCCCAAGCGTTGTTTTACCCAACATTGCCCTCACAGATGTCACCAACCCCGACCGATTCATCTACGACCTTAATGCTCCCGAAGCCACCGAGCCTACACAAGCAAACCCGGCCCCGAACGAGTTTGAAGAAATGGAGCAAGGTGATCAAGGTCTGGAACAACAGTCAGCCCCGCTTAACCCTTCCGATAATGCAACTGGTCCATCCTCCCGACGTCGTCGAAGAAGAAGGCCATCAACTAATGATGACATCATGGATGCTATTGATGCCATGCATGCGCAGAATACCGAAGTGATGCAACTGATGCGCCAGATGCAACATCAACAGGAAGCAAGGAATGCAATAACCGACCAGCGGTTCACTGATTTGCTCAACAGGTTTGATGACTTGGAAGTACGTCAACGCTCACCGGGCCCGAGAACAAGAGGACGCAGGCAAAATTGAGCATATCTATTTTATTTTCCTTTCTTTTCGCTTTTCTTTAAAACATTGGGGACAATGTTTCACTTACGTATGGGGGGAAAACTTTGTTTCCGTTATGATTATTTCTTTTCCAACATTCCTCTTTCAAGTATGTTATCTTCCCTTTCATTGTTATTTCCCTTATCTAAATATAATATATTTATTTTAAGTCGATTCCCTAGTATGAAAATTTTGTATCATCTTTTCCCCTCAATTTTTTGAGCCAAAAATATATATATATATATATATATATATATATATATATTTTAACACTTAACTCACTCAATAAGTATAAAGGTTGCTTATTTTATCAAACTTGAGTAAAATTAAGACGAAAATTATTACCGCCCCAACGCTCTAAAAATCTCAACATGTTAGATCGGGAAAAGTACCTATTATACCAATCCCTTGAACTTTTAGTTTTACAGTAACCCCGAGTAGTTTACACGAGAAGTCGGCACCATCTTAATAGCAAACTACGTGGAGAGCCGATGAATATAAGTGAATGATTCCCAAAACAACATAAAATATATATATATATATATATATATATATATATATATATATATATATATATATATATATATATATAAGGAAATGCACTAATTAAGTTAGGTGATCCTTACCAGATCATTTAATCCAAAGGTTGCGGACCCTACAAAAACATTATATGAACGATCCACTGTGAGTTGGTTCAGCGGTTTCTGGTGCTGAACTTGGTAGGGCGAACTACGGTCCGATCCCCCGCAATTTACAATGGACTAAATAACAAAGTTATCCAACTTATATACCAGAACTTCCAGCTAAAAAGGGAATCAAAATCGCTAACCGGTTACTCCACTATGTGCGCGAAAAGATAAAGGGCTTAATGTGATTTCGCTAGAATGAAAACGGGTGAAATAAGAGTAAAAGAACTAGGATAGCTATAATAGCGTAACTCGAACTGGTTTGCATAAGGTGGGGTTGTCTGAGGTTGTAACGGTAGTTGTTGATGTTAGGATTAAGCTCAAGTTATTTTTAAACGAGATTTACTTGCAACCTACTACGAATTGATGTGTATTTGAAAATTTCATCTGGCTAATATTTTAAATCGATTTCTACATTGAATCTTGCTTGAGGACAAGCAAAAGTCTAAGTATGGGGGAGTTTGATAACATGAAATAATATCACATTTTTGGACTCGATTTAATTAAATTATATTATTATTTGATTCGATTTATTTCATATTATTCGATATTACTTGGTATTTTCCTTCTATTTATTTCAGGTCACACTATTTGAAGGATACGTGAAAAAGAAAGAAAAGGAGGTGCAAAAAGAGGATAAAAAGCAATCCACTAAAGCCCAACCCATAACTACAAAAGGAGAGGCGTTGTGATGCTGTGACGAGCGCCACACAAGGTGTGACGAGCGTCACGCCCTCCTACTAAGTGTTACGAGCGCCACACAAGGTGTGACGAGCGTCACACCCCATTCCTATATTTTTGGCTTTGACGCGTAACAGAAGCGTAACAGAGGCACATTCACCTTTTTCTTCGCTTGACCAGTTGACGTGTGACCAAAAGCTACTGAAGGACGTTGGAAGAAAAGGTCACTTGGTGGAGTGGTATAAATAGGACCAATGGTGGAACCCTGCAGCTCTCTCTCAATTTTCCAGTTTTCGGCACCGTGCATTATTTTTACTGCCTTTTAATTTTCCAGCACTCTACTTTCCTAGCAATTTTTATTTCCTTTTCTTTTCCAGTCAATTTTCAAAGCATTCAATTAATTTTCTCACAATAGTTTCTACACCGGAAACTATTGTGTAACTTTTACTGGATCTAACCTTACGTTAGATCATAGTATTTTATTCCTTTGCCTTTATTTTACTGTCTGATCGAAGATTGTGAAGAACAAATCCAACCGGTCTGTGGTGGAGTGTTCAAGCATCGAAGCTAGGAATAATCAAGATTTCTATTAATTTTACAAGTTCTTTAATTTTATTGTTTTAATTTATATATGCTTTGTACTGCTGTTTATCTATATTGTTTGTCTGATATGGCTGTATTTAAGCATAATTATTGTTTAGGCTTGTTTAGCATGTCCGGCTAAATAAACTTAGGTATCGGTATGTAAAGTAAGCGGAATAAAGGAATCAAAACTAAGTTGGTTTAAATTTATTTAAAGATATAGTCACTCTTTTTATGGTCTCAATTTACAGGGTTAATACCAAAGTTTTTGTACGAGAATAAAAGACATAAAGAAGTTAAAATCAATAGAACGACAGTTTGAGCTTTTAACTAGACAGTGTAAATTGGACATTAATTTTAAATCAGGGCGAAAGCAATTTTTAGAGTTAATTAAATTCTAATCATTTTCAAAAAGTATTTTTAAAGGTTAAATGTGAGGACGAGAGTTAAGCATTTAAGTTTAATCATATAATCTAAGTCAACAGAGCGAGAGTTTGAGACGAGGGTGTTTAAATGGTTAGCATTTTCTTAAAAAGAGTTTCTATAGATTCTATTGTTTTCAAAAAGTGATTTTAGTTTTAACTAAATAGTGAGAGCATACGTTAAGGTAAAATCATAGTCTATTCAACAAAGCGAGAGTTTGAGAAAAGATTTTTAATCAATAGTGTCTAATGAAAGGACTTATTTTAAAATTAAGAAACCAACGAAGATTTGATTCCCTAATTACGACGAACTACATACCGATATCCGCGTTATTCGATATTTAATCTAGATCTTATTTTAGTTTTTTTCTTTTCCCCCTAATCATCAAAGTATCATCCGCCTTAGCTTTACGAAGTAACCTTAGAAAACGGTATATCGATTCATAAGTCCCTGTGGGATCGATATCTTTTATTACTACGCGATTAGACTGTGCACTTGCAGTTAATACCCCAATAGACTCATAAAGTCGCGATCATATATACCTAGGTGTCTCTCCAACATACAAAGATCATAAATGTCTCAACCTGGAAGGAAGAATTTTAATCTCAAAAGATGTCATTTTCAATGAAACATAGTTTCCTTACAAAACAAGTTATCTCAAGGTAGATGGGTCTTCACACACTCAACTAGGTCCATCACCCAAATCTTCAAACTTGATGTTGTTCCTACTTGATCCAAACTTCACTCATCACTTAGATCAGGACACACCTACTCATGTGTCTCCAACTATCCAAACACATAACCATGCTACATACACAACTACCTTACCTATAGATCATAATGTATTACCTGATACACAAAACCAACACACACCTTTTGGACAAACCCAATCATCACATCAAGAGTTACTAAGTAGCTATTCTCATGTACCTTTTACTTGTCATTCAACACCTAGCCTCTCAACTCCACTTGTCATATCTCGATCACCAATTATGTCTATTGCATCTATTTGACAAAACCTTGCCACAACATCGCATAACTGACAATCATCTTACGATACCAACATGTCGAAGTCACTTTCACCATCTTTTCACAGTCATATAAATCATGCCCCACGTCTAGTTAATGATCATCCCATGCTCATTAGGGATAAGATGAGGAAATCCAAGCCAACAACCTTCATTGTTCATTAAGAACCTACCACTACAAAACAAGCCTTAGCTCATCCTGAGTGGTTCCAAGTAATACAGACTAATTATGAGTCACTTATAAAGAATGGTACCTGTGTATTAATAACTTTACCACCCGATAGTAAGCCAATAGGATGCAAGTGGGTTTTCAATATTAAAGAGAATGCATATGGGAGAATCAACAAGTATAAAGCATGTCTTGTGGGTAATGACTTTCATCAACAACATGGATTTGATTTCCATGAGACGTTCTCTTCAATCGTGAAACCTACCACTATCAGAATAATACTCACACTAGCAATCACCTACAAGTGGGAAGTCAAACAAGAAGATATTAACAACGCATTCTTGAATGGTGATCTTCAAGAGGCGGTTTACAAACAACAACCATTAGGGTTCCTTGACACATACGACGCCTTAGTGTTCCAACTAAAGAAAGCTATCTATGGGTTAAAACAGGCGCCTCGTGCATGGTATGGAAAGCTACACCAAGCTCTAGTGTTGTTTGGTTTCATCTCAAGTCAATGTGATCACTCTCTTTTTATCTATCATTGTGACAATATCATTATGCATACATTAGTGTCTGTAGATGATATAATACTCACATGATCAACATCATCATCTTTACTCCATAAACTCGTTGACAAGCTTCCCACGACATTCTCACTTAAGAATCTTGGCATTTCTCAATATTTTCTTGTAATTGAGGTTCATAATCATCCTACTGGAGCTATTATTCTTACTGAATCAAAATATATGAATAATTTGCTTGCTAAGGTTAACATGACAAAAGACAAGGGTGTAAGCACTCCCATGTTCAACACATGTTCAGAAGAAAAGATTCTTGATCCCTTCCTTTACAAATCCATAATTGGTGTGTTATAATATGTCACATTAACTCGACCTAGCATAGCTTTCTGTGTCAATAAAGCATGCAAATACATGTCTAACCATCTTGACTCTCATTGAAGTATGGTATAACGCATGTTAAGATACCTGAGTGGCACAAGTTTGCATGGCTTGCTTCTAACTCCAGCATCATCCTTGCACAAATATCACTACGAGCATATAGCGACTATGATTGTGCAAGTGATCCCGATGATAGTCACTCAACTTCATGACCATGTGTGTTTCTTGATCCTAATCTTGTAGCATGGAGCTCCAAGAAATAATCGTTAGTCGCTCGTTCTAGCACGGAGGCAGAATATCGCGTGTTGGCTCACAAAACCTCTAAAGTCTTGTGGATTGAGTTACTTCTGCAATAGCTTTACATCCCTCATCTTCCACCAACTCTTCTTTATAATAACATTAGTGTTGTCATGCTTTCACATAACTTGATTATGCATACTAGAACGAAACACATTGAGTTAGATATCCATTTTGTTAGATAAAGAATTGCCGCTAACAAACTTCATATTCAACATGTTCCAACTCAAGCTCAAATTGTGGACATTCTTACAAAACCATTGTCAACTAATCTCTTTGTTTATTTTAGAGACAAACTTAAAGTCTCTTGCTTCAAATTATCTTGAGTTTGAGGGGGAGTATTAGAGAATGATTAGTTAGTATAGACGGCTGTTAAAAAATTAGTTAGGTTGATTACGCCTGAATAACTAACTCCTAATATATGCTTGCCACAAGCAAGAATTTTATCATGTAACAATTTCTATTAGAGTATCTTCAATACTTGTTAAAGAACGGTGATATATGTGTATGCTATAAATAAATGCTAATTTTATTTTCTAGAGACATCACATTGATGTTGAGTCTATATAGACCAGCATATTTCTATTTAACGTGACTTGTTTATGAAATTTAATAGCTCAATATAATTGAGAAATGTTTTACAATTTTTAGGATGAAGTTGTTCATTCGTAAGAACTAATGACCCACTCCATCTTCATATTTTATTCTATACTGTAATATATAATATTCATCACTCTCTAGTAATGGTCAGTAAATTATCATAAAATAAAATAAAAATTGATGGACAGTCCCACATGCATGGAGAGTGAGTGACGTGATATATTGAAGATGTAATTGAAAGAAAAAGGAAAAAGAAAGCAAGTGCCCCAGCAAGTTGATTAAATCTTCAATAGGAGACAAAATGTTTAATCTCTTAATTTGACTAGCGAAATAAAAAATCAAAGATACTTGGAATCCATAGGTGCTATGAACCCCATTATATACTTTTATAAAGTTGAACATTCTTCTAACTAGTTGATTTGTAGGGTATCATTATCGAGGTCGGCCAATAAAAACTATTCATGTATCGAACTACATGGAATTTCATTAAATGAATTATATCTTTTACCACTATACACAAATTTTGTCTATTTGGCAATGCATCATTTTATATTTAAAAAATTCTAATTATCTCTAACATATATCCCAAAGACAATTTTTAATTCTAAAGAAAAAACTTAGGACTTAGACAAAACACTCTCTAGATCTCTATATTTCACCGAGATTATTGCTTCTAAGGTTTGTTTTATCGCAAACTAAGCATGAAATATAAAATGGTATGAATCAGGATGGAGACAGGTTATTTTAAGGCGGGTTACTATAATAATTATTATTTAATATATAATACTAAAAATAATGTATTTTTATATTAAATGAAATAAATAATTTTAATAAAATAATAAGCAAACAATTTTTTCTTTCCATTTCTATTAATTATTTTTGACATTTTTTCAAACACAAACAAATCACTCACTCTTTCTCTTTGATATTGATTTCTTTTTCATTGTTGATATTTTAAAAGATATTTTTTTTTAATTTTTAATATTTACGAATTTATTATTTATTTTATTATTGTAATAAAAGATAAAATATTTTGTTATCTTATTGAACTTGAGATTGTACTAATGTTTTTGTATCTATTTTATAGTATAAGCATGAAGCATTTTTTAATATGATTTTAATTGTGTTATTTCTTTTTCATTTTTAGTAATAAGCAATGCAAATTTTGTTAAAAAGAAAATCAATAGAGAAATTATAGACTCTTAATCCTCAAACACTTGATGAACATATAAGTTTTAAATTGGGGTCATTTATGAAAAAAAATCGAGTTTCAATTGAAAAAACTTCATAACGATCCCGATTTAAGACAAAAAAATGTTAGTATATCTTTTAAGTCATTGAGATGAAATTAAAATATATTGTTTATAAAAGGATTATTGACCCCACTACTCGAAATTTCTGGCTTCATCCCTGGTGTGAATTCAATTTTTATTGTGTTAATTGGTATTCTTTTGTACTGATTCTATTGCCATATGAAAGGATTATTTTATTACTCATAATAATAAGTACATTTATCTATATTGGAATTTGGTCATCCTGAAACATAGTTCCCTTCTCAATATTTGAAATGATTGAGGTGATGCACGGAGGCTCTATCGTTTCTATTCTCACAACGACCATACTGACCATTGTCTGGAGAGACTGGATTTCTTAAGTGTCTCTTGGATGAAAGAATGGTTGATGTCCGCCACTCTTGTACTTGTCAACTTTGATAGGACATATGCTCTCGTGTTCTATCCTTTGGCACACGCATAATCTCGTATGCCTTAAACAAACTCAGCTTATCCTTGACCACAACTACATATTTATCCATAGGAGATCTTTAGCATGTGCCTCCCCTTTGATTTGGAATACCATATGTTTAAAATTTGTATGTTTTGGAATACCATATGTTTAAAATTCGTATGTTATATGACTTCTTCCACTCTCATTTATGAGGCAAACATGAGACCAATGACGAAAGGTTTGTATTTTACTTTTGTGTTAGTGGTGCAAAAATCAAATCTCATAGATACTTTAACCACTTCAAGAAAAACTGCATTTTGCCAGGGGTTAAACCCCTCACTATGGTCCCCAAAAACCCTGCAATGCCATTATTTTCCAGGGGCAAGAACCCCTAGCAAAAACACTTGTCGTAAATTATTTGCCAAGGGTTTAACCACTCACTATACCTAACAACTTTGCCAGGAATTTAACCCTCACTATGCCAAAAACAGAAGTAGGTTGGTTCAAACTGCATTCAAGCTATGTCATATTATGTTGTTAGGGGTTTAACCCCTCGCTATGCCTGACAAGGTTGTCATGGCTTTAACCTCTCACTATGCCAAAAAACAAGAGCATGTTGGTCCGAATTGTGTTTAGATTGTGTCAGGTTGGATTGCTAGGGGTTTGACCCCCTTCTTTGCCTGACAACGCTGCTAGGGATTAAAGTCATCACTACGAAAAGAAAAAGTCACCCAGAGGTAACACCTCACTAATTGTATTTCTATTATTGAATAAATCTATTTATTATATTAAAATTATTATAAATATTATAATCAATTTTAATATTTATAATAATTTAAATATAATAAATAAATAATAGATATAAATGTATAAAAGATTATTTTTAAGAAATTAAAAAGTTTTAAATATAAAACTTAAATACAATTAATATTATGAAATTTAAATTCAAATAAAAATAAAAATAAAAATAATCAATAATTATTATAAAATCACTCATTCGAGTTATCTCTGTCTCTCTCCTCTTCCTCTGAATCTTCGTTTATTATTCCATGTCCACCAATCATTTGAAATCCGCCAACTCCGCTGTATCCGCCAAACCCTAGATTTCTACCCATTAAACAAGAAGGTTGGTTGCTTTGTGAGAACATATGTTCTTGCATTTGTTCTCGTAAAACCCTCAATGCTTCCACAATTTTTTATAGAATTCTTGAATGACAAATGACATCCTTTATGCTTCTTGCAGCAAGCCAACTCGGCAGGAGAAAAAAAAAACAATATTTTGAATGACAAATGTAAGATATATATATATATATATATATATATATATATATATATATATATATATATATATATATATATATATATATATATATATATATATATAATATATATATATATTATATATATATATATATATATATATATATATATATATATATATATATATATATTTAGAGAGAGAGAGAGAGAGAGAGAGAGAGAGAGAGAGAGAGAGAGAGAGAGAGAGAGAGAGAGAGAGAGAGAGAGAGAGAGAGAGAGAGAGAGAGAGAGAGAGAGAACTGGTATTATTGAAATTGTATCAATTGGTATTGTTGGAGATTATGTTCTTAATTTTCAGAACTTATATAAAAGTAAAGATACTGAAAAAAAAATAAGTGCAGAAAGTAAATAACATAAATGTTATATCCTCGTTCCTCTTTCCTAACAATAGTACTTCAGTCCTCTTACATCCCGTGAGAGATTTCATTATGTTAGATCAAATTGACTCTCTTAACTATCTAACAATAATCACAAAGACACGCCACCTTTTGATTTTACTACAAATAATAGAAAGCACACCACTTTCACTTATGTATAATGACCACTAACACTTAGTAAAAATACAAAATTTTGAATAAATAATGAAGATTTTGTATTTATACAATGAAACCTGAATTATGTTATGAAAGTTTATGTAGAAAATTTCACTATTTTTTTGGCTTAAGGAACTTAGATGAAACACACATAAGTTGTTCAAGGGGTAGTTAGTAAGCTAAAGCAACTTAGATAAAACACGCATGATTTTTTGGCTTAAGGAACTTAGATGAAACACACATAAGTTTCCAAATTACTCTTGTTCAAGGGGTAGTTAGTAAGCTAAACTATATAAAGCACACATAAATTGTTCAACAAGCAATAACATTAAATGAGAAAATAGTAAAAGAAAGCAAATAAAGATTCACAATGCTTGAGACAATATGCGGAAACACTCTAGTCATCCCTTTCTCTTGCTATTTCTTCACTTCTCTTTTCTTCTTCTCCGTTTTCACTGGCTTCCTCTTCTTGTTTCTCTTGATTCTTTTATTCCTCTTCAACAATTTTTGAATGAATATTACCCTCTTAATTTAAAATCCTTATTTTGTTTTTTATTTGTAAATTAATAATTTAATCAAGATCAATTAATTGAATCATTTTGCTAAGAGAATTGAATTTTTGAAAACCCGTCTTAAATCCCTCAATACTATCATTGCTTCGGTTCTAATTAAATCATTAAATCGAAATAAAATTTATGCGTAATGATTATATGTTGATGTAATCGTGATATGCCTTTGGGGTTTTTTTCTAATACGTTAGTCATGCATTTTTCAATTCTAAATCATATTAAATATGTTAGTATATGTTGGAATATATGGTAGTGGTTTATTCCTAATTCCTAACTTTGAATTTAATTCCTAATTGCTATAACCTTCAGATTAGAATCACCGTGTGGTTTTGATTATTCATGTTGTCGTAAATTACATATATGATCTAATGGTTACTATTAACTATGATTGCTTTTCTGCATTTTTTATCCCCTAATTTTGGCGTTTTAAATAATTGATCGCTATGTTACAACATCAATTATTCTGATCCTTTATCTTTAATATTCTTTGGATTTTTGTGGTCCATCTCCATTTTTTCATATGTGGTATTGATGATTGGGATAAAAAATAATTTATAGTGATATGTCAATGATGATTGGGATAAAAAAATAATTTTTAATGATATGTCATTGATGATTAAGATAATTTATTAATTCATATTTTTATGCAATAAATTAATAATTAATATTTTTTAAAATTAATTTTTTGAAATTTTGAAAGTATTTAGTGGACCTAAGCCCAATTCATAGCATTTATTTTATCATTGTTTGCATGTGTCATACTGTGTTTTAAAAAGAATGGATCTTTATTTGAAGCGGTTAAGTGTTTGACACAAGTTAGTCAAAAACCAAATTCAGAGCTCTGATGCCAATTGACGGTGCAAGAAACATAAGAAAATGAGTGTTTGAATTGAGTTTCAAACAACAAAGAACACAAGTATATTTATCCTGGTTTGTTGTTAATGAAGCTAAGTCCAGTCCACTCGCCTTAGTGATTTTGCCTTCTAAATAAGGACTTAATCAAATAATCAATCTGATTATAACAAACTCAAATACACATAATCTAAGACTTCTTGAGAAATTTGGACTATACCCTAGTCTCTCAAGGAAATACAACTCAAAGACTAAGTGTCAATGACTTCTTGAGAATTATGACTAAACTTAGTCTTTCAAGGAAATTAATCAAAGGTTAAGATAAACAAGTTTTGTGTTTACACGATGCTTCAAAAAGCAGATACACAAATTTATATCAAATATTACACTTAACAAAGATATTAAAAAAAAATAGTCTAAGTGTATGAGTGTGAGAAACACTTCTTTTATTTTTCTCTTTCACGAATATTCTTTGAGTGTATGCGTTGATATGAAAATCAGTTTGTTTTTTATTCCAATCTTCAACAAGCCTCTTTATATAGGAAGAAATAGATTCGTTGGATGGTGAAATTGGAATATCCTCAATATAATAGTTGTATGAAGGTCATTTCATATTGCAACATTAGATCGGCGCTTGCAGCATATAGTTAATGAGGTTGATGGGACGTGAGAAACTTTTTTAGTATAAAGTACAAAATTTTACCTAGAAAGTAAATTTTCTTTTGTACTTCTGTCACATCAATAAGTCGTTGACCTTTTGGATTTTACCTTTTAATCAGAGGCTTCGTATACAAGTTGACGAAGCTTGAGTAGAGTTCAAAATATATCTTCAAAACCTGGTAAGACTTTAGAGTCTTTGGAGTTCAGAGTTCATAGATTTTCAGATGTTGGTAGTCATTGTCTTTATCATAGTCTATCTGGATTGTTTATGTTCATAAACAATGACTTTACAAATCAGATGTTTGACTTCCTTGCAAATACTCTTTTAAAATATTCTTTGATTTAGAGTATGGACGTGTTCAGAGTCAGAATTTGTTTTCTTTTTTCTGCGCACTTAACAAAATAATTAGAGTACAAAATTATTCTCTACACATTGTTATATTAAAAACTCATGGATAGTTGTAGAACTAAACTTGTTCCAACACCTACCACAATACTTATTCATCGTAAGCTGAATAAGAATGGTACTTATGTTTTTCATGATCATGGTTTATACCACTCTATTGTTAGAGCTCTCTAATATGTCACACTAACAAGATTAGGCTTGTTAGTTTTTAAGAGTTCCTCTTAAAAGTCATTGGATAGATGTTAAACGTAAATTGAGGTATATGAGTGGTACTACTTCACACGACCTC
The DNA here is from genome assembly GCF_024323335.1 of Lathyrus oleraceus. Taxonomy (NCBI): domain Eukaryota; kingdom Viridiplantae; phylum Streptophyta; class Magnoliopsida; order Fabales; family Fabaceae; genus Lathyrus; species Lathyrus oleraceus. Next base: position 454,534,642 of record NC_066579.1, read on the forward strand.
CTTCTCATGCCTACACCTCTGAATTATAGGTTCACTCTTTGCGCATACAGTGACTCTGATTGGGTCAGTGACCTGGATGACAGACGCTCAACTTCAGGGATTGTGCGCTTTCTTGGGTCCAAATTTGGCTACGTAATACAACATATTTATTTCATATTTAAATCTATTATCTAGAAGAGATGAATCAAAGAGGCATCTATGCAACTTTAGAGTTCTCTATTTTAAAGAAAGTACAAAGTAATTCATGTATTCTTTTGTTTCAGTGACGCAACATTTAAAAATTTATATTAGATTCCATAATTTTAACTCATGTATTATTCCATAATTTAATTTTTATTATATTAATATATAATACATTGATCATATAATAAATTTAAAAATTAAAAAAAAAATTATAGTGAAAGTATTTATTGTAACTTAAATATTAACTTAAGTATTATATCTACTAATAATATGAAAAATAATTTTTTATGATTGAAAATTAACGTTATATACATATATATTATTAAAAATGATCCAAATAAATAAAATTAAATAAATAATAAAATCTAAATTTTATTATACTCATGCCTAAAATATTTACAAATATATTCCAACATAAATACTTTAATGCATATATGTAAGAGAGTAAATTAATCAAAGAAAATTGCTAAGCCACACAATACCAATCCTCACAATCACATGATCACAAAACTTTTGGCTATAAAAGGGCACAACACATATAAACCATTACCTCAAACACACCAAACCTATCATCACATAGACATAATACTAAGCTTTCTACCTTAAAAAAATGGCTTCCATCAATGTTTTATCATTCATTATACCACTTGTTCTACTCATAACATTTTCATCAATCACAAATGTTGAAGGAGCACGTAACCTTCTAAACATACATCAAGTTTCTAAAGTTGATTTGCCATTAACACTACCAATACCTGCTGTGGCAGCACTCCCTGCATTGCCAGCACTCCCTGCTCTACCAGCACTACCTGCTCTAGCAGCACTGCCTGCTCTTCCTGCATTGCCAGCACAACAACCTTAAAAAGTTCTAAACCATAGTTTCTTACTGTTCTAAGTGTGCCTAAGCCATAACTACCTAAAAAGTTCATGAAATCTATGTAATATATTCTAACTATTAAATGTGTTTGTTTAATGTTGTTTAAGTTACTTGATGGTGTTTCTGTTGAAGTTTATTTGTACTTTATGATCATGTGTATTGTATTGAAGCACATGTTGTGTTCATAAATAATTTCATGTGTAAAATTATGAGGTGTGAAATTGTCATATGACTTGTATTTGTCTAATAAGAGTGAATGCCTAATATGGATTAGTTATTTGATATTATTTAATATGGATTAGTGAATGTCTAATTAAAACTCGTTAGTTATTCATGACTACTATATAAAACGATCATGTATTTATTTTAATATACATCTTATTATCATTGAATCAATAAACAACACAATTTAATTATCTCTAATTTTATTTCTCTATTTTCCTGAGGGAGATGTTTGTCAACTGTGAGATTTCTTAACAAGTTAAAAAGTAAACTTGGTGGTATTATATTATATGAACACAAATTCAAGAAAAAAAGTGTGGTTATGGCTCATTATGCAAAAAATGTAAATGAGTTCAAGATGGAAATATTTGAAATATAAATGAAAAAGAAATAAACTTAACACAAAACGTGTAAAATGGGCAAACAATTCTAACGACTAGTGGCTATATGTGTGTCATGTATTTTAGATCTAAAATTTTCTTGTTGCTATATGTGTGTCATGTATTTTAGATTTAAAATGCTCTTTGACATTTCATTCTCATATTTGTCTTCTACCCTTGTTTTGTTTCTTTTCTTTATTGTTCTTAAGTCCACAATATTATTCCCCTAAGACTTAAGAACTTGTCATTTCTTTTTCTTTACATTTTTTTTTCAATTTACATATGTGTCATAATAGAAATACGAGTTATTTTATTTCAAATATTTAAAATTCCACTTATATTGATATAACTTTTGTTAGTCTCCTATTCTAATTATTTTTATAATTTTTTATTTGTTGATGTAAAATTGTATTACATTATTGCTATTTAGAAAATCTAATATTCATTCAGTTAAGTTTATATACTTTCAGATTTCGTAAATCGTCTCAGCCGTTGTACTCATTATTATGTAAGCTTTCTGCCCTTTACATTTTCCCTTTCTAACAATTCACTTAAGCTCCTCATTTCAGCCATCGGGTTTATGGATTGTGTTTGTCCAATCAAAGAGTTGCTTCCAAATGCTCCTCAGCTGAGGACAACTGTTTCCACTTGTGTGCAAAAACTACATTAGTTGTTATCTAGCAGGCCAAATCGATGGAGCCTCTCTTTTATGGTCATCCTATTATGACAAGCCAACCAAAACACAAAAAGGGTCATACGTGGGGCAAGGTTCATGTACAACAAATGTCTCCACTCCATTTTAGGGCACTCTTCCTTGATGAAATTGTAAACCTTCTTGGTCTCAAACTTCCTTTCATAGTATTTCATTAATTCATACTTTGAGCTATCTCCCTTTGTTTCAAGATAGCTTTGATGTTCTAAGAAGCATTATTGTTCACCTGCATACTTAACAAAGGCTCATTCTTTATGTAATAAGTATGCACCTGTCATACGGTGAACTGGACTTTTTGTGGTTTTAATCGCAATGTCGCGGTTAGCAAGAGTCGCCACCGACTTTTCTTTTATCCAATAAGGAAAGGTGGAAAAGAACAGGAAAGACCTTAATTTAGATTTTGGGTTCGGGAGGTACATTATACAAAGAGAAGGTGTTAGCATCCTTTGTATCCATGGTTATCCATGGGCTCTTAATTGCTCGATCACTTATATTATTTTTGTCTAAAAAAAGTGTTTGTGAATTGTTTGGAAAATTGTTTTGAAAAGAGAATTTAACTTTGTAATGATTCTTGTATGAATGTATACAAAGTGGTTATCTCGTTTAGTTTTGAAAATTGTTTAGAAAAATATAACTCGGTAATGATTCTAGTATGAATGTATACCAAGTGGTGATTTTCTAAAGGTATTTTGAAAGGTGTGAGGTGCGAAAAAGTGTTTTAAGTTGTGAGCCAGCAATTAAGAGTTATACCGACCCAAGGTCTTTACGGGCATTTCCTATCCTTATGAGGGTAAAACTGTCCTTATTATTGAAAAATAAGTAGTTTTATCCTTTGGATGTAAAAGGGTCATCGTAGGGTCATCGATTGGTCATTGAAGGCAACAGTTATGAGGATACCTTAGCATTCGAAGGGACTATCATCATTTAATCGTAGGCAACATCGGAGGGTCATCGAGGGACAAAGTTGTATATTCGAAGGCAACATCCGAGGGACTATAATTTATTTTATGATGATTTAACCGAAGGGTCTTTGCTAAGGGTATCCCCACATTCGCGGGACATGACCGTAATATCGTAATCGTAAGGCAACAAAGAGAGGTCCAAGATCACTTATTCAAAGGCAAAGTTTTACAATTAATTAGGTGATTAGGAGGAATTCTCCCACATTAAAATTAATACATTAAAATTAATACATTAAAATTAATACATTAAAATTAATACATTAAAATTAATACATTAAAATTAATACATCAAAATTAATTAGGTAATTTAGGGTGAAAACTCCACAAGGGTATCCCACAAATAAAGTGGAATACCTAGCCAATAACCTTTTCCTGGGATATGTGAACCTTTTCGAAGCTCAAAAAGAAACATGTCAGAATACCAAATCAGGGTGCAATCGAAGATTACACCGAAAAAATATCGCAACAGTAAATAGGATAGGATGAATAATGCATGGCTATGATAAAAACATAAAAAAAACAGACTAGAAAAATCAGGTACTGTCTCGTTCACCTCTGCCTCGCCTAGCGAAGGCCAGGCGAACGGCCACGGATTTTGAATTTTGAGAAAAACAGCCCCATGTTAGGAACCTTGAATTTTATGGCATTTTATCACAGGAACAGCATGGTCAAACATTCAGGGTATTCAGGCATATTTAAATTCACATACGAAAGCAAATTATATATCAACATTTAATCATGATGCATTATATGTGTAGATACGGCCAATTGAAAGTATAAACAATAGAGATACGCAAACCTGTTTGCCAATTCAAGGTTGAAGGGATTGACCACTTGTGGTATCGGAATGAGTTAGGCGGCGGGAATTGGGCGGCGATGGCTTCGGGGCGGATGAGCTGCCTTCAGGGTTTCTTTATTCTGAATTCTCCGGGTTGGCAGGGTTCCTATGCCAAAGTTTCTATCCGTCCTTCTCTGTTCTCTCTCTTTCTTTTTCCTCAAGGTTTTGTTCCAAGGAAACCTCAGAGTGTTTTGCTTCTCTTCCTTCTTTCTCCAGTGAATCTCCCAGTGTAAACTCTAAGTCTAACTCCCAGTCCTTTTCCTCTACTGAAACTTCAGTATTTATAGACTAATTTTGTGGGTAATGGGCTTGGAATGAGGGAGACCCAAGTCCAAAATAATTTGTTTTATTTTATTTATTTATTTATTTTAATTATTTAATTAATTAATTAATTAATTAATTAATTAATTAATTAATTAATTAATTAATTAGTTAATTAATTAAATTTTTTTTTTCTTTTTTCTTTCTTTTTTTTTTTTTTTTTCTTTTTTTTTTCATTTTTTTTTTTTTTTTTCAGGAAAAATGATGCGTAAATTTTGGGGTATGACAGCTGCCCCTGTTCAATATTCTTGAATCGAGAGAGTTAGGATGGCGTGTATGCCATTCGTGGTCTGGAGGTGGAAGATTATTGAACACTAGAATGCCCCAAAAATTTGCACTTGAGGATCGACAGTTGGTCTTGATGGAGATGGGCTTAAAGATGCCATCCGGGAGGTTTGATGACGAAAGCTTCAGATCGAGCCGTACATTAGGCCAATTTGAAGACATGGGTGCCACACTGGGTCATACATTAGACCGAATAATGAGTCATCCATTAGGCTGCCGACTTCGCTGGAGAGTCGGAGTGTGTCATATGCTGTTGGGGATAAAGGATCAGAATGGACCATACGCTAGATCGTATCTGAGTTGAAGAGAGAGCCGTCCGTTAGGCTGAATCTGATGATGAAAGGGGTAGTCGTACACTAGACTACACTTCAGAAATGTACCGTACACTAGGTAGCATCTGAGTAGTTGAGGATCCGAATGGGTCGTACGTTAGACCGCATTGGAGTTGCTGGAGCTCAGAATGGATCGTACATTAAATCGAATCTGAGTTGCAGAATGAGCCGTCCAGTAGGCTGAATCTGATGGTAAAAGGGAGTAGTCGTACACTAGACTACACTTCAGAAATGTACCGTACACTAGGTAGCATCTGAGTAAGGGAGTAGCCGTATACTAGACTACCATTCAGAAATGTACCTGTCCGAAGGTAGCATCTGAGAAAGGGAGTAGCCGTATACTGGACTACCATCCAGAAATGTACCTGTCCGAAGGTAGCATCTGGGAAAGGGAGTAGCCGTATACTGGACTACCATCCAGAAATGTACCTGTCCGAAGGTAGCATCTGGGAAAGGGAGTAGCCGTATACTGGACTATCATCCAGAAATGTACCTGTCCGAAGGTAGCATCTGGGAAAGGGAGTAGCCGCATACTAGACTACCATTCAGAAATGTACCTGTCCGAAGGTAGCATCTGAGTAAGGGAGTAGCTGTATACTGGACTACCATCCAGAAATGTACCTGTCCGAAGGTAGCATCTGGGAAAGGGAGTAGCCGTATACTGGACTACCATCCAGAAATGTACCTGTCCGAAGGTAGCATCTGGGAAAGGGAGTAGCCGTATACTAGACTACCATCCAGAAATGTACCTGTCCGAAGGTAGCATCTGAGAAAGGGAGTAGCCGTATACTAGACTACCATCCAGAAATGTACCTGTCCGAAGGTAGCATCTGGGAAAGGGAGTAGCCGTATATTAGACTACCATTCAGAAATGTACCTGTCCGAAGGTAGCATCTGAGAAAGGGAGTAGCCGTATACTGGACTACCATCCAGAAATGTACCTGTCCGAAGGTAGCATCTGGGAAAGGGAGTAGCCGTATACTAGACTACCATCCAGAAATGTACCTGTCCAAAGGTAGCATCTGGGAAAGGGAGTAGCCGTATACTGGACTACCATCCAGAAATGTACCTGTCCGAAGGTAGCATCTGGTCAGATGAAGGTCTAACTTGGTCGTGCATTAGACTGTACTTGAGTTGAAGAAGGTCAGAATGGATCGTACGCTAGATCGTATCTGAGTTGTTGAGGGTCAGAATGGATCGTCTGTTAGATCGTATCTGAGTTGAAGAAGGTCAGAATGGATCGTACGCTAGATCGTATCTGAGTTGTTGAGGGTCAGAATGGATCGTCTGTTAGATCGTATCTGAGTTGAAGAAGGTCAGAATGGATCGTATGCTAGATCGTATCTGAGTTGAAGGAGTCATATGTTGAGCTGAATCAGAATGAACAGTATGTTAGGCTGTATCTGTATACGTTGTACTTGCAATAAATGTCTGGGATGGGCTTAAAGATGCCATCGCTAGGAGGATATCGAAGTGTTGTCAGAATGAATGTTCCCATGAATTGCATCTGGAATATGTATCTGAATCTTGTCTGTGATTGATAAAGGCGTCTGCCTGAATGAGCCTTTTACTTTGCTATATCAGGAGGATAATTAACCTGCAAAGAAAAGTTAGCTTTATGCCATGTCATGATGCATGAGATGTTTTATGCTTTCGAAAATGAATGCGAATGTTGTATGCATGCGTATGCTGTGAAATGATGCAATGAATGAGTTATGCGTATGAGAAGTTCTGCTTGGGGACTCTACTGGGGAAAATAAATCCCCATCTACTGATTGGAGATATTCGTGTTGAGGACCCTCTCTCGGCTGGGGGTTCTGATTTCTGTCTGATGGTAGAGATATTCAACAGAGCCTGGCTGGGGATGGATGAGATGATCAATCTGTCTGATGATGCCGACCTCTGTTGGGGAATAGCTGGCTGTGCCGGGGAATACTGCCAACTTCTTCTGGGGAAAAAAACAGGCTTGCTGGGGGAAGAGAATTGGTAGTGGATTCATTGGAAGCATGATTAGACCTTTTCCTTGATCCTGAAGTAGGGTAGTAATTGCTATTGCTATTCTATGCATGTATTTTGGTAAACATTGGTCATATTCAAATGCACATATTAATTCAAATTAAATCAATGGACATTTACGCAACCAAAACAGAAAAGTAAAAAACAAAAGCATCTTTTTTGAAAGAGGGTTGTATTGATTTTTGAAAGAAGGGCTATAAACAGGCAAATTGTGTACAAGGAGACAGAAATCCTAGTAAGAGGAAATTGTCAAAAACAAAGAGAAAGCTATGCAGAAAAAGTCCTATTGATTTTAAGTCTACTACTGCCATTATGTCTTCAAGCATCTCATCCCCTGCTGTCGGATAGAAGTGATTGGCTTGGTCAGTCCCTTGAACTTGGATGAAAGTTGACTGAGAACGGGACATAGTCATATGCTTTAATCCCTAATTTTTGCCTGGACCGCCTTTTCAGGTTTTCAGTCCACCAGGATACCCTTTTTTGCCCAAGCCACCTTTTCAGGTTTTCGACTTGCCGGGTGTACATTTTTTTATATATATCCCTAATTTTTGCCCGAACCCTTTTGGTTCGCCGGGATGCCCTTACTTTTGCCTAGATACGTCGATCTAGCGGGTCTTTTTCATGCGTAGTATTTTTTAACTATGTCCGCGTTCACGGGATGCGGGAAATCTTCGCCATCTACTGTAGCAAGTATCATGGCTCCACCAGAGAATACCTTCCTAACTACAAATGGCCCTTTGTACGTGGGAGTCCATTTGCCTCTGGGATCAGTTTGCGGTAGCACGATACGCTTGATTACCAAGTCGCCAATTTGATACACTTGTCGCTTGACCCTTTCGTTGAATGCCTGGGTCATGCGTTTCTGATATATCTGCCTATGACAAACAGCCGCGAGTCTCTTCAATCAATTTTATCTGATCGAGTCGAGTCTGAATCCGTTCCTCTTCATCTAAGCCCGCCTCTTTCATGATTCTTAGCGAGGGAATCTGAACTTCCACTGGTAAGATGGCTTCCATTCCATAGACTAAAGAGAACGGAGCTGCCCCTGTCGAAGTGCGTACTGAAGTGCGATAGTCATGAAAAGCAAATGGTAACATCTCATGCCAGTCTTTGTACATTACTGTCATCTTTTGTATAAGCTTCTGGACATTGTTAGCAGCCTCCACGGCGCCGTTCATCCTTGGCCGGTACGGAGAAGAATTAGAGTGTTTTATTTTGAACCGCGTGCAGAGTGCAGTAACCATCTTGTTGTTCAACTTAGCACTATTATCAGCGATAACTCTTTCAGGAGACAACAAGTTTCTCGAATAGATATTTGATAGAACCCATCTTAGAAATCAATAAAGTGGTATGATTCAACATGTACTGTCTTAGTCGGCGAGCAGCCCAAGCCAAAGCGCAGCAAGCTTTCTCGAGCTATGAGTATCTTGTTTCACAGTCGGTACCTTTTGCTAAGGCGGTATATGGCATGCTCTTTTCGACCAGACTCGTCATGTTGCCCCAACACACCTCATTGGATTTTCTAACACGGTCAAATACATGATTAGAGGTCTTCCTTCAACTGGTGGTGTCAGAATTGGAGGTTCTTGGAGACACTTCTTGATTTTATCAAAAGTTTCCTGACATTCATCATCTCTTGACTGTCCTCAGTAATTTGAAGATAGGTTTGCAAGTAGCAGTCAAGTAGGATATAAACCGGGCAATGTAATTCAAGTGCCCCAAGAGGCTTCTGACTTCTTTCTTGTCTACTTTTAGTACTCAGATCGACAGTTTCAATTGACTCCTCATGCGGCTGTATAGTCCTTTCTTCTTTCAGTAACAGTCTGGCAAGTTCTTCAGGTACTTCACAATCTTCCTCACTTCCATCTTCGGCTTGGTAGATCGGATTTTCGAAGTCATAATGAACAGTAGCAGAACTATTATCAACAGGATCCAGAGTGGATGTGGATACGCAATTTGTTACGTGAGTGTGTGCAAGAAAGCATAGCTTATTTGAAAAATGACAGGAAAGATAAAGAGCGCAATATTTGAATGCAAAAAGTCCATTGATTTATTGAATATGAATATGCTTATGAAAATGACAAAACATTTAACCAAATTTGATACATTGAATAAACAACAAACAATTACTCCTGACTAAAGGAAGTTGGAATAGTGTCTTCAGCCTTCCAATTATCCAAGTTGCAATCGCTATTCACATCTTCTACAGCATTAACAGTCTTGTCATGATCGGGCATAGGAGCAGTGATGACTTTAGGAATATCCAGAGGATCAAATTCAAATTCCCCAGCGTCGATCATATCCTGAATCTTGTTCTTCAGCGACCAGCAATCATTCGTATCATGCCCGGGGCTATCGGAGTGATAGGCACACCTGGCGTTGGGATTATAACGAGGAGAAGTAGTGTTGGGTTTTGCAGGAGGATCTCTGAGGGTAATTAAATTTACTTTTAGCATACCCTGCAGTGCTTGTGCTAAAGTCATATTGATCTTCGTAAACTGCCTTCTTCCCGGGTTAATGTGCCTCACAGATTTCTTGTCCTTTTTCTTCTTGAGCAAGAGAGTCTTTAGTTCCTCCTGCCCCTTGGATAAGTTCAAGATCATCTCCTGGAGTTGAGCATTCTGAGCCTGGAGATCTTTGACAGTTTGTTCGAGGTCCATTTTTCTGTTTGAAGGAAAACCGTGAGAATACTGATCCTTTTAGAGTACCTGTTATGCAATGTCATGTTATGCTATGCAATGTATGAAATGTTTTCAAGGACTTTTGGAATTTAATTTTGCATAAACTACCAAAAAAGAAAGCCACTTTTATTAATAATATTTGATTAATATTCATTATAATAAGAAGTAAAATACAATAAAAGCTCAGGTCTCCCAGGGACGGCTTCTTTTTGGGCGAAGATATGTATTGAGTCTTCGTTCCTCATTAAGCTGGCCGGTGAGCTCTAACACCTTCTTCCTTGTAGCACAGAACTGGGCTTCAAAAGTATCCCTTTCCTCTCTCAACTGGATCCAGGACTTCTTTAACTCTTCAACATCGGTAGGCATATCTGGATAAGGAACGATCTGAGGAGTACCTCCTTCAGCTTCTGGTTCAACAATCAGTGGTCCGACTGCCAGATATGGCATGACAAGTTCACGAGCTCTTGTGCGGACCCATCTGAGATAAGGTTCCATAGGAATAGAGTTTTTCTGTCCTAAAGTACTTCTTTTCACCATGCCCCAAGCTCGCACAAATCTTTGACGGAGACCTTGGGAATCGTTATCATAGTCAAACATCGTGCCTTGTATAATTATTTCATGTGGACCATCTCTTCGAGCACAACCAAACTGACGTAGGGCTAAAGCAGGATTATAAGTAATACCTCCTCTTATCCCCATGAGTGGTACATTAGGGAATTCTCCACAACGGTCAATGATGATATTGTTTTCTTTGAAATGAGGACACCAACGGATGTCTGAGTGGGAGAGCGACATTATCCTTTGAGACCATCTCAAACTTTGCTCATTCTTCAAGACTGACTGAGGAAGGTGCGAAATAAACCACCTGGATAATAAAGGTATGCAGCACATGAGAGTCCCTTGCCTCTTCATAGTACGAGTGTGAAGGGAATGCAGAATGTCACCGAGCAAGGTAGGCACAGGGTTACGAGCGAGAAATATCTGAATAGCATTCATATCTATGAATTGATCTGGATTAGGGAATAACACCAAACCATAGATTAATAATGCTAGAATCTCCTCGAAAGCATGGACATTCATGACTTTTAAGAATTCTCGGGCCTTATTCATCAGAAATTTGGCAAGTAAACCCTTAACTCCACTTCTTGTTACCCAATTAGCTTCAATATCTGACTTTGTCATGTGTAAAGCTGCGGCAACTTTTTCGGACCTCGGAATCTTTTCTAAACCACTGAAAGGTATTTGATCAAGAATAGGTATCCCAAGCAGCTAGGAAAATTCTTCTAATGTGGGCACCAACTGATAATCTGGGAATGTGAAGCAATGATGTTTAGGATCGAAGAACTGGAATAGGACTCTCATCATATCTTCTTTGAAACCAGTGGTAACCAAATCGAGGAGAGAACCATGCTTTTTGACGAACTGAGCCTGATCAGGAAGTTCTGACACTAAATCCTTGAGTTGAGGAGAGATGACTACAAAATTTATCCGGATAGTCTTCCTGGGAGCCATAGCCTTACAAAATAGAGCCAAGTTAAATCCCTAAGTCCTCGAAGTGATTAGTGCAATGTCATAATGTTATGATGTTATGATGTTATGATGTTATGATATTATGATATTAAACAAATAACAAGCATAAGCAAGTCATACAACAATCATTCCTAGGTTTTAAGGCTTGCATGAGTTCCATAGGTAAGTACCCTCCCCACTGAAGTTTGGTGGGTTCAACCTGTCTTAGAATAGTAACCGGGTTCTAGAAGGATCTCAAATCATTGACCTTTCCTTAAGTCCACTTCAGTGCAACACCAAGTGGTTGACCGAAGCTTCCCTAAAGTCCAATCTCAAAGAGTGTAGTATCGAGTCTCAACCAACTCCAGTCGGAACCGAAGCCAGTTATCTCACTACTTTCTAATGGCCAGGATGAGTCAATTAGGGTTCTAAAGGTCTGGTTAATGCTTTTATGACACCACGCGAATGCCAAATATTTCCTCAACTAACATGAGGAACATCAGGACATCCAAAGTGCCACATTAACCGTAGCCATCATTTTGACCATTCCAGTATACGCCGGACAGTCGCGATGATCTCTTGCTACTTACCTAAGGTACACTAGATCCGGGTGTAGGATCTTTCACTCAAGCATAACATACCCAAGCAATCCCTTAAAAATAAATCAGACAAATTGAATAAGTGATCTTGTTTTTAAGGTAACCTCTCTTTTTAAATATTCCCCAGCAGAGTCGCCAGTTCTGTCATACGGTGAACTGGACTTTTTGTGGTTTTAATCGCAATGTCGCGGTTAGCAAGAGTCGCCACCGACTTTTCTTTTATCCAATAAGGAAAGGTGGAAAAGAACAGGAAAGACCTTAATTTAGATTTTGGGTTCGGGAGGTACATTATACAAAGGGAAGGTGTTAGCACCCTTTGTATCCATGGTTATCCATGGGCTCTTAATTGCTCGATCACTTATATTATTTTTGTCTAAAAAAAGGGTTTGTGAATTGTTTGGAAAATTGTTTTGAAAAGAGAATTTAACTTTGTAATGATTCTTGTATGAATGTATACAAAGTGGTTATCTCGTTTAGTTTTGAAAATTGTTTAGAAAAATATAACTCGGTAATGATTCTAGTATGAATGTATACCAAGTGGTGATTTTCTAAAGGTATTTTGAAAGGTGTGAGGTGCGAAAAAGTGTTTTAAGTTGTGAGCCAGCAATTAAGAATTATACCGACCCAAGGTCTTTACGGGCATTTCCTATCCTTATGAGGGTAAAACTGTCCTTATTATTGAGAAATAAGTAGTTTTATCCTTTGGATGTAAAAGGGTCATCGTAGGGTCATCGATTGGTCATTGAAGGCAACAGTTATGAGGATACCTTAGCATTCGAAGGGACTATCATCATTTAATCGTAGGCAACATCGGAGGGTCATCGAGGGACAAAGTTGTATATTCGAAGGCAACATCCGAGGGACTATAATTTATTTTATGATGATTTAACCGAAGGGTCTTTGCTAAGGGTATCCCCACATTCGCGGGACATGACCGTAATATCGTAATCGTAAGGCAACAAAGAGAGGTCCAAGATCACTTATTCAAAGGCAAAGTTTTACAATTAATTAGGTGATTAGGAGGAATTCTCCCACATTAAAATTAATACATTAAAATTAATACATTAAAATTAATACATTAAAATTAATACATCAAAATTAATTAGGTAATTTAGGGTGAAAACTCCACAAGGGTATCCCACAAATAAAGTGGAATACCTAGCCAATAACCTTTTCCTGGGATATGTGAACCTTTTCGAAGCTCAAAAAGAAACATGTCAGAATACCAAATCAGGGTGCAATCGAAGATTACACCGGAAAAATATCGCAACAGTAAATAGGATAGGATGAATAATACATGGCTATGATAAAAACATAAAAAAAAAACAGACTAGAAAAATCAGGTACTGTCTCGTTCACCTCTGCCTCGCCTAGCGAAGGCCAGGCGAACGGCCACGGATTTTGAATTTTGAGAAAAACAGCCCCATGTTAGGAACCTTGAATTTTATGGCATTTTATCACAGGAACAGCATGGTCAAACATTCAGGGTATTCAGGCATATTTAAATTCACATACGAAAGCAAATTATATATCAACATTTAATCATGATGCATTATATGTGTAGATACGGCCAATTGAAAGTATAAACAATAGAGATACGCAAACCTGTTTGCCAATTCAAGGTTGAAGGGATTGACCACTTGAGGTATCGGAATGAGTTAGGCGGCGGGAATTGGGCGGCGATGGCTTCGGGGCGGATGAGCTGCCTTCAGGGTTTCTTTATTCTGAATTCTCCGGGTTGGCAGGGTTCCTATGCCAAAGTTTCTATCCGGGTTGGCAGGGTTCCTATGCCAAAGTTTCTATCCGTCCTTCTCTGTTCTCTCTCTTTCTTTTTCCTCAAGGTTTTGTTCCAAGGAAACCTCAGAGTGTTTTGCTTCTCTTCCTTCTTTCTCCAGTGAATCTCCCAGTGTAAACTCTAAGTCTAACTCCCAGTCCTTTTCCTCTACTGAAACTTCAGTATTTATAGACTAATTTTGTGGGTAATGGGCTTGGAATGAGGGAGACCCAAGTCCAAAATAATTTGTTTTATTTTATTTATTTATTTATTTTAATTATTTAATTAATTAATTAATTAATTAATTAATTAAAATTTTTTTTTTTTCTTTTTTTCTTTTTTTTTCGTTTTTTTTTTCGTTTTTTTTTTTTTTTTTTTTTTTTTTTTTTCAGGAAAAATGATGGGTAAATTTTGGGGTATGACAGCACCCATTTGATCCATAAGCTATCGACCCTGCCACTGAGATTCCACAACAAGTTCGTCATATTTTCTTTGCTCCACTCCTCCAAAGACATTAAGTTTAAGCTACCTTAGTCTTTTGAGGTACATACCTACTTGCACGTCACTGGCAACTTTCTAGAGATATCATCCCCCCCATTCCAGAGAAATGACTTGCAGATGGCATCAATCTTTAGGATCGCCTTCTTGGCATCAATCTTTGATATCAGCTTTCACGTTGTCATCCATACCATCAAAATAGGCCTTACACTTTGCAGGATTTACGTACAACCATGTAGCTTTAGAGAACTCAACCATCTTCTCCATAATCAACTCAATAGATTTCATATCCCTTTTTGCAAACAATAGAAGGTCATCTGCAAATCTGATATTAATGATATTGAGCTTCTCACGTTTTGCATGAAAGCTAAAATCAGGAACTTTTCTCAGCTTTTGTATGCTTCTATGCAGGTATTTCATCATAACCACAAAGAGCAAAGGGGATATAGGGTCCCCTTGCTTAAGGCCCCTATTGGCTTTCATGATCTTGGTCTTCTCCCCTCCAATATTAAACCTGCAAGACATAATTGTAACAGCCACCACAATCCACCTAATAAATTTGTTTGGAAAACTAACATCCGTTAGAATTTTCTCCAAGGCAAACCAATCAACAATGTCATAAGCTTTTTGAATACACGTGTCTTCCATGTTGTCATTTTCCTTGCCCATAAGGTTCCTATAAAGCCCTAGGACTTCATTCTCAATGTCTTCTTTGTTGGTAACCAGGGTCTCATCTTCCTTGTATAATCTCCTCATATCACTATGCATATGCTTGGCCTTTACATGAGCATAGAAGTATCTATTATTTCCATCCCCAAATCTTAACCAATTTTTTTAGCCCTTTGCCTAAAAATAGTTCTACAACAGATTCCAAGATTTTGATGATAACAAATGATGAAACCAAAAATGGCACTCTAACGAAAAGTTCTAAAGTGTGCAGGACTCTAAACAAGAAGAAAGGAATCTGATCACGTCATCAGATACAGAATCAAATCAGATACAAATTACCAGAAGATCAGAAGCATCTGAAGTAGAAACGCGCTCTAGAAGCTCTGACTCTGAGCAACAGCATATCAGAATATCAAAAGCATCTGAAGAAGAAGCGCGCTCTAGAAGCTCTGACTCTGAGCAACGGTATATCAGAATTCCAGAAGCCCTCAATGTCATCTGAAGACAACATCAGAATTCTAAAGGGATCAGAACTATCAGAAGCTCTGAAGCCACATCTCAAGATCTCAGATTAAGAGAGTAACGCAGACGCTGATAATGGATTTCCTTATCCAGAAAGAATAACGGCAACTTCAACTTCAAATGGAAAGAACTATATTTGGAAAGAAGTTATTCAGGGAGACAAACTTGTTTTGGCAAAGAAATAACGAAGTAATGGCATTTAACTCTCATCAAGACTAAATCTCTGCCATCACTACAAACGGTCGTTTTTCACCTCTATATAAAGAACGTCGAACCTCATTGAGAGACACACCTGAACGCACAAAATTACTCAACTCTCTTTCTAATCTTTCACGAGCTTTTGCTCATTACGTGAAAATTCTTATCTGCTCAAATTGCTGTAATACTTGCTTTATCCTAGAAGCACTCTAGATTACAAATTCTGTTTTTACCTCAATTGTTTTAATTCCTCAAGTGACTCTGCGCAGTCTGTATACTTGAGAGGACTAAGAGATTCTTCTCTTAGACGTTGGTTGTAATAATCTTTCAAGATTAGTGGATTAAGTCCTTGTTGAAGGCGAAATCACCTTGGTCGGGTGTACTGGAGTAGCTTTGTGTTATAAGTGAACCAGTATAAAATCCTGTGTGATTTTATTTTGCAAAAAGCGCTTATTTTCCAAAACAATCCAAACCCCCCTTTCTTGTTTTTCTCACCTTCAATTGGTATCAGAGCTTCGGCTCTGTTATTGATTTTCCAATCAAACACTTAACCGTGTAGAGAGATCCAGAACGAGAAAAATTATGGCCCAGACAAACGAAAGAGACAGTTACAATGCTAAGCCTCCTATTTTTGATGGAGAGAAATTCGATTACTGGAAAGATAGAATTGAAAGTTTCTTTCTAGGCTATGACGCTGATCTCTGGGACATTGTCACAGATGGATACACACCTCCTGTAACTAATGCTGGAGTTGAAGTTCCCAGAAGTAAGATGTCAGATGATCAGAAGCGTGTATTCAAGAATCATCACAAAGCCAGAACGATACTTCTCAACGCCATATCCTATAATGAGTACGAAAAAATCACCAACAGGGAAACAGCTAAAGATATACTTGATTCTCTGAAGATGACTCATGAAGGAAACTCTCAGGTCAAAGAAACAAAGGCTCTGGCTCTAATCCAGAAGTATGAAGTCTTCAAAATGGAGGATGACGAAGCCATAGAGGTAATGTTCTCTAGATTCCAAACTCTTATTGCAGGTCTCAAAGTTCTAGACAAAGGATACACAACTGCAGACTACGTCAAAAAGATAGTCAGAAGCTTCCCAAAGAAGTGGAGACCCATGGTCACTGCTCTGAAGCTGTCAAAGGATCTGAACAACATCAGTCTTGAAGAGCTTGTCAGTTCCCTTATAAGCCATGAGATAGAACTAGAGGAAGATGAGCCTCAGAAGAAGAATAAGTCTGTAGCATTAAAGTCCAGATCTGAAAGACGCAAATCTGACAGAAACAAAGCATTCCAGGCCGAAACAGAAGATGCGGATGACTCTGAACAGGAAGATTCTGATGATGAAGAAGAATTGTCCCTCTTGACCAGAAGAGTTAAACAACTCTGGAAAAAGAGGAACAACAACTTCAGAAGACCAAGACCCAGAGGGGATCGATCAGAATCAACCTCAAAAGGTAAAACTAACAAAGATGTTACTTGTTATGAATGTAAGGAAACAGGTCACTACAGGAATGAATGCCCTAAGCTAAAGAAAGACAGCTCCAGAAAAGAAAGTTTCAAGAAAAATCCCCTCAGAACCAAGAAGGGATTAATGGCTACCTGAGATGATAGTGAATTTGACTCATCAGAATCTGACGCTGATGAACAGGCCAATGTGGCGTTCATGGCTACCATATCCAGGAACAGTTCAGATGAAGAATCTGAATCAGAAGAGGTATTCACTGAACTCTCTCGATCTGATTTAGAATCATGCTTGTCTGAAACTCTTAGCTCATATCAGAAACTAAAACAAAAATTTAAAGCAATAAAAGGTTGTCTTGAAGAAAAATTTGAAGAGTGTGGCAAACTTGAGATGACAATTCTAGAACTAAAAGATGAAAACAAAGTTTTAACATCACTAAAAGATGCAGCAAAGAAAAATTGCTTAAAACTAGAAGAAGCGTTATCTCAAGCTCCACAAACTTCAAATACGATAATTTATAAATACGAAAAAGCCTTTCAAAAGTTTCTGAAAAATGGGATAGGAATGAGTGTAATGGCATCCATGATTTATGGAGTCAGTCAGAACAATAGAAAAGGAATTGGGTATGATCCTAAGGAAGATAAAACTTCTACTAGTGACCAACTTAAATCTCCATTTTCATATCACTATACACACACACAAGAGCAAAAATTTGAAAATGCCAGAAAACCCAAAGTAGTAAGAAACTCTGGGAAAACTAATTAGAAAGGACCCAAGAGACTCTGGGTACCAAAAGATAAGATTGTTTATGTTGCAGATATCTTATGCAGCAAAGTTCAAACACCAGTCATGGTACCTGGACTCTGGATGCTCACGACACATGACGGGAAGAAAGTCTATGTTCCAAAGCCTGGAACTTAAAGACGTTGGATTCGTAGGCTTCGGAGGAGATCAGAAAGGAAGGATCAGAGGCTCCGGAACTATTGGTAATGGTACTCTTCCCTCTATATCTGATGTCCTTTACGTAGAAGGATTAATGCATAATTTGTTATCCATAAGTCAATTAAGTGATAACGGTTATGATGTGATCTTTAATCAAAAAACATGTAAAGCCATAAATCAAAACAATGGTTCTGTCCTATTCACAGGCAAGAGGAAAAACAATATTTATAAAATTAATCTTTCTGATTTAAAAGAACAAAATGTGAAATGTCTGATGTCTGTTCACGAAGAGCAATGGGTATGGCATAGACGCTTGGGCCACATTAGCATGAGGAAACTATCTCAGCTAAATAAACTCGAGTTAGTCAGAGGCCTACCTAAACTGAAGTTCTCTTCAGATGCTCTATGTGAAGCATGTCAGAAAGGAAAATTTTCAAAAACATCTTTCAAAAAGAAAACTATTGTTACTACCTCTAAGCCTCTGGAACTTCTTCACATTGATCTATTTGGTCCTGTGAAAACAGCATCAGTCAATGGAAAGAAGTACGGACTAGTCATTGTTGATGATTTCAGTCGCTGGACATGGGTGAAATTCCTAAAACACAAGAGTGAGTCTCACTCTGTATTCACTAGTTTCTGCTCCAAAGTGCAAAAAGAATTTGACTCTAAAATTGTCAGAGTCAGAAGTGATCATGGTGGGGAATTCGAAAATAAATCCTTTGAGGAATTATTTGACTCTAATGGAATATCCCATGATTTCTCCTGCCCTAGAACTCCACAACAAAATGGAGTTGTAGAGAGGAAGAATAGGACACTCCAAGAGATGGCCAGAACTATGATCAACAAAACTAATGTGGCTAAGCACTTTTGGGCCGAAGCTGTAAATACAGCGTGTTACATTCAGAATAGAATCTCCATAAGACCTATTCTGGAAAAGACTCCCTATGAACTGTGTAAAGGAAGAAAACCAAACATTTCATATTTTCATCCATTTGGATGTTCTTGCTTTATTTTAAACACTAAAGAACATCTGAACAAGTTTGATTCCAAAGCACAGAAAGGTATTATGTTAGGATACTCAGAACGCTCTAAAGGCTACAGAGTATACAATACAGAAACCAAAATTGTGGAAGAATCAATTCATTTCAGATTTGACGATAAGCTTGACCCTGAAAAGTCAAAGCTAGTTGAAAATTTTGCAGATTTAGAAATCACTCTTGCAGGATCTGACAAAGCTCCAGAAGCAACTACCACTCAGAATTCTGAGGAAATTAATCCTCCATTAATCCCAAAGAAAGCTAAAAGTCACCTCAACATATCTGAAGAATTGATTCTGGGCAACAAAGACGAACCTGTCAGAACCAGATCTACCTTCAAGACCTCTGAAGAGACTCCTCTGGGACTAGTATCTCTGATCGAGCCTACGTCCTGTGATGAAGCACTTCAAGATAACGACTGGGTTTCAGCCATGCAAGAAGAGTTAGATCAATTCACAAATAATGATGTCTGGGATCTTGTTTCCAAGCCCAGAGGCACTCACGTTATCGGAACCAGATGGGTATTCAGAAACAAGCTGAACGAGAAAGGAGAAGTCGTCAGAAACAAAGCTCGACTGGTAGCTCAAGGTTACAGTCAACAAGAAGGTATTGACTACAATGAAACCTTTGCTCCAGTCGCAAGGTTAGAATCTATTCGCCTTCTTGTATCTTTCGCTATAAACCATTCTATTAAATTATATCAAATGGATGTCAAGAGCGCATTCCTTAATGGTTACATATCAGAAGAAGTGTATGTCAACCAACCTCCAGGTTTTGAAAATCCAAATTTTCCAGAACATGTTTTTAAACTTAAAAAATCTTTATATGGACTTAAACAAGCTCCTAGAGCTTGGTATGAACGTTTAAGTAACTTTCTTCTGGAACACAATTTTATCAGAGGGAAAGTTGACTCCACACTCTTCTATAAGAACCTTAACAATGATCTCATGATATGCCAGATATACGTTGATGATATTATTTTTGGTTCAGCTAACGCCTCTGTTTGTCAAGAATTCTCTGAGTTAATGCAGGCAGAATTTGAAATGAGCTTAATGCAAGAACTAAAGTTCTTTCTGGGAATTCAAATTAATCAAACTTCAGAAGTCACGTACGTTCATCAAAGCAAATACATAAAAGATGTTCTGAAGAAATTTGGCATGGCTGAATGCAACTCTGCAAAGACTCCCATGCATCCAACATGCATTCTTGAAAAGGAAGAAGTCAGTAAAAAGGTTTGTCAGAAGCTCTATCGTGGTACGATAGGCTCCCTTCTCTATCTGACTGCTACTCGACCTGATATTCTCTTTAGTGTCTGTCTATGTGCCAAATTCCAATCAGATCCTAGAGAAACTCACTTAACAGCAGTTAAGAGAATTTTCAAATATCTGAAAGGAACTTCTAACCTGGGCCTGATGTATGAGAAAACATCAGAGTATAGACTTTCGGGTTACTGTGATGCAGATTACGCAGGAGATAGACTGGAACGAAAAAGCACATTTGGAAATTGTCAGCTCTTAGGAAACAATCTGATATCCTGGGCTAGCAAAAGACAGTCAACTATCGCTCTATCCACAGCAGAAGCTGAATACATCTCAGCATCACTATGCACAACTCAGATGCTCTAGATGAAGAATCAGTTAGAAGATCTGCAAATCTTCGAGAGTAACATTCCTATCTTTTGTGATAATACTGCTGCCATTTGTTTAAGTAAGAATCCCATTCTACACTCCAGAGCTAAGCACATTGAAATAAAACATCATTTTATCAGAGACTATGGTCAGAAAGGGATAATAACATTGAAGTTCATTGATACAGATCATCAATGGGCAGATATCTTTACTAAGCCTTTAGCTGAAGATAGATTCCTCTTTATCTTAGAAAATCTGAACATTCAAAGTTGCCCTGAATAAATTGTGCCTCTGAAGCTGTAAAATGAGACTCTGACATAAACAAATAAGATTCTGCCTCTGACTCTGATACTTCTACCTAGTTAAGAAGATATTTGAGTTAGAAATCTCCAGGAACCATTCGTTTGGTATTCCTGAAGATCAGATAAAGCAAACACGTGGAGTGAATTGCGTCTAACCTTGGAACTTCTAGACAGTTGTCCAGAAGTAAATCAAGGGACAGACGTTTGAGATCTCCTCGAGCAGTGTGCGAACTGTTGGGATTAGACATCATTAATGAGCCATAATCATTTCTCCCTCTAAACGTGCTAACTTGGTTTTTGTGCTAACTCTGATTTGCGTGTCGTTTTGCATGCATTTCTTTTGGGTATTTAAACATTCCTCTCACACTTCTCACACACTTCACTCTCACTCACTTGTTCAAACCAAGTTCTCTCAGGCATTTCTGCAAACAGTTCATCTTCATCTCAGTTCTTCATCAACAATAATGAACTCCAGCAACGCAGCTCAAAGCACATCTACTCCAACCGTTACAGGCGTAACTACAACACCAGTTTACAAGGAGCCTCACATTCTTGACCGTGAGCCTCATATAAATCTTGCAACTCCTTTCGAGAAACTGGACGTGCTGTGTGAATCCCTGGTGGATTTTAACAACATGAAGAGAAATGGCATAGACCTCATTGAAGAACTTCATCAACAAGGTTGGGGAAACTACTTTCAATGCCTCTACCGTCCAGTTTACCCAAATCTTATTAAGGAATTCTGGAGGTTTGCTGATGCTGACGATCATTTCATCGTCTCCTACGTTTTGGGTGTAAAAATTGTGATTACTGAAAAGTCAATCACTGCCTTGCTGAACATGGAGAAAGCTGGAGGAAGAAGAATTTACAACATAAATCCCAGGGCGAAATACATTGCTCATGAAATCAACCCCACAATCTTCAAACTCAACACATAAGGCAACCCCTCAAAGAACAAGGAACTACATCAGAATCTCCGGGTGTGGCTCAAAATCATTCTGGGAACTATTCATCATCTCCCAACATCAAACTCATCAAATTACATCAATACAGATCAGAAATGTCTTCTGTATTGTATTCATAAAGGTCTGAAGCTTTGCCTCCCTGCACTCCTCTTCAAATACCTCAGAGATTCTGTACGGGAAACCAGGAATAACATGAAACTCAGAACTTACATTCCTCTGGGAAGACTCCTCTCAGATGTGCTGATTGAAAATGGTCTCGTGGACCATCTGATAAAACACAAACTCATGGAAGACTTGGCAATAGAAACTGGAAGGCCTCTGAACTCCAGGAATCTGAAGAGCATGGGGATTCTGGAGAAGATTCACGTTAAACCTACTCTGGACACTTCTTGGGAAGCCTTAAAAGATCAGAGGGATATGCCAAATGGTCTATGTAAGTTCTACAGGGATGAACCGAAAGAAGCAATTCTCCACTATCTCCAACGTCTGAAGGATGAAGGAGTGGACATATCAGATTTCAGACTGAGCGAACTGCCAGATTCAGCTCCAGACTTCGTGAGGTTTAAAAGAGGTCCATCTGAGAAGGCATCGAAGGCGAAGAAAGCAAAGCTAGGGGAAACATCTGAATCAAGACCTCCAGCACCTCTACAAGAGTCTTCTGGTAAGTTTGCCTCTACTGCTCCCTCTGTACAGCAACCTGCTTCTTCTACTCCTCTACCAACACTCATCTACACCACATCTGAAACCCCTCCTTCAACAACCAGAACATCTCAACCACTACCCAAATTCAACTTTGCCAATACCTCCTTACCCCTATCTGAAGCTGAAGAAATGAATCAAACCACTTCCTCATCCTCAGCCCCAGAATCACCTCCCTACTTTGTCATTTCCTCTGACACAGAACCCTCTGACCCTGCTTCTCCCACTCTAGCCCAACTTCAATCTCTAAACCGTAATTCACAACAACCTCCACCTGAACCTGAAGTAACTTCACCACCCACAGAACAACCAACCGTCACTCCATCTGAAGTTCAACCCTCTGACCTCAATACCTCTGACATTACCCCTCCAAACACTTCCGCTGAACCTCCAACTATCAACCTAAGTCCTCCAAACTCTCCACCTCAACCATCTGAACCAGAACATTCCCTGCCAACCCTAGAGGAAGCAATAATGTTGTTTGCAGGAGCATCAGTTGAAAAGGTCAAGTCTCTGACCATCAACTCTGGTATCAGTGATTATCCTGACTCTGTTAGGACACACTGGAACAGAGTCATTGGTTGGATGACATCTGAGGCCTTTAAACTGAAGCACATCTCTGAGCAAGTCAGAAACGACTTCATCAGAGATGCTGAGGCAAGACTACAGGAGCGCTTGGCCAGAGAAGCTGAAGAAGAAGCCAGAAGGATAGAAGAAGAAAGAGCAAGACAAGAAGAACTTCAAAGGGTACGGGAAGCTGAAGCCAAAGCTCTAGCTGATGTCGCTGCTGCTGCTGCTGCTGAAGCTGAAGCAAAGGCTGCTGCTTAAGCTGAAGCTAAAGCCGCTAAAGAACAGAATGCTCTGACTCAGGGGGAGTCCTTTACCTTTGCCCCTCTGGTTCTCAAGACCCTTGAGGAGCTTCAGAAAGAGCAGAAGGAAGTCCGAGCCAGATTGGATCAACAGGACACAGTCAACGCCAACATTCAGAACCTGCTGACTCAACTGCTTCAGAGAATGCCTCCTCCTCCCAACCCTTAGGCACTTAGGATTTTTTGCTTGTTGTTTTTGCTTGTCTTTGTCTCTGATGTTTTTTTTTTCTCTTATCTAGATATATATATATATATATATATATATATATATATATATATATATATATATATATATATATATATATATATTTTTTCTTCCTGCTTATTTTTCTATGTCTTTTTTATTCTGACAAAAAGGGGGAGAAATCAAATAGCTCTGATGAAAAATTGCCTAATGCCTTAAGCACTCTGGAAACATATTATTCTATAAAATAAATCTATCTAATACTTGACTTAAGAAATTGAAGAAAGGTATCGAGAAACTTCATTGCTTGGAAGCTCTGGTAAGAACTTCTGAACTCCCTAGCCTATCTCAGGGGGAGCTCACTTCTATCTGATCTGATTAACTCTTAATTTTTGAATGTTTCATCTGTCATTTGAGTTTGTTTTGTCATCATCAAAAAGGGGGAGATTGTAAGAACAAGAATAGTTCTACAACAGATTCCAAGATTTTGATGATAACAAAGGATGAAACCAAAAATGGCACTCTAACGAAAAGTTCTAAAGTGTGCAGGACTCTAAACAAGAAGAAAGGAATCTGATCACGTCATCAGATACAGAATCAAATCAGATACAAATTACCAGAAGATCAGAAGCATCTGAAGTAGAAACGCGCTCTAGAAGCTCTGACTCTGAGCAACAGCATATCAGAATATCAAAAGCATCTGAAGAAGAAGCGCGCTCTAGAAGCTCTGACTCTGAGCAACGGTATATCAGAATTCCAGAAGCTCTCAATGTCATCTGAAGACAACATCAGAATTCTAAAGGGATCAGAACTATCAGAAGCTCTGAAGCCACATCTCAAGATCTCAGATTAAGAGAGTAACGCAGACGCTGATAATGGATTTCTTTATCCAGAAAGAATAACGGCAACTTCAACTTCAAATGGAAAGAACTATATTTGGAAAGAAGTTATTCAGGGAGACAAACTTGTTTTGGCAAAGAAATAACGAAGTAATGGCATTTAACTCTCATCAAGACTAAATCTCTGCCATCACTACAAACGGTCGTTTTTCACCTCTATATAAAGAACGGCGAACCTCATTGAGAGACACACCTGAACGCACAAAATTACTCAACTCTCTTTCTAATCTTTCACGAGCTTTTGCTCATTACGTGAAAATTCTTATCTGCTCAAATTGCTGTAATACTTGCTTTATCCTAGAAGCACTCTAGATTACAAATTCTGTTTTTACCTCAATTGTTTTAATTCCTCAAGTGACTCTGCGCAGTCTATATACTTGAGAGGACTAAGAGATTCTTCTCTTAGACGTTGGTTGTAATAATCTTTCAAGATTAGTGGATTAAGTCCTTGTTGAAGGCGAAATCACCTTGGCCGGGTGGACTGAAGTAGCTTTGTGTTATAAGCGAACCAATATAAAATCCTGTGTGATTTTATTTTGCAAAAAACGCTTAGTTTCCAAAACAATTCAACCCCCCCCCCCCCCTTCTTGTTTTTCTCACCTTCACACCTTAGGACCTATTCAGTACAAGTTTTAACATCCATGATGATTTAAGTATTTCTCATGTCCTGCATAAGTCTTTGTTAGGCTTCCATAAGGTACTCTAGCTCTGATGACTGACTGTAATCTATCCTATAATATTTAGATTTTTGGTATTTAGTTTAAATAAAGTGAAAATTATCCGCAATTTTGTTTGCTAATTCAAAATTAATTTAACCTAAATATGATGTTAACTGGTGAAATGTGTTTTAAAATATTTGTATCATTCATTTAAGGAATTACCTTTGATAAAAAATTATTTTTATATCAAATTATTAAATTAAAGTTTTAAATTAAATAGTTAATAAATAAAATAGTAGTTAAATATTGTTGAAAAATAAATAATAAATTTAAGTTATTTTTTTATTTTTTTTAAATTATAGTCCAAAATAGTTGAAGTGCATATCTACACTTATTAATATTATGCACCAAAACTAAAAGTTTTAATAAATAGTAAATTAAATAATCAAAATTTTACACTAATAAGTGAGACATATTTAAGTTTTTAATATGTGAAAAATTATATTCAAATATAATATATCATATAAATTTATTAGATATTTTATAATTAATAAGCAATATATTAATTATCTATATAAGATTTAGCAAATGTATAATTTAAATTCATATGAATTCCCATATTTTAAATCTTTTTAAAAAAATTTGTTGAGATTAATATTAAATGCAATTACATTACAATATTTTAAAACTTTGTTTATTCATTAAACTATTGTTATCTATTTTTTTTTGTAATTACTAAAAAAATAAATGTGTATTATATAAATCCTCGTACAATGGGTAGCTTTCTATAATTTGAAAGGTTTTAGAAGATTTTGATGGTTCAAAGCATTAATATCTTTAATATTCTTTTTATTTTTTTTAAGTGTTATTTTTTTATTTTTTATATATATTAAAAAAATTATTATTATTATCTTTTAAACAATAATTATTTTTTTATATATAATATCTTTAATTATTTATTATATTTATTTTACTTTTTCTTTATGTAAGGATAACTTCTTTTTGCTCTTACCTTCTCAAGCATGAAATTGAGCCTCGGAGCCCGTAATCTTTTGCAAATAATCTCAAGCATAAATAATATTCCAACCTTCTTTGTCCAACCAGTAATCCCATTCACTTCACCCCCTTCAACCACCACGCCATAAACACACTTTCACTTGTTCATCTATCTTATACTATGTACTCTAAATAGTTTCCTAATACAAGCATGTGGAATGGTGCAACAGATATAGTTTCATTACTTTCTTATAATAATATTACTTATATACTCATGCAGTGCATGAGTTATAATAATGGCACCCAGTTTCATGAATCATGTAATAAACTATTATATGAAATAAATCTAGCAATTAGTTTACGGTTTATATCTTATTATTTTTATATACATTTAGGATGTTTTTTCACATTCTAACATCTTATTAACATAAGTGTCGATGACCAATACTCGTATAACAATACATCCACCATATATTCTGTTATTTATTATGAATTTGATATTTGAGTATGTAATTGTTGCAAATAATGCATTAATAAGTGTAATAAAGTGAAACTGAATGAACCACCCATGAGTAATTTGTTTCTTCTGTTCAGAATTGCAAGTAGTACAATTACAAACATTGCAGCTGGAAGATAATTGGAATGGAAAGTAGACTCAATCTAACACGCTAACAATTGGCTAACGAGTAGAATCTCGACCACAATTCGTGATCATTATGAGATAAAATGTTAACAGTTGATAACTGTGATCATCGTTCATATTAGTGACCTACCCAGGTTGGAGTAGGTACCGCCACAACTATAAATATGAGACTATATGCATGAGCCCTGATCATCCAATCATAACCCTAAAATACAGAGAGTTATAATCATTATTTTCCTATACACTTGAGAAGGGTCTTGCTCATAGCACACTACTAACAAGGTTATATCCATCTGGGAACACTCAAATCCTCTATTCCATGATCAAATTGTCATTATCAACAGGTGATCTTTAGTGAAGATTAGTATATGTTTATTCTTTGAACAATAATTTACAACAAGGGAAAAATTTAATGGAGATTAACGATTTATCACCCCTTTGTTTTGTTGGAAAAATGTTATTCATACACCAAACCATACACTACACCGTATTTTACTGTTCACCAATACGGTGAACAGTAAAATATTATAATAATAAAATATTATTTTTTTAAAATATATAAAAAATTTATTTTTTTTATTTTTTTATTTAAGAGTATCGTGTGATTAACCAATTTTATAACTTCATTAACCAATATTTAATATTTTATTAACCAACTTTGTTTTACAACTAAAAATTATTTTTATATCTGGATGTTAATTAACCAATTTTTTACCTTTTATTAACCAATTTTATTTTAATATATAAATCATTGTTCATGAACAGTACATAGACATTGTTCACAGGGGGTACTGTTCATGCGCACGCACTGTTCACATGATACTGTTCATGTATTGTTCACATCACTGTTCATGTACGGATTTACTGTTCACGGCACTGTTCACCGTATTTGTGAACAATGCATACGGTGTATGTGTAACTTATGGTGTACAGATAGCAATGTTGGTTTTGTTGTGGTGTTCTATGCTTCTTTTTGGGTACAAACAAACAGGTAGATGAGTAGTTGTTTTAGATCTGAAAGATGACATTGAGGATATTCTTTTTTTCAGTTTTATGCGTTTTTAGATTATCGTTGCTCTGATCTGTAACACTGGACGGGAGAATGTTATGTTTTGTTTTATTCTGAACTATTGTTGCGAGATTAAATGTTATAACTCCTAGTTTTGAGTTGCTTTTATGTTTAAGGCGTATTTTCCTGATTGAATTTAATTTTAAATAAAAGTTATATTTGAACTTATTTGATTGAGTAGTTATTTTTAATGATTAATTCTGATGCGACGGGCCTAAGTAAAAGCGAGCATGTTGTAAAAATTAATTCATTTTCAAAAACTTGTAGACAAAGTTTATTTGTAATACCCTGTATAATATACATCTAGAATATACATTATACATAGCATTAATTAGTACTGATCTAACATAAGTGTCAAATAGCATAATCATATACATGTCCATAATATAAAATACAGTATATGGTACATGTCATACAATAGTGCCTAAATAAAACTCTAAGAACTATGTACAATATTTACAATTGTACAAAATCCACAACGGAAGATCATAGTAAAAGCTTCCCTTGAAACATCAATGCGTAACTCCTCTTGTATAACATAACCTGCAAACAACACCTGAAAAGAAACAACAATATTGGGGTGAGATAATAATCTCAGTGAGTTCTCCTATCCTATGGGTCCACTCAACTCTACAGGGTTTCTAATCGATTCTAACTCAAGTATTCATCATTCGTTACTTGTGCATCACTCGCACCTTGTAACTTAGACTTGAGTAACTAATGGATAATCGCAATGTATGGAAACATGTCACTTAAGTGCATTCACTCAATAAATCATTATTCGGATTCACGAAACATCAATCCCCAAACGGACTTACGTCTAAGCCAAGCTCAGTGCACACATGCTCGTATGATTCGATTTTCACGGTGGATATCGAGTCATCTATGAGGCTTAATCCCCAGTTCAAGCGATTATCACTCGTATGGGCCTCTAACTCACTTAGGGTATCTTTTACCGTATGGGCCTCTAACCCACTTAGGTGTCCATCTTTCCCTCATGTTCGCCATGGTTGGGGCTCAAACCCAATTGAGGCATGAATCATTGGTGTCACATCCCCACGTACCATTTTACTTAAGCCCTTGAAGTGGTATGTGCACAATCACAACTAATTCTGAATATGTGATTAATTCTCAATAACAAATAGGACCTTCGGAGCAACGCTCCTCACCAAAATAGGACTTTTGGAACAAAAATTTCTCACCATAATATCAAACAAATTCTCATGATATCATATCAATTCTCATGGCATCATAATATGATCCATTCTCATTACATAAAATCACGCATGTTCCATACAAAGCATATTGATTCGTTTATCAGGTGAATACTTGTCCATGATACACACCTAGGTACTGTTGCGTCCAAGCATCACCGTATACCCATTTTCATAACCTAGATTATCTTTCTAAGTTATTATCCTAGGTTTCCTCACTCATCTTCATAAGATTTTAAAACATGTTATTTCACATTCAACACAACAATAATGTTTAATATTCATCATAATATAATTCATAGCATTTGTAAGGCATATAATATACTATAGCATGGTACAAGAATAATAGTCTTTTACGTTATCTTTCTAACGCATTTGTCTGCGTCCAAAATGGAGTTACAACACTCAAATAATCTAACAATCTAACTTAATCAAGAATATAGGTTAACACGTGTTCCTTGCACACATATTTAGAAACAAGAGTTTAGCTTTGTGGTAAGGTTTGTTCCACACCAAGGAGGTCTCAGGTTCAATCCTCATTAGTGGTATATTTTAATTTATCAAGGAATTAACTCATGCCAATTGATTGATCAAATGGAACAATCCATTGGATAATTATGATCTTTATCTATCTTCTCTTTTCTTCTTTATATATATATATAGTTATCAAAATGTCCCCTCTTGTACTTATTAATAATGGTTTGTCAATTTTATTAATAATTAATCTCTTCAGAGTTCACTAGTTACTCTATTGGTCCCAACTGAAAACATTTAGAGCACATAGGACCTCTAATTGTTCCAACTGACAAAAGATAAAGTACATAGGAACTCAATTGGTCTCAACTGACAACTAATTAAGCATTTAAGGGGAGATGGGATATTACATTATCAGAGGGTATTTTAGTATTTCTACTTAAGTCCCGCTTGTATTTAAGCAAGTGAGTGGTGTGAGCATCATTATTCCTTTTGCAGTCTGTGTAGTGTATTACGTGTAGTATTTGTAACCGCTTTTAGAGTTGTGGAAGTTTGTTATTATTCTCACTTGTATTTAAGCGAGTGGTGTGAGCATCATTAATTCATGTCAATTGATTGATCAAATGGAACAATCGATTGGATAGTTATTTAATAAATTCTAATTTCTCAAAGTCAGAAAGTTCAAGCAACATCATATCATGGTTAACAACAATACAATTCATAAAACCAAATCCCTAAGAGAGGATGGTGAAGTAGTAGTGGTGATAATTATGATCTTTATTGTTTCCTTCCTCTCCTCCCAAGCTCTTCTCTATTTTTCTCTTCTTTTTTCTTCTTCTGATAACTCTATCTATCTTCTCTTTTCCTCCTTATCAACTCCTTCTTTTCTTCTTTATATATATATATATATATATATATATATATATAATATATATATATATATATATATATATATATTATATATATATATATATATATATATATATATATATATATATATATATATATATATATATATATATATATATATATATATATAACATATAATTAATATATATTATAATATTAGGTAGTAATATAAAATATCTCAATTGATATTTTGTCTTCTAGTGTCAATTGACAAATTATTAATGTTATCAAAATGTCCCCTCTTGTACTTATTAATAATGGTTTGTCCCTTTTATTAATAATTAATCTCTTCAGAGTTCACTGGTTATTCTATTGGTCCCAACTGACAACATTTAGAGCACATAGGAGCTATAATTGTTCCAACTGACAAAAGATAGAGTACATAGGAACTCAATTGTTCTCAACTGACAACTAATTGAGCATTTAAGGGGATATGGGATATTACATTATGAGAGGGTATTTTAGCATTTCTATTTAAGTCTCACTTGTATTTAAGCAAGTGAGTGGTGTGAGCATCATTATTCCTTTTGTAGTCTGTGTAGTGTATTATGTGTAGCATTTGTAACCGCTTTTAGAGTAGTGGAAGTTTGTTATTATTCTCACTTGTATTTAAGCGAGTGGTATGAGCATCATTATTTCTTTTGCAGCCTATGTAGTGTATTGCGTGTAGCATTTGTAACCGTTTTTAGAGTAATGGAAGTTTGTTATCATTCTCTCTTATATTTCTTATTTCCATTGTTCATCTTTATCATCTTGTGCACCAACAATTGGTATTAGGGTATGGTTCATATCCACAGGGAAACGCCATGGGAAACACAAGTGAAATGGTGAGGCGTTGTGTGATTGATTTTTGTTCGGAGAATTCGTGCTGAATTTCTTATCAGAATCTTAACAGAATCACATATCTTGATACTGCGAGATTGGAAAACATTGTGTTTAAATGAGATATGAGTGTATTGCACAAGGTTGAAGATGAACGGAAACGGTAAACTGAGTACCAAGCTTCCAATGTTCGATGGTAAGAACTGGAATCGTTGGATGATTCAGATGCGTGTGTTGTTTCGAGCTCAAGATGTTCTTGATCTTGTTAATGAAGGTTATACTGCACTTACAAAAAATGCAACGGATGCACAGAGAAATGCTCAGCGTAATCTAAGAAAGAAGGATCAGAAGGTGTTGTTCTACATCCATCAGCGTGTGAATGTGAACGTGTTTGAGAAAACCGATGATTCGACAACGGCGAAAGCTATGGGGGACACACTGGTGTGGTGCTACGAAGGTGATGCATCAGAGTCTGGTTCAGATCCACAAGGAAACACCATGGGAAACACGAGTGAAACGGTGAGGCGTTGTGTGATTGATTTTTGTTCGGAGAATTTGTGTTGAATTTCTTATTAGAATCTTAACAGAATCACATATCTTGATTTTGCGGGATTGGGAAACATTGTGTTTTAGTGAGATCTGACTGTATTGCACAAGGTTGAAGATGAACGGAAATGTTAATATAAGTACCAAGCTTCCAATGTTAGATGGTAAGAATTGGAACTGTTGGATGATTTAGATGTGTATGTTATTTGGAGCTCAAGGTGTTATTGATCTTGTCAATGAAGGTTATACTGCACTTCCAAAAAATGCAACGGATGCGCAGAGAAATGCTCAGCATAATCTGAGGAAGAAGGATCAAAAGGTGTTGTTCTACATCCATCAGTGTGTGGATGTGAACGTGTTTGAGAAAACCGTTGATTCGACGATGGCGAAAGCTATGTGGGACACACTGGTGCGGTGCTACGAAGGTGATGCATCAGTGAAGAAGGTGAAGCTTCAGTCTCTATTTAAGCAGTATGAGAATCTAAGCATGAAGAATAATGAGAAGGTACATGACTACATCTCCAGAGTGATTCTGATAAAAAATGAGATGAAGTTGTGTGGAGAAACTCTCTATGAATAAAGTATCATTGCGAAGGTACTTAGATCTCTTACTCCTCAATTTGATTACATCGTTGTAGCAATTGAACACTCTAAGGATCTAAGCACCATAAGAATAGAAGAGCTGCAAAGCAGTCTAGAGGTGCAATAGTTGTGCCTGACTGAAAGAACCTATGAGAGAGAGGTAGAGCAAGCTCTGAAAGCTTCTTTTGTCAAGAAAGACCAGAAGCAATCTTGGTCAGAAGCCAAGAAAAGACATGGTAGGTCTCAGAAGTCAGAAACCTCAACTTCTGGGAGTCATAATGGAAAGGAGAAGTATGACAAAAGAAAAGTTTAATATTACTATTGTAAGAAGTTTGGCCACTTCGTTGCAGATTATTGGTCAAACAAAGAGAGGAAATCATAAGAAGCGAATATAGCCAGAAGTTATGATGATGAAAATGTTCTATTAATGGCTTCTGATTCTGATAGTGCATCATTAGAAGACTAGTGGTATATGGACACTGGTTGTTCAAACCATCTTACGATAAATAAGAAATGGCTGATTGATTTTGACTATGGGAAGAGGACCAAAATCAGATGTGTTGATGATAAGTATATGAATGCTGAAGGAATAGGGAATGTTAGAGTGATTTTGAATAATGGAAAATTTGCGTTAATTCAGAACGTCTGGTATGTTCCTGGCATGAAGAGCAGTCTGATGAGTATAGGTCAATTAATTGAAAATGGATCCTCAGTTACCATGAAGGACAATCTTTTGAAACTGAATTACTGTAATCAGAAGTTGATTATGGAGTCAGAACAGGGAAGGAATAAAACATTCAAGGTGAATGTTAAAAATTTAGACTCTGAATGCCTTAGCGCAACTAGTGTTGTGAAGAAAAGTGAGTTGTGACACAAAAGATTTGGTCATTTGAACTTCAGAAGCTTAGAGAATCTGAATTCAAAGAAACTAGTACATGGAATTTCTGCAACTAAGAAACCAGAAAAGTCATGCAATGTGTGCATGTGTGTATATATCATAATTTGACATTATTGGACTGTATTACGGAAATTTTGAAAAGATATATATATATAATTGAAATGGAGCATTGTGTCAATATATGTGTTGTTTGGCAATATATGTATGGTTTGGCAATATAATCATGATTTATAATTCACATAATATGTATCCATATAAATTATATATTGTTCTTTATGTGGTACAGTATTCATATCAAATTGATGCAATAGATTTAAAAAGGTAAGTAATTAAATAACAAAAATTGTTTTGATATTGTAATTGATTTTTCGACTTTTGCGGAATTATATATTACATCAATATATATATATATATATATATATATATATATATATATATATATATATATATATATATATATATATATATATATATATATATATATATATATATATATATATATATATATATATATATATATATATATAACTATTTGTGTTAAAAATGCACATAAATTTCAAAAGTTTTCCTTTGAAATAATATTGTATCAATGAATTAACTTGCATCATACTAATGTGTTATATATATGTGTGTTTATTTTGATAACTTTCAAATCATGAGTTATAAAATGGTGTAATGGACATATATTATTGTTTATATATATTTGCATGTCTAATAAATGTGCTACTTCGAGAAGTAAGGATTATACTGATGATACACTAAATACCTACAAATATTATATTAGTAGTCAAGGGTTTTAGACAAAAGAAAGGTGTTAATGCACCGATAGCAAGGATCGCGACAATTAGAGTATTGTTTGCATTAGTTTTCTTGCATGACCTTATAGTTCATCAAATGGATGTCAAAACGACATTCCTAAATGGAGATATCAATGAGGAGATTTACATGAAGAAACCATAAGGTTATGTGTTTCCTGGTAATGAACAAAAGGGGGAGACACACAATTTAGGGGGGGACTTTTCAATCTTATCAAAATACGAATTCAAAGAGTTTGTCATCATCAAAAAGGGGAGATTATGAAGAATACATCGTATATCTAGTTCTATTTTGATGAAGACAAAGATTATCAAAGAAGAAAAGGTTCAAAAGTGTCATGCACATAACTAAGGTTCAAGTGAAGATTTGAGACTAGTGAACATAACTAAGGTTCTCATTGCAATTCATATTATACTACTTTAAATTGCTCTGAATTTCATCTCTCACTTCATCTAAAAACTTTCTTGCATCATCATGCATGACTATCTAAAAATATTCTTCATCTTATTCGTGTTACAAGTGTTTGTACACAAAATTGTGTGAGAATATTGTGATATTCATTTGTCTCCATATTGATTATATGATTGATCATTAGCAACGAGATGCATATAATTTTAGAAAAATGAGACTTCTAACTTTCACATTCAAGATGAATGATCTTGGACTAGTTGACACACTTTTGGGGATCAAAGTAAAGCGAAATAGTGGGGGTTATGAATTTAGTCAAACACATTATATTGAGAAGATGCTTCATAAATTCGAACACTTATGCTTTAAGGAAGTGACTACCCCATTTGATCCTAGTGTCAAACTTCAAAATAACGATGAAAGAGTTGTGGCCCAATGGAAATATGCAAGTGCATGCAATGTACTAGACCCGACATAGCATTTGCAATTAGTAAAATGAGTAGATTTTACTAGCAATCCAACTGATGAGCACTAGAAGGCCATCATTAGGATTTTAGCTATCTTGTGAAAACCAAAAATCTTGGTCTTCATTATGATAGATTTCCTGCCATATTAGAAGGATATATCGATGCAAGTTGGATATCGAGTGTTGAATATCATAAATCTGTATTTGGATGGATATTTACACTAGCCGAGGGTGCAATTTCTTGGAAGAGCAAGAACAAATGTGGATCACTCTCTCAATCATAGAATTAGAGTTCGAGGCTCTTGCTTCCGCTGGTGAAGGAGATTAATGATTTAGGGGCCTTCTGTTGAAAGTTCCATTAGAAAAAGACAATGCTTCAAAGGTGTTGATACATTGCGGTAGTCAAACCACTTTACCTAGAGCATATAAAAATGTATAACAGAAAGTCTAGGCAAGTAGGACTTATACATTCTTTCTTGAGAAAATTGATTACGGATGTAATTATTTCATTCACATACATAGGATTGAGCTATGATTTGCTTGATCCATTTACTGAATCATTTGCTAGAGATTTAGTAAAGACTACCTTAAGAGGTATGAGATTGAAA
This sequence comes from Lathyrus oleraceus, assembly GCF_024323335.1. Classification (NCBI taxonomy): domain Eukaryota; kingdom Viridiplantae; phylum Streptophyta; class Magnoliopsida; order Fabales; family Fabaceae; genus Lathyrus; species Lathyrus oleraceus. Next base: position 454,570,325 of record NC_066579.1, read on the forward strand.
CTCCTTGAATAGAGGTTCCGACAACGGTAGCAACCCAATCTGAAGTTAACAAACATTAACCTAAGATTCAATGAGTAACAACAAGTCGTTGATTTAGATGTTTGTGCAACATTTTGTGACAATATTGACTATTACACATTGAGGATTGAGGTTTTTCAAACTCTTAATGAAGTTCTATATCGAGGATATGTATCTCAAAAAATAGATACAAAATGAACTTCACCTATATGAATTTTGAGATGGTTTCATCTCAAAGTGAGAGTTGGAGTTTCTCTCATGAAAAAATCATGAAAACAGAAAAAGTACATGGTCATAAATAGTGTTAGGCGAGAGATGTAGGCGAAGAACCATTAAAGAATGTGTGTAAGGTAACGTCGGTATCATCACAAAGGATAACAGTTCAAAACATAGTTACGTAACCGATTAAATTTTGCATTATTCTTACTAATGTTAAGTTCAAATCAAAAGATACTTAAATGTATTAACATTATTTTCCTATTTTTTCTGAAATTGGTCATGTCATTATCAGAACAAGTGAGAGATTGTTGTAAATTATTAAAAATTAATAATCTTGAATATGTTTCAAAATGATAAAAAAAATATGCAAATGAAGATTTTTTTTATTCAAAAATAGAAAATACTTGTGAAATGTTGCAGCAGGTTTGAATTCTAAAAATAGTAAACATTTCTGAAGTGTTGCAATAGATTTGAATTCGAAAGTGTTGCAGAATGAAAGTATTCAACTCTTGAAGAATGTTATCGTAGGCGAAATAATGTAACTTTTGATAAAAAAAAATATGTAACTTTTGATAAAAAGTACGTAACGTTTGGTAAAAAGTGAGTAATTTTTTTTCTAAAAACTTGTAACTCTTAGTAAAAATAAGTTGTTTCACCAATGATCGCAACCTTGTGAAACAACACCAATATGGCATATAAATACTTCATTCCGGATTCAAAAAAATATAACAAAAAAACATATCCTCTTCACACAATATTCGAGTTTTCATTGGTCTTGTACAAACTCGAGTCTATGCTCAATTAGCCTGAGTATTTCTTCGTTTCAACTCTAAAACATTTTAGAGTTCTTAAAATACTTATAAAAAAAGTGATCCGTTTACGATTCTATACTCAATTCATTTGGTTTAAATTAATTTTTCTAACAATCTTTTAAGAACCATGTAAAACTAATAAACTTATCAACCTATAGCTGTCGTCTATCGTCAAACATGGAAGACGCATAATCAATTTTTATACAAAATAATGAAGCATACCAAAAGCCTATTGGGTTATAGGAAACTCACTTTTCACATCTCATGGTGCATCCATACACGCACTTCGGAACAACTTTCATCACTTGAGTTTTCCTCCTTCTCCCGCACACAAAACATCAATTCTCGTGGATAATTTGACACAAGTATGTTTCACATAAGACAAATGTAGCATAATTGATGACACATTTCATGTATTTGCAGAATTGTTGTAGTAAAATAATTAGTTCAGGAACATGCATTATCTACCATAATGTTTGTTTACTTATTTGGTTGCTATCCTTAATCCTTTGATAGGTGGAATGTGCCATGTAGTACCTTACTACCTTTTTTCTCTCAAAATAACTAGCAATGATTAGTGTTTCAGTTTTACTTTTAACAGGAAAAACGAAAGAAAACAAAAAACCAGCAATTCATGTTTACAACAACAACAATTCAGCACATTTTCAGTTAATCCAAACAATAACATTGCAAATAGCATTTGACAATTAGTAATTTGTAATATAAGCACTAACATACCAAATATCAAATATAAACTAGTGGCAATGAAATATGATTAAATACCAACTATCAAATACTGATTATTTTATTAGCTGTTATATGCTACAACTGATTTCATAAACAAACTGACAAAACAGATCGATCAACAAAACTGTATCCAACAAAACTGCATCTTGAATACATGACAGAAAATAATAATGATAGTATCTAATTGCCTTCATAATTGGGATCGGCAATAACCAAGTGATATGCTATAACCAAAGCAAAAATGAATATGCCAAGAGAGTTAGCAATGAACCCCAAAGCTTCATCATCAATCATCTTTTTTTTCCTGAACATGGCAATCAAAACTAAATATAATTAGAAAAATAACATTAATAAATCATTATACAATATAATCTACTTGTTAAAACAGCAACAATTCTGCCATCATATTTCTCAATTCCTTTCACATTGCTTACAAATTACAATAGGAATGTAAATCTAATAAGGTGTTAACAAACGCTAATTGTTCAACTATAGCTAAAAACGAATTCGTGTATATACTAAACTGATATGGATCGTGTCTAACCAAAGCAGCAAAAACGAATTAGGGTTGAAACTAAAGAAAAACAGATCCAAATTGCAATTTAAATTATTCAATTGAAAAACAAAAATAAAGAATCATTGATAAATGATGATTGCATAATCAAAGAGATGTAAATAAAAACGAAATAAAAAAACAAAAAAGAAAGTAGAAGAATGAATGAAGGGATGTGAAGGAGAAAGTGAGGTTACGTGAAATTGGGATCAAGTTTAAGTTTAAGAAAAAAGCGGTCGTAATCGTAAGGATAAGGCATACTAAGTTTAAGTTTGGGTTGGACATGACTTAAGAGAAATTTGGATTGTAGCATAATGCGGTTTGATTCGATTTACAAAATACAAACCGAACCGAACCGTGCGGTTTTGTTAAAATATGGCCCAAACACATCCAAAGCAAATACGGTTTTTTGCAATTTTCGATTTGGTTTGATTTGATTTGCGGTTTTCTATCGGACTGGTTCGATTTTGAACACCCCTAACATATAATAATATATAATTTTTTATAATTCAACAATTTTTAAAGCCAAAACATGGATTATGATTTGCTAATCATTTTCAAAAAGTAAAAGTAAATGATAAGAGTAATGGCTAATCTTTTGGAAATCTGTATAGCATGTTGCACTTATATTTGGTATTACTATTAGATTAATAACTTGTGTGTTATTAACAATAATCAGCATAAAATAACAAACCATTAGAAACTTAAGCATATAAGACAATGCTTACGGTTTGATATAACATCGGCTTTCAGTTATGCGCATAGACTATTTCTGTTATTAGAATCAATGGCACAAAACAGTTATATATTTTCATATAACTCTAATTTTCTTAGTAGCAGAAAACTTCTAGTTATTGAATATTGCAACAGCAATGCAAATGGCCACGGTAAGTAGGATGATAATGGGAATCAACTAATCAAGAAATGTCAAATAGTAACTCTAAGAATAAATCTAATTTTTCAGTAAATAAATTGAAAGTCATGCAGTCTAGTAATACATCACCATATATTCTCTTAAATGCATTCGACATTTGAGTAACCAAAACATTAATACTTGAGGCTGCATCTTTATCTAGTCTATATTTGTTATAACCAACCTATTTCTTTCCACCTAATTGACTCATTTCAAGTGAGCTATGGCTATATTGCCAAGCTACTATTCTATCAGTAATTGATGCAATCAGTGCATTAAACAAGTGTGATAAAGAGAGATTGAACCATCTATGAGTGATGAGATTATTCTCTCTAGAATATTATTACAATTACATAGGAGCTGGAAGATAATTGAAAAGTGGGTAAGATTAAAAGGAATAAAAAAAGAAATATCTTAAATTTGTCATATATACTAGACACCAGGTTATTCAATTTTGCTGAATTTAATGTGTTGGAGGGTAATTAGCCTGATAGTTTGGGGGCTGAATGGACAGGATACTGTTTTTAATGTTTCACATTAAAAAAACAATGAAAACAGATCAATTTACCAACCTATTATTACTGTCAGCAAACATGATAGAATCATAAATCAATTTTGATACAAAATAATCAAGCATACCAAAAGCCTATTGCGTTATAGGAAACTCACTTTTCACATCCCATGGTGCATCCATATATGCACTTCGATCTTTCATCACCTGAGTTTTCCTCCTTCTCCCACACACAAGCACCAATCCTCGTGGATAACTTGACACAAGTATGCTTCACAGAAGACAAATGTAGCATAATTGATGATGTATTTTCAGGAACATGCATTAACTACCATAAATAGTACTATGTAATATAAACACTAACATGAGAAATATCAAATATAAAGCAATGGCAATGAAATATGGTTAAATACCAACTTTCAAAGACTCAGAATTTTATTAGCTGTTATAAGCTACAAAATGTTTTTATAAATAAACTCATGAAACAGATCGATCAACAAAACTGAATCCAACAAAATTGTGTCTTGAATACATGATAATGATAGTATCTAATTGGCTTCATATTTGGGATCGGCGATAACGAAATGATATGCTATAACCAAAGCAAAAATGAAAATGCCAAGAGAGTTGGCAATGAATCCCAAAGCTTCATCATCAATCATCTTTTTCTTTTCCTGAACATGACAATCAAAACTAAATATAATTAGAAAAATAACATTAATAAATCCCAAACGCTAATTGTTCAACTATAGCTATAAACGAATTCATGTAGATGCTAAACTGATATGGATCGTGTCTAAACGAATTAGGGTTGAAACTAAACAAAAACAGATCCAAATTGCAATTTAAATTAACAAAAATAAATGAAAAACAAAAAAGAAAGTGGAAGAATGAATGAAGGAGAAAGTGAGGTTACGTGAGATTGGGATCAAGGAGCGAGTTTTCAATTCACAACAACAACACTCGTTGTTTCTTCATAAAGCAAAGGGGAATTCACCGGAACTGTAAAACGTTGTCGTTTTATTTTATTCATGTATTTAAAAACAAATGAAGAAAAAATATATGAGAAGTGTGGCTGCTGGGATTCGAGCCCAGGTCTCCACGGCCACAACGTGGAATTCTTACCACTAAACTACAGCCACTTCTTGTTACCGGTTGTGAACATTATGATATATTTGTATTTATTAGTAATTGAAGATTTTCCGCCTTAATCTCCTCTCAACATAAGAACATAATAAATATTCATAAAATCTATTTTATTGTTGATAATGTTTTTTTCAATAAAATACATTACTTAAGTTTTGGGTCCCAATTGGGCTATATTGAGATTGGGAAAATTTTACCTTCATTTCAACATTATTCTCCTATCTCTCTAATAAATCAATTTTGACAGATAGTTTATTTTTCTAAATTTTAACTTTTTTCCTCATTTCAAACTTTAAGTTATCCGAGTCATTGAGAGAGCGTGATGATTTTTTTCATATTGGAACACATTCAACCAAGTTATTTGATCCACATACACATCATCAAAACTCTTTGAACCAGGTTTTTGTTTTGAAAAAGCCACAGGAAGTCTTATATCGAAATAATCCGATACATACATTGTCATTCTGAAAACTTACATCCAAATTCTCTAACCTTCAAGCTTATAATCGGAAGTCTTGAAAATAAGTTATCCATAAATATTTTTAAAAAACTATCTTTCAAATAATACTGAAACAAGATATTTGGTGAAGAGAAAAAGAGTATTGGATGTCTTACTTCAAAGTTATCTAAGGTAAGCATTTTTTAGCTATCGAATGTCTTTGGTAATAAACATCTTATTTGGTTTTTTTTTACAAAATTTAGTGAATTTGTTTTTTTTTCTAGTGGCGTGAATTCGGGGACGTGATTATTAGATTCCATCACGTGCAGGTGTAGGATGGGAAGCTTGATAGACGGAGGATGACCATGTAGGTACATCTACATCTGCTCCATAATGAGCGCAGTTTTCAAAATAGTCATACGATACGTCTATTTTGGTAAAGTATCAGTATCATACTTCGCCATTTATGGTACGGACAGAGACGGAGCTATTAGTCTCAAAGAGTGGGCTCATGGCCCCACCATAATTACCATAATTTTAGTAGTAGTAGTAATAATAATATATTTATATATTAAATATGGTAAAAATTAAGAAGAAATTTCTCTAATAGCCCTCACTTAATTAATAAATATTGAATAATTTAATTTCTCACACATATCATCCCATTACATTTAAAATGTAATCATTAGGTACACTCTTTTTTTTATAAATGTTAGTTCTATATTAAATAAAATAAATGCATTAAATAAAAAATTATAAAATTGACTCTTCATTTCCTTTTTCTATTAATTTTTTTTTACTCGTTTCAAACATAAATAAACCACTTTGTATTTCTCTTTCTTTCGGTGCAAAGTGCTTCTTTGTTATTAATTTCTTCTGCATTGTTAATCTTTTTTAAAAAAAAATATTTTATTTTAATCTTTATGAATTTATAATTTATTTTATTATTGTAATAAGAGTGGAAATATATTATTATTTCTTTATTATTATAATTATTTATGTATTTTGAAAATTATATATATATATATATATATATATATATATATATATATATATATATATATATATATATATATATATATATATATATATATATATATATATATATATATATATATATATATATATATATATATATATATATTGACCTCACTAATCAAAATATCTGGCTCCGTCCCTGGGTACGGTGAAGTAAGTAAATGGTAGACACTTGCTCTACTTTTTAATGTTATTTTCCCAACAATTTTCAGGGACATGTATCTTCTCCATAATACATCTATTCACTACTCATATTTAATTCTAATTCATCATCTACATCTACATCCAAGTCAAATTCCATGCTTAGTTTCCTCGAATTAACATGAACTGACATCTATTGGTGTCAATATACCACCAAGTATATATCTTCCTAACTCATAAGCATGAGGAAACCCGTAAGATATTCTAATAATATACCTACATATTTTTCTATTGGTTCCTACATAATAAACCCTCAGTAACTCTTTAGCAATGTGTCTCAGAGAAGCTCGGGACAGTGATCCACGTAGATTACCATAAAATATACTAGTGTGTGCATGTTCAACTTCATAAAAAAAACAAAAAAAAAAACTCTAATGTTTCTCAATTGTAAATTCAAGTTGTTATCCATAACCTCTAAACATTCTCACATGTCACATATACTTTTCTCCAACATCTGCTTTAATTTCCAACAATACTTTCAACACAATAAAGAAGAAATATATTCACTCGTTTCCATTGTTGAATAGAATATTTTGTAATAACTTTATCATAAATAGGTTCCTGTAATTATGGTATGCCATAGTTAGATTATTGATAGAATGTTACGCAATTATATATATATATATATATATATATATATATATATATATATATATATATATATATATATATATATATATATATATATATATATATATATATATTCACATGAATAAGAAAAGGCAGCATTCTATTATCTTAAATAAATCTTTCTCTTTGTGTCGTCACCACCTTTCTCTGCGACCGCCAGAACCACCGCGGCGCCATCCTCTCAGTGTTGCCGCACAAGCCGTTATGTCATTCTCTCAGCATTGCCGCACTAACATCCTAGTGATTCCACTCTTACGCCTTAACAACCACCGCAAAATATCTCTCTCTCTCTCTCTCTCTCTCTCTCTCTCTCTCTCTATATATATATATATATATATATATATATATATATATATATCGCATCGACAGCCCACCGCCTATCCTGCATTCTCAATTTGTGTCTCTTTTTTTCCACACACGATGTCTGATTACGATCCCAGTGTTAATGGCACCAACAACATGACCACCTCTTTTAGCAGTCATGATATCGGCAAGGAGACAACCTCTTATCCCCATTGACAGTCTCAAATATGGAGTTTCATCTTGCTCTCTCTGTTTCAAACATCAAGAATCACATTTCTATTGTTCTTGAGATAAAGAAAGATCAATATGGCCCATGGACCGACCTCTTTCGTATCCATGCCCGCTCTTATCGGGTTCTACATTATTTTGTAATAAGTTATCATAATTAGGTTCTTGTAATTATATTGTACCATAATTAGATTGTTGGACAAATGTTACACAATGATATATATATATATATATATATATATATATATATATATATATATATATATATATATATATATATATATATATATATATATATATATATATATATATTATTCACATGAATGAGAAAAGGCAAGCATTATATTATCTTACATGGTATCAATCATAATCGATTCCTTTCGCTAAAATAAACCTCTCTCTGCATTGTCACCGCCTTTCTCTACGATCGCCAAAACCACCACGGTGCCATTCTCCTAGCGCTGCCACACAAGTCGCGTCTCCATCCTCTCAGCATTTCTGCACCAGCATCCTGGCAATTCCTCTCTCGCGCCTTAATAACCACTGTAAAATCTCTCTTTCTTGCGTCGATATCCCTCTGTCGATCCTGCATTCCTAGTTTATATCTTTCTTTCCCACACACAATGTTTGAGTCTGATCATAATGTTAATGGCACAAACAACATAACCACCTCTTTTGGAAGTCGTGATACCGACAAGGAAACAACCTCTTCTCCCCCATCGACAGTCTCAAAGATGGAGTTTCATTCTGCTCTTGTTATTTCAAACATCAAGAATCACATTCCTATTGTTCTTGAGATAAAGAAAGATCAATATGGCACATGGCCCCGCCTCTTCTACATCCATGCCCACTCTCATTGAGTTCTACATCATATTGTTCCCTCTACGGATAAGAAACCATCGATAGATAACTATACTACCGAGTATGAATAGTATACTACATTTGACTCTGTCATTCTTCAATGGATATATTTCGCAATTTCCATTGACCTGCTGACCACCATCCTGGAACCCACTTGGCTCTCTGTTAAAAATTAAAAAGCTCTTAGTGGGAGCTCAAGGTCGGAACCCACCGGATTCACCGTTCATAGTAAAGGTCAGACTCTCGATGTGAGTTTTATGCATAAATAAAAAAAGGCTTTCATTGGGAGCATAAATCCACAACCTTCATAATTTACGTGCTTCAAAGCAAAAGACGTCAGAAGATTGCAACTCAAGAATGAAAATTAGAACTTGTCGGGCTCTCTGTTCAAACTTTCTCACTATAAAAGTCCCCCATAAACTCGATGATATTAATGGACCAACAATAACCCAGTGAATGACGTAATCCAAAACAAATATAAGTTATGCATTTAGATGGGCTTAATAATAAAATGGAAGCATACCCTAAAGATAAGTCAAGCTCTAGTAAGTTTCTAAAAAGTCGGAAGAGCCTGCTCTAAAGTAGCAAAGGCAACTTTGATTAGAAAGCCAACTCGGTCATCAGCTAAGAGACCTCCCTATCCCAACTGCCAACATCGGCAAATAAGAAGACCTCGACCACACTTTAGAAAGGATGACCCAAGGAAAAGTCGGGTTATAAGAAGCTTACGTAGAGGTAGAGACATTACCTCCTTAAGATGATAAGGACGAGCACCGTCATTAGATCTGCTCAACCTAAATTATTATGGGCAACTCATTGGTCTGGGATGTTTGCTTCCACTGCTCAATAACATAAATTAAAAAATATGTCTTGCTACTTTACTTTAGCAGTTGAAGTCTGTTGCCTGTATGCTTGAGAAGTGGAAGCCTCTTGCATGTGTGCTTGAGCAGAAGTCTCTTGCTGGTTTGATTGAGCGGAAGTCTCTTTCTATTGTGATTGATCAATTGAAGTATCTTTCTAGTTTGCTTGAGGTAAGTGTAATCGGTTTGATATAGTGAAAATCTCTTGTTGGACAAGGGGACTGGACTACTCTCAATTTAGGAGAGGAACCATGATAACTCTATGTGTTTCTTTGTTTCTTACTTCTGAATACTATTATTTTGCTGCTATTAACTCTGATATCAGATTCTGAACTTATTTAGATTTTGAATTTATTTTTTCAGAAATGAAAAAGAATTATCAAACACAATCCATACCCTCTTCTTGTGTACTTTTCTTACCTCCAGAAAGCATCTATTTGGTTTGATAAAGAGTTGTGAAGGGCAGGAAGACACCATGGTTGGTTGAGGTTCTTTATTCGGGAACCTTCAACGAGGGTGGCTTCTTTACCTATTATAGTTGGTGGATTGAGTTTGTACTCAGCAGTAGAGGTTGCCTCATACGCATTTGTGGCTTCTATGGCCAAATCTTGGGTGTTACAAGATCATATATTGAGAGACAGTGCAATATATGGTAAGAACCTTGATTTTGATAGAGATTTTAGATGATCTTAGTGTTGTGATTCCAGATTTTTACCTTAGTGGTTTTACTAGAAAGGACACGGTTTCTCCTAAAGCACACCATGTTTTGGCGAGTTCCATTTTTAGTAAAAGTGTTTAGGACATGGATGTAAAGTTTGATATGACCACAAGATAGAAAGCAGTTTTTGGTTGTTTGAAAGCACCACATGCTCAAGATTTTATCCTTGCCATCCTTATAGATGTTATAGGCCAACATATACTCCGGTAGAGTATCGTACCACCCTTAAATACCGACTTATGATTCCCTTATTTACGTTGATGAGGTTTTCTCTATTTTCTGCAAGGCGTGCTTGGATATATTTAGGGAACACTCTATTCATTTCAAGGAGCTTCCAGGATTCAAATACTGAAATGACTTTGTTAGGGATACCATATTTTATATATTTAGGTATGTAGGGGTATTGTGAAGAAAAAGTCATCTATGAATTTCTTGATTGACCCACGGGAGGGGAGATCGAATCTTAGGACAATAGATGTTCTGGTGTACGGGCGGGTAGGAGGGAAACATGCATGCGTATACCTGACTGGGATTTCCCCACTGGTGGAACTGAGGACTAGAGGTTTTATTGTGTGATAGAAAGCTTTTAAGGTCACTTTAAGTAAAGTGGTCAAGCATGAGAAAACGTCTTCTAACAATCAAGATGCTTTCATACCATTTGACTTTGACGCTTTTGGTTTTCTAGCACCAGAAGCAGTGGGTCTTTTACAGAGACTCAAAGGCTCATGCATGTCAATGTTGTGTCACATAAGACAATAAATGTAATTTTTAAGAGGATTGATTTTTCCATCAAAAAAGGGATAGTGGTGCAGCGTGTTGCCCGTTTACATGCCATTTTAGTATAATCTTGATTATATATTTGTTACTTAAATGTTTATATTAAAAAGTTAGCAATATTCAAAATGTTAAAACCAATATTAAATACATTAGAAACATAAGCACACTTATCATAGTTGGGATTTCGAGTTTATTTCAAAGTATACACAATCATTACACTTCATTACATTACATAATTTACATAGCAGACTTTAAGCAAACATATAAAAAAATCTATCATATCCTAATCATGCACTTTAGGCCACCTTCTAATTACCCTTATTTAATACATATTTATATATAAAGAAAGAAATTATTCTCCACTTGCCAAATGATTTAATAAGACTGGCTCAATGTGATGCTTGATCCAGAGTTTCATCCATTCGAACTAAAAACAAACGTACCCTCTCCAAGTGCTTCACACAAAAGATAGGCATCATGCTCATCTCGACCCTTGAAATTCATCCAATAGTATGCCGCATCTGGCGCCGACATCATCGAATGTGATTTTAATTGTTGTTCATATATAAGTGTGACTTTGGGCCACACAAGGTTTGACTCATTACACACTTGGAGTTCCTTTTATATAACTTCGTTGACTTAAGAGCTGTAGTTATAAACTTGCAAGTACACCCCCTCTTCACATATGAAAGACTCTCACCACCGTACTAAAGATCTTACAGGGTGCACTTTACCAACTCATCGCTATATTCATGTTCCACATTGGAATAATAGCACCCTTTGAGGGAATCGTTTCTTGATTCTTACAAAATTCCACTTTAGACCTCTCAGATTCATTCTATTACATTGTTGTAACTGTTTTATTAACCAATCGATCAACGTTCACTTTCAAAATCATAAATGGTAACTCCTTATGTAAATCAGACAACCACTCATCACAGCGTCGCCACCATGGTTTCCCCCGTCGTGCTGGAAGATTCATCTCCCCTGTTTGGAGTAGAAACTCTAGTTTAAGTTTCCTATCATCTCGCCACACCTTCTCATCGATGATCCCAATGCGGAAATGTGTTGATTTATACCTTTGACATCGCTTGAAGTTTCAACATTATATGTTCCAAATGTAGAAAAGCCAAAGGTGGCCTTGGAAAAGTGAAATCTAAATTGTAGGATGGGGGCATTTGTGTGGAAAAATCTTCAAGCCCTATTATTGTAAAGCTATGTATGTCATCCACATTAAGCCAAAGCAAAAAATTAAGGGTTCGACGAGGATGTGTTATGATCTCCTTCACTTTATTCTTAAAATTTAACCAATCATAAGTGAATAAAAACTTATGATTAGACGAGTCTACGAAGAATGTATGGGCAGTCATGTCAATTGTACAAGGATGAAAAGTAATATGATCCTGAATAAGTTATAAATCTGTCAAACAGTTCACTTTGACACTGCATTCGTTTTGGTTACGTATTTAGGAATCAAATAAGACCATTTTCAAGTTTTACACTCTGTACGAAGAACAAAATAAAGTATATAGGAACAAGAAGGTTAAAAAGAAAGTAATCAACATGGAAGAGAATGAAAGAATCAAAGAGAATGGAAAATTAAATAATAAGAATAAAGATCACAAATGTTCGACTAAATCTATTTTTTAAGGACCCAACTACTAATCAAAGTTACTACCTAATCAGATGAAAGGACCAAAGTTATAGGTTGAAATAATTGATTGACAAAAATTAACAAGTTTTTTTCCTATTCATAAGCATGTTGTTCATTTTGGATTAGTTGTGTTTTATAAAACAACAACATAGAGAAGTGTTCAAGTTTGTTCAACTACTTCATGATTTTCTGGTGCAGAAGGGACACATGTTGGACGCGATTTCACATCATGTGGGTACGACATTTGGGACTTACTCAACAGGCCATATGTTATGTTTTAGACGAATATTCTATTGAAGATTCAGTTAGATTTTATTTCTTTTTATTTAGCAATATGATTATATGATTTGTTGGAGAACTATGAAGATCAAATCATATTTAAATGTGATTTAAATTTGAATTTAAAATAAACCAAATCATATCTTTCTATTGGAGATATTTATGAAACAAATCTTATCCAACAAATTATGCAAAGATTCTGGACGAAATTAAATCAAAGATCCAAGGATAAAAGCCCATAATACTTTTGCTATATAAGGAGCTCAAAACCCACATTGAAAAGCAAACAATACATTAAAGATATTAGAGTGATATGGTTTATTTAAGTCATTGCTATTGTTGTATGTACACCACACTATATTTAAATAACTTGACATAGTTGTAGGTTTGTCTAGTTGAGTTGTAAATCAACATTCAACATTGTTAATTGAAGTTGACCACTAGGGTTTAGTGATTGAGAGAAAGTGAGAGGGGATTTAATATTTAGGGGGAGTCCTAAATAGAAAGTCATATGTAGTGTTAAAAAGAGGCATTGAAAAACATAAGATTTATTAGTTCATATAAGACTAATTATACTAAATTGTTAATAGTAAATTTCCTTTCTTGGGTCGGAATTCAACCCTCCAGACGTAGGTGATGTTGCATCGAACTGAGTTACCAATTATTGTGTTCTTTATTGCTTTTCTGCTTCGTCGTCTTGTATACTTGAATCTGTGTTAATTGTGGTGATTCTGGTTTATCTTGTCGAACCAGTTATCTAGGACACCGCATTTGACATTTGTCCCCTGAGGAACAAAATTTCAAAACCAAAACATTGTTTATAACAAACTATTTTTTCTTTCGAAGAGTTTAATGATATTACTATTCACGTACAATAATTACTATTTACATCACATCGTCCCACAATTCAATGCCAACTAACTACAAGTAAATCAAATCTAATGAGATTCATAAGGATAAGAGAAGTGTAACAACCCAATTTTAGTAATTATTTCTTATATTATTATTACTATATTTTATTTTATTTATTTGGAGTGTTAATTAATTAATTGGTTGTTCGGTAGTATAATAATTGATTATATTAATTAATTTGGTGTGTTAATTAATTATTTAGTTGATATGAGATATAATGAATAATGGAATTAATTAACTTGGTGTATATTGAGTTGGTTTGATTTATTTGAATTAAATAGAGATATTTAAATATTAGGTCTTATTGGGCCTATTAATTAAATTAGAGGTATCATGCTTTAAGCCCAAATAGAATAATAGTATATAAGAGGTGAGGAGAGTGAGAATTATGATTCATTTGATCATTTGACAGCAATAGAGAAAGAGAATAGGAAAAGTAAGGAGAAGAGGGGAAGAACAAGAGAGAAGTTAGGGTTTCCAGAAAATTGAAGAGGTAATGGGAGAATCCTTATTATTATGGGTTAGTATGATTGGGTCAATGGGTAGAAGTATGTTTAGGTTAAAATCCCTAATTTTGTATGGTTGTTTGAAATTGTTAGGTTTTGATGATTATTCTTGATTTGTGGTGATTTGATTGTGTTAAAACTGAAAATTAACGTTATATACTTAGAGAATTGTATGAGTTATAATTTTCTGAACGTTTGCTTTTTACGGAATCAAAATCGGAGGTCCGAAAGTCCTCCAACGATGAAAAACGCAGAAAATTATGCATTCTGTTTTGTGTTAACGCAGGAATAGCATTCTGTTTTGCGTTAACCGGTTAACCAAAAGCGTTAACCGGTTAACACTGTTGAAAATCTGTTAGGAATTGCATTCTGTTTTGCGTTAACTGGTTAACCAAAAGCGTTAACCGGTTAACACTGTTGAAATTTGCCAGGAAATGCATTCTGTGTCGCATTAACCGGTTACCCAAATGTGTTAACTGGTTAACACTGTTTGAAAAGTGAAAAATTGAGATTTTAAATCCTGTATTCATTTTGGAATGAAATCTATGTGTGCGTATTTGATAATTAGCCTATATTTGTAAATGATATATTGTTATGATTGTGTATATGTACCATTGATGGATAATTCATAGAGTTGAATTATGGTGATATGTGGAATATTAAGATGGTAGAGATGATCTTAATTGCATATGTATTGGTATTTATACATCCATTCATGGCATGGTCGGCTTCATAGTGGAAGCGGTGAAACTGTGGGTTCACATGGTATTAGACGTTGATCCTTGAATGGAAATAGGCGTAGCAGACGTTGATCCTTAATTGGAAATAGGTGTGGTGGCTTTGATCTTGTCCGGATCGGAAGCGTGGCTTGGATTCTAGATATTGAATCGGAAAGCGGTGAAACGTTGGGTTCACATTGAGGTACCACATGCATAGAGTCACATGTCTTGCATTGAGTCACATTAGAGTTATGTGATAATTGAGTGTATGCATTATTGTGATTGTGATGTGTGTATGAGATATGGTAATTAAATTTGATGATGTTTGGATACATAACTGGGTAAAGTATGTGATTATGTGATAATTGTAGTTATGTGTATTTTTGGGAATATAATATTGGATTTGAATATTATACTCCTTGAGTTTTTATGTGTGCTTGAAACATGTGATATCAATGTTGGTTAATATTATGGTTATATGAAGTGTGATGAATTCCTTTAATTGTTGATCTAATCATTGTGCTTTATTATACTTCTTCATAATGATTTGAATTCTCACCCTTTCTGTTTGAATGTTGCCTTTACATGGGCATCGCGCAGATACTCAGGAGTAGTATTGCTGAAGTAAGTGGAAGGTAGCTCATTCGAGATTTAGCCGGAGAGCTTCCGTATTCTAGTTTGGAGACTAGGTAGTGAGTCAATGCTCTGGTCATGTAACACGGGGTAGATTAGTAGTATTGAACTCATATCTTATTTGGACATGCATTATGTTATTACTTATGAACATGTTTATTTGCAATTGCTGTTTGAGAGGCCGTAGTGCCAAATATTCTGGATATGATTTTATTTTATCTTGAGGAGATTATTGAGAGATGATCATGGTATGGGACATGGATCATTTTATGAAATGCATGAGTATTCATTATTTTCCGCTGCGAACGCATATTCTTGAATATTCATGATAATTAAAAAGGTGTTATTTTAAATGACCAGGTGTATTGTATATTGATGATGAATGACGTTGGTTTTTGAAAGCTTTTAGTTTTTGAAAACGTCGATGTGACGCCCTTTTGTTTATATGCGTGCTTATTTACTCTGATTATATGTTAAGTATTTTGGGGTAGAAAAATGGGTGTTACAAGAAGCATTAGGCTCAATCAAGACTCAATATAACTAGATTGTTTAACATTCTATCTGTGTTCCTTACTTACAACGCCACTAACTAAAATTATTATAGATACATAAGCACCTTATGAAAAAATAATGCCCTCGTAGTTTGAAAACAAAAATGTCGTAGAAGATAAAAGAACAAAATGAATATTGGGTATCACGTGCCTCAATCAGGGCCGATCCTGTGGGGGTGCGAGGAGTGCTACCGCACATGGCCTCCGATTTTTTAGGGCCTCGAATTTGATAGATAGGGTCAATATAAATATAATACTAACGAATATATATCACTAATTCCATTTTAATATATTATTATAGTGTAGCCGAGTAACGGTTATTTTATTTTGGTACTAATACAACCTGGTTCGATTCCTTGTTCTTACATTTTATGTATATTTTTACTTTTATAAAAAAACGTCACCACATTGTTTTTAAATTTAATTTAATTATGCAATTAATTTAATAAATTTTTTCTTTTATTAATATATTGAAGCATATCCTATCCAGCAACCTATAATCTAAATAAATTACATTTAGATTTATTTAAAATTTAATATCGCAATTAATCTAATCAATTTTTTTCTTTTATTAATATATTTTATAGATCTATGAAATTTTTTGAGATGTAAGTTTGGAAATGTTTATATTTTTGTATCACTTTGAATCACTACATTAATAAATTTGAAATAGTAGTTGTGAGACTTTAAAAATTTATAATTTTATATTGTTGATTGTTTATTAAATAAAACACTTCATTATTAATATTGTGGAAATTGTTTAAAGAATTTTTTTCTTTTATTAAATTGTATGATTTTTTTTATAAATCGAAGATGGTAAGAGAAGAAAACCGTGAATAACTAAACTTTGATAAATTAAATTTCTACGTAGTATTTTTTATTATTTTTGTCTCTATATATTTAATTTTATTTACAATTAAAAAAAAAAATATATATTTTAATTTATTATATTTTCATCTATTAAATATTTAATTTTAAAATAGATCAGGGCGTCCAATTGATTGGGACCACCCTGACCTTGACCTTTGACCTCAATAGTTTAAAAAATTACACATTGCTTACTTAAGTAAAGTTAAATTGTGTCAAACACATCATTTAAACCAATATAACTAGTATTCATCTATAATTATTACAATTGTAAAAAATTAACACAATTGATCAAACAAGATTTTTACGCATTTGGATGACTTTATCATTTTGTTTATGATATGTCCTTAATCAAGTAGCTCAAACATAAAAAAGAAAAGGAAAAAACCTCTCTAATGATTTATAAGCAAAAACTGTTATAAATTATAAGTAAAATAACACTATCATTTAAACATTTTATTCAAAAAATAGATTTTTTTGATGTAAAATTAAATACAAATTATATTTAATTTATTTTGTTTATCATTTTTTTAATAAATAATAGTTAATTTGAATTATTTTTTTATTTTTTTATAAAAATATATTTAAAAATTTTAAAATTTTAAAATTTTAAACAGTATGAAAATGTTGAATTTTACCTATAAATTATTTTAAAAAGGTTTGTAGTTTATATCAAATGTTAATTGGTTCAATGATAATTAATTTTGATTTAGTATGGAGGACTACGATAAATTTATATTTGAGAGATAAAATTTCTTCCGCAACTTAATTGTTTAATCAACCATGAACAATAACCAGTTTTTATTTATAATTTATTAAAGAATATTTTTTTAAAAATAAATTCGTTGTAAGTAAAAAAGTTTTTATTAAAGTGTCATTTGAAAGAAAGAAAATCATTAAAGTTTTTAATAGTAGGCTTAAAATTGAGATACTATTCAATTGTCATCAATATTCAATCCTGCACTTAACTTTGTTTCCGACCGTTACAAATTTTCCAATCTCCAACGGAAACTTTTGTTAATTTACATTATTTATTTATTTATTATTAGCACGCGTAAATCCAAGATTGGAAGACGAATATTCCAGCTCAACACGTGATATATATAATTCTTCGATAATCATTCATCATAAGTGGACCCTCTCAACACAACGGCTTAAAATCAAACAACCCGCGTCTTCACACGTTTACATTTCACGCGCTTACATTCCTATAAATATTCATCTACTCTCTTTGCTTTTCTCAAAACACTTTACTCTCCTTTCACAAACACTGTTTCTATACTCTTTTTGTATTTTGAAGAATTCTGAAGAAATAGCTATGTCTTTCTTCAACTTGAACTTGTCTTTAATGATTGTGGCTTTATTATTATTGAGCACTGCAATGGCTCAATCTCCAACCAAATCACAGCCACCAAGGAAAGCAATATCTCCGTCACCTGCTGCCGTTACTCAATCACCGGCGTCTTCTCCAACTCCCGGAAGTTCTCCTCCCGAACCATCTCTTTCTGCTCCGGCGATCTCTCCTTCCTCCATCTCCTCTCCACCATCCGAAGCACCAGGACCTGCTTCCAATGCTGTCGTTTTGAACAGAATGTCAGTAGCTGCTGGATCTGCACTTATGATTCTCGTAGCTGTTTTGATCTTGTAGAGATATTAGTTTTGCTTTGAAGTTTTTTTATAGTTTTTTTTATAATTCAATTCATTGATTTGATTTTTTTTTGTTACAGATATTCTTACTTATAGCAATAGAAGATCGAGTCAAATTTATTTTAGTTCCGAGAAAAAAATTAGATTCCAAATTTATTATTAACTTTAAAAATATATTCCAAACAATAGATTTCAAACACCCCTTTATGATTAACATTGACGGAACAATACATAGCAATACATAGGGCTCTCTCCTCAAGAATTATTTCGAGAGTATCCAATAAATTGAGAACTTTTAGTAGGTTATGCTCACGAATCCTCCTTATACAAAAGAAAAAAAATGAAGTTTAAGATTGATTTCCAACCCAACAATAAACACTGCAGTGAAACGGTGAGTCTTCAATTTCACGATAATCTTGGCGCAGTTAGTCTTAAGCTTCTAAATAAACTTTGTGAGCTTTTAATCCCAAGTTGAACTCATGAACCTTAAACTTTGATTTTATCATGGGATAACCAATAACTATCTGACTAAGCTTTAACCTTAACTTCATTTTATCACGGGCTAATCAAGGGCTATGAAACCTTTTATCACGGGCCGAGGCTTAAACCTGGGTAAACAAAGGATTTGATCACATATCTCCAAACCAAATTTTTTACTATTTTAGCTTATAACTTAGGCAAACAATCCTTATGGGATAAAATGTTCAACCAATGTGTAAATAAAAGTTGGTGAAATTTACAAATCAACCATTATAGAATTACAACCCACAAAACGGACTTTATCAAAAAGCATTTCGATAAAAAACCTAGTGAGAGAAAGTAAAAGAAAAGTTTTGAGAGAGAGAGGAGTATGAAATGAAACTCGATTCTGGACAATTTGAAATGAGGGAAAGAACCTCTATTTATAGGCTAGAGGTTAACTCAAAAAAGAAATCATTTTAAAAGCATTTTATGACATGCCAATTGATTGACAAAGTGTCCCAGTCGATTGATTTGCTCTTTTACAATCGATTTCCAAGTTAAAAAATGCAAATAAAAGATATCTAGCACTTATCCATCATTAAGATGTTGTCCTAATCAATTAAGACACGTTTTTGAAATCTCTCAATCGATTGGGATAAGGTGTCAATTGCTTGGGAAAGACAAAAACTTTGCCCATATCATTTTAGACGACTTCCAAGTCATCTGGAACAACTATAAGACATTTTTGAAAGTATTTCTTTGAGAAAAATCAATTTAAAAAAATGTTTTCGTGTGTGTGATTTAGCCATGTACTTTTATAAAATGCTCTTATGCATTACATAGTTTTTACTCAAACTAATCAAGGAAGGATTTTCTTGTGCTTTGACTTTGTCAAATACTTTCCTCCTTGTAGATACTTGCTTGATTTTACTTGAGATAACTTCTATTTGGTTGCCATCATCGGATAGTAACCCTATTTCTTAAGTTTGCATGTTTAATCGCTTAACCTCTTATGCTTGATTTGTCATCATTAGACAAAGGTTGTCGTCATCAAAAGTAAAATGATTGTCCTTGTTAAAAGCATATCAAATACAAAACAAGGTTCCACAATGATGATACTGAAAGCTTTTAAAACTTTGAATGATAGACTTAAAATCTTTTACCGTAAAAAAATAGTTTAAATCAAAAGCTTAGATAAAAAATTGTCGGTATTTCAATGGCTCTTAAAATTCCACTGAACCCGACAAGGAAAGAGCTCTAACTATACAAAGGGGACGTCAAACCACTTCCATGATAAATGGATCACCATGCGGATGAATGATGACATTGAAAGATTTTAAAACTTTGAAGTCATACATAGAAGCCCTAAATGTGATATTGGGGTTGTTTGCTAATAGTTTGGTCTTACAAAGAATTTAGGGATGATTATATGAAGATGAGTAGAGAGATTCTTAAATCGAGCCATGTGTAGCACCTCAAATTTGCATCTCCCATTTGTACATACATTTTCATTTTTAGGTCATTAGCATGGCATTGTCCACTGCATAGCATTGCATTGTCCATTGCCTAGTGCAAGTCATTAGTCAAGACTGGTCAGGAGATCCAGTTGTGCAAGCAAGCAAGTGCATTTTCCTTGGAAGCAAAGCCCTAGGGTTGGTACAATGAGTTCATATGACCCAAGGATCATTTTGAAGTGATTTGGCCAAAGATTGAAGGTTCAAGGCTCATCAGTCAATGATCAATTCACCTGAAACCCTAGAAAGTCAACCAAAGTCAACTGTGCATCCAATCATGGATTTGAAGGTCGGAGATGGTTAGAGAGGCCTCATTCATGTCCATACAAGTCTCATTTGACATTTCAAACATCAACAATGAGGTCAGATGAAAAGTTTCCAAAAATAGTAAGTGACCTGTAATTTGAAATTGCCAAAAATGGAAAGGTTTTCTCCTCAAGATTACATCATCAAGAATGCTTCAAATGAAATTTTGTCCAACATGAAAGTTGAAGATCTTTCTCTCCCCTTTCCAAAAAGTCCAAGATCATGAGTTTCTCATGTATGGTTGAGAAGATATGGATCAATCATTGCCAAGTAAATTTGAACTTCACAAGTGCATAACTTTTGAACCATAAGGCCAATTGAAGTGGTTCTTTTTGCAACATTTGTCTCTTGACATGCACTATCCAAATCATGCATCACAAGCCATGCATTCTTATCACATAATTATTTGTTTTTTCACTTGATTTTTGGATGGAATTTTCAAATTTAAAATTAATGCATTGTTTACACATTTCAACACTTCCATTGGCTTACAAACAGAATTTTGAATGGATTCAAGCCCAAATTCGTGCACTGTTCCATTCATTTCATGCATGGGGGTGCATTATCCAAATTGCACTTACACTCTCATATTTTGCTAATCCATTTGCCATAAGCTTAAAACCTGATTAAGGACATGATTAGGAGGGAGTATAAAGTGCAAACCCTAACAGATTTCAACATTAACACTTCATAATTTCCAGATCTGAAAAATCTCTTCCAATTTTCTCTCTCACTTTTCTGAATTTTCTTCAAATCCATGGCTCTTTTCTTGATCAAATCATCATCCATGAGTATTGTAGAACAAGTTTGAAGCAAGATTCCAAAGATTTCGTGCAAGTTGAAGCTAGTTGGAACTTGAAGCTCATCCATGGCAGTTGGATTTTCTGGACAAATCGTGCAAGCTTAACCTCCAAACCTTCATCCATTCCATCATATAAGAGCTAAGGATCACCTGTTTGTGCATTACCAAGCCTGAAAGCATCCATTCCAGTTCTGTAGCTTCAACAAGGTTAGAATTCGAGTTCATTGATTCATGAAATTGATATACATGTTGTAGATCTTTCATTGGTGATTAATCTGAGCTTTAAATCCATGAAATCCATGCAGAAATGACTTAGTTATGTTGATTTTAAGTTTGGCATGTGAAACTTCTCTTGCTCGATCCATTCATTTTAG
Organism: Lathyrus oleraceus; assembly: GCF_024323335.1. Taxonomy (NCBI): domain Eukaryota; kingdom Viridiplantae; phylum Streptophyta; class Magnoliopsida; order Fabales; family Fabaceae; genus Lathyrus; species Lathyrus oleraceus. The sequence continues at coordinate 454,592,525 of NC_066579.1, forward strand.
TGAGAGTTAGGTTAAATTAGATGTGAATTCGTGTTGTACGTGGAAAGATGAGTGCAATGGTGTATTTGTTTTGAATTTCTGGACGATTTTGTTCTTGGCCTGGGAAGAACATGATGAACTGTATGAAGGTGCTGATTGTAACACCCCGATAAAATATAATAATTATTTAAATTAAGTTAATATATATTTATTAATTTAATTAAATAATTGGAATATTATTGGATTATTATTATTGGAATAATAAAGTTGGAATATATAAAGAGTTCCATTTGGTAAAAAGGGTTTTTCACGTGAAAACCAGAGAAGCGACAGAAAGTGAGAAAAGGGCAAAGAGGAAGAGCAAGAGAGCAAGGGTTGAAGAAAGGAAAAGCTTGAAGCTAAAGGATTTGCCGGATTAACTCAGGTAAGGGGGATTTATCGTCGTTTAATGGGTATTATGGGTTAACATGTAATGGGTAGTAATAAGCCATTGATTTGACCCTAATTTGGATGATGAATGTTGCAAATTGTGATGACTAAATTACGTTAAAAACTGTGATTGAATCTATGTTTGGATGAGTTGTGATTTTTTGGACGTGTAGCTTTTTACGGAATTGAAATCGGAGGTCCGGAAGTCCTCCGACGGCGGAAAATGCGGGGGATTCTGCATTCTGTTCGTGTTAGCGCAGGAACAGCTTTCTGTCTTGCGTTAACCGGTTAACCCAGGGTGTTAACCGGTTAACACTGTTATGAATTATGAGAAATTGCTGTCTGTCTTGCGTTAACCGGTTAACCCAGGGCGTTAACCGGTTAACACTGTTAAAATGTGCCAGGAAGCGTGTTTTGTGTTGCGTTAACCGGTTAACCCAGGGCGTTAACCGGTTAACACTGTTGGAAAAGTGGAAATTTGATATTTAAATATTGTGGACATATTGGATGATTGGCCTATATCGGTGGATGATATAGTAGGGATCATTTCCCGTTGTTTTGAGCAGTAGGGGTATTAGTAGAGTGTGCTAATACTGTAATTATTATTTGGCATGACATGATATGATTCTGTGATAAATATGCTGATAATGTATGATGGTATGCATAATGCTGTGAATATATCTATTATGTATGCAATTGTGAATGGACTGTTTATGGCTTAGAGTGTGAGCATATGTCCATTGTGGATTGTTGTTGATGTTGCATGCTAGGTGATTTAGCGTGCATAGTATGGCCTTTATGGTGGTAACTAATTCCCATGGTGAGGAATTAGTGAGTGAGTTATTGTGGATTGTTGTTGATGTTTGCATGCTAGGTGATTTAGCGTGCATAGCATAGCCCTTGGGGTGGTAGCTAATTCCCATGGTGAGGAATTAGTGAGTGAGTCACTAGGTCTCAAATGAGTGGGACTAGTGAGCTTGGTAGCCGTATCTGGATTTGATCGGTGAGGTTGAACTATGTGTTCACGAATAGTCGGTACCGCATGCATGGAGTCTCATTGCATAATGTATGTGTGGCGTATAATATGAATGGATGCATTCCAATATTATACATGTGTTTTGTGTTGTGTTGTGTTGAGTATGATTATGAGTTGATGTTGCCGTTGCTGAATGTGTGATATGATTAGGGTGGTGAAATGTGTTAAATTACTTAGCATTACATGATATTTTATAATGCTTATCATATCGATTGAGGAACTCACCCTTACAACTATGTTTCAGGTAACGAGCAGTGATTGAGTAGAAGCTAGTGCTTGGAGTCTAGTGTAGTTCCTTAGTGGGTCATGCTCTGGTAGATGTAACATCGGGACGGGATGTTTTACTTTATTTGGATTTTGGTTGTTGAACAACTTTACATGTAATGTGTTATATGGTTTGCATGATTGATTAGATCTCTATCCGCTGCGAATTGTGCAATGTTTTATTTTGTTTAATAAATGAGCATGACAAGTTATTTTGGTGAATGGTGTGAAGTGTCAAGTGTGACACCCTTAAATTGCATATCTACTCTGATTTATGTTTTGTTGAATTAATTATTGGGGTATTTTAGAAGGGTGTTACATTAGTGGTATCAGAGCATAGTCGGTCGAGTCGAGTCGTAATTATTCTGTTTCCCTGTATGTGATAGGTGTTGTGTAACCCTATCAGTACTTATTGTTTTAGCTTGTTGGATTGACTCAGAATAGAGATGGCTGGAAGAGGTAGAGACGATGCTGCGATTGCTGAGGCTCTAGGTATGCTAGCTGGAGTACTTGGAGGGAATCCGAATGTTGTGGGAATGGGAGCTGCTCGTCAACTGAGTGAGTTCCAGAAGAACAATCCTCCAATGTTCAAGGGAGCATACGATCCAGATGGTGCTCAGAAGTGGTTGAAGGAGATCGATAGGATCTTCTGAGTGACTGAGTGTGCCGATAACCAGAAGGTCAGGTTCGGTACGCATATGCTATCAGAGGAAGCAGATGATTGGTGGGTTGTTGCCCGCACTGAGTTGGAAGCTGCTGGGAGTGCTGAGATCACTTGGGCGGTGTTCAGAGAGAGATTCCTGAGGAAGTACTTTCCAGAGGATGTCAGAGGAAAGAAAGAGATAGAGTTCTTAGAATTGAAGCAGGGCAACCGGTCTGTTACTGAGTATGCTGCTAAGTTCACAGAGTTGTCGAAGTATTACACTCCCTATGATGAGGCTACTGGGGAATTTTCAAAATGTGTGAAGTTTGAGAACGGGTTACGTCCCGAGATCAAGCAGGCTATTGGGTATCAGCGAATTAGAGTGTTTTCTGACTTGGTCGACTGTTGCAGGATTTTTGAACAGGATACCAAGGCCAGAGCGGAGAGCTATCAGCAGAGGGTTGATAGGAAAGGCAAGAATCAGAATGATCGTGGGAGACCGTATGCAGCTGGCAAAGGTTTCCAGAGACAGAGTGGGATGAAGAGACCTAGTGGGGGAGACTCCAGTGCCCCTGCTAAGTGTTACAGATGTGGTCAGGCTGGACATCGTTTCCATGAGTGTACCAGTGCTGAGAAGAAGTGTTTCAAGTGTGGCAAGGGTGGTCACTTGGCCGCAGAGTGCCGGTTGAAGACTATGACTTGTTTCAACTGTGGAGAGGTGGGTCATATTAGCCCATAGTGTCCTAAGCCGAAGAAAGAGAACCAGTCGGGAGGCAAGGTCTTTGCTTTATCGGGTTCTGAGACTTCTGCAGATGATCGTTTGATCCGAGGTACGTGTTATATTAATGGCTTTCCTCTTGTAGCTATTATTGACACAGGTGCGACTCATTCCTTTATATCTTTGGATTGTGCTGTGAAACTTAAATTAGAGATATCTGAGATGCATGGGGGTATGGTGATTGATACTCCTGCGAAGGGTTCAGTGACTACTACTTCAGTTTGTTTAAATTGCTCTTTGAGTATTTTTGGTAGAGACTTTGGGATGGACCTCGTGTGTCTTCCACTAGTGCAGATTGATGTTATCTTGGGTATGAACTGGTTGGTGTTTAACCGAGTTTATATCAACTGTTTTGATAAGACTGTGATCTTTCCTGGGATTGAGGAAGGAAAGAGTTTGTTTCTATCAGCAAGGCAGGTGAATGAGGCAGTAACAGATGGGGCAGAGTTGTTTATGTTGTTAGCGACTTCGGAGGCTAAAGATAAACTGGTGATTTGCGATCTAGCCGTGGTGTGTGATTTTCCTGATGTATTTCCTGAAGAAGTGAATGAATTACCGCCAGAGCGTGAAGTTGAGTTCTCGATTGATTTGGTACCTGGTACTAGGCCGATATCGATGGCTCCGTACCGTATGTCTGCTATTGAGTTAGCTGAATTGAAGAGTCAGCTGGAAGATCTGTTGGATAAGAAATTTATTCGTCCGAGTGTGTCACCGTGGGGTGCACCAGTGTTATTGGTTAAGAAGAAAGAAGGTACTATGAGGTTGTGTGTGGACTACAGGCAACTGAATAAAGTGACGATCAAGAATCGGTATCCTTTGCCGAGGATTGATGATTTGATGGATCAGTTGGTTGGTGCGAGTGTGTTCAGCAAAATAGATTTGAGATCGGGGTATCATCAGATACGTGTGAAAACTGAGGATATTCAGAAGACTGCTTTCAGAACAAGGTATGGACATTATGAGTATTCTGTAATGCCTTTTGGTGTGACTAATGCGCCTGGGGTATTTATGGAGTATATGAATAGGATTTTCCATCCGTACCTAGACAAGTTTGTTGTGGTGTTTATTGACGATATTTTGGTGTATTCGAAATCTGAAGAAGAGCATGCTGAACATTTGAGAGTGGTTTTAGGAGTTTTACGAGAAAAGAAGTTATTTGCTAAACTGTCCAAGTGTGAATTTTGGTTAGAAGAGGTTAGTTTTCTTGGTCATGTGATTTCAAGAGGTGGTGTTGCTGTTGATCCTTCTAAGATAGAAGCGGTATCTAAGTGGGAAACTCCGAAGTCAGTTTCTGAGATAAGGAGTTTTCTTGGACTTGCAGGTTATTATAGGAAATTCATTGAGGGATTTTCTAAGTTGGCGTTACCGTTGACGATGTTGACTAGAAAGGGGCAAGCGTTTGTTTGGGACTCAAAATGTGAAGAAGGTTTCCAAGAGTTAAAGAGAAGGTTAACTACTGCTCCTATTCTGATATTACCAAGTCCATCGGAACCATTTGAGGTTTACTGTGATGCTTCATTGTTGGGTTTGGGTGGTGTTTTGATGCAGAATAAGCAGGTTGTAGCTTATGCTTCGAGACAACTGAAGGTTCATGAGAGGAACTATCCGACACACGATTTAGAGTTGGCAGCTGTGGTATTTGTTCTGAAGTTATGGAGGCATTACTTGTACGGGTCAAGATTTGAGGTTTTCAGTGACCATAAAAGTTTAAAGTATTTGTTTGATCAGAAAGAGCTGAATATGAGACAGAGAAGATGGTTAGAGTTTCTGAAGGATTATGACTTTGGTTTGAATTACCATCCGGGTAAAGCAAACGTAGTGGCTGATGCATTGAGTCGGAAATCATTGCATATGTCTATGTTAATGGTTAAGGAATTGGATTTAATTGAGCAGTTTAGAGACTTGAGTTTGGTGTGTGAGAGTACTCACAATAGTGTTAAATTGGGAATGTTGAAGTTAACGAGTGGTATTCTGGATGAGATTAGAGAGGGTCAGAAATCCGATGTGCTTTTGATTGATAAGTTGACTCTAGTGAATCAAGGTCAAGGTGGTGAATTCAGAGTTGATGAGAATGGTGTTTTGAAATTTGGTAATCGGGTGTGTATTCCGGATGTTACCGAACTTAAGAAGAGTATTCTTGAGGAAGGACATCGTAGTGGCCTGAGTATTCATCCTGGGGCTACGAAGATGTATCATGATTTGAAAAAGTTATTTTGGTGGCCGGGAATGAAAAGAGAAATTGCGAGTTTTGTTTATTCCTGTTTGACTTGTCAGAAGTCAAAGATTGAGCATCAGAAGCCGTCTGGGCTAATGCAACCGTTGGCTATTCCAGAGTGGAAGTGGGATAGTATCAGTATGGATTTTGTTTCTGGGTTACCGAGGACAATTAAGAATTTTGAAGCTATTTGGGTGATTGTTGACAGATTGACAAAATCGGCTCATTTCATTCCGATCAGAATGGATTATCCGTTAGAGAGATTAGCCGAGTTGTATATTGAGAAAATTGTAAGTTTGCATGGTATTCCGTCGAGTATTGTTTCGGACAGAGATCCTAGATTTACATCGAAGTTCTGGGAAGGTTTGCAGAGGGCTTTGGGAACTAAGCTGAGATTGAGTTCTGCATATCATCCGCAGACCGATGGTCAGACTGAGAGGACGATTCAGTCACTGGAGGATCTTTTGAGGGCTTGTGTTTTGGAAAAGGGAGGTGCTTGGGATTGTTATTTACCTTTGATTGAGTTTACCTACAACAATAGTTTTCATTCGAGCATTGGTATGGCACCGTTCGAAGCTTTGTATGGTAGGAGATGTCGGACACCTTTATGTTGGTATGAGTCCGGTGAGAGTGTTGTGGTTGGACCGGAGATTGTTCAACAAACTACGGAAAAGATTAAGATGATTCAGGAGAAGATGAGGATTGCTCAGAGTCGTCAAAAGAGTTATCACGACAAGAGGAGGAAGTCACTTGAGTTCCAAGAGGGAGATCATGTGTTTCTTCGTGTTACTCCGATAACTGGGGTTGGTCGAGCTTTGAAGTCGAAGAAGTTGACACCTCGATTTATTGGTCCTTATCAGATTTTAGAGAGGATAGGGGACGTAGCCTATCGTATCGCTTTACCGCCGTCACTTGCGAATTTGCATGAGGTTTTTCATGTGTCTCAGTTGAGGAGGTACATTCCTGATCCGTCGCATGTGGTCCAAGTAGATGATGTACAGGTGAGAGATAACCTGACTGTTGAAACATCACCTATGAGGATCGAGGATCGAGAGTTGAAGCAGTTGCGGGGTAAAGAGATTGCTTTGGTAAAGGTAGCTTGGGGAGGACCAGAGGGTGGCAATGTGACTTGGGAACTTGAGAGTCAGATGAAGGAGTCTTATCCAGAGTTATTCGTTTGAGGTATGTTTTCGAGGACGAAAACTCTTTTAGTGGGGGAGAGTTGTAACACCCCGATAAAATATAATAATTATTTAAATTAAGTTAATATATATTTATTAATTTAATTAAATAATTGGAATATTATTGGATTATTATTATTGGAATAATAAAGTTGGAATATATAAAGAGTTCCATTTGGTAAAAAGGGTTTTTCACGTGAAAACCAGAGAAGCGACAGAAAGTGAGAAAAGGGCAAAGAGGAAGAGCAAGAGAGCAAGGGTTGAAGAAAGGAAAAGCTTGAAGCTAAAGGATTTGCCGGATTAACTCAGGTAAGGGGGGTTTATCGTCGTTTAATGGGTATTATGGGTTAACATGTAATGGGTAGTAATAAGCCATTGATTTGACCCTAATTTGGATGATGAATGTTGCAAATTGTGATGACCAAATTACGTTAAAAACTGTGATTGAATCTATGTTTGGATGAGTTGTGATTTTTTGGACGTGTAGCTTTTTACGGAATTGAAATCGGAGGTCCGGAAGTCCTCCGACGGCGGAAAATGCGGGGGATTCTGCATTCTGTTCGTGTTAGCGCAGGAACAGCTTTCTGTCTTGCGTTAACCGGTTAACCCAGGGTGTTAACCGGTTAACACTGTTATGAATTATGAGAAATTGCTGTCTGTCTTGCGTTAACCGGTTAACCCAGGGCGTTAACCGGTTAACACTGTTAAAATGTGCCAGGAAGCGTGTTCTGTGTTGTGTTAACCGGTTAACCCAGGGCGTTAACCGGTTAACACTGTTGGAAAAGTGGAAATTTGATATTTAAATATTGTGGACATATTGGATGATTGACCTATATCGGTGGATGATATAGTAGGGATCATTTCCCGTTGTTTTGAGCAGTAGGGGTATTAGTAGAGTGTGCTAATACTGTAATTATTATTTGGCATGACATGATATGATTCTGTGATAAATATGCTGATAATGTATGATGGTATGCATAATGCTGTGAATATATCTATTATGTATGCAATTGTGAATGGACTGTTTATGGCTTAGAGTGTGAGCATATGTCCATTGTGGATTGTTGTTGATGTTGCATGCTAGGTGATTTAGCGTGCATAGTATGGCCTTTATGGTGGTAGCTAATTCCCATGGTGAGGAATTAGTGAGTGAGTTATTGTGGATTGTTGTTGATGTTTGCATGCTAGGTGATTTAGCGTGCATAGCATAGCCCTTAGGGTGGTAGCTAATTCCCATGGTGAGGAATTAGTGAGTGAGTCACTAGGTCTCAAATGAGTGGGACTAGTGAGCTTGGTAGCCGTATCTGGATTTGATCGGTGAGGTTGAACTATGTGTTCACGAATAGTCGGTACCGCATGCATGGAGTCTCATTGCATAATGTATGTGTGGCGTATAATATGAATGGATGCATTCCAATATTATACGTGTGTTTTGTGTTGTGTTGTGTTGAGTATGATTATGAGTTGATGTTGCCGTTGCTGAATGTGTGATATGATTAGGGTGATGAAATGTGTTAAATTACTTAGCATTACATGATATTTTATAATGCTTATCATATCGATTGAGGAACTCACCCTTACAACTATGTTTCAGGTAACGAGCAGTGATTGAGTAGAAGCTAGTGCTTGGAGTCTAGTGTAGTTCCTTAGTGGGTCATGCTCTGGTAGATGTAACATCGGGACGGGATGTTTTACTTTATTTGGATTTTGGTTGTTGAACAACTTTACATGTAATGTATTACATGGTTTGCATGATTGATTAGATCTCTATCCGCTGCGAATTGTGCAATGTTTTATTTTGTTTAATAAATGAGCATGACAAGTTATTTTGGTGAATGGTGTGAAGTGTCAAGTGTGACACCCTTAAATTGCATATCTACTCTGATTTATGTTTTGTTGAATTAATTATTGGGGTATTTTAGAAGGGTGTTACACTGATGAACTCGTTCACAGGCGCGCATAGATCCGTTAGGCTGAGTTTTTTAGGGTTTGCATGTGTTTGTGTGAATCGTTCCATGTATTGGTCCACGTTGCACTCACCTGGCGTTTTGATTGGTGGCCTCCCCGCGTTGACTACGTTGACTAGCCAAGGATTAAATGAAACGATGCGTTTCATCCCTTGGCGCCTGATCCATTTCAAATGATACCACTCTTCGATTCTGGCTTGCCACACTATTTCAATTGCATTTCATTTTTTTTCATTGTTCATCCATGTTATTCATATGCCTTGGTTTCATGTTTTTTTTAATTTTTCTCTAACTTCATAAATTCATAACTCATTGATGGATGATCCAAATGACCTGGGAATTTTTGCATGTTTTTCCTCATGATTTCTAGTTTTTTATGACTATTTTTCCAGAAATTGTGCACGGTTGGAATTTAATTTTGCTTAGGGATTGTTCACATGTGTGCTATCTTGTACCTTGCTTGCCATTTTCTTTGTGAAATGATGGATTTTAATACAATGATTGTGAAACTTTGCATGCTTAAACTAGACATCCTAATTGACCTTTTGGTGTTTAGTTTGCATTTTTAGAATTTCTGGTTGTTGAGATGTGATCTGATTAATGCAGGTGTGACAATGTGTGTCACACCTTTGCTTGTTCAACTTGTGGATTTTCTTTACCATGCCAATTAAATGCCAAATGATGAGATTTTTTGCATGATGCTTCTTATGGATGTTAGGATTGATCATGAATTTTTAGGGAATTTTTGGATTGATTTCTGATTTTTTTGGGATTTTCCTTTCTGGATTGCCATTTGTGGACTTTTGAATAGTCATGAACTTCAATGATTTGTGAAATGATGGTTGTTTATCCTATGAATGTGAAATTTTGCACATTGTTTCTAGACACTTTGAAGTTTATTTTGGCTTTGGTTTGATGTCTTTAACATGTTTTGATTCTGTTTTAGGCTTGTGTGAAGTTGATGTACCAATTGTGGTTCTATTTGAGCTTGTTTGTGCTTACCATGACTTGATGAATTTGATTACCATGCTTATACTTGTCCAAATGCCTTGAATTTTGGTGGGATGATCATGTGATGTGTGCTGTTTAGCCATGATTTGTCTTGGGATTTATTGAACCATTTTGGAATTAATGTGGATTTGTTCATTCTGTTGCTCCTATGAGCTTTCAACTTGCATGATTTGCCTTATTTGATTTGTGAAATGAAGTTGGTTGATGCTATTGACATGGGACCACTTGGATATTGTTCTTAACTGATTGAGCTTGATTCATGTCAATTTTCATGTTCTGTTTTGGATTATTTCTCCCACTTTGACCCTAGGCCTTGTCCTAGTGGTTTGTGCTTATGTTTGAGCTTTGTTTTCAGGACAAGAAGCATATGGCCTTGAGGAGATTGATTCACATTGCTTAAAGTTGGTTGATTGTTGAATGTTGACTAATCTTGACTTATTTTGTAGGTGGATTTTAGCTCATTTGAGTTGAGCTTGTGCCTTGCTTGTTTGGTTGTGTATAGTTAACTGTTGACTGTTGAACTGTTTGTTTGACTTTTTGAGCTGTGTACTTACTGAGTTAGATTGTTTTCAGGTACATTAGTTGCTTAAGTTCATTGTGAACTTGCTTTTCCTTTGATTGGTTGCTTAAGCATTAGAGGTATAATTCACTGACTTCATGTAGTCTGGAAGACCTGTCCTGTTACTTGGGCAGGCACCTGTCTGAAGCCCTCCTTAAGAGGCAATGCTTGTGTTTGTTTATTTTTGTGCCAAGCAGGAAAAGACCTTTGATAAGGCAATTGGCAGATACAAGAGATGTGCAACCCATCTCCTGCTATTCAGTGTGTCGTCCCTTTGCTCACATTACATGTTGATGCATTGTGGATATTAACCCAAGATCTTTGTTGAGTCAGTCATTTGTGGATAGAAGAGTTCCCACTTTCTGAACTCCCACACCTTCTATTTGAGTCAAGCTCTCCCAGGCCAGGGATAAGAGCTGTGAGGTCTTATCTTCACTTCCCATTTCATCTGCTTCACCCTAACTCTCAATGTTAGGGTTAAGAGCTAACATCACCCTGTTCCAGTTGGCTTGTGTTTCACAGCCTAACCTTGTGTGAGCCCACTTTGTTTGCATATAGTGTGTGCTATTTATGTGATTGTTTGCTTTGCTTGTGCTGCTTAGGTTTAGCTTGCTCCCTGTGCAAGTTAGATAGAAACCTTGACCTAGGACCATGGTGAATTTGCATGATAACTATTAGGCTCGAGTTAGTCTCCCTTCTAGTTTGTCATTTCCCAGTCTCTGGTTAGGTTAGAAGTTCTTTCCCTGCGTAGGGGAACTACGTCGCCCTGATCCTCATACCAGATGAGGTACGTAGGCAGGAGATGAGCAGATCTCTCCGGGCGCCCTTTTGTTTTGTTTGTGTGAGTTGTTTCTCCTTTTCTGGTTGGAGTCCGATGTAAGTGTAGCGGTGTATTCGTCGCCATATGATCTATCGATTAAACCATAAGCAAGGGATACAATGAAATTTCGAGTCGCCACCGCACTTTTATTTATCCAAAGGATTGGCTAAAAAGCGAACAAAAGCCTAAGAAGTTTTACACGTAGAAAACTAATAAAAAGATCAGAGATTCTAGGTAAGGGGTAAATTACGCAATGGGAAGGTGTTAGGCACCCACTACGTCCTAGGTACTCCTAGGGAGCCCTTTTCACACTTGTTGTAAAAGATTGTTATTTGTTATGACATATGTATTGTGCAAACATGATTGGGATGATGAGAAAAGAATATACAAGTTAATTATTTTTGTGTTATTGGGTTTGAACGGATGAACCCGCTGCCTACGTACCTTCCATTAAAGGTAAGGATCAAAACGCCGTAGTTCGGCTAAAAGATTTCCAAAAAAAGTTGGTGGATTCAATTTTAAACACAAGCACTGAGGCTTTTCATTATCAATGGGAGAACACTCGACCAAAAACAACATCCACCATGCGAGGATAGCTTCGACGTACTAGAGGGGTTAGCCCTGTTTTCAGTACGGAAGTCTTACTGTCGACTCACTAAGGATAGGCAAGATTCACATCAACCACAATGATAATTGAAACCTATGGCTAAATGTGAAAAGATTAACAATGGACAGAGCCAAAACAAGTGAATGAGTGAAGTTAATTGATTGTGATTATGAAAATGAAGTCAAAGTATGATTAAGATTGATTTGAAAGAAGTATTATGAAAATGAGTTTTTAAAAAAAGTCAAGGACTTGGGTCCAGGTTTTTAATTAGAAAACATGAAGATGTTTGCACAACACTTATGTCAAGTTTGAAAGATATTGTGTGAAAAGGTTTAGGACATAATGAATGATGAATGGATGAGGATGGAATTGTAAAACTTCTTAGAAAGTTCACTTCTTGAAATCATATAGCAGATGATTCAAGTGTGTCCTTTGGAATGGGAATGGATAATAATAAACAAACAAAGCACAGAAAGGCGGATACCGGATGCCAATCACTGGTCTTATACCAATCTCCTAAAACAAAACGGGATATCAGATGCCACTCAATGGTCTTACACTAATCTCCTAACAAAGAAATAAAAGGCGGATACCGGATACCAATAGATGGATTTACACCAATCTCCTAAAACAGAACAGGACATCAGATGCCACTCAATGGTCTTACACTAATCTCCTCAGAAGGAAACAAAGATGAAACATGGAAGTTAACTGCCAATCTGTCTGGACTTAGGTTAACTCCACAGATGCTCATAGGAAAACCAATGCCACATTATAGGGACTTACAATGGATCCTCAAATACAAGAACAGAAGCAACACATGATCATAGGAAAGCAAATGCCAACTAGCAGGGACTTACAGTTGCAACCTCACATAAACAAAGAAAAGTAAAACATGGATGTCAGATGCCAATCTGTCTGGGCTTACTCTAACATACACAGTATGATCCTAGGAAAACAAATGCCAACTTGCAGGGACTTACAATTGTAACCTCACATACAACTCAAACAGATCAAATTATGATCACAGGACAACAGATGCCAACTTACAGGGACTTATAACTGCAACCTCACATACAATCAAACAGACCAAGTTATGATCACAGGACAACAGATGCCAGCTTACAGGGACTTATAACTGTATCCTCACATACAAACAGATAAACAAACTATGATCACAGGAAAGCAGATGCCAACTTACAGGGACTTATAACTGCAACCTCACATACAAATCAAACAGATCAAATTATGGTCATAGGATAACAGATGCCAACTTACAGGGACTTATAACTGTACCCTCACATACAAACAGATAGAACAAAAGATATGAGTGACCAATGAGGTCTTACACTCTATCCTTCCATATCATAGGAACAAATGCCAAAGCAATGGACTTACAATTGTCCTCAATGGGCAAACAACAATGATAAAAGTCATACAGACAAATGATATGATCATGCACTAATGGCAATTGGTGATGACAAATGCATAACATACAAGCAAACAAGTGCATATGAAGCAATCAGTCAACCAATGAATATCAAACAGCACACTCTATAGCCAAAACAAGGGGGCTCATACAAGAGGGTTTGACTATGAAAGTCCACTGTAATAGGTAAATGTCGCTCTTAACCTTGCCATAGAGAGGCTAAGGTGAAGCAGATGAAAAGGAGATGAGGGGTGTGCCTCATTGCTTCTATCTCAGATCAGAGAGAGCATCAAAGAAAGTGTGGGAGTTCAGAAAGTAGGAACTCTCTCCACATTATTGACTCGATTAGATCTTGGGTTTTTATCTCAATGCTTCAACCATGTAATGGGAGCAAAGAGAGGACACACTGAATAGTGGGGGATAGATTACTTATCCCTACCTTCCACCAATTGCCTTACTTGAAGGACTTTTCCTGCTTGGGACAATTTTAAACACACACAGGCATTGCCTCTTAAGGAGGACTTCAGACAGTTTGCCCGGTCAAATAACAGACCGGGTCTCCAGACTACATGAAGAAGAAAGGTTTATACCTCAAAGCAAATGCTAAATAGCAAAGCAAGCAAGTTCAAAGAACTTAAGCAACTAAAGTACCTGAAAAAGTCAAACTTATTAGTAAACCAGTCAACAGTTCAAACCAAAAGAAATGGATAAACAACAGTCAACCATAAACAGAGGTGCCAAGGCACAAAGCCAAACTCATATGAGTCACACCTACAAAACAAGGGTTAGCACAATATATAATCCAACTCAATCAAATTTGAATGATCTTTGAGGCATTGGTGCTTAACCTGAAACAATAGCTCAATTGTAAGCTTAAAAAGACCACTAGGACTAGCCTAGGGTCAAAGATGAAAGAGAAAAGTCAAACAGCAAAGAAAAGTCAACCCAATTCATGTTCAAACATTTAAGAAGCAATCTCAATTGGATTCACAATCAAATCATGCATCATTGTCATTTCATACACAAAAGAATGCAAAGCATGGCAATAAGAAGCACAAATAGGTCAACAGCAAGACTTCATTCAAAAGTCAACCCAAACATTCTCAAAAATTATCAAATAAATCACATTAAATCCTAACATCTAGCATGGCAAGCATGTCAAATTTCATGGCATTTGGATGAGAGGAAGGCAGTCAATTAAAATCAAGAAGTCAACATAATTTCAAGTATGCATAATGAAGGTCAACAAACATGGGTCAACTTCAAAAAATCATATCAAATTGAAAACAGAAGAGAAATGAATGAGATTAACACCAATGCAAAGCTCAAGGTGTCTAGTTATCACATATGAAATTTCATGATCATACATTAAGATTTGAGAATTTCACAAAGGATTTGGCAACATGTATCACATAAAGTCAACAAATGACTAAGCATGGAAGGAAATTTTCAAATAAATGGAAAACAGCATCATTAATTCCAAGAAAATTCATACACAAACTAGACATGTGATAGATCATTCATGCAAAATTTCAAGTGATTTGGAGGCCAGGAAGTATATGAACAAAAATCAAGAAGATGCACATCATTGGTGTGACACAAATTGTCACACCCTAGTTCACAAAATCATAACTAGCAAACCATAAATGATAAATGCACAATCTTTATATGGAAATGAAGGTGAGCATGTCTAGTTTTACCACAAAAAATTTCAGGGGCAATGGATATGTCATGACAATTTCACAAAAGAAATGGCACAATGTATCATTTATACATACATGTTAGGAAACCAATTATCAATTAAAATCCAGCCAATGAAAAATTAATTAAAAATCACAATAAAATACTAGACATTTTCATGAGTTTAATGCAAAAAATCCCACAATTTTTGGAGTTGAAATGAATAAAAAATGAATTGTTGAAGTTGATGAACATTTTGGATGAAATATGAAACACATAGCATGGTATGGAGTCAAACATGGTCAACGCAGTGGCAATGTTGTAATATCCGCAGTCACTTAACAAAACTGTGCGTTTTGGGGGGAGGGAACGAAATGTTCTCATTGGTCCAAACCCAATGGAACAGTAGCACGACCAACCAGCTCAAATTTTCTGGTTTTAGAAACCCTTAGGGTTTATGCAGCCATGGCATTCAGCATTCTCAAGCAATCGATCAAAAAACATCAAATAACAGCAACATGTAACATAACACAATCAAGCAGCCACGACCAACACAACAAACACCAATCATGTGGATTTTCTGGGCAATGTTCATGGGGGGTTTCAAACAGCAGGGCATTATCTTCATGTTCATCCATTAATCATGAACAACCAAACATAAACAGAATCATCAATAATCATGGCCATGAAACAACATCCTTAAGCAACATCAACCAACAACAAAACAAGCACATTCATGAGAAAATTCTGGGCAGAGCAAAACACAGCATAATATCATCATCCACATGAACTCGAAAATCTCAACATGCTCAGAACAATAAATTAATCATAGCAATAGCATCCACAAACACCAGGCAGCACAAATCCAGCAATCAAAACATTAAAACAAACTCACAAAAGAGAAATCGAAGGAAACAAGTTTGAACATGAAAAAGTAGATTCGGATTTCTCATACATCTCTTAATCATTTTAAGCAAAGCATAGTTTAAAAGAAACAGCATTCAAAGACCTTCTCAGCACATAGCATAGCAAGGCAAATAGTAGAGGTTGATTACTTACTTGGTTTTGAAGAAAACTGATGTGCAGTGGTTATTTTGAGGATATAGCCTGAAACAGATGAAGATGATGGTCCCAGATGATGTATTCCAGAAGGACTTGAGCTCAAATTCGCTTGATTCGCCTCTAACTCCAAGCTGCCATGGGAGAGGTGCTTTGAAAAACAGAACAAAAGCTGGCCGTGCAGATGAGATTTGATGGTGAAAACTGTTTCCAAGGATTGCTAGATGAAGAAACAATGAAGGTTTGTTCAAGGGTTTTTGGTGTTTGAGCAGAAAAAATTCAAATCGTGAAAAATGAAATGAGAGAAAATGAGAGAGTTTCTGGTGTGGCTGCTGTGCTGCTACTGTCCTCCATCTGCAGAAAATATGATAAGGAGGTATGTTGTGATGGTCATGGTACAAGTATGGTTGTGGAAGCATGGTGAAAACATGTACTTTTTGCCCATTCTTTGGCAACTTGGCAATGCCTTTGTTTTTGCTGGTTTTTTAGGCTGCAACATGTTCAATTGACAGCAAAATGGCCTTCTAATTTTCTGTTTTGAGAGTACAAATCATGGTATGGTGGATGGCATGGACAATTATGGTGAAATTGTACTTTTCTTACAATTCAAGCAACCAAGCAATGGCCTCATGTCCTGCATAATTTGAGCTTGCAAACACACTTAAAATGATATTCTTGAGCTGTTCCAATTGGCCAAATGTTAGAAAAAGGTTTACTTCAAAAAGTCAACTCTTGGTCAAACTTGCATTTAAATGAGAAAAGTCAAAATATGCCATTTTGATTGGTGAAGTTTTGGCTCATGAAATTTATATTTTTGGAAAGGGGGGATCAAATGTGACTTGCAGGAAAAAACCCCACCAAAATTGGCCAAACGGTTTGGGAGATATGGCCCTTTGAAGTTCAAGATTTTCTGAAATCGATTCGATCATAACTTGCCAACCACACATGGGAATTGAGAGTTCTTGGACTTTTTGGAAATGGGAGAACAAGATCTTCAACTTTCATGTTGGGCAAAAATTCATTTGAAGCTTGTATCATGATGTAAGTTTGAGGATCAAGACTTTCCATTTATGGCAGGTTTCAGTTACAGGTCCAGTTTCCATTTCTGGAAATTTTCTGTTTGACTTCAAATTCTTCCATGATGAGGTTGGACATGACATATGAGGCTTGTATAGACATGAATGAACTCCTTCAAATCAATTCCATCCATCAAATCACTGATTAAATGGCCAGTTGACCAAGTTTGACTTTCTGTTGACTTTTCTAGGGTTTTGCATGATTGAACCACTTCTGATGAATTCCAAACCCTAATTCCTTGAGACCTTGATTTCCAATGATGTCCCAAGTTGTGTGAACTCTTGATTATTGGTCATGGTGCCCAAATTCTGCAAGAATGGCCATCATCCATTGCTTTGACTGACTGTTGACTGTCTTTGACCTAATTGCTGATAATTGCTTCAACTGCAAGCAACAAGGTTAGACTGACAATATTTTTGTACTTTTTGGATGATAAACATATGAAAAGCAATAATATACAAATGCAAAACATGCTTGGTGATCAAGAACCACACACACAAGGCAACCTACCCACTAGGAGGGAAGCAAAGGCATGCAATGATCCTTGAGGCTATGATATGAGATGATATGGGCCATGAGGGATCTTAGGGCCAAAATTGGGGTCTTACAGATGCCCCTATTTAAGGTCATGCTAGCCGGAGAAGTGAAGTTTAGAAATCTTCACCTCGACGCGGTAGAATGGGCTTAAATAACAGTAATGAGACAAATTTTGGTCCCTAAGAGACCTCATGATGCAAATGTATGTATGCAAAAGACACAAATTCTGTGGGGAATATGGTTAACACAGAAGAAAAGACGATCCTATCGGAGTAATACACTCACCAGGAACAGAGACTCTAACAAGACTCTGGTTGGGGATAAACAAAACTGACACAGCGTGTACAAGACATAACTCTGATTAGAGGATAACAGAAAACAGACTGGAGGCCTCACTGGGGAGTGAAGGACTCACACTGGGAAAAGAATTCCAAAGGAAAATAAATCCATTGGAAAGACAAAAGCTGACTCCTGGGGAGAAGCAACAAGAAAACTTCACTGAGGAAGCACCAAAGAATGAGGTGTTACCGGTATGAGGGTAACAAAAAATCAGGAAGGAACACCAAGGATACCGGGTTGTAGGTATGTAACAGGTGACCGACCAAAGACGTGAATTGGTGTGTGTTCCAAAACACTCATCATCCTGAAGAGAGCGAAAGCAAACTGGTTTATAGGATGGATATTTGATTCTGTAAAGAATGCAAATCTTACTCAGTTGGGGAAACAAACAAAGTGTTCGACAAGAGAGTGCATGAGATATATTATCTATAGCCGTCAAAACGTAGATAATGTACTCGCATGGAAAGTTATCCTGAACCGGGTTGTAGGTTGTTTGTAGGATAAAGTCCGAAATCGTGAATTGGTTTGTGTTCCAAAACACTCATCATCCTGAAGAAAGCTAGAACAGCAGACTTGTTTATAGGATGGACATTCGATTCCACAAGGAATACGAATCTGACTCTGTGGAGAAAACAATCAAAAGATTGACTCGAGAGTGAACGAGATATAATATCCATTACCGTCAGAACGTGGATAGAATACTCACAAAGGGAGATTATCCTGAACCGGGTCGTAGGTTGTTTATAGGATAAAATCCGAAATCGTGAATTGGTTTTGTGTTCCAAGACACTCATCACCCTGAAGAAAGCTAGAACAACAGACTTGTTTATAGGATGGACATTTGATTCCACAACGGGAAAACGAATCTTACTCGACTGGGGAAGATCAACAAAGGATTCCGACCAAAGAGCGCATGAGACATATTATTCATAGCCGTCAAAACGTGAATAATAACCTCGCATGGAAGATTATCCTTAACCGGGTTGTAGGTTGTTTATAGGATAGAAATCCGAAAAGAAAGGCATCAGGATACCAGAATAGGTATATAATGATGACCAATCAAAAGGAGCAACAGACATTACCGACAAAAGGGTAAATGAAAGGCGATCTGCTGAGGATTCACTGGTGAAAACCAATGATCCAGGGAACACAATCACTGACACAAGGTGAAAGGACCCACTGGGGATAAAATTGCTAGCATACGGCAATTATCCACAAAAGACTTGCGAGGGATATAAGTGCTGATCTGAGCAACTTATCCAAGCAAAGGAAAAATCAACATCAAGAACTAGATGAAGATAACCACAAGGGAAATTGTCATCGGTTGAGATGAACAACAAAGTTAACTCTGCAAGTGGAGAAAACAGGGTTTATGACTACCGGTTTGTAAGTAGAAAAACCGCAAAGATAGGACTTACGACTGCTGGTTCGTAGGCAGAGGGCCAAAAAGGGTGGAGATGACCACAAAAATTAGGGTTTACATCTACCGAATACGGGATAGAAGACCAACAACTCCACGTGGGGATAGAACGAATCACAAATCCGCACGGGAAACCGAAATAGGGTTTATAACAAACCACAAACTGCTGGAGAGCAGGAAAATAGGATTTACAACTACCGACTGCTAGGTAGAAAACCAAAACTCTGGCTGGAGAATAAAAGGTGTATAACCACAAATTCTGTCAAGAAAACCAGGAAAAGTAGGACTTATAACCACAGGTATGAGGGTAGCGGCCCAAAATTACTCCGCTGGGGAACAACCCACTGGGAAGCACAAGACATTTGACAAATAGCCAATTCGGGAATAATCCGAAAAGACAGACTGAATCAAGACACGTCCTAATGAGGATGTAACTCAAATAGGAACATCCATCCCAATATATGTGTTGGGAGGAAACAGAAGAAACCGTCATCCACGAGGATATATCTCAGTGGGGAACTGCAGAAGGAAAGGCAACATTTTCTGCTTATGGGGCTGACTCTATATGGAGAGATTTTAAACACCCGACATCTGCTTGGGGAGATCTATAAAGAGATCTATATCACCCGTGCAGGAGAACACGACAAGCAAAAGATACATGGCAAGAAATGCAACATGAATATCTGAATGTTTATGAATATGCATGAATATGCGTGATTTATGTTTGATGAATGCTGACAAAACAGACAACTCCAACACAAACAGGTTCAGGAATCAAAACGTCCGGTATTATACTTCCAGGGGAACAACCAGCTGGAGAGCCAATCTGCGGAGATCTTCATGCCGTAAAGCAAAGATCTGCGGGTACTGCTGAAGAAGCAGAGGATCAGAGATATCAGGAAACAACCCAATCAGGGTACAGAAAGTCACAATGGGCAAAGCAGTCACCAAGACGAATCTGTAGGGGAACAAGAGAAGTCCCAAAGTATCTGCAGGGGATCTCAGTGTCAACTGAGAAACAAAAGGATGCATTGCACAAGCACGAACTGTTGTAGAAGCAACTCCACATAACTCCGCTGGGGAACAACCCACTGAGGGAGAGTGATATCATCCAAATAGAATCTAACTGCATAAGCAACTCTACTGGGGAAAACTGTCGGCTACTCTCTTGGGGAACAACCCACTGAGGGAGGACAGATCAAACAAGTAGATTCTGCAACGAACCACTCTACTTGGGAAAAAATATGCATAGCAAACTGATCACAACAAGTAGATTCTGCAATATAAGCCACTCTACTGGGGATCACAAACAGTCAGGAAATTAATCCGTTCTCTGGATGGTAGAGCCATCATCCGACCATACCGGGGATTGAAGGAGTACTCAACAGGCGAAATTGCCATAACAAATACTCTGCAGACTATGCTGAGGAAAAAGATGGTTGAAAACACTGGGATGTCGACCCAATCAACCGCTGAATAGGAAAATAAATCCTACTCTGCTGAAGAGAACAAACTCTGATGGAGAGATAGCAACAATTCCGCAGACGACTTCGCCGGGGAAAAGGTAAAGTACCGGGTATCAAACCGCCGGCTTACCGAGTCTTCAAAAGAAAGCGATCGTGCTGAGGAAACAACTCCGCTGGCAACTGCATTGGGAAGAGTGATAACAACTCTGCTCGCGAATCCGATGGGGATATCAATAACAGCTCTACTCATGACTGCCGAGGAGACAAATAAAGTCTGGGGCATACGACCCACTGGAGAAAGTGACGGGGCACCAAGATGACAAACCATCAACCGCCGAAACTCACAAGGAAACACCCATGCTGGGAAAACTGCTGCTGGAGAAAACGAAGTCTTCAACAACACTCTGCTTGCGACTATACTGGGGGAACAACCCCAACAACAACTCTATTTGAGGAACAACCCCAACAAAGATCTGAAGAAAGAAGATACCACCAAACCAGGAATATGAACCAATGTCCTACCTGTTGGAAATCATGCCACCCTCGGGAGAGCACTGAGATATTCTTGAGTATCCTTTCAATCTTGTGAATGTTCACTTTGTTTAAAACAATTTTTTTGAAAAATTTTGATTTGTTTAAAACAATGATATTTTATCAATTTAAAACATGCAAAACATTTGTTGAATTGAAACAAATAGGAGTGCAAATAATTGGATAAAAAGCTCAAATTGATTTGATAGAATGGTAGTCTGCAAATGGCAAGACTCCATAGATCTGTACAAATTTGAAATCAGTGATATATATTGGAAGAGGGCTACATTGAACATAATGATCCTTTCTCTACCAATTTGAATCTCGATGTATTCGAAGCTTCGGTTGACGGCGAATCGAGAATCTTCTGACGAAATGACGACCGATAAACCAGAAAGTCTTGTCAGGATGCAGTTATTTGCCAAATCCCTAATTTTTGCCTAGATTGCCCCAGGGTGAGGTACTCAATCTAGCGGGATGCAAATATTCTCTTTTTTCAAGTCTCTAATTTTTGCCTGGATTACCCTTGCGGGTTCTCCACCGAGACGCTCATTTTTGCCTAAGCCGCCCTTTCGGGTTTTCAACTTAGCGAGCTATTCTGTTTTTTTTTTTCATTTGCATATACTTTTTTTTTTTAGGCAAAGTATCTCTTGACTGCATCCGAATTCACAGGACGAGTGAAATCCTCCCCATCCATTGTTGTAAGCATCAAAGCACCGCCTGAAAAGGCTCTCTTAACAACATATGGACCCTCGTAGTTTGGAGTCCACTTGCCCCTGGAATCGGGCGCGAAAGACAAAACTTTCTTGAGCACGAGGTCACCTTCTCGGAACACACGAGGCTTGACCTTCTTATCGAATGCTTTCTTCATTCTCTGCTGATATAACTGACCATGACACATGGCAGTTAATCGCTTCTCTTCGATCAAATTCAACTGGTCATAACGACTCTGAATCCATTCAGCATCAGTCAACTTGGCTTCCATCAAGACTCGCATTGATGGGATCTCCACCTCTACTGGGAGAACGGCTTCCATGCCATAAACAAGAGAAAAAGGGGTTGCCCCTGTTGAAGTGCGTACAGACGTACGGTATCCATGCAAAGCAAATGGCAGCATCTCATGCCAATCTTTGTACGTGACAGTCATCTTCTGGATGATCCTCTTGATATTCTTGTTAGCAGCTTCAACAGCCCCATTCATCTTAGGTCTGTAAGGAGAGGAGTTATGGTGTGTAATCTTGAATTCAGCGCACAACTCATCCATCATCTTATTGTTCAGATTGGATCCATTATCAGTAATGATCCTCTCTGGCACACCATAACGGCAAATCAGCTGGTTCTTGATAAATTTCACAACCACCTGTCTGGTTACATTCGCGTATGAAGCGGCTTCAACCCATTTGGTGAAGTAATCAATCGCTACGAGAATAAACCGATGCCCGTTGGATGCTTTCGGCTCAATCATGCCGATCATGTCAATTCCCCACATAGAGAAAGGCCATGGTGATGAAATCACATTCAGGAGTGTCGGAGGAATATGAATCTTATCCGCATAAATTTGACACTTGTGACATTTCTTCACATACTTGCAACAGTCAGACTCCATTGTCAGCCAATAATAGCCCGCTCTCAACATTTTCTTAGCCATGGCATGTCCATTGGAAATGAGTACCAAATGAACCCTCATGGACCTCAGTCATCAATAGGTTTGCTTCGTGTCTATCCACGCATCTGAGCAAAACCATATCGAAATTCCTTTTATACAGCACTTCACCACTGAGGTAGAAACTGCCTGACAACCTTCTCAAAGTTTTCCTATCCTTCACAGATGCCCCAGGCGGGTAGACCTGGTTCTGGAGGAAATTTTTGATATCAAAATACCAAGGCTTGTCATCTTTCACTTCTTCGATTGCAAATATGTGAGCTGGTCTGTCCAAGCGCATCACAGTAATATTGGGGACATCATTCCACCGTCTGACCACTATCATGGAAGCAAGCGTTGCAAGAGCATCCGCCATCCGATTATCCTCTCGAGGAATGTGATAAAATTCAACTTCTGTAAAGAATGTTGAAATTCTCCTTGCGTAATCTCTGTACGGAATGAGACTTGGCTGGTTCGTCTCCCATTCACCCTTGATCTGATTGATAACTAGGGCCGAATCACCATAGACATCAAGATACTTGATTCTCAAATCAATGCATTCTTCAAGTCCCATTATACAGGCTTCATACTCCGCCATGTTGTTCGTGCATTTGAAAGTTAGCCTTGCTGTAAACGGAATGTGTGAACCTTGAGGAGTGATAATCACTGCCCCAATTCCATTTCCATATTGATTAACAGCGCCATCAAACACCATCGTCCATCTGGCACCAGGTTCTGGACCTTCATCAAGTGTAGGCTCATCGCAATCTTTCATCTTCAAATACAGAATTTCCTCGTCAGGGAAGTCATACTGAACAGACTGATGATCTTCAATCGGCTGGTGCGCTAGATGGTCAGCCAAGATACTACCTTTGATAGCTTTCTGAGCTCGATACTCAATATCATACTCAGACAACAACATCTGCCAACGGGCAATCCTCCCAGTTAAAGCAGGCTTCTCGAAGATATACTTAATTGGGTCCATTCTGGATATCAACCAAGTTGTATGATTTATCATGTACTGGCGCAAACGCTTAGCAGCCCAAGCTAAAGCACAGCACGTCTTCTCAAGTGTAGAGTATCGAGACTCACAATCAGTAAACTTCTTACTGAGGTAGTATATAGCAAACTCCTTCTTCCCTGATTCGTCTTGTTGACCGAGTACACAACCCATCGAGTCTTCAAGAACTGTTAAATACATGATCAGAGGTCTTCCTTCCACAGGCGGAGACAAAATCGGAGGTTCAGACAGATAATCTTTGATACTGTCGAAAGCTTTCTGGCAATCCTCGGTCCAATCATGCGACTGATCTTTCCGGAGGAGCTTGAATATCGGCGCACATGTGGCAGTCATGTGGGATATAAATCTGGAAATGTAGTTCAAGCGGCCAAGAAAACCTCGGACTTGCTTCTCAGTTTTGGGTGCAGGCATCTCTTGTATTGCTTTGACCTTTGCAGGATCAACCTCAATACCTCTTTCGCTTACCATAAAACCCAACAATTTGCCGGAACGGACTCCAAATGTACATTTGTTCGGATTCAGGCGAAGTTTGAACTTTCTCAAACGCTGAAAAAGCTTCAACAAATGCTCAACATGCTCAACTTCCGTTCGGGACTTAGCGATCATATCATCAACATAGACTTCGATCTCCTTGTGCATCATGTCATGAAACAAGGTAGTCATAGCTCGTTGATACGTGGCTCCGGCGTTCTTCAAACCGAAGGGCATCACTCGATAACAGAATGTTCCCCAAGGTGTGATGAATGTTGTCTTCTCCATATCCTCTGGTGCCATCTTAATTTGATTATAACCGGAAAATCCGTCCATAAAGGAAAAGACTTTGAATTTGGCTGTGTTGTCTACCAACATGTCGATGTGTGGTAGAGGAAAATCATCTTTGGGCTAGCTTTATTCAAATCTCTGTAATCAACGCACATACGGACTTTTCCATCCTTCTTAGGAACAGGCACAATATTGGCCACCCATTGAGGATATGTCGAAGTCACCAGAAACCCCGCATCAATTTGCTTCTGAACTTCCTCTTTGATCTTCACTGCCATATCTGGATGAGTTCTTCTGAGCTTCTGCTTCACAGGCACGCACTCAGGCTTCAAAGGCAGGAAATGTTGCACAATATCTGTATCTAAACCCGGCATGTCTTCATAGGACCAAGCGAAGATATCTGAATATTCTCGTAGCAAACTGATCAAATCTTCCTTGACAGACTCTTCAAGAAGTGCCCCGATCTTCACCAGACGAACACAATCCTCAGACCCCAAGTTGACTGTTTCCAAGTCTTCGAGATGCGGCTGAATGATCTTCTCTTCGTGCTCAAGGAGACGGGTAATCTCATCAGGAACCCCCTCAACGTCATCTTCTTCTGCCTCAAATACAGGGAATTCAAAATTGGGAGATAGCGTTGGATCATTATGTTCAATGGGTTTTAGAATCAATCTGCATAATGATTTTGGTTAAGGAAAAAACTTCAGCATTTAAACAAGCAAACCATTATGCAGATGAAAAATGTTTGCTTTTTTTTGTTTTTATGGTTTTTTGTGATCACTGATTTCATGCAGAAAAGCAAAAAGTGAAAACAAAGGAAAAACAAATGTTAAACAATGCATTAATTGAATGAAAACATCATTGTATTAAATGCTGCCAACAATGTCATCACTTCTCCTTTTGGCATGGGAGAAGGTTTTAAACAAAATGAACAATTTACTCTGATCTATGGATGACTGTAGGAACATCTACAGCGACCCAATTGTGGCAGACACCACCAGGAATAACAAAGTTGTTCAAATCTTCTGTTTCCTCTTCAATGATGGCAGCAGCTTCTTCTTCTTCAGGTTGATTGGCGTGAATGAACCCTCCACTCTTGAACAGACCTTGCTCATTGCATGCCCCAGAACCATAGCCAATGCCAGCCCGGGATTTGTTGTCTTCAAGTTCAATCACCTTCCCCAAACCAGCAACTGCACCATATTCAATGGCCAGCTTAGCATCACGGTAGGAAGTGAATGAAGGAGACTTCTTCTCGATTGGTTCATCAATAGATAAAGCTTGGAACTGAGTTCCAACTTCATCCTCTGCGTCAATGTACGAGAAAGAAGACAGATGGCTAACCAGGAGAGCCTTTTCTCCCCCTACTACAACCAATTTCTTGTTTTTGACAAACTTCAGCTTCTGGTGTAGGGTGGATGTCACGGCGCCAGCCTCGTGAATCCATGGTCTGCCTAAGAGACAGCTGTAAGATGGGTGGATATCCATTACTTGGAAAGTGACTTGGAAATCACTTGGTCCTATCTTGATAGGGAGATCAACTTCCCCAATCACGGTCTTGCGCGACCCATCAAACGCCTTCGCAACAACCCCACTCTGCCTCATAGGAGGACCTTGATATGACAGTCGAGAGAGTGTGGATTCTGGCAACACATTAAGAGAAGATCCAGTGTCCACCAACACATTGGATATTGCATCAGATTTGCAATTCATGGATATGTGTAAAGCCATGTTGTGGTCTCTTCCCTCCTCAGGGAGATCAGCGTCACAAAAGCTCAAGGTGTTGCAAGCGGTAATGTTTGCAACAATACTATCAAATTGTTCCAGGGTGACGTCGTGATCAACATATGCCAGGTCCAAGACCTTCTGCAGAGATTCCCTATGGGGTTCTGAATTCAGCAGTAGAGAAAGAATAGAAATCTTGGAGGGCGTGTGTAGAAGCTGGTCTACAATATTGTACTCACTCTTTCTGATGAGCTTCAGCATCTCATCAGACTCTTCATCAACAATGCCACTCGGGCCACCTGAAGAAACAGGAGTCTTTTGTACAGAGGAGGAAGGCTGGGCAACAGCAAGTGCCGGATTCTGAACATTCACAGCATTCCCTACAGGGCGCACAACAGTGTCAGAAGTGGTAGCCTTTGCTGGCGCAGAGAATACTCGACCACTGCGGGTCAACCCACTAACATCAGCAATAGTGGTTACAGATGTAGACGGTAGAGGTACCTCAACCCCATCCTGGACAGCAACAGGATTGTACCGGAAAGGCACGGCTTTATCAGATGAATACGGCACAGGGCCGGCTGGTTTGATGATCAAGGCAGGGGAAGCCTTCGGCTTGTTGCTATTGTAGCGAATAACAACAGGCTCAGGTAACTTGAACACCGGTGAGATGACACTCACTTCGGGTTCGACAACGTCAACATTACGATTCTGGAGAATCTCAATGGTACCTTCATTCAACATCTTCTGAAGTTCACGGCGGACCTGGTCGCAACCCAAGCGATTGACAGAACAGACGCGGCACTTATCGTAGTTATGCTCCAAATAACTGTGCTGACACAGCATCTTATGTAAATCAACCAATGACTGCCGGATATGACTGATGTACTTAACCTTGTAATTCCCAAGGTCCTCCTGGATCATATTCACAGATTTCCCATGCGAAGGCAATGGGTTCCTGGTGACGTTAGGGTTAGAGTCTTCGAAACTCAGAATTCCGCTTCTCATAAGGTCTTGAACCTTAGTCTTCAGCTGGAAACAATTTTCAATGTCATGGCCCGGAGCGCCAGAATGATAGACACAGTGCTGGTCAGGCTTATACCACCACTGAGGGTTGATCGGAATGGCCGGAGGATCTCTTGGAGTAATCAGCTTCCGCTCTATTAAAGAGGGATACAATTCTGCGTACGACATAGGAATCGGATCAAAGCTGATCTTCTTCCTTTCATAACCCATGTTCGCCTGATTACTCGTACTCCCACGAGGCTGATAAGCCTGTTGCTGTGGACGAGATTGTTGTTGTTGGTACTGCGGTTGTTGATATTGTTGCTGATGCTGATACTGTTGATGTTGATATTGCTGATGTTGAGGAGTATTGTCCTTGAAAACAGGTGCTACGTGAGCCACCTGGTGCTGATGACTGACATGTCGTGCAGGATTCCTCTGAACAGAGGGTCTTCTGTGTTTGGGCTGAGATTGAACGGCATGTGCTTCACCTTCTTTCCTCTTAAATGCCCCATATCGTTTAGAGGAAGAGCTATCATCCTTAGCCAACCGTCCTTCACGGACACCTTCTTCGAGACGCATCCCCATGTTCACCATCTCGGTGAAATCAGAGGGAGCGCTTGCTACCATCCGCTCATAATAAAATGAGCCAAGAGTCTTCAGAAAGATCTTGGTCATTTCCTTCTCTTCCAGCGGTGGAGTGATTTGAGCTGCCAGCTCTCGCCATCTCTGGGCGTACTCCTTGAACGATTCCTTGTCCTTCTGGGACATGGACCTGAGTTGATCTCGGTCAGGCGCCATATCGACGTTGTACTTATATTGCTTGACGAAAGCTTCGCCAAGGTCATTGAAAGATCTGATGTTGGCGCTGTCCAAGCTCATGTACCATCTGAGCGCGGCACCAGATAGACTGTCTTGGAAATAATGAATCAGGAGTTGATCATTATCAGTCTGTGTTGACATCTTCCTGGCGTACATGACCAGGTGAGCAAGCGGACAGGTGTTCCCTTTGTATTTTTCAAAGTCCGGGACCTTGAATTTGATCGGTATCTTGACACCGGGAACTAGGCAGAGTTCGGCTGCAGACTTGCCGAATAGGTCTTTGCCTCGAAGAGTCCTCAATTCCTTTCTCAGCTCAAGGAATTGATCGTTCATGGCATCCATCTTTTCATGAACGTCTGCGCCCTCAGATGGCTCGGAGTGATAGATGATGTCGTCTACCCTTGGCATGGTATGCACGACAGGAGGAGCGGCGATAGGGACCGAGCTAGACGCCGGCATTTGAGCGAAGGTTGGCGCAGGAATATCTGGCATAAAACCTGGGGGCATGCCCCAAGGAAACCCGGGCGGCATGGCATTGGGCGCGTGGGTGCTGACTGGCACTGTAGAAGTAGCTACCTCTGAAATGACTGTCCTCTGAGCAGGAGTTGCAGGCGTCGGAGCAGGTTGATTCTGAGCGGCAAGGAGTTGCTCCATCAAAGCGCCAAGTCTGGCGACCTCTTCCTTCAATTCTCTGTTCTCTTGTTCCAACTGCTCCATGATTCTTGCAGAGTTGACTCGTGTATAATACCGGTGAATCAGCTTGTCTTCAAAATAAATGAAGAACAGAGGTTAGGACAAGAAGACCAGAAACAAA
This sequence comes from Lathyrus oleraceus, assembly GCF_024323335.1. Classification (NCBI taxonomy): domain Eukaryota; kingdom Viridiplantae; phylum Streptophyta; class Magnoliopsida; order Fabales; family Fabaceae; genus Lathyrus; species Lathyrus oleraceus. The sequence continues at coordinate 454,621,340 of NC_066579.1, forward strand.
GGGTACCTGTTTATGCAAGAATGATGCATGAAATGCTTGTGCAAATGCTTTGTTTTCAAGGAACCCTTAGGGTATTATTTGCAATATTTTGATTAATTTAAGCATTTTTGATTCCTCATGGAAAATATTTCATTCAATACATCAAGACAAAAAGTACAGCATTTTAAATTACAAAGAGAAAAGGTAAATGACATCCTATGGATCCCTAAAAGCTCGGGATGCTGGAAGACGAGAAGTGCACAACTTCTTGATCTCTCTCTCATAGGCCGCTTCCATGTCAGCTTTCTCCTTTGCAAGTCGATCATACCTCCTCTTCCAGAATTTGGAAGACTGAGGAAGCAGAGAAGTCCAAGCGTCGTTCGGATCATCGATCACTCGGTGCTCGAGGAATTCAATCATAGCGTCCTTCTCCTTGAGCTGCTGCAGCAATTCCTCTCTCTCACGGATCCAAGCACGCGAAAGGTCTTCTTCTCTCAACTCCTCTACACGTTGGGTAGGGAGGGTTGAAGGCCCAGCCACATCCAACGGTGTAGGTCTTGGATAATCATACGGCATCAAGTAGGTGGCAGCTCTTTGTCTGACCCAAGAGGTGTATGGCTCCAAAGCAATGCAGTTCTTTGGACCCAACTCGTTCCTACTCTTCTTGTGAACACTGCGCCATGCACGGACAAATCTGGCTTTCAGGCCTTGGGGATCTTTACCCTCCTGAAAGAACACACCTTCTAACAGAATGCTATTAGGTTTATCCTTTAGGGGGAACCCAAGCTGGCGACGTGCAAGTATAGGATTGTAGCTGATCCCACCACATGTACCAAGAAGGGGCACATTAGGGAATTCACCACAATAGTCGATGATCTGGACGGTATCGTACACGCGATCATACCAAGTGATATCATCATTGGTGAGAGACATGAGTCTCTGAGACCACCGTAGACATCCCTTGTTCTCCTTGAAAGCAACCGTCTGCGGCAAGTGCGAAATAAACCACTTGTACAGCAGGGGTAAACAGCAGACAATGACTCCTCCATTCTTCATATTCCTCAGGTGCAAGGAGACATATGTATCACCCAACAAAGTCGGAACTGGATTAAGGACCGAGAAGATCCTAATGGCGTTCATGTCCACGAACTTGTCGAAATTGGGAAATAGCACCAATCCATAGATGAGTAACGCGAATAGAGCCTCAAAGGCATCCTCACTCATGGCCTTCCCATAAAAGGTAGCTTGGGCAATGAGGAACTCGGAAGGAAAACCCTGAATTCCGCCTTTGGTAGTCAGATTAGCTCTAATCAGATCTTCATCTATATGCAACAAGCTAGCAATATCTCGAGCAGATGGAATACTCTCTAAGCCACTGAACGGCACTTGATCCAGAATCGGAATCCCAATAAGGTGAGAGTATTCTTCCAAAGTCGGCAACAACTGGAAGTCCGGAAATAAGAAGCAATGATGCAACGGATCATAGAACTGAGCCAGAGTACTCATCAATCCTTCGTCAACCTGAGTGGTGAGCAGAGGTAGAAGCTTCCCATAGCGAGCTTTGAAACCCAAGGGATCTAATACATATGATGTCAGATTCCTTAACTCTTTTACGTCGGACTGCTTAAAGCTGTACTTCTTTGTATGCCTTTTCGGTCTTTCCATGTCTGAAAATTTTGCAAATAAACCCTTTTTTAAGTTCCTCGAAAATCTTTTTTTTTGTGATGACATGAATGCGGATGAATGCGTGAATGCATGAATGCAACAAACACACTCAAGGATCAAGCAAAGCGCACCAAACAAAGGTCGTGGGAAAGCTCTATGTATCCCTAATATCAATCATCCATTTTGGTGGATTTAGGTTTTCACCTTATCGACACCCAAGTTCCATTGATATTAACGGTACATGAACCGGTTCAGACATTCTTAATATCAACCAGCCGCTTTGGTGGATTTTAGGTTTTACACCTGATCCGGGATCCATTGATATTAACAATGTTTGAACGACTCAACCACGAATCACGGGTTTGTTGAGAGTCACGAGCATGGAGTCTCGGTTAAGAACCACCCAAAGGGATTGTACTAGGGTTTAAACCTGCCAGACATGTTCTATCAGAGGTTCCCATAATCATCGTTCCATCTTTCGAATATTATCGGAGGAACGAATACTCGTATTCCAAGAATATTCTCAAGAGAAACTCGCATGAGTGTAGTATCGCGTGACAATCGTATCAGAACTGACATCTGAACGATCTCCGCACTACGGTCCTAAAAATAGGCCAAGATGGGTTTGGTAAACTAAGGTCCTTGGCTTCTGCGGCACATGATTGAAAGAATAATGCCTAACCACAAATAACTTGTGTGACATTATTAGTTCAACATGACCTCCACCAAGTGAATGGGCTCGCAAGTCAACTGGCTAAGGAATACTCCACACCAGTCAACAGGACTATGCCATTCTCCTATCCTAGAGTGCACTCGAGTTCGGGTATAGAACTCATCTCACAGATCACCAAAGCAAACAGCAATTGTATATCAAGCAATTCAAACATTACAATCAATACAGTTATCCCAAATTGTACAAAAATATGTCAAATAACAGATAATAATATAGCACAACAAGGGTGAAAAGTAGGCAATACCACCAAGGATCGATAGTTTCCCCAGCAGAGTCGCCATTTTTCTGTAGCGGTGTATTCGTCGCCATATGATCTATCGATTAAACCATAAGCAAGGGATACAATGAAATTTCGAGTCGCCACCGCACTTTTATTTATCCAAAGGATTGGCTAAAAAGCGAACAAAAGCCTAAGAAGTTTTACACGTAGAAAACTAATAAAAAGATCAGAGATTCTGGGTAAGGGGTAAATTACGCAATAGGAAGGTGTTAGGAACCCACTACGTCCTAGGTACTCCTAGGGAGCCCTTTTCACACTTGTTGTAAAAGATTGTTATTTGTTATGACATATGTATTGTGCAAACATGATTGGGATGATGAGAAAAGAATATACAAGTTAATTATTTTTGTGTTATTGGGTTTGAACGGATGAACCCGCTGCCTACGTACCTTCCATTAAAGGTAAGGATCAAAACGCCGTAGTTCGGCTAAAAGATTTCCAAAAAAAGTTGGTGGATTCAATTTTAAACACAAGCACTGAGGCTTTTCATTATCAATGGGAGAACACTCGACCAAAAACAACATCCACCATGCGAGGATAGCTTCGACGTACTAGAGGGGTTAGCCCTGTTTTCAGTACGGAAGTCTTACTGTCGACTCACTAAGGATAGGCAAGATTCACATCAACCACAATGATAATTGAAACCTATGGCTAAATGTGAAAAGATTAACAATGGACAGAGCCAAAACAAGTGAATGAGTGAAGTTAATTGATTGTGATTATGAAAATGAAGTCAAAGTATGATTAAGATTGATTTGAAAGAAGTATTATGAAAATGAGTTTTTAAAAAAAGTCAAGGACTTGGGTCCAGGTTTTTAATTAGAAAACATGAAGATGTTTGCACAACACTTATGTCAAGTTTGAAAGATATTGTGTGAAAAGGTTTAGGACATAATGAATGATGAATGGATGAGGATGGAATTGTAAAACTTCTTAGAAAGTTCACTTCTTGAAATCATATAGCAGATGATTCAAGTGTGTCCTTTGGAATGGGAATGGATAATAATAAACAAACAAAGCACAGAAAGGCGGATACCGGATGCCAATCACTGGTCTTATACCAATCTCCTAAAACAAAACGGGATATCAGATGCCACTCAATGGTCTTACACTAATCTCCTAACAAAGAAATAAAAGGCGGATACCGGATACCAATAGATGGATTTACACCAATCTCCTAAAACAGAACAGGACATCAGATGCCACTCAATGGTCTTACACTAATCTCCTCAGAAGGAAACAAAGATGAAACATGGAAGTTAACTGCCAATCTGTCTGGACTTAGGTTAACTCCACAGATGCTCATAGGAAAACCAATGCCACATTATAGGGACTTACAATGGATCCTCACATACAAGAACAGAAGCAACACATGATCATAGGAAAGCAAATGCCAACTAGCAGGGACTTACAGTTGCAACCTCACATAAACAAAGAAAAGTAAAACATGGATGTCAGATGCCAATCTGTCTGGGCTTACTCTAACATACACAGTATGATCCTAGGAAAACAAATGCCAACTTGCAGGGACTTACAATTGTAACCTCACATACAACTCAAACAGATCAAATCATGATCACAGGACAACAGATGCCAACTTACAGGGACTTATAACTGCAACCTCACATACAATCAAACAGACCAAGTTATGATCACAGGACAACAGATGCCAGCTTACAGGGACTTATAACTGTATCCTCACATACAAACAGATAAACAAACTATGATCACAGGAAAGCAGATGCCAACTTACAGGGACTTATAACTGCAACCTCACATACAAATCAAACAGATCAAATTATGGTCATAGGATAACAGATGCCAACTTACAGGGACTTATAACTGTACCCTCACATACAAACAGATAGAACAAAAGATATGAGTGACCAATGAGGTCTTACACTCTATCCTTCCATATCATAGGAACAAATGCCAAAGCAATGGACTTACAATTGTCCTCAATGGGCAAACAACAATGATAAAAGTCATACAGACAAATGATATGATCATGCACTAATGGCAATTGGTGATGACAAATGCATAACATACAAGCAAACAAGTGCATATGAAGCAATCAGTCAACCAATGAATATCAAACAGCACACTCTATAGCCAAAACAAGGGGGCTCATACAAGAGGGTTTGACTATGAAAGTCCACTGTAATAGGTAAATGTCGCTCTTAACCTTGCCATAGAGAGGCTAAGGTGAAGCAGATGAAAAGGAGATGAGGGGTGTGCCTCATTGCTTCTATCTCAGATCAGAGAGAGCATCAAAGAAAGTGTGGGAGTTCAGAAAGTAGGAACTCTCTCCACATTATTGACTCGATTAGATCTTGGGTTTTTATCTCAATGCTTCAACCATGTAATGGGAGCAAAGAGAGGACACACTGAATAGTGGGGGATAGATTACTTATCCCTACCTTCCACCAATTGCCTTACTTGAAGGACTTTTCCTGCTTGGGACAATTTTAAACACACACAGGCATTGCCTCTTAAGGAGGACTTCAGACAGTTTGCCCGGTCAAATAACAGACCGGGTCTCCAGACTACATGAAGAAGAAAGGTTTATACCTCAAAGCAAATGCTAAATAGCAAAGCAAGCAAGTTCAAAGAACTTAAGCAACTAAAGTACCTGAAAAAGTCAAACTTATTAGTAAACCAGTCAACAGTTCAAACCAAAAGAAATGGATAAACAACAGTCAACCATAAACAGAGGTGCCAAGGCACAAAGCCAAACTCATATGAGTCACACCTACAAAACAAGGGTTAGCACAATATATAATCCAACTCAATCAAATTTGAATGATCTTTGAGGCATTGGTGCTTAACCTGAAACAATAGCTCAATTGTAAGCTTAAAAAGACCACTAGGACTAGCCTAGGGTCAAAGGTGAAAGAGAAAAGTCAAACAGCAAAGAAAAGTCAACCCAATTCATGTTCAAACATTTAAGAAGCAATCTCAATTGGATTCACAATCAAATCATGCATCATTGTCATTTCATACACAAAAGAATGCAAAGCATGGCAATAAGAAGCACAAATAGGTCAACAGCAAGACTTCATTCAAAAGTCAACCCAAACATTCTCAAAAATTATCAAATAAATCACATTAAATCCTAACATCTAGCATGGCAAGCATGTCAAATTTCATGGCATTTGGATGAGAGGAAGGCAGTCAATTAAAATCAAGAAGTCAACATAATTTCAAGTATGCATAATGAAGGTCAACAAACATGGGTCAACTTCAAAAAATCATATCAAATTGAAAACAGAAGAGAAATAAATGAGATTAACACCAATGCAAAGCTCAAGGTGTCTAGTTATCACATATGAAATTTCATGATCATACATTAAGATTTGAGAATTTCACAAAGGATTTGGCAACATGTATCACATAAAGTCAACAAATGACTAAGCATGGAAGGAAATTTTCAAATAAATGGAAAACAGCATCATTAATTCCAAGAAAATTCATACACAAACTAGACATGTGATAGATCATTCATGCAAAATTTCAAGTGATTTGGAGGCCAGGAAGTATATGAACAAAAATCAAGAAGATGCACATCATTGGTGTGACACAAATTGTCACACCCTAGTTCACAAAATCATAACTAGCAAACCATAAATGATAAATGCACAATCTTTATATGGAAATGAAGGTGAGCATGTCTAGTTTTACCACAAAAAATTTCAGGGGCAATGGATATGTCATGACAATTTCACAAAAGAAATGGCACAATGTATCATTTATACATACATGTTAGGAAACCAATTATCAATTAAAATCCAGCCAATGAAAAATTAATTAAAAATCACAATAAAATACTAGACATTTTCATGAGTTTAATGCAAAAAATCCCACAATTTTTGGAGTTGAAATGAATAAAAAATGAATTGTTGAAGTTGATGAACATTTTGGATGAAATATGAAACACATAGCATGGTATGGAGTCAAACATGGTCAACGCAGTGGCAATGTTGTAATATCCGCAGTCACTTAACAAAACTGTGCGTTTTGGGGGGAGGGAACGAAATGTTCTCATTGGTCCAAACCCAATGGAACAGTAGCACGACCAACCAGCTCAAATTTTCTGGTTTTAGAAACCCTTAGGGTTTATGCAGCCATGGCATTCAGCATTCTCAAGCAATCGATCAAAAAACATCAAATAACAGCAACATGTAACATAACACAATCAAGCAGCCACGACCAACACAACAAACACCAATCATGTGGATTTTCTGGGCAATGTTCATGGGGGGTTTCAAACAGCAGGGCATTATCTTCATGTTCATCCATTAATCATGAACAACCAAACATAAACAGAATCATCAATAATCATGGCCATGAAACAACATCCTTAAGCAACATCAACCAACAACAAAACAAGCACATTCATGAGAAAATTCTGGGCAGAGCAAAACACAGCATAATATCATCATCCACATGAACTCGAAAATCTCAACATGCTCAGAACAATAAATTAATCATAGCAATAGCATCCACAAACACCAGGCAGCACAAATCCAGCAATCAAAACATTAAAACAAACTCACAAAAGAGAAATCGAAGGAAACAAGTTTGAACATGAAAAAGTAGATTCGGATTTCTCATACATCTCTTAATCATTTTAAGCAAAGCATAGTTTAAAAGAAACAGCATTCAAAGACCTTCTCAGCACATAGCATAGCAAGGCAAATAGTAGAGGTTGATTACTTACTTGGTTTTGAAGAAAACTGATGTGCAGTGGTTATTTTGAGGATATAGCCTGAAACAGATGAAGATGATGGTCCCAGATGATGTATTCCAGAAGGACTTGAGCTCAAATTCGCTTGATTCGCCTCTAACTCCAAGCTGCCATGGGAGAGGTGCTTTGAAAAACAGAACAAAAGCTGGCCGTGCAGATGAGATTTGATGGTGAAAACTGTTTCCAAGGATTGCTAGATGAAGAAACAATGAAGGTTTGTTCAAGGGTTTTTGGTGTTTGAGCAGAAAAAATTCAAATCGTGAAAAATGAAATGAGAGAAAATGAGAGAGTTTCTGGTGTGGCTGCTGTGCTGCTACTGTCCTCCATCTGCAGAAAATATGATGAGGAGGTATGTTGTGATTGTCATGGTACAAGTATGGTTGTGGAAGCATGGTGAAAACATGTACTTTTTGCCCATTCTTTGGCAACTTGGCAATGCCTTTGTTTTTGCTGGTTTTTTAGGCTGCAACATGTTCAATTGACAGCAAAATGGCCTTCTAATTTTCTGTTTTGAGAGTACAAATCATGGTATGGTGGATGGCATGGACAATTATGGTGAAATTGTACTTTTCTTACAATTCAAGCAACCAAGCAATGGCCTCATGTCCTGCATAATTTGAGCTTGCAAACACACTTAAAATGATATTCTTGAGCTGTTCCAATTGGCCAAATGTTAGAAAAAGGTTTACTTCAAAAAGTCAACTCTTGGTCAAACTTGCATTTAAATGAGAAAAGTCAAAATATGCCATTTTGATTGGTGAAGTTTTGGCTCATGAAATTTATATTTTTGGAAAGGGGGGATCAAATGTGACTTGCAGGAAAAAACCCCACCAAAATTGGCCAAACGGTTTGGGAGATATGGCCCTTTGAAGTTCAAGATTTTCTGAAATCGATTCGATCATAACTTGCCAACCACACATGGGAATTGAGAGTTCTTGGACTTTTTGGAAATGGGAGAACAAGATCTTCAACTTTCATGTTGGGCAAAAATTCATTTGAAGCTTGTATCATGATGTAAGTTTGAGGATCAAGACTTTCCATTTATGGCAGGTTTCAGTTACAGGTCCAGTTTCCATTTCTGGAAATTTTCTGTTTGACTTCAAATTCTTCCATGATGAGGTTGGACATGACATATGAGGCTTGTATAGACATGAATGAACTCCTTCAAATCAATTCCATCCATCAAATCACTGATTAAATGGCCAGTTGACCAAGTTTGACTTTCTGTTGACTTTTCTAGGGTTTTGCATGATTGAACCACTTCTGATGAATTCCAAACCCTAATTCCTTGAGACCTTGATTTCCAATGATGTCCCAAGTTGTGTGAACTCTTGATTATTGGTCATGGTGCCCAAATTCTGCAAGAATGGCCATCATCCATTGCTTTGACTGACTGTTGACTGTCTTTGACCTAATTGCTGATAATTGCTTCAACTGCAAGCAACAAGGTTAGACTGACAATATTTTTGTACTTTTTGGATGATAAACATATGAAAAGCAATAATATACAAATGCAAAACATGCTTGGTGATCAAGAACCACACACACAAGGCAACCTACCCACTAGGAGGGAAGCAAAGGCATGCAATGATCCTTGAGGCTATGATATGAGATGATATGGGCCATGAGGGATCTTAGGGCCAAAATTGGGGTCTTACAGTAAGCCCAGCGATTGGCATTCGTTTCCAGTTTCTTTGTTGGAGTCTGACGTAAGTCCAACGATTGACAGTTGGTTTCCTGTGTGCGTTTGTTGGTTCGGAGTCTGATGTAAGTCCAGCGATTGGCATTCGGTTTCCATTGTTTGCCTGTTTGTGTGGAGTTTGACGTAAGTCCAGCGATTGGCAGTCGGTTTCCTGTGTGGTTTTGTTTGGCGTGCGTGAGCCGAGCTACGAGTGCTCTGATTCTTCTTTAGTCCGAGAAGATACGTATGCATAGGATGCGACATCCTAGCGAGCATGTTTCCCCTGTCCCGAACTACGTCGACTCTGATGTCTGTGCCTGACAGACTACGTAGGCCCAGGATGCGACATCTTGCCGAGTTAGTTTCTTTTGTTTCCTGTGTCTCTTTTCAGCCAGTGTTTGATGTTTGAGTAGTTTTTAGCAACCTTTATCCTTCCTTTTGAGCGTGGATCCCGTCGAGTACGACAGATGCGTAGGGGTGCTAATACCTTCCCTTTGCATAACCGACTCCCGATCCCATCTCTCTCTGGTCGCGAGACCATGTCTTTTCCAGGTTTACTTCGAGCGTTTCCTTTCCCTCTTTTGGGATAAATAACGCACGGTGGCGGCTCTGTTGTTTTGTTTTCCCGCCGGTTTTTCGTGTAATGCGACAGCTGGCGACTCTGCTGGGGAGGCATAGAAGTTGACCTCTTGCTGGTCCATCCTCCCTAAGCGAGTCTCTCCTAGCGCTCTCTAGGTTAGGGTATTGGTTGCTGTTTGCTGTTATTTATTGCATTCATTTATTTATTGTTTGCATTTATGTTTGCATTAATGTTTGCATTAATGTTTGCATTCATTTTCATCTGTGCATCTGGCTGTGCTGTGTTTCTCTGTTGGGGTGGGAGTTACATGAGGTAAAAGGCCCAATACCCAGGCTATGAGTGAAATTGAGGAAACCTAGGAATAGAGTGATTCATGGGAAGCGGGTGGTATTGCGCCACTTAGCGGAACATTGATATCACGAGCAGTTCAGACCCTGATAGAATATTATCGTTACATACTTCGGGTGTGTATATGATGATATTCTATGAAAGGTTATTTATGTTGCGTTTCTCTCGACCTTACCCTGGCCTAGATGACACCCGTGAGTGGGGAGGGAATGATCATTATTACAGGTACAGTTGGTGACTTGTCGGTGACTTGTTGGTGACTTGTGGTCCTGTTGGTGACTCTTGGTTCTTCAGATGACAGTTTCTCAGATGACTTTGAGTTTCAGATGAATTGTGGTTCCGAGTTCAAGCCGAAGCTCTGATCCTGTGCCTTGAGATGCACAGCCCGACCAGTCATAATTGCATCATCTGCATCATAGCATGTTTATTTTCAAAAAATATAATAATGCATGAAAAAAAAGAAAAAAGTTAACCCGCATGTGCATATCCTTTATCAGGATCATTCATGATAAAATATAGTACCCATATCATGCATATCATGCACATATCATTACAGACATGCTTGGGAGAGGCTTCTCACTCTGGTTCCTGACTGAGACAGGATTGCTGATCAACGACCGCACCGTTACTCAACCAGACTGAATAAACAGAGAAATATGGACCAGGTTCAGGCAGAATTGGCCGAGATGAGGGCAAACATGGCCCAGTTTATGACGATGATGCAAGGAGTTGTTCAGGGGCAAGAGGAGTTGCGTGCCTTAGCCCAGAGACAGGAAACCGTGATTCCGCCGTCCAACCGTGGGTCACCAGTGGGTGTGCCCGTTCATGAGAATGTTGCTGCTGCTGCTCCCGTCAATGACTATGCTGTGGATGATGATTTGAGGGGTATCAGAATCAATGGACAGCCTCTTGCTGCAGAGACTGTTAATACTAGAGCAACCCGTGCTTCTTTTCGCCATCCTGCTCCGTTGGTTGACCGACAAGAGGATATGTTCACTCTCCTCAGTGAGGATGTTGAAGTCGTGAGAATTGAAAGCTTCCAAGAGTACGCCCAGAGGTGGCGTGAGCTGGCCGCAAGAGTGCAACCTCCGATGTTGGAGAGAGAGCTGACTGACATGTTCATCGGGACCTTGCAGGGTGTGTTCATGGACCGCATGGGGAGTTGCCCGTTCAGTAGCTTTTCTGATGTTGTTGTTTGTGGGTCGAGGACTGAGAGTCCTATCAAAACAGGAAAGATTCAAGATCCTGGCTCTTCATCTTCGAGTTCTAAGAAGCCATTCTCTGGGGCACCCAAAAGGGGAGAAAGTGAAACAAATGTTGTGCACCGTTGGAGGAGTGTGAACAGAGGACAGTACTGTCAGGTTGCTGCTGTGACTATTCCAGCTACTCAACCCCAACAGCAGAGAAGACCAACTCAGCAATATCAACATCAACAACCTCGTCCTCAGCAGCAGGCTTACCAGCCTCACAATGGTAATCAAGCCAGTACGAGTAATGAGAGGAAGAAGATCATTTTTGATCCGATTCCTATGTCATACACAGAGTTGTATCCCTCTTTGATAGAGCGGAACTTGATTACTCCCAGAGACCCGCCGGCTATACCCGTCAACCCTCGGTGGTGGTATAGGCCCGATCAGCATTGTGTGTATCATTCGGGTGCTCCTGGTCATGATGTGGAAAGCTGCTTTCAGTTGAAGAATAAGGTGCAGGACCTTGTGAGATCAGGAATTCTAAGCTTCGAGGACTTAGGTCCCAGAGTTAATCAAGCTTGAAGATAACAAGCCCCGGGCTGGCGTTGGCTTTTCTTCTGAGGTATTCCACGAAAAAGGGTTGTTCAAAGCAGAAGCTGCTGATGCAAAGGATACTGACATCTGTCATCCCTGGAGGGATCTGTCGCAATTGGGTCACTGTGGGCGTTCCTACAGTTGTTCATAAGTCAGAGTAATAATCACTTTGTTTAAAAACCCTTCTCCCATGCCAAAAGGAGAAGTGATGACATTGTTGGCAACATTTTGTGCAATGATATTTTCATTCAAATAAAAGCATGTTAAAACATTTGTTTTTCCATTTGTTTTCCCTTTTCGCTTTTTGCATAAAATTGGTGATCACAAAAAACCCTAAAAATAAGAATAAAAGCAATCTTTTCATCTGCATAACGATTGTCTTGTTTGTTTTCCAAAAAGCTTTTCATATCAAAATCATTATGCAGGTTGATTCTCAAACCCATTGAACATAATGATCCAACGTCATCTCCCAAATTTTGAATTCCCTGTATTCGAAGCGGAAGAAGATGATGTTGAAGGGATTCCTGACGGTATTTCCCGACTTCTTGAGCAAGAAAAGAAGATCACTCAGCTGCATCTCGAGAATCAGCAGAACAGCCAACTGGGGCATTACAAAAAAGAAAAAGAAAAAAAAGAGGAGGGTGCAAAATCAAAAGAAAGAAAAAGAAAGAAAGAAACAAAAGAGAAATAGCACCCTCAAAGTCCCAAGTTGACTGATGCTGAATGGATTCAGAGTCGTTACGACCAATTGAATCCGATCGAAAAGAAGAGATTAACTGCCATGTGTCATGGTCAGTTATATCAGCAGAGAGTGAAGGAAGCATTCGATAAGAAGGTCAAGCCTCGTGTGTTCCGAGAAGGTGACCTTGTGCTCAAGAAAGTCTTGTCTTTCACGCCTGATTCCAAGGGCAAGTGAACCCCAAGCTATGAATGTCCATATGTTGTCAAGAGAGCCTTTTCAGACAGTGTTCTGACACTTACAACAATGGATGGAGAAGTTCACTCGTCCTGTGAATCCAGATGCAGTCAAGAAATACTTCGCCTAAAAAAAAAGCAAAATAGCTCGCTAAGTCGAACACCCCAAAGGGCGACTTAGGCAAAAAGGAGCGTCTCGGTGGATTGAAAACCCGAAAGGGCGATCCAGGCAAAAGTTAGAGACATTGAAAAAAAAAGAATTTGCATCCCGCTAGATTGAGCACCTCATACTGGGGCAATCTAGGCAAAAATTAGGGATTTGGCAAGTAACTGCATCATGACAAGACTGTGCTCTACATCTATTATCCGTCAGGGATTCTCGATTCATCGTCGACTGAAGCTCTGGATACATCGAAATTCGGAATGGTAGAGAAAAGGTCATTATGTTCAAAGTAGCCCTCTTCCAATATATATCACCGATTTCAAACTTGTACAGATATATGGAGTCCTGCCCTTTGCAGACTACCATTCCATCACATCAATTTGAGCTTTTATCCAATTATTTGCACTCTTATTTGTTTCAATTCAACAAATGTTTTGCATGTTTTAATTGATAAAATATCATTGTTTTCAAAATAAACAAATTTTTCAAAAAAATTATTCTTAAACAAAGTGAACATTCACAATGTTGGAAGGATACTTAGGAGATCCACAGTGCTCTCCCAAGGGTGGTATGATTACCAACAGGTAAGACATTTGTTCGCATCTCGAGCATAACTGTATCTTTTTCCTGTAGAACCTCTTATGGTTTCTCTTCAGCGAGGTTGCTCAGTGCAGTGTTGGTTGAAGTTGTTCATCTTCATGTCCCCGGCAGTGCAACATTCTTCCTCCAAGTCCTTGTTAGCCCTATTGTGGGGCATCCCCAGTAGAGTGTTGTTTGAGCCCTATTGTGGGGCATCCCCAGTAGAGTGCTGTTTGAGCCCTATTGTGGGGCATCCCCAGTAGAGTGCTGTTTAAGCCCTATTGTGGTGCACCTCCAGTAGAGTGCGGTTTGAGCCCTATCGTGGGGCATCCCCAACAAGTTTGCTGTTGGAACACTTTTGTGGGCCAGTTCCCAAGCAGAGTGTTTACTGAAGACTTTAGCTTTCGTCTCTCCAGCAGAGCAGTCTCCTCCTCTCCCCGGCATGGGTGGTTTTCTTTGGAAGATTCGGTATTTGGTGGATTGACATCCCAGTAATCCGGCATTCCCTCGGATAGATTCCTCAGCGGAGTTGTTGGCATGATGATCTTTATCAATGCCTATCTATCCTCATCAGAGATCTGGTTGCTTCTTGGTATCTCTGATCTCCAGCATGAGTTGTTGTTGTGGCGTATCTGCCTGTGCTATTGAACTCTTCTCTTCGGTTGTGATTGATGATTCCTCCGGAAGCCTTTTGTGGCCTTCATCCCCTGCGGGATGATGTTGTTCCCTGATGTCCCAGTCTCCAGCAGGTTTTCTGTGCTCTCTGGTGACTTTGGCGTTCCCTCTGGCAGAGTAGCACCGGATGGTTGATTCCTGGACCTATGTGTGTTGAGCATGTTTGTCTGTCAGCATTCATCATACATTCCTCATGCATAATGCATACATGCATAATCATAGCATTCAGATACTCATGTTACAGCTGTTGCCGTGTATCTGTTGATTGGTTGTCTCTTGCTATTGGTGATACAGATCTCCCCAGTAGATCCTCCCCTAGCAGATGTGGGTGTGTCTGATCTCTCCATATAGAGTCGACCCCTTAAGCAGAAAGTGTCTGTCATTTCCTTCTGCGCTCCCCACTGAGTTATATCCTCGTGGATGACGGTTGTTTCCGTTCCCTCCCCACACATAATGGGATGGGTTTTCCCTATTGAGTTCTTTCCTCATTAGGATGAGTCTTGATTCAGTCTGCCTTTTGGATCGATCCTAAATTGGCTTCCTTGTGGCTATCTCTTGTGCTTCCCTGTGGTATAAATGAATAGTTGCTCACTAACCGGTACTCATTCATCTTATCCTCAGCGGAATTTGTTGGCTTCTACCTACGAACCGGTAGTTGTAAGTCCTATTTTTGCGGTTTTCTACCTACTAACCGGTAGTTATAAATCCCACTCTCATCCCCTAGCAGAGGTAAACTTTGTGGTTCATTCTGATTGTTGGCCTCTACCTACGAACCGGTAGCTGTAAGTCCTATCTTTGCGGTCTTCTACCTACTATCCGGTAGTTGTAAATCCTTTTTTCTCACTCTGTCCCTTAGCAGATTGTTTGTTGGCATCTACCTACTAACCGGTAGTTGTAAGTCCTATCTTTGTGGTCTTCTACCTACTAACCGATAGATGTGAACCCCATGTTCTCCCCTTGGTGGAGTTAACCTTACCCTTTGTGCTCATCCTAGTCGATGACGGTTGCTGTTTCGTGGTTTTCTACCTACTAACCGGTAGATGTAATCCCCTCTTTGTGGTTATCATTATCCAGTTGTTGGTATTGATAGTCCTTTTCTTTTTCGGATATTTGCTTTGATTAAGCAATCTTATCCCCAGCGGGTCTTCCCCTTCCCTTTGGATAATTGCTCTGAGTAAGCAAGTTTATCATCAGTGGGTCCTTTTTCGTTCACCGTTTGCTGGTAATGTTTGTGGTTTCCCCTTTTGATTGGTCATCTTTACATACCCAGTCTCGGTATCCCGATGCCTCTCTATTTCGGTCGATCTATCCATTTAACAACCTACAAACCGGTTATGGATAATCTTCCATGCGAGTGTATTATCTACGTTTTGACGGCTATAGATAATATATCTTATGCACTCTTTGGTTGAACTCTTTGTTTGTTTCCCCAACTGAGTAAGATTCGTATTCCTTGTGGAATCGAATGTCCATCCTTTAACAAGATTGCTTTTCTAGCCCTCTTCAGGATGATGAGTGTTTTGGAACACAAACCAATTCACGCTTTGGTCGGTCACCTGTTTCATGCCTACAACCCGGTATCCTTGGTGTTCCTTCCTGTCTGCTCCCTGTCGTGACCTTGATCCCCAGTGAGCTACCTCTCCGTTGGTTTCGATAAACGTTGAGTTTTTCCTATGCGCCCGTTGACGTATAGTTGTATTCCTTCCCCAGTGAAGTATTTACCTCTCCGTTGGTTTCGATAAACGTTAAGTTTTTCCTATGCGTCCGTTGACGTATAGTTGTATTCCTTCCCCAGTGAAGTATTTACCTCTCCGTTGGTTTCGATAAACGTTGAGTTTTTCCTATGCGTCCGTTGACGTATAGTTGTGCCCTTCCCCAGTATTCACCTCTCCGTTGGTGTCGATAAACGTCGAGTTTTTCCTAGTTGTCCGTTGACATCTAGTTGTATTTTCCCCACAGGTCATCCGTTGATGTCTGTTCTCCTCTCCGTTGGTGTCGATAAACGTCGAGTTTTTCCCATTCATCAGTAAATGTTTGGTCGATCTTTTTTTGGTGTCAGTAAACATCATCTTTCGATGTCGGTAAACGTCGAGTTTTTCCCATTCATCAGTAAATGTCTGGTCGATCTTTTTTTGGTGTCAGTAAACATCATCTTTCGATGTCGGTAAACGTCGAGTTTTTCCCATTCATCAGTAAATGTCTGGTCGATCTTTTTTTGGTGTCAGTAAACATCATCTTTCGATGTCGGTAAACGTCGAGTTTTCTCCCATTCATTCGTTGATGTCTGGTCGAGTCTTCCCATTCATCAGTAAATGTCTGGTCGATCTTTTTTTGGTGTCAGTAAACATCATTTTTCGATGTCGGTAAACGTCGAGTTTTCTCCCATTCATCAGTAAATGTCTGGTCGATCCTTTGTTTGATGTCGGTAAACATCATCTTTCGATGTTCGTAACATCTTTCTGTTTCCCCAAGCAGAGTTCTCCTCTCCGTTGGTGTCGATAAACGTCGAGTTTTTCCTAGTTGTCCGATACCATCTAGATGTATTTCTTTCCCATTCATCCGTTGATGTCTGGTCTACCTCTCCGTTGGTTTCGATAAACGTCGAGTTTTTCCTAGTTGTCCGATGACATCTAGATGTATTTCTTTCCCATTCATCCGTTGATGTTTGGTTACCTCTCCGTTGGTTTCGATAAACGTCGAGTTTTTCCTAGTTGTCCGATGACATCTAGACGTATTTCTTTCCCATTCATCCGTTGATGTCTGGTCTACCTCTCCGTTGGTTTCGATAAACGTCGAGTTTTTCCTAGTTGTCCGATGACATCTAGATGTATTTCTTTCCCATTCATCCGTTGATGTTTGGTTACCTCTCCGTTGGTTTCGATAAACGTCGAGTTTTTCCTAGTTGTCTGATGACATCTAGATGTATTTCTTTCCCATTCATCCGTTGATGTCTGGTTACCTCTCCGTTGGTTTCGATAAACGTCGAGTTTTTCCTAGTCGTCCGTTGGCGTCTAGTTGTGATTTCTATTCCCATTCATCGTCCTTCGATATCTGGATGTGGTTCCTTTTTTCTGGAAAAAATCAAAATCCCCAGTGAAGCCGTTGGTAGACGTCTTGTCTGGTTCAGTAATAAATCTCAGATCCCAGTGGAAGCTTCCGTTGGCAAACTTTCATTTCTCGGATCCCCGCAGAGTGCAAATTTCTACGGTTCTTTGGTATTCAATCCCTGTTTACCCTGAAAGTCTGACAGCCATTGCTCTCATCCGTTCGGGTTCCCAGCTGATTGAATAGGGGCAGCTGTAGCACCTCAAATTTGCACCTCCCATTTGTACATACATTTTCATTTTTAGGTCATTAGCATGGCATTGTCCACTGCATAGTGTTGCACCCCAAAATTTGCCCTCTATTTTTAACTCTAACCAATTTTTTGTTTCACATTCATTTGCATCATCTTCATAGCATAACATTTTTTTCTGTCTTAATATTAGCCGGAATAATTTCTCGGAATTTACAAACAGACTGGTCAAATTAACTTTTTAACTGTGCCTAAAATTAGTCAACAAAAAAATGTCAAATTTAAGTTTGCAAATGTCGGTAACATTAATCTGCGGTTCACGTGGTTTAATTTGACATGCTAAAAATATTTTTACGACTATTTTTGGTCATATGTTGATCAATCTGAGCAGTTTAAACGGTCATAATTTTTATTTCAAAATCCGACCAAACGCTGTATTTTTCCGAGTCATTTATTTCGCGCTGATTATTTTGACGTGTTCATTTTATTTTTTCGAGCATTTTGGTGCCTGACTTTTTTTTTTTGAGTCTATTTATTTTTATATTGGGTCTAGAATAAATAAATAGGTTAATTAGTTTTTATTTTAATTTTAACTATTTTAGTCATTTAACTTTATTCAGTTTTTAATTTAATATTGGGTCTAGAATAAATAAATAGGTTAATTAGTTTTTATTTTAATTTTAACTATTTTAATTATTTAACTTTATTCAGTTTTTAATTTAATATTGGGTTTCAAAATAAACTTAGGCCCATTATCATTAACCTAATTTGTTCCTATATATATTTACTAGCATGACTGATAGAGAGAGGCCGAAAGACAGAACAAAAAAGAGAAACTGAGAGTGGCCGAAAGACAGAACAAAAAAGAGAAACTGAGAGTGACTGATCTATACTACCGTACACACAGTTTGGTAATAGTTTATATATGATATATACTTTATCTATTTTGTTGATATATTTGATTATGTTTTCGGATCGGATCGTGTCAATACGCCGTTTTCACATATACGTGTATGAGGCGTGACATTTGTGTTATCCGATCCAGTTGCGATGATCGCAATTTTGCGCTAGCAACGCCGTTGTTTTTTTTAATTCATTTTTTTATATATATATATACATATATTTAGATCTGCACATTTTTTTTTCATAACTAACTACCCTGATTTTTCCTAAACCCTGACAATTTCGCCACAAACTCTAAATTTCAAACCTAAAACTTTAACCGTGTTGTTTCCTCTAAACCATAAACCTTTTTTTAAACCTTAACAAACCTTATTATTATTTCCTATTTTCGCTCATATTTATGTTATTCATACACTGTAACTGCTTCGCCCTTGTAATATTTTAAGTTTTAACTTGTAATATTTTCAGTTTTACTTTTCGCCATCTTTATTATGTAACTGCACCAAAGCGTTGTAATAATTAGGGTTTTATTTTCTGCCATTGATTTTCTGTCATTTTACTTTTCTGCCATTTATCTTTCTGCCATTTAAATTCCTGTCATTGATCCTATATTAACTGCGTGGTTTAGTAATGTAGGGCGTGAAAACCTACTAAATTAATTATTTAATATTTTTCTATAACCTTTATATTTTTTTGTAAATAAATAATAAATACTAACTATTTTAACAACTTTTTTTTATTACTTACTTATAATAATAAATCCTTATATATTTTGTAAATAAAATCTAATTGACCATTTTTCTAATTGAATAATAATAATAAACCTATTAATCTAATAATTTGATATTTTCTATAATCTTTATTTATTTTTTAAATAACTAACTTAATATTTTTCATATAACTCTTTTATTTTATAATTTGTACATTAATGTATTTTAAATTCTTTTATTATTACTAATTTATTTTAAACTCATATTTTTCTAATAACTTCTAAAAAAATCTAACTTGTTTAACCTAAAATAATTTCTTTTAAAATTCTAACCTTTTTATTATCACTTTATTATTATTGTTATTTTATTATTGCTTTATTACCATTGTTTATTTATTATTTTATTATTATTTGCTTTTATCTATTCTATTTTTGCTTCGTTATTTTCCTTATTTTAATTTTGTTTTATTTATAATATTAGGAACAAATGTATAGGTTGTAAATTTATTCTTTCTCGCCTGATTATTATGTATCTGTCCCATAGCCATGTAATAGTTTAGGAATTTATTTTTCTTACTTTTATTTTTGTAAATATTTATTGCGTGGTTAGTAATTTAGGGAGTGCAAAAAACTAACTGTAAATAATTGAACTTAGAAAATTAAATTCAAGACAAATATCTGAAAAATAACACTCACACACGTAAGTCGATCTTTGATCGCCATCTGTACTTCCTAGGGTATTCCTCTTGGTTGCCTTCTTTAAATGGTCAAGTCTCTCGAAAATAGGGGTGTCTTAAGCAAAGTCCCTTCAAACAGAAAAATCATCAAGTCCCTATAAACTTAAAAGATCAAGTCCCTACGAGGTTGCCTACGATATAATGATCTTGTCCCTTCGGTAAATATGATGATAGTCCCTACGAGTTGCTAAAGACACCCCTTATGTTGCCTTCATTGACCATACGATGACCCTACGCCCGTCCCTTAAACACATCCAAGGTAATGACTACCTATTCCTTAATAATAGGGACAGTCTTACCATTAAAAGAATATACGAGAACACGAAAGATTTAATCTAGGGTAGGTATCTCATAGTTACTTGCTCACACTTTTCAAAATTACTTTTACACCTCACAATTTCTAAACTAGGCTTTGTATACACCCATACGAGGGTCATTACTAAGTACTTAAAGAAATTTTTCTAATCACACACTACACTCTTGCAAATAAACAAAGTGAGCTAAGTAACTAAGAGCCCATGGATAACCATGGATATAAAGGGTGCTAATACCTTCCCTTTGTATAACCTACCCCCCGAACTCAAAATCTTTTTAAGGTCTTTCCTGTTCTTTTATGTCCTTTCCTTTTGGATAAAATAAAAGTCGGTGGCGACTCTTGCTATCCGCAACATTTAACTAAAGTCAGTTCTCCCACCGTGTTACAGAACTGGCGACTCTGCTGGGGACTTAATAAAAGAGGGGTACCCTTAGGAATTAGATCACTTTAAAATTGTTTGCCTTGTTTGCTTTATACTTATCTGTTGGGTGCTCTTATGTGTGAAAGACCCTAACCCAGATCTAGTGTACCTTAGGTAAATGGCAATAGACCAAGGAAACTGTACGGCGTATATCGATATGGTTGATCTGGTGGCCATAGTTAGTGTGACTTCTTGGTTGGTGCTTATGTTCCTTAAGCAAGTTGAGGATAATATGAGGCTGCCATATGTTGTCAATACACTAACTGACTTTTAGAACCCTAGTCATTCCATCTTGGCCTTTAGAAAGTAGTGAGATAACCGGCTTTGGTGAAGACTGAAGTTGGTTGATACTCGATACTACACTCATTGAGATCCTAAACTTGGAGGGTTTTGGTTGGCAAGTAAGTTGCCTACTGAACAACCACCCTTGTGAAGGATCAATGATTTTGAGATCCCTTAGAACCTGGTTACTTTTGTAGGACAGGATGAATCAACTAAACTTCAGGGGAGGGTACTTACCTTTAAACCTCATGCAAGCCTTCAAACCTAGGGCTATTGTGTGACTTGTTTGTGTGTGCCACATGTTTGTGATTGAGCATAACATCATAACATAATCATGCATCATAAGCATAGCATTTTCACTAACCATTTCAAGGACCAAAGGATTTATCTTTGTTCTTTGTTGCAGGTCATGGCTTCTGCTCGTAGGTATACTATCCGGATCAACTTTGTAGGAATACCTCCTAAGCTTAAGGAATTGGTCTCTCAAGTTTCTGAAAACTCCCAGTTCATCAAGAGGCATGGTCACCTACTGGATCTAGTCACTTCAGGGTTCAATGAAGACATGATGAGTGTCCTGTTTCAGTTCTTTGACCCTAAACATCATTGCTTCACATTTCTCGACTATCAGCTGGTTCCTACAATGGAAGAGTTCTCCAAGCTTCTGGGTATACCTATTCTTGATCAGAAACCCTTCACAGGCTTGGAAAAAGAGCCTAAACCTGAAGTCATTGCTGCAGCCTTACATTTAAAGAAATCAGACATTGTCCTAGAAACAAGGAGTGGAGTTAAGGGTATTCTTGCTAAGGTATTGGTGGAGAAAGCTCAAGTATTCCTGAAGGCTATGAGTTATGATGCTTTTGAGGAGATCTTAGCCCTATTGATTTATGGCTTAGTACTGTTCCCCAATCCAGACCAGTTCATAGACGTACACGCCATCAACATATTTCTGACTCGCAATCCAATGCCTACATTACTTGGAGACATCTTACACTCTCTTCATACCCGTACTACGAAGGCACGAGGAACTCTGATGTGTTGCATACCTCTATTATCTAGGTGGTTTATTTCTCACCTTCCTCGATCAGTGATGAAGAATGAACAAGGGTTCAGGTGGTCCAAGAGGATTATGTCACTTTCTCATTCAGATATTCGTTGGTGCTCTAGATCTATGGAGAATGCTACCATCATTGACCGTTGTGGGGAGTTCCCTAATGTGCCACTCCTTGGCATAAGAGGGGGGATTACCTACAACCCTTCTTTAGCTCTACGTCAGTTTGGTTACGCTCGGACTGATGGTCCTCATGACATGCTTATTCAGGGTATTGTGTTCGACTACGACAACGATCTTCAAGGTTACCGTCAAAGGTTCATACGAGCATGGGGTAAAGTGAACAAGGTTGACAGCAAGACTCTGGAACCCAAGTACACTATTCCTATGGAACCATATCTCAGATGGGTACGATCTCGTGCTCAGACTCTTATGATGCCATATCCTGCTATCCTGCCAGTTACCATGGAGCCTGTTGCTGAAGGAGATACTTCTTACATCATTCTTCATCCAGACATGCCCACTGACATGGAAGAGTTACAGAGGTCCTGGATCCAGTTGAAGGAGCAAAGAGATACTTTTGAGACTCATTACAAGGCAAGTCAGGAAAGAATCCTGGAGCTAACAAAACAACTTCACGAGGAGCGGAATCTCAACTCATACCTCAACACAAAGAGGAAACGTCCATGGGAGACTTAAAACCCCATTTTTTATATTCATTTCATTTTTATTGTAAGCCCAAGGGGCAAACAAGTTTATTACTAATAAAAGTTTACTTTTTGGTGGTTTAAACAAATTTAAATCCTACGGTCCTTGAAAACATTGCATAAACATCTACATACCATATTATTGCATCACAGGTTTCTTATGAACAGGTATCTTATCTTCTCGCTGTTTACCTCAGCAGAAATGGCTCTTGAACAGACTGTCAAGATCACTTCCAAGGGTCCTATCAAAATTACTGCTGAAGGCCTGGTGAAGACTGTTGCTGAAGTTAGAGTGCCTCCCATGATTATTACCACTCTTGGCCCTATTCCTTATACTTCTGATAAAGCTATACCCTGGAATTACGGTTCTGATGTTTATATCCATGGTGTTAAGCAGGAACCTTTGACTGATACACCTGTTACTGATGATAACCTTGATGTTGATAATATTGCTGGATCTAGTAAGATCACCAGAAGTGGAAGAATTTTCTCTCCTCCAGCTACCTCAAAAAATACAGTTCTTCCAACTACTACCTCCACTTCTGAGCCAAGTACTGATGTTCGAGGCAAAGGCCCAGTGGTTGAACCTGTGCAAGCTGAAGCACCGACTGCTGAAAATCTCTCTAAACAGATGGAAGAAGTGCTGAAGATCATTCGTAAGAGTGATTATGATATTGTTGACCAGTTGGGGCATACTCCCTCCAAAATTTCCATGTTGTCTTTATTGCTGTGTTCTGAGGCTCATGCTAAAGCCTTGATCAGATTCTTAAGGACTGCTCATGTACCAAATGAAATTTCTGTGGATCAATTTGAAAATTGTGTTGCACATCTGACTTATGATAATGGGTTAGGTTTTTCTGATGCTGACTTGACTCCTGCCAAAAGAAACCATAACAGAGCTTTACATATCTCCATTGAATGTAGGGGCACTACCTTGTCTCATGTGTTGATAGACAATGGCTCTTCATAGAATGTACTTCCCAAAGAGGTTCTGAACAAGCTCAGTCCTGAAGATGTTGTGTTAAGATCAAGTAATATAGTGGTGAGAGCCTTTGATGGTTCAAGAAGAGTGGGGCATGGAGAAATAGATCTCCCGATCAAAGTAGGCTCTCAAGTCTTCGATTCTACCTTCTATGTAATGGATATTCGTCCTGCGTACTCTTGTTTGCTTGGGCGCCCCTGGATCCACGGGGCAGGTGCTGTGACCTCCACTCTACATCAGAAGTTGAGATATCCAGTGAAGGGAAAGATCGTAACTGTTTATGGAGAGGAAGAATATATGGTCAGTCATGTGAATACATTTAAGTATGTTGAAATGGAAAGTGAATATGTTGAGACTCCTTGCCAGACATTTGAAGTAGTTCCTTGGGTCGTTCCCGCTACTGAAGCTCCTCCTGTGGTTAAAAGAGTTCCTGTGGTTACCAGAGTACCTCCTACAATGGCTTCCCTCAAAGATGCTAGAGTTGTGGTTGAAGAAGGTGGTTGTACTATTTGGGGTCAGCTTCCCGACATTCCTTACAAGTCTGACAAGTTTGGTCTGGGTTTCACTGCAGAGTCCCAAAAGGTTGTTCGTCGTGCTCGTGCTGTTCGTATCACCAATCCAGGGAACATGAAAGATCAAATCAATGATGTGGGTGACTATAATGAAGACTACAATCTAGATAACTGGATTTTTCCTACTGTGGGTGATGGGCTCAACAATTGGAAGACTGAAGACGTTATTCCTATCTCCTTTAGTCAGGAGTAAATACTATTACTGCGTTGTTATTTTTAAGCCTTGTACCTTACCGGGGCACAATGGTATGCTTGTTTCGGGATGTCATTTCATTTGCATACTTCATTCAATAAAAATCAATGGACATTTCGTTTTCGTAAATATTGGGCTCTTTGTTTTTCTTTTATTTTATTTTCATCAGCTATGTGTTCTTACACACACCCACATCACTAAAATGCAGATCCTCATCCACTATGGATCCTGTTGATAACAGTTCTACTATTGCCAATTATAATTTAGAGAATCCGATCTATCAAGCTGAAGATGGAAAGGATGAAGATTGTGAAGTACCTGGAGAGCTTGCTAGGTTATTATAACAAGAAGAGAAAGTTACACAGCCGCATGAGGAATCAATTGAGGTTGTAAATCTGGGTACTGAAGTAGACAAGAAAGAAGTCAAAATAGGAGCAGGCTTGGAAAACAGTGTCAAAGAAAGATTGAGTCGGATGTTACGTGACTATGTAGAGGTTTTCGCTGGAAAAATCAAGAGATGATATGGAATGATGAATGTCAAGAAGCTTTTGACAAAATCAAGAAGTATCTCCAAGAATCTATAAATCTGATGCCACTAGTTGAAGGAAGACCTCTAATCATGTATTTGACCGTGTTAGAAAATTCAATAGGGTGTGTGTTGGGGCAACATGACGAGTCTGGTCGAAAAGAGCATGCAATATACTACCTTAGCAAAAGGTACCGACTGTGAAACAAGATACTCCCAGCTCGAGAAAGCTTGCTATGCTTTGGCTTAGGCTGCTCGCCGACTAAGACAGTATATGTTGAATCATACCACTTTATTGATTTCTAAGATGGATCTTATCAAATATACATGTGAGAAACCTGCTCTCTCCGGAAGAACAACAAGATGATTGCTGAACTCTGCACGTAGTTCAAAATAAAACACCATAATTCTTCTCCATACCGGCCAAAGATGAATGGCACCGTGGAGGCTGCTAATAAGAATATTAAGAAGATCATACAAAAGATGACAGTAACATACAAAGACTGGCATGAGATGTTACCCTTTGCTCTTCATGGTTATCGTACTACAATACGTACTTCAACAGGGGCAACCCCATTCTCCTTAGTCTATGGTATGGAAGCAGTTCTGCCCATTGAAGTTCAGATCCCTTCCTTAAGAATCATGAAGGATGCAGGCTTGGATGAAGATGAGTGGATTCAGACTCGACTCGACCAGATAAATTTGATTGATGAGAAGAGGTTGGCAGCTGTTTGTCATGGTCAGATGTACCAGAAACGGATGATCAAAGCTTTCAATAAGAAGGTTAAGCCAAAGGTATATCAGGCTGGTGACTTGGTAATCAAGCGTATCATACTACCACAGGGTGATCCTAGGGGCAAGTGGACTCCTACATATGAAGGACCATTTGTGGTCAAAAGAGTATTCTCAGGAGGTGCCATGATGCTTACTACTATGGATGGTGAAGACTTTCCACAGCCTGTAAACGCAGACATAGTTAAAAAATACTACGCATAAAAAGAGACCCGCTAGGTTGACTGGCTTAGGAAAAAATAAGGGCATCCCGGCAAACCAAAAGGGTTCGGGCAAAAATTAGGGATATATATAAAAAAAATGTACACCCGGCAAGTCGAAAACCTGAAAAGGCGGCTTGGGAAAAAAGGGTATCCCGGTGGATTGAAAACCTGAAAGGGCAATCCAGGCAAAAGTTAGGGATTAAAGCGTATGACTATGTCTCGTTTGGATCACTCATGTAACTTCAACTGATGGTGCTACCTAAATCAAGTTCAAACAGATAAAGATCAATCCAATCGTTTCTGTCTCAGCAGCAGAAGATGAGATATTTGAAGATAATGGCAATAGTAGAATTGAAACTCAATGGGATCATTTTTCACATAGCTGTTTTCTTTGTTTTATAAAAAATTTACGACGAATTCCTCTTACTAGGATTTCTGTCTCCTTGTACAAACTTGCCTATGTATAGGTCACTTTGTGATATAAATAAAATTTCATCTTTGAATCCAGATTTACTTTTACTCTATTTACATAAGCGAAAACGTCCATTGGTTGTGTTTGAATGTATGTATGCTTTTGAATACGATTGATGTTTACCAGAAATGCATAAAATGCAGTAATAGTATTTACTAAGGACGAACGAGGGTAGTAGTTCAACGAAGCTTCGCCGGTTCATCCCCACTACAAATCCCCAGTAGAGCAAATCTATCTTTATAGATGCTTCGAATTACGTCTCCCCTTGAATTTATGTCCATCTCTTTTATCCTCAGTCGGGATACTCAGGAACTTATTCCTTCAATAGAAGTACGACGAACGAATACGGGAAGTGACAAATACTATACTATCAAACAAGACGGGAATGAGTTCCTCATATTCTTCAGCAACGAATCGGGATTTATTTTCCCTAGCCAGCAGTTGTTATACAAAGATATCCGGACGCTTCAGGCCGCATGATTCATACATACATCATTTACATCATACCATGGCATATCCATAAGTGCATAATACATTTACTTAGATGAACCATGCCATGCATGCATACATATTGCATAAACTAACCTTTTCCTTGCAGGATGGTTATATACAGATAAAATACTATCAACAATTCACAACAGGTCAGAAACGATCTATACGAAGATCTAGTGCTGATACTTAATCATTACTCAAGGTGTCCTTGGATAGTAGGCAAACGGTCTATACGAAGATCTATTCCCTAGTCCAGGATGTTTTCAGGAGAGTTAATCCTGATACTCTTTTATCCTCGGATAGTAGGCAAACGGTCTATACGAAGATCTATTCCCTAGTCCATGATATTTTCAGGAGATTTCATCCTGATATTCTTTTGTTCTTGGATAGTAGGCAAACGGTCTATACGAAGATCTATTCCCTAGTCCAGGATATTTTCAGGAGATTTCATCCTGACACTCTTTTGTTCTTGGATATTAGGCAAACGGTCTATACGAAGATCTATTCCCTAATCCAGGATATTTCCAGAAGAGATAATCATCACGAAGATTTATTTCTACTGGTTTATTCAACAATTTAAAACAGTTCAGAGACGATCTATACGAAGGTCTAGTGTTGATACTTAATTCAGAAAGAAATCGCCACGAAGATTTGGTTCTGACACTTAAATTAAAAGTATGTTCTTAGATACGATTCAGAGACGGCCTATACGAAGACCTAGTACTGATATCCAGTATCAACATCAAGATATTATCACCTCCTGATATTATGGATGACATCTATAAGCCCATCTCCAGTTCTTCCAAGTGGCATCTTCAAGCCCACTTAAGCATATACAACCAGTCATCAGTGTTACTTTACGCACCGGCGAGTGCAAATTTTTGGGCTTTTGTGTTCAATCCCCTTCAACCTTCCAAGTCACGAATGGCATACAGGTCAATCTAACTCCTCAGGTTTCAGAAAATTGAACAGGGGCAGCTGTTGCACCCCAAAATTTGCCCTCTATTTTTAACTCTAACCAATTTTTTGTTTCACATTCATTTGCATCATCTTCATAGCATAACATTTTTTTCTGTCTTAATATTAGCCGGAATAATTTCTCGGAATTTACAAACAGACTGGTCAAATTAACTTTTTAACTGTGCCTAAAATTAGTCAACGAAAAAATGTCAAGTTTAAGTTTGCAGATGTCGGTAACATTAATCTGCGGTTCACGTGGTTTAATTTGACATGCTAAAAATATTTTTACGACTATTTTTGGTCATATGTTGATCAGTCTGAGCAGTTTAAACGGTCATAATTTTTATTTCAAAATCCGACCAAACGCTGTATTTTTCCGAGTCATTTATTTCGCGCTGATTATTTTGACGTGTTCATTTTATTTTTTCGAGCATTTTGGTGCCTGACTTTTATTTTTTTTTTAGTCTATTTATTTTTATATTGGGTCTAGAATAAATAAATAGGTTAATTAATTTTTATTTTAATTTTAACTATTTTAATTATTTAACTTTATTCAGTTTTTAATTTAATATTGGGTCTAGAATAAATAAATAGGTTAATTAGTTTTTATTTTAATTTTAACTATTTTAATTATTTAACTTTATTCAGTTTTTAATTTAATATTGGGTTTCAAAATAAACTTAGGCCCATTATCATTAACCTAATTTGTTCCTATATATATTTACTAGCATGACTGATAGAGAGAGGCCGAAAGACAGAACAAAAAAGAGAAACTGAGAGTGGCTGATCTATACTATCGTACACACAGTTTGGTAATAGTTTATATATGATATATACTTTATCTATTTTGTTGATATATTTGATTATGTTTTCGGATCGGATCGTGTCAATACGCCGTTTTCACATATACGTGTATGAGGCGTGACATTTGTGTTATCCGATCCAGTTGCGATGATCGCAATTTTGCGCTAGCAACGCCGTTGTTTTTTTTAATTCATTTTTTTTATATATACATACATATATTTAGATCTGCACATTTTTTTTCATAACTAACTACCCTGATTTTTCCTAAACCCTGACAATTTCGCCACAAACTCTAAATTTCAAACCTAAAACTTTAACCGTGTTGTTTCCTCTAAACCATAAACCTTTTCTTAAACCTTAACAAACCTTATTATTATTTCCTATTTTCGCTCATATTTATGTTATTCATACACTGTAACTGCTTCGCCCTTGTAATATTTTAAGTTTTAACTTGTAATATTTTCAGTTTTACTTTTCGCCATCTTTATTATGTAACTGCACCAAAGCGTTGTAATAATTAGGGTTTTATTTTCTGCCATTGATTTTCTGCCATTTTATTTTTCTGCCATTTAAATTCCTGCCATTTATCCTATATTAACTGCGTGGTTTAGTAATGTAGGGCGTGAAAACCTACTAAATTAATTATTTAATATTTTTCTATAACCTTTATATTTTTTTGTAAATAAATAATAAATACTAACTATTTTAACAACTTTTTTTTATTACTTACTTATAATAATAAATCCTTATATATTTTGTAAATAAAATCTAATTGACCATTTTTCTAATTGAAAAATAATAATAAACCTATTAATCTAATAATTTGATATTTTCTATAATCTTTATTTATTTTGTAAATAACTAACTTAATATTTTTCATATAACTCTTTTATTTTATAATTTGTACATTAATGTATTTTAAATTCTTTTATTATTACTAATTTATTTTAAACTCATATTTTTCTAATAACTTCTAAAAAAATCTAACTTGTTTAACCTAAAATAATTTCTTTTAAAATTCTAACCTTTTTATTATCACTTTATTATTATTGTTATTTTATTATTGCTTTATTACCATTGTTTATTTATTATTTTATTATTATTTGCTTTTATCTATTCTATTTTTGCTTCGTTATTTTCCTTATTTTAATTTTGTTTTATTTATAATATTAGGAACAAATGTATAGGTTGTAAATTTATTCTTTCTCGCCTGATTATTATGTATCTGTCCCATAGCCATGTAATAGTTTAGGAATTTATTTTTCTTGCTTTTATTTTTGTAAATATTTATTGCGTGGTTAGTAATTTAGGGAGTGCAAAAAACTAACTGTAAATAATTGAACTTAGAAAATTAAATTCAAGACAAATATCTGAAAAATAACACTCACACACGTAAGTCGATCTTTGATCGCCATCTGTACTTCCTAGGGTATTCCTCTTGGTTGCCTTCTTTAAATGGTCAAGTCTCTCGAAAATAGGGGTGTCTTAAGCAAAGTCCCTTCAAACAGAAAAATCATCAAGTCCCTATAAACTTAAAAGATCAAGTCCCTACGAGGTTGCCTACGATATAATGATCTTGTCCCTTCGGTAAATATGATGATAGTCCCTACGAGTTGCTAAAGACACCCCTTATGTTGCCTTCATTGACCATACGATGACCCTACGCCCGTCCCTTAAACACATCCAAGGTAATGACTGTTGGTGTAAGCCCTAGAGGCCAATACTTTTGGTACTTGTATCGAATTACTTATTAATAATAAAAGGCATTTTCTTTATTATGGTTGATTAATAAAGTCCCTAGAATAGATAGTCTGTTTAATGTATTAAGTGTGACTTAATCATGAGAACACATTAAACATAAGGGCATTATTCTTAAAGTATCCGTAGTCGAGCTTTAATGTGAAGTGGGATAACATTAAAGCATTAAGACTATTATGTTTGTAGACTGATGATCACATCTCATGGATCATGGATAAAGAGTTATCAAGTCTTAAACATAGGTATGAATATTAGGAGTAATATTTATACCGGATTGACCCGCTATGAGAATACTATATAGAAAGTTATGCAAAGTGTCATAAGTTATTCTCATGGTGATAATAGTGTATACCACTCTTCGACCTGAAACCACTATGGATCCTAGATGTAGAGTTGAGTGCTTTATTACTGATCCAACGTTATCCGTAACTGGATGACCATAAAGACAGTTGATGAGTACTCCACGAAGCATGCTGAGGGACATGAGTGTCCTAGATGGAATTTGTCAATCTTGCGTAACAGGATAAATGTCTATGGGCCCAATATTGAACTGGACAAGGGTGACACGGTCTATACCTTGTGTTCAATATAGACATAAGGGCAAAGGGGTAATTATACACATAATTATTATCACGGGAGGTTTTGTCAGATCACATGACATTTTCGTGACTTGGGTAGCAGTGATGTGTTGCTAGATACCGCTCACTGTTTATTATGTTAAATGCGTGATTTAATATAATTGCCAGCGTCGCGAAAACCTATAGGGTCACACACAAAGGACGGATTGATGAGAGATAGAATAATTAAGGAACATCGTAAGGTACGGTGTACTTAAGCTGAATACGAAATATGGTAAGGTACCAAATACTTAAGTGATTTTGGCATATTATGAGATATAGGCCAAAATGCACTTAAGTGGGCTTTTTGGCTTGAAGCCCACACAAGTGGTTTTATAAATAGAGCTCTTGTGTAGAAGCTTTGTAAGGGAATACAACACAACTGAAGAGTTGGAATTTCGTATCTCTCTTTCCCTCACTCAAAGCCTTCATTCACAAACAGCTAGCACTGCGATTGAAGGAATCCGTTCGTGTGGACTGAGTAGAGACGTTGTCATCATTCAACGTTCGTGATCGCCCCGTGGATTTGCTTCAAAGGATTCGATCATTATCAGAGATCTGCACCAAAGGTTTGAATCGCCACAAGAGGTAACGATTCTATCACTGATCATGCTCATTCGTAAGGATCACTAATGGAGAAATTTTTTAAATTCCGCTGCGCCTTGGATGGCAATTCTCCTTCAATGACTACCTATTCCTTAATAATAGGGACAGTCTTACCATTGAAAGAATATACGAGAACACGAAAGATTTAATCTAGGGTAGGTATCTCATAGTTACTTGCTCACACTTTTCAAAATTACTTTTACACCTCACAATTTCTAAACTAGGCTTTGTATACACCCATACGAGGGTCATTACTAAGTACTTAAAGAAATTTTTCTAATCACACACTACACTCTTGCAAATAAACAAAGTGAGCTAAGTAACTAAGAGCCCATGGATAAACATGGATATAAAGGGTGTTAATACCTTCCTTTTGTATAACCTACCCCCCGAACTCAAAATCTTTTTAAGGTCTTTCCTGTTCTTTTATGTCCTTTCCTTTTGGATAAAATAAAAGTCGGTGGCGACTCTTGCTATCCGCAACATTTAACTAAAGTCAGTTCTCCCACCGTGTTACACATAGCATTGCATTGTCCATTGCCTAGTGCAAGTCATCAGTCAAGATTGGTCAGGAGATCCAGTTGTGCAAGCAAGCAAGTGCATTTTCCTTGGAAGCAAAGCCCTAGGGTTGGTACAATGAGTTCATATGACCCAAGGATCATTTTGAAGTGATTTGGCCAAAGATTGAAGGTTCAAGGCTCATCAGTCAATGATCAATTCACCTGAAACCCTAGAAAGTCAACCAAAGTCAACTGTGCATCCAATCATGGATTTGAAGGTGGTAGATGGTTAGAGAGGCCTCATTCATGTCCATACAAGTCTCATTTGACATTTCAAACATCAACAATGAGGTCAGATGAAAAGTTTCCAAAAATAGTAAGTGACCTGTAATTTGAAATTGCCAAAAATGGAAAGGTTTTCTCCTCAAGATTACATCATCAAGAATGCTTCAAATGAAATTTTGTCCAACATGAAAGTTGAAGATCTTTCTCTCCCCTTTCCAAAAAGTCCAAGATCATGAGTTTCTCATGTATGGTTGAGAAGATATGGATCAATCATTACCAAGTAAATTTGAACTTCACAAGTGCATAACTTTTGAACCATAAGGCCAATTGAAGTGGTTCTTTTTGCAACATTTCTCTCTTGACATGCACTATCCAAATCATGCATCACAAGCCATGCATTCTCATCACATAATTATTTGTTTTTTCACTTGATTTTTGGATGGAATTTTCAAATTTAAAATTAATACATTGTTTACACATTTCAACACTTCCATTGGCTTACAAACAGAATTTTGAGTGGATTCAAGCCCAAATTCGTGCACTGTTCCATTCATTTCAATCATGGGGGTGCATTATCCAAATTGCACTTACACTCTCATATTTTGCTAATCCATTTGCCATAAGCTTAAAACCTGATTAAGGACATGATTAGGAGGGAGTATAAAGTGCAAACCCTAACAGATTTCAACATTAACACTTCATAATTTCCAGATCTAAAAAATCTCTTCCAATTTTCTCTCTCACTTTTCTGAATTTTCTTCAAATCCATGGCTCTTTTCTTGATCAAATCATCATCCATGAGTATTGTAGAACAAGTTTGAAGCAAGATTCCAAAGATTTCGTGCAAGTTGAAGCTAGTTGGAACTTGAAGCTCATCCATGGCAGTTGGATTTTCTTGACAAATCGTGCAAGCTTAACCTCCAAACCTTCATCCATTCCATCATATAAGAGCTAAGGATCACCTGTTTATGCATTACCAAGCCTGAAAGCATCCATTCCAGTTCTGTAGCTTAAACAAGGTTAGAATTCGAGTTCATTGATTCATGAAATTGATATATGCATGTTGTAGATCTTTCATTGGTGATTAATCTGAGCTTTAAATCCATGAAATCCATGCAGAAATGACTTAGTTATGTTGATTTTAAGTTTGGCATGTGAAACTTCTCTTGCTCGATCCATTCATTTTAGTGAGAGTTAGGTTAAATTAGATGTGAATTCGTGTTGTACGTGGAAAGATGAGTGTAATGGTGTATTTGTTTTGAATTTCTGGACGATTTTGTTCTTGGCCTGGGAAGAACATGATGAACTGTATGAAGGTGCTGATGAACTCGTTCCCAGGCGCGCATAGATTTGTTAGGCTGAGTTTTTTAGGGTTTGCATGTGTTTGTGTGAATCGTTCCATGTATTGGTCCACGTTGCACTCACCTGGCGTTTTGATTGGTGGCCTCCCCGCGTTGACTACGTTGACTAGCCAGGGATTAAATGAAACGACGCGTTTCATCCCTTGGCGCCTGATCCATTTCAAATGATACCACTCTTCGATTCTGGCTTGCCACACTATTTCAATTGCATTTCATTTTTTTTCATTGTTCATCCATGTTATTCATATGCCTTGGTTTCATGTTTTTTTAATTTTTCTCTAACTTCATAAATTCATAACTCATTGATGGATGATCCAAATGACCTGGGAATTTTTGCATGTTGTTCCTCATGATTTCTAGTTTTTTATGACTATTTTTTCAGAAATTGTGCACGGTTGGAATTTAATTTTGCTTAGGGATTGTTCACATGTGTGCTATCTTGTACCTTGCTTGCCATTTTCTTTGTGAAATGATGGATTTTAATCCAATGATTGTGAAACTTTGCATTCTTAAACTAGATATCCTAATTGACCTTTTGGTGTTGATTTTGCATTTTTAGCATTTCTGGTTGTTGAGATGTGATCTGATTAATGCAGGTGTAACAATGTGTGTCACACCTTTGCTTGTTCAACTTGTGGATTTTCTTTACCATGCCAATTAAATGCCAAATGATGAGATTTTTTGCATGATGCTTCTTCTGGATGTTAGGATTGATCATGAATGTTTAGGGAATTTTTGGATTGATTTCTGATTTGTTTGGGATTTTCCTTTCTGGATTGCCATTTGTGGACTTTTGAATAGTCATGAACTTCAATGATTTGTGAAATGATGGTTGTTTATCCTATGAATGTGAAATTTTGCACATTGTTTCTAGACACTTTGAAGTTTATTTTGGCTTTGGTTTGATGTCTTTATCATGTTTGGATTCTGTTTTAGGCTTGTGTGAAGCTGATGTACCAATTGTGGTCCTATTTGAGCTTGTTTGTGCTTACCATGACTTGATGAATTTGATTAGCATGCTTATACTTGTCCAAATGCCTTGAATTTTGGTGGGATGATCATGTGATGTGTGCTGTTTAGCCATGATTTTTCTTGGGATTTATTGAACCATTTTGGAATTAATGTGGATTTGTTCATTCTGTTGCTCCTATGAGCTTTCAACTTGCATGATTTGCCTTATTTGATTTGTGAAATGAATTTGGTTGATGCTATTGACATGGGACCACTTGGATATTGTTCTTAACTGATTGAACTTGATTCATGTCAATTTTCATGTTCTGTTTTGGATTATTTCTCCCACTTTGACCCTAGGCCTTGTCCTAGTGGTTTGTGCTTATGTTTGAGCTTTGTTTTCAGGACAAGAAGCATATGGCCTTGAGGAGATTGATTCACATTGCTTAAAGTTGGTTGATTGTTGAATGTTGACTAATCTTGACTTATTTTGTAGGTGGATTTTAGCTCATTTGAGTTGAGCTTGTGCCTTGCTTGTTTGATTGTGTATAGTTAACTGTTGACTGTTGAACTGTTTGTTTGACTTTTTGAGCTGTGTACTTACTGAGTTAGATTGTTTTCAGGTACATTAGTTGCTTAAGTTCATTGTGAACTTGCTTTTCCTTTGATTGGTTGCTTAAGCATTAGAGGTATAATTCACTGACTTCATGTAGTCTGGAAGACCTGTCCTCTTACTTGGGCAGGCACCTGTCTGAAGCCCTCCTTAAGAGGCAATGCTTGTGTTTGTTTATTTTTGTGCCAAGCAGGAAAAGACCTTTGATAAGGCAATTGGCAGATACAAGAGATGTGCAACCCATCTCCTGCTATTCAGTGTGTCGTCCCTTTGCTCACATTACATGTTGATGCATTGTGGATATTAACCCAAGATCTTTGTTGAGTCAGTCATTTGTGGATAGAAGAGTTCCCACTTTCTGAACTCCCACACCTTCTATTTGAGTCAAGCTCTCCCAGGCCATAGATAAGAGCTGTGAGGTCTTATCTTCACTTCCCAATTCATCTGCTTCACCCTAACTCTCAATGTTAGGGTTAAGAGCTAACATCACCCTGTTCCAGTTGGCTTGTGTTTCACAGCCTAACCTTGTGTGAGCCCACTTTGTTTGCATATAGTGTGTGTTATTTGTGTGATTGTTTGCTTTGCTTGTGCTGCTTAGGTTTAGCTTGCTCCCTGTGCAAGTTAGATAGAAACCCTGACCTAGGACCATGGTGAATTTGCATGATAACTATTAGGCTCGAGTTAGTCTCCCTTCTAGTTTGTCATTTCCCAATCTCTGGTTAGGTTAGAAGTTTTTTCCCTGCGTAGGGGAACTACGTCGCCCTGATCCTCATACCAGATGAGGTACGTAGGTAGGAGATGAGCAGATCTCTCCGGGCGCCCTTTTGTTTTGTTTGTGTGAGTTGTTTCTCCTTTTCTGGTTGGAGTCCAATGTAAGCCCAGCGATTGGCATTCGGTTTCCAGTTTTTTTGTTGGAGTCTGACGTAAGTCCAGCGATTGGCAGTTGGTTTCCTGTGTGCGTTTGTTGGTTCGGAGTCTGATGTAAGTCCAGCGATTGGCATTCGGTTTCCATTATTTGCCTGTTTGTGTGGAGTTTGATGTAAGTCCAGCGATTGGCAGTCGGTTTCCTGTGTGGTTTTGTTTGGCGTGCGTGAGCCGAGCTACGAGTGCTCTGATTCTTCTTTAGTCCGAGAAGATACGTATGCATAGGATGCGACATCCTAGCGAGCACGTTTCCCCTGTCCCGAACTACGTCGACTCTGATGTCTGTGCCTGACAGACTACGTAGGCCCAGGATGCGACATCCTGCCGAGTTAGTTTCTTTTGTTTCCTGTGTCTCTTTTCAGCCAGTGTTTGATGTTTGAGCAGTTTTTAGCAACCTTTATCCTTCCTTTTGAGCGTGGATCCCGTCGAGTACGACGGATGCGTAGCGGTGCTAATACCTTCCCTTCGCATAACCGACTCCCGATCCCATCTCTCTCTGGTCGCGAGACCATGTCTTTTCCAGGTTTACTTCGAGCGTTTCCTTTCCTTCTTTTGGGATAAATAACGCACGGTGGCGGCTCTGTTGTTTTGTTTTCCCGCCGGTTTTTCGTGTAATGCGACACCATGCACTAACTAACTAGATTGCATTGATAATATTGGTCATAAATGACTTGATTACCAAGGAAACTTGAGGAGACTTGCCTATATTACAAAATAACTATAAGTCTTCAAGAGAGTTGAACCACAAGTTTGTACCAATTCTAGAGTTGATCCAACACTATAGCTTAACAGCAAGGAGCACTAAAAACCAAATAAAAATTGGATTCCTCATGGACTTTACAAAGACTATAATTTGAGGCTAATGAGCACCCTTAACTTGCAACAAATTATCTATAAGAATTTTATTATGTATAAACATCAAAAGCACTATAGTTTTAGAATGACGTATGTCCATGCACCAAATTTATTTAGCCTAGTCAAGCTCAAGAGAAGCACGAGATTTGAAGGCATAAGCTTCCTTAAGAGTTAAGTCATTGGAGCAAGAATTCCTCCAAAGAAATTAGTCCTTAAGCTCAAATGATGGCAAGGTTATCACCAAAACCCTTTGGCTCAAGAAAGGAAAAAGAATGATTCACTCTGAAGAAAAGTGCCACTGATTATCCACAATGAAGCTTGTCATATTGGAGTTAAGGCAGATGGAATGATTTTCTAAAATAGATAGGTCAACTTTCTGCAAAATAGGCTCCCCACACCATGAGTCTCTCTAGAAATTAATGGAAGATCAATTACTCAACAACCAACTGGTTTAGCTCGATAAATTATTATGTTCAGGCTTTAAGCTAGACTAAAATAAGAATAAAAATATGATGCATGATGGTGCCAAATTTTCTTAAGACTATACCTTTCAACAAATTAGCACATGGATAATCATTTTTCATTAAATCCAAACTAAGCTTCCAATTTGAGGCCTTATTTGAACACACAAGTGATCTCAACCCTAAACCTCCATCAGAATGAGGTTTCTTCCAAGCCACAATGACTAGCTTTATTTTGATGGTATCTTCAATGAATTTGAGAAGTGAGGCGGGACAAGCATAAACAAAGATGGAATGAGTGAGCTTACCTTGAATGATTGGTTTCAATAGTAAAACTCTATCACTAATGGATAAGAGTGAGATTTTCAATGCATAAAGTTTAGCAAAGATTATGTTAGTAAGATGTTTAAGGTATCTAGTCTTAAACATTTCTTTGAAAATCATGATACCAAGATAGGCAAAAGGCATAGAGCCTTTACGAAAACCACTTAAAGAAACTATGTGGTGTAGTTTGTTAGATGACATTTATCGTGAGATAAAAATAGTTTGCTAGTACTACAAACTTGCTTAAGATCTCCTGGTTAGTTGGCCTTAATAGATCTCCTTCCAGTGTTGGCGTCATATATGTGTGTGAAACTTTGTAATATCATTAGATATAAGCATATACAATACTCCATCGCATATTATCTAGCACACTATGTAGATCCTCTAGTACAAAATGCTCATGGTAGTCTGCAAATATCGCATCTGTGGAACCATGTATTTGTAGGATTAATTAGGAAGTGACCAAAGGTAAGCAAGGCATGTCTAGACCTATCGTGGTTTTGATGATGACAACTCAAGAAGATATATCTTTGATGATAATGTATGAATATGTAACCTGACTTTGATGTAAATTGACCTTAAAAACAATAAATTATTCTAAGCAGTCAAAGATGCACAAGATAGTTTGTTCAAAGCTCTTCCTCCGAAGAAACCTGAAGAGTTAGGGTTTAATGATACTCTTTGATGATGGCGTCCAAATTGAATATAGATCAAACCTCATATCTAAGAAGACTCAAGCAAAGTGCTTATATGATTTTTATATTCGACAAAGTCTTAAAGCTTCAGAGTGTGAAAGAGAAGAAGTGTGAAGGCTCGTCTGATCGAGTCTGAGTGATCAGTGTTTCGTAAAAACACAAGGGTGTTTTTATAAAGTAATATGTATGAATCATACACTCACTGAAACTTTTTTTAAATCATATGTTTCTAAAACAATAACCTAAAGATGTTTTGGAGCCTAGACAGATGAACTGGAAAGTCAGAATGATTAGAACATGATTTTTTAAAACTGCCCAATCAATGGGAGCATATTCCCAATTGATTAGATAAGGGAAAAATTAGTCCATAATTTGTTGTGACAGTGTTTTAATGAAGGGAAACAACTCTCTCTCAAATATTTCCAAAATGGGAAAAATCAAATCGATTATTTAGGCCATCTAATTGATTGGAATAAGGACCTAAATTATTGGATAATTAATTTTGCCTATGGATAATTTCCTTTTTTGTACCAACCTTTGGCCTATAGATAAAGGTCTTTCCCTTCACTTTTTCACATCCAAAAACATGATATTACTCACATTCCTCACTCTCTCTCTCTCTCTCTCTCTCTCTCTAAAATATCTTTCTCTTTCTCTCACATAAAGTTGACTATAGTACTTTGAGAAAAGTTCTTCTGTTTAAGTGAGGAAATTGTTTTTGAAAAAATAACATTGTAAATTCACCAAGAGCTATTTTTTTTTCTATTGAGTGAATATCTTCTCCTTAAGAAGTGTTTGTTTGGGTTCGAAGCCAAACACGTTAAAAGCTTTGTTGGAGGATTTAGTATTAAGTTTCCATTTGGTTAGTGGATTGGGCCACTTAAGGAAAAGCTCTCTTTTAGGTGCTTGAAGATAGCTAGCAGAAAATTTTCTTATCAGTTCTAGAGTTAAGCCCGATGTAAAAGCTCAAATTGGTTTGAGATCAGTCTGGTGTAAAATCTCAGTTCAATTTGTTGTTAGCCCTTGTAAGACCCCAGTTTGTTTCAGAAGATAGTTAGTTCATAACTCAGCATTGGTTCGAGATAAGCTTGTATAAAATCTCAGTATAGCTTTTTCACCTCTTCATCAATGGTGTGAGGTCATATCTTTGTGACTTGATGGCCGTGAGGTCCTATCTTTGTGACTTGATGGGCGTGAGGTCCTATTTGGACTTCCTTCAATTCTTATATGGGCGTGATTCATTCGGCCTTTGTATCCAATGTGGGGTCCCAACCCTCGAAGTTAGTATTTAGAACTTCAAAAGGATGGGCATTAACCAATGCGAGCTCTTCTCCGGTTGTTTCTAGACTACTCAAATAACACTCGCGAGGTGCTTGTTGATCTCTCTGAATGGTGTCCACCCTTCCACCTAGGAGAATATATTTCAAGGTTAAATATCGTGTGGATACAACCTTTCATAGGTCATTGATGGGTGGGAGACATAGGATGATGTTGTAAGGCGACGTGGTGTCTACGATGAGGTAGTTGACGACAATGATTTTTAGTGTCATCTCTCTCCCCACATGTGGTTTTTAGGGTCACATAGCCCATTATCCGTATCTGCTCCCCAGATAATCTTGTCAAGGAGCCTATGAACCTTTGTACGTCGTCCAAATACAACTGTAATTTCTAGAAGACATCCCATAACAAGATATTGGATGAGCTACCTAGGTCTATCAGGATGCGCATGATATCCCAATTGTCACGTTGGATGGTGATGACCAAGGGATCGTCATTATAAGGGTTGATGCCCATGATATCTTCTTCAGAAAATGCGATGTTGGCCCCGATTGCTCATGTGGCGCTCTTAGGAAAATAAGAGGATATGATGTTCGCGGCAAGCACCTGCCTCGCGTATCTCCGTCGACTAGTCCTGGAAAGGCTTTTCTTAGTGATACCTCTGGCGATCGCGCTTGGTGTGTGATGGAAGACCCTGTCAGTCATCTCCTGCAAGAAAGGAAAAAAGAGATGATAGGGTCGGAATGAAATGTGTGGCCTAGGTTCGTTTTACTAAACCCTACGGTGGGCACCACTGTACAGTCTAAAGTACAGGCGTGTGTGTGTTCCCCCTACAAGGGTAGAGGGACTCAGAGGTCCTAGTATGTATATTACAGGAATGGGTTGAGGGCTAGCTCACAGTGGAGAGTAGCCCTATACGATGGTTTTTAGGCTGTTTAAGGGGACCATCTCACGTGAGCTGAGAGACCTTGTTGGCGGGCGACGCTATTAGGTTATAGGTAGAGAGTTTGAGTGATGTTGTTATGGTTACTCATAGTGGAATGTTCTATGAGTAATGTTGGGTCGTATTAAATGTGTATAACACTTCTCCCTTTCATCCGTTTAATGGACGTGGTATTTATAGGGATTCTTGATTCCTATGGCTTTCTTGGAAAAAGGTCGTCGCCCACCTAGTCAAAAGGTGGATGATTTAATTCCTATTTTCAAGAGATACATGAGTCAGTAACTATCTTGACTTTTCCATTATCCAAGACATGTCTTATCCCATGTTTCTTTTTCCTAGAGGGGAGGAAAACATAGGGGCGAGGCGGTACCCCCCTTCATGCGACCTTGTGTCGTCGCCCCTTTCCTAGGACAGTCTCAAGTTGTTGCCCTAGGCAAGGTTGTTTGCAAATATAACACTACATATTGATATTGTTCAATCATTGCGATCATATGTATATATTCTATCGGGTTGTGATTGTACCAACACATTTGAATGTCAATTCATGTTATGAAACTTGGATTCATGATAAATTATGTTAAGATTTATACATGTATGTTTTAATTGTATCATTGTAGTGTTAATAATATCAAAATCCTAATTAAAAAACAAAAAAGAAAAATTTAAAATCACTATTGTCTATAGGATTTTAAAAAAATATAAAAATAATTTAGAATACCAAAATTTAATATATCTAGTATTCCAGGTTGGTTATCGGATTTTTTAAATATTTTGTATATATTAGAGATAGCACATTATATTGTACATAGGCCACACCTTAGCTTACAGTACATAGCATTATTTTGTGTATATATAAACCAAGTTGTAATCATTATTAATCAATCAATGAAACAATACTTTCTTCTTCTTCTTCTTGAATGTAACTAACTTCTTCTTGATGAATACCTAACTATATTTTCATCTCCTATTCATGATGAACATTCTTTTTATCGACATGGTATCAGAGCTATCCCAGCTCTAGTAGCCATTGTTCATCACCTTTCTCCCTTCTTGCTATTTCTCTGCAACAATGGTTGCACAGAGCTTTACGGATTTCGCTACCAACTCTGCTAATCCCTATTATCTGCATCCGAACGAGAATCTGGCTCTTGTTCTCGTTTCTTCACCGCTCGATGACAAAAATTACCACACTTGGTCTCATTCAATGCAAATGCGTTAATCTCCAAGAACAAAGACAAATTCATCGGCGATACTCTTCCCAAACCCGCTGTTTTAGACGTTCTTTATGCGTTGTGGCTTCGTTGCAACACGATGGTTCTTGCGTG
The DNA here is from genome assembly GCF_024323335.1 of Lathyrus oleraceus. Lineage (NCBI taxonomy): Eukaryota > Viridiplantae > Streptophyta > Magnoliopsida > Fabales > Fabaceae > Lathyrus > Lathyrus oleraceus. The sequence goes on from NC_066579.1 coordinate 454,663,379, forward strand.
GATACAACGCTCAACCTCTGCATCAATTGCACGATCGGTTCTATGGATTGACACAGTTGCGGGTGTGTGGAAGAATCTGCAGATTCGATTTTCTCATAGTGACATTTTCCGCATATCTGACATTCAAGAAGATCTTTACAAGTTCCGTCAAGGTACCTTAGATGTATCCAATTATTTTACTCATTTGAAAGTTCTGTGGGATGAATTGGAAACTTATCGTCTAATTCCATCTTGTTCCTGTGCGATTCCATGTTCTTGTGGTGCTTCTGCATCGATTCGCCGTTATAGGGATCAAGACTATGTGATTCGATTCCTTAAGGGTTTGAATGAGAAATTCACTCATTCCAAGAGCCAAATCATAATGATGAACCCGCTACCTGATATTGATAAGACTTTCTCTTTGGTGATTCAACAAGAAAGAGAAATGAATAATGTTATTTATGCAGTTCTTCCTGTTGTTGGCAACTCTGAAGAGAGCATAGCTTTGAATATATCTCATGATGCTCGGCCAAACAAATCCAATTCGTATAGAGGAAAATATCAGGGTGCAGCCGGTTCAAGAGGTCAAAATCGTGTTTGTACTCACTGTGGAATAAATAACCATACCATTGATACTTGTTTCATCAAGCATGGGTATCCACCAGGCTTCAAGAACAAGACCAAAGACAATGGATTCAGTTCTCAATAGTTTGCAACAGCCAACAATGCATCAGAGACACATGCATCAGGTTCAAGTTCCACTAATTCCTCTTATGGCTTGACTCAAGAGCAATACAACAACATTTTGGCACTGCTTCAACATTCAAAACCTGTTTCCACTGCTAATTCAGTGTCTACATCTCCTCTTGTGCTAAATTCTTTGTCTTCCACTGCCAATGGTAAGTCTCCTTATTTGTGGATCCTTGATACAGGAGCTACATATCATATATCCTTTAATCTTTCAGCCTTTACTAGTTATCACAATATTGTTCCTATCTCTGTCACTTTACCTAATGGTTCCCAATTATCTGCTTCAATTTCTGGCTTTGTCAAACTTACACCATCTTTAACACTGCACAATGTCCTTTACATTCCCTCTTTCAATGTAAATCTTATCTCTGTAGCAAAATTGTCTCAAAGCAACAATTGTTTTGTTCAATTCATTGCTAACTCTTGTTCTATTATGCAGAACCCTTCCATGGAAATGATTGGTATAGCTGACTTGCAATATGGCTTATATGTAATTCATTCCAATGTTTTCCATGCTTCTTGTAATTTTGTATCTCCTAATGATGGTGATATATGGCATATGAGGCTAGGCCATCCATCTCATAAAGGTTTACAAACCATAGCCAAAGTTTTTCCTTTTGTTTCTTGTAAAGATAATGTTTCCCCTTGTGATTCTTATCATTTTGCCAAACAAAGAAAACTTCCCTTTCCCGATAGTGTTACTTGCACTAGTGATGTTTTTGACATTCTTCATGCTGACTTATAGGGTCCCTTTTCTACTATCTCTATGTTAGGACATAAATACTTTCTCACTCTAGTTGATGATCATTCTAGGTTCACATGGGTGATTTTTCTTAAAACCAAAGATGAAACTAGAGATAGTCTTATAAACTTTGTAGCATATGTTGAGAAACAATTTAATAAACATATAAAATGCTTGAGGTCTGATAATGGTACAAAATTTCTAGCCTTACACGGTTTCCTTTTTGCTAAGGGCATTCTACATCAAAAAAGTTGTGTTGAAACCCCTCAACAAAATGGGATTATTGAGAGGAAACATCAACATATACTTAATGTAGCTAGGGCCCTACACTTTCAATCCAATGTGCCTTTAACAATGTGGAATTTTTGTGTGCAGCAAGCTATTCATGTTATTAACAGACTCCCTACCCCTTTGCTTAAACTAAAATGCCCTTATGAAATTCTATACCAAGAGCCTCCCTCCCTTATTCACCTTAAAGTGTTTGAATGTCTAAGCTATGCTACCTCTATTATGTCCCATAGGACCAAGTTTGACCCTAGGGCACGCAAGGATGTCTTTATAGGCTATAAAGAGGGAACTAAGGGCTATATCCTATATGATTTGACCCATCACAGTATTTTTGTCTCAAGACATGTTATCTTTTATGAAAACATCTTTCCATTCAAATCTCAAGATAGCCATAGTTCTGCTCCTCCCTGTGATGTTAGTACAAACCCTGACTTTCCTTTATGTGATGATACAACCCCCATTGAACCATCAGACAATAACTTGCCTACCCTGCATCCATCAGACAATACATTGTCTAATGTCCATGATACTCCCAACTCAGGTTCTCCTCCCAACCTTCTCATTAATGATAATATCAACCCTAGCTTTCCTGTCCATAACTCTCCACCATCCTCTTTATCCATCAGTCCTGCTCCTGCTCCTGTGAATAATAATGATAATAATTCTCCATATTGTGATCAGCCTCCTATAAGACATTCTACTAGAGTCTCTAATCCTCCCTCATACCTTGCTGATTATCATTGTTTTTCTACTTCTGCCAATTCTTCTTCCTCTAAAATTCTTTATCTCATGTCTTCAGTTTTGTATTACAACAACTGCTCTCCAGATTCTCATCATTTTTGTTGCTCTATTTCCTCTAATCCTGAACCATCCAGTTTTCAACAGGCTAACAAATTTGAATATTGGAAGCATGCTATGAATGTTGAATTGCAGGCTCTTGCTGATAATCATACTTGGACATTAGTGGATCTTCCACCTAGTAAGGTGCCAATTGGATGCAGATGGGTCTATAAGGTGAAATATAGGGCAGATGGATCCATAGAAAGATATAAAGCCAGGGTTGTGGCAAAGGGTTATACACAAATGGAGGGAGTAGACTACTTTGATACATTTTCTCCTGTGGCTAAGATTACCACATTTCGAGTTCTTTTGTCTATAACTTCAATCAAAGGTTGGCACCTAGAGCAATTAGATGTTAACAATGCCTTTTTGCATGGAGATTTACATGAAGAAGTGTATATGACATTACCTCTTGGCCTAGTTACTTCTAATTCCTCACAGGTCTGTAGACTTCACAAATCTTTATATGGCTTGAAGTAAGCTAGTAGGCAATGGTATGCTAAACTTTCTTCTTTTTTGATGTCTCTTGGCTATTCACAATCTCAAGTTGATTGTTCTTTGTATGTTAAATCCACCTCCATCAGTTTCACAACTTTACTAGTGTATGTGGATGACATAGTTTTAGCTGGTAATTCCCTTGATGAAATTCATTATGTTAAGCATCTTTTGGATCAACAGTTTAGCATCAAAGATTTAGGCAAGCTGAGATACTTTTTAGGCTTTGAGATTGCTAGGTCAACTAAAGGTATTTTCATGAATCAAAGGAAATATACCCTCCATTTGCTTGAAGACACGGGTTATTTGGCAGCCAAACCATCTTCTGTACCATTTGACCCCAATCTAAAGTTGTCTACTTCAGCTGGTCAACCTCTTGTTGATCCCTCCTCTTACAGGAGACTTATTGGTCGCTTAATCTACCTTACAAATAGCAGGCCTGATATATCTTATGTTGTACAACATTTGAGTCAGTATGTTGCAAAGCCTATTGCCCCTCATTATCAGACTGCCACTAGAATCCTAAGCTATCTCAAGTCTGCACCTGCTAAGGGAATCCTTTTTTCTGCTGCTAGTCCTCTCAAACTATATGGTTTTGCAGATTCAGATTGGGCCAGATGCCCAGAGACTCGAAAATCAATTACAGGGTTTTGTGTTATCCTTGGATCCTCACTCATTTGCTGGAAATCTAAGAAACAAAACACGGTTTCTCGTTCTTCCACTAAAGCAGAATACAAAGCTTTGGCCTCCTTATCTTGTGAACTGCAATGACTTCAATTTCTTTTTCGAGATTTCCTCATTGAGTTTCCTCAGGCTGCTTCTGTTTACTGTGACAACAAATCAGCAGTATACCTTGCTCACAATCCTACATTTCATGAGAGGAGTAAGCACATTGAGTTGGACTGTCATGTTATTCGAGAAAAGATTTGTCCAAACTCATTCACTTGATGCCTATCTCTACTAAAGAACAACTAGCAGATGTGTTCACTAAGCCTTTACATTCTCCAACCTTTACTTCTCTTTTATCCAAGTTTGATCTTTGCAGTATCCAAAGTCCACCTTGAGGGGGGATATTAGAGATATCACATTATATTGTACATAGGCCACACCTTAGCTTACAGTACATAGTACTATGTTGTGTATATATAAACCAAGTTGTAATCATTATTAATCAATCAATAAAATAGTATTTTCTTCTTCTTCTTCTTGAATGTAACTAACTTCTTCTTGATGAATACCTAACTGTATTTTCATCTCCTATTCATGATGAACATTCGTTTTATCGACAGTATATCTTCTAACATAACTTCTTAAAAATTTGAAATAATTATCTAAAATAATTAGTTTAAATTGATTTTTTTAAAAATAATTGATAAATTTCTCAAAAATTCAAAATAAATTATTCAAAAACACTCGAGTTAAATCAAACTTTTTCAAAAGAAATATGATAAATATTCATAAATTTTTCAAAAATTCAGTATATATCACAAAAAAAAATCTGCTAAAAAAATATAAATTATCAATATACAAAGATTTTGTCAAAAATCCAAAATACTATCAAAATATTCAAAATATCACAATTTTTTTAGAAAAATCCAAATATTTTAATTTTATTGATTTAGAGATATTTTAGTAAATGTACACGTTATAAGGTGTGAGGTAAAGAAAAAAAGTAAGGACAAAACTCCTCCTACCTTTCACATATTCTCTTATTAATATGTCTTGAAACTTTATGAAAATATACTATATTTAAAAATGGAATTATAGAAATGATATATCATGAATCACCGTAAATCTTAGATATTTTTCAATTTTTTTCTCACTCTTATTTCTCTTGTATATTCATTGTATAATATTTGACCTGGTCCTATTTCCGACCGTTAGCACTTTTCCAATAATCCAACGGAAACTTTTACTTTTATTCCATCATAAGTGGACAATTTCAACATCAACGGCTAAAATTAAGCCCAGAAACTGCTTCTTTACCTAAATATTTCACGGGCTTAAGTTCCTATAAATACCATTCTACCCTCATTCATTCTTCTCACACACACTACTCTTTTTACATTCCACTTAGAAACAACAAACACTCTTTGATTCTCTTTGTTTTTTGAAGAAATCTGAAGTAAAAATGTCTCTCTTCAAGTTGAATTTGGCTCTAATGATTTTGGCTGCACTGTTGTTGAGCTCCACAATGGCTCAATCTCCAACATCATCGCCTACAAAATCTCAATCATCGAGAAAAGCAATCTCTCCGTCACCTGTCGCCGTGACTCCACCACCGGTTTTTTCTCCCGCCACCGGAGGTTTTCCTCCTGAACAATCAGCATCTTCTCCAGCGATCTCTCCTTCTTCCATCTCTGGTCCACCATCTGAAGCGCCAGGACCTGCTTCCACCGGTGCCGTTTTGTATAGACTCACTGTCGCTGCTGGATCGGTGCTTGTGATTTTCGTAGCTGCTTTGATCTTGTAGATGCGGAATTCTTAGAATCTTTAATTTGTTATTTATTGTTTTAATTTCTATTTATTCTTTGATTTATTTTGTACTACTGTCCTATGAATATTACTTACAAATAGAGAATTTTTTATATTTTATTTCTATATATTATATTTAGTGACTCAACTACTCTGAAAGAACTCTCGTGGTTGGTTATCTTATTTTTAAAGTTAATTTAAAAGAATTTATACAAATAAAGTTGGATTGCTCTTTTTTAAGATAATAAATAACACAAAGAAGCCTCCGATGCAAACTGAAGACAAGATTAGACTGAAAGAAAGGCAAATCAAATCTATTATTTATAAAATCTATCCTAAAAAAATACACATCACAGAATGTGGTTTGTTAAAAGTAAGTCCTTAGATACATTATTCACAAGAACATCACATCTATAAAAAGAAAAAGAATATCACATTTAAGATTAAAAAAAAATGCATATTTATACCATGTCGATTCTTTCATCGTAGCATCCCACACTTGGATATATGTAGCATTTGCAGCCGCCATCATTAAGTAGTTGATTTGTGTCCCCCACCAAACTTCTTTTTGAAATTGACATATAAATGCCTAAAACAAAGTTGGTGTTCTATCCTCTAAAACAATTCTTCAAAGACATGGATGAAACCCTACAAAATTAGAGATAAAAATCAAAAACATTTAACATAGTTAGGGATGAAAACTAAAATATATTAATTTTTTCGGGTTTTTTGCAATATTATGTTTGACATGTTGTATTGTGAAGTTACATCATTATTATTAAAGTTAATATTAAACATTAATCTTTAAAAAAAAAGCTTCATTGTGTTGTGTGTTCCCGTAAGATATTGAAATACAAAAATAATGAGGTATTTTGCATTTAAGAAAGTTTAAAATCAACTATCATTATTTGTTGAAAATATAATAAGTGTGGATAATGTGGATAACTATCATATGTTGCATCATTATCATAAAAATTAGTATTGAACATTCATCTTTAAAAAAAAACAAAGCTTAGTTGTGTTGTGTTGTGTATTCCCATAAGATATTGAGATACAAAAATAATGAGGTATTTTGCATTTAAGAAAGTTTTAAATCAATTATTATTATTTATTGAAAATATAACAAGTGTGGATAACTTAGATAATAGTCTCACATTGGTTGAAAATGTGAAAAATTTGAGCATTTGTAAGTGAGAGAATTCACTCACCTATCACCTTAAGATTTTAGATGAATATGTGGTATATCTCTCACAAAAGTGTTGTTCTAAAAGAAGAAGTCTCATAATGTTCAACGCTCCCTAATGAAAAAACTCTCCCAACATATGGTATCATGAGCCTTTGGTTCGAGAAAAGGACACATTTACTTATATCAAAAATCAACGGTGCCACAAAGATGATAAGTAAGAAATGTTTCGTATGATACAAAAGTTTATAAAAATAAAAAGAGTTTCCACTTGAGGAGGAGCATTGCGGACTTACACTTAATGGAAATTAGAAAAAAATACTCCCTAATAAAAAATTCTTCATTATTATCCTTATAAGCACAATTATTCTCCCAAATAACTAAATCTATATTGAAAAGTCTTTCTGCTGAATATTTTTCATGTCAGAGATTTTTTAATATACTATGAAAAAGACGCAAGTCTAGCTACAAATTTTCTTATAGTATTATGGAAAATTATTTGTTGCAAATAAGTTATTTTTTCAAATATTTTTGCATATTATACGATTAATCCAAATAACTCTATTTTTTCTCTCACTGACACTTAAAATTGTCCCTATCTTGTGTGCTAAAGCTAAGTACTGAATTATGAATTTTGCAATATACTCATTCTCTCACCTCATGAAGTATATATGTTCTTTTACTTGAGTTCGACGTACAATATTTTGATGATGATGCTATAAATTCTATTAGTATTATCACGCAAGAGTCATTTTATAAACCAGGAGCAGTGTTTCATGTGTTAGGATTGTGACGACATAATGTTGATATATATATATATATATATATATATATATATATATATATATATATATATATATATATATATATATATATATATATATATATATATATATATATATATATATATATATATATATATATATATGGTACTTCAATGAATTTATTCATTTTCATTTTAGTTGATTTAACCTATTTCTCGATCCATTAACAATGATTGTTGTTTGATTCGACTTGTCTATTTATTTGTGAATGTTCTATTAAGAAAACTTTATTTAGACGACTAGGTCCTTATATAAATCTTGGAACTTTTGACTTGTAAATTGAGTTTTATAGTTTCTGATTATCTGAGTTTTTTGTTGACTTGATGTCTGCACGCAGTGTTCTTCTAAATGAAGGTCGTTGTGATTGCTAATGCTTTTGAAGTTGAACGGCAAAACTTTGTGTATGTTAAGGCATCCAAGTCCTTCAAAGATGATCATTTATCCGCTTCTAGTGAAAGGATGAATTATCAATGAAGATGCTCTCGAAGAGCTCTATTTACCATGTTACCATTCTTCTTGAAAGCTAAAGCTTATGCATGATATTCTTGAGGAAAGTTGGTTTTGACGACTAGTAGATGTGAATGAAAGTGGTGCTCGAGCTTACAAGCTACAATGCTAGTGAAAATGCCAAATTTTCTAGTTTCTAATATCGCACTTATGCTCTTTGCACCACCTTATTTATAAGGTTACATTAGATATTATACCCCTTCCTTTTCTTCAGTAAGTGTCAAATTGATGTCATTTTTAGAGGAATTAACTTGCGAAACCCAGTTATACCTGACAACCATAGTTTTAAATTTCTAGTCCATGGTATTGAATGAAATTTCCCTTTAAAATTTTTGGTAGTTAAAATCAAAATTTATGGTACAAACTAAATTTTCAGTAGTGTATTGTAAACTTTTGGTATATCAGAATTTATGAAATTTCCGGGAAGTTACAAATAATATAAGAAATTCTGAATTTACCATTTTATACCGAAAATTTCAACCAAAGTGAAATTTTCGATAGTGTTATTTGTTTAAAATTTTAAACGCTTAGGATTTTGCCGACAGTTTTGGGGGGTTGGGATTGCACCGACCATTTTCTATGGTCCAGAATAAATGTGAAGTTGTATAAATAGGGGGGTCAGCAGTTGTTTGATAAAAACATCTCGAAAATGCCTCTTCCACAATTTTTGATCAAGGCAGAAGTGTACTTCATCGGAGTTTCATCTACTACAGAAGGCAGCGTCGACATGTCATCAACATGTACCCCAACATCAGAAGGCCTGATATCATATGTATACTCGATCACATGGTCAACATACTAGATCAACATCGATCAGTCAATAGGTCCTCCTGGGAATCCTCCATCAGTGTGCACAGATGACTCTGTCGAGAGAGTCGTGACCTCTGTGTCAACAATAGTAGATGACACCGGATCAACAACAACGACATCTGGCTGCACCATCTTATCTGTAACAGCGACATCTGGCTGGACCACCTTATCTTTCACCTCATTAGCAACCGCCTCATTAGCAACCATCTCATCAGGAATATGTGTTGCATCCGTCTCGACCATTGGGTCATGAACATCCTGAGCATGAACAACTTCAACATCATCTATGGGTTTCTCAACTAAACTAACCGGTCGGCGTCGGATGCTACGGGGTGCGCGTAATTGCCCCTGCTCAGCCAACCATTTTCGGTGTGAACTAGTTGGAACCACTCGTCCAACCTATATTTAGGAAGACTCAGCCTCAACAACCCTAACCTGGTATGTCTCGCTATTTATCGCTAAGCCTGCAATATTGTCGTCCTTGGCTCTGTACTTCACTACAAAAGACGGAAAAAAATTAATAACTAAATGAAAATTCTAAAATTTCCGATAAAAAACAAAGTTTTTATAACTACCAGAAATTTTGAAATTTCTGATAAAAAACAAAGTTTTTATAACTACCAGAAATTCTGAAATTTTCGGTAAAAAACAAAGTTTTTATAACTAGCAAAAATTCTGAAATTTTGGGGAATTTTCAGGTGATTTTGTACTGAAAGTTTGAAATTTCCGATACAAAATGACACAAATTTAGTAATTTACGGTAAAAAACTTACTGATTTTGAAATTTGTGATAGAAGAAACGAAATTTTTGATATTGCCCCTAAGACTTCAAATTCGCGGGTGAAAATTATGAATTTTGAAATTGAGTGAAATTGAGGGTGTCAAATTCAAGTGAGGAGATGTCAAGTTAAATGCTCCGTCTTTTGTGAATGTTAAGTAGAGAATCAACTTAGAACATAAAGTGGGCTTATCATGAATTCATTAAGAGTTTGCCTGCATTGGGAAGTGGGTCCATTAAAAAGTGTATTGTTTCTTAAGGACACAGTAGAATGGTAAAGAGTGAATCGTCAGCTTTAAAAGAAATCATGATAAATATGATATTTGACATGCTAGTTGTTGCACCACTTTGCATTTGTCTGAATTGAAAACTATTTTATTTTCATTGGGATGATCATGAATCCCAAAGAAATTGCATATTTGAACTCTAAAAATGTGTTTTTAGGATTCACCCTCATGTTATACTTTCTTACATATTTAAATAGTATTTATATGACCTCGTAATGAAATTCTATACATCGGGTTTTAATCACCATATTGTTCACAGATCTTATTTTTGTCCTCGATATGCTTTTAGAAGATTTTGTTTATCATAAATTAGTATGTGGTACAACACTCTTTAGTCTAAATAACACGACTGATGAAAATTTGGCTCATATATCATGATGACGAATATCTTTGACGTGTTTGCAGGGTGCATTGGAATTTAGTTGTAACTTGAATATGCATCTAAAAATTTAAGGGTCTTATAGTAAGATGTTCCATCTACTGGATGTCTATAATTGACAATGGGAATGGATATTTAAGACCTTTTTTGTTTAGATCGGTATAATATGTGAAGGTAGCTTACTTACCAAGGCTATTCTTTACCATTACAATGTTAGCCATCCTGGTTAGATATGTGATTTCTTGAATGAATCTTGTCTTTGCTAGACTTTGTGTCTCTTTCTCATATGCAATTCACCTTTCTTTTGAGAGCTTTCTCTTGTTTCACTCTATTGGCCTAACAATATGATCAATAGCAAGGAGACAAATGAGGGAGTACTTTTAGGTTGATATCAGACATGCATGTTAAGTCCATGTAAATAAGCATAAGTTGTTTCTTAGTGTTTGAACCAAAGGTTCTTCTTCATATGTTGTCAACTGAGTGCCAATCCTTGTGAATTTCCATTGACAATGTATCTCGACTTCTTTTACTTTATCCTTAGAATGTGGCATGTGTTCATTTTTATCCATTAAGTTAAATTCTATAAACATGCATTATTTTTTATATTCTTTTGATTAAATGAGCTTCTTATATCAGTCAAGGAATTTTCAAATTTCCTTGAGGTCATTGACAAAACAATGCCTAACTGCTGTTAGTATGCGTTCATGACGAAAAGTTTCCCACTCTATAAGAGGAATTTTATCGTCAAGTATAATGTTGACACATGGCTCCAAGTATGTTTAGTATATATTTTCCAATAATGAGGTTGTAAGTTGACGTATATACCTTCTACAATTAACAAATTTATTCTTATTGACTTGAATTCAATGTCCCACTACGCCAAAAACTGGAATAGACAGCGCACCTTAGAAGGCGCTTTATTACAAAAGCGCACTCTAAAGTGAAGCGAAAAAATAAGGAGCGAACAACTGGAATAGACAGCGCACTTTAGAGGGCGCTTTTGTAATAAAACGCCCTCTAAGGTGAAGCGAAAAAAATAAGGAGGAGATAGAGGGACAACAATACAGGGCGCTTTTTAGAAAGCGCCCTCTAAGGTTACCCTTAGAGGGCGCTTTTAAAAAAGCGCTCTATAAGTCCATGTGCATTTCCAGTTTATAAAGCGCTTTTGGAAAGCCTTAGAGAGCGCTTTCATAAGCGCCCTCTTAGGCCCCCTTTAGAGGGCGCTTTTTTTCCACAAGCGCCCTCTAAGGTCCCCTTTAGTAAACATTAAAATTATAACATACTGCGCGTTTTGTTATTTCACTCTCTATTATTTTCGTTCTTTTTCACGTTAGGGTTCTCACTGCTACGATTTTCGCTACTTCTAAGGCGTTCTCCTTCCACCTCTGTTAGATCTACGACGTTTCCTCCTTCTATTAATTCGTTGTTAGCTGTTCGATTTTGACACCATAGGTATTTTTCTAATCTTCATATTACTTGGTTTCTCTTCTGACGTTCGCTATTGTTCATTTTTGGTTTCATTTTTCTTGGTTCATACATTTATTGAGTATTCTCAACAATAATTATTGTGTTGCAATGCTAGCAATGGAGACTAGGCATTATGGGTAATAAGAGATTAATCAAAATCTCCTATTGCATGTTTCTTCATCTGCAATGGCTTTGAGTCTTTTGGTTGTTTCAATATCATTCTACTTGAAGGTAATAATAATTTTTTTGTTTGTTATATTTTTTGAACATTTTTTTTGTTTATTTTTATATATACATAATACATTAACTAGATATTACACATGCATTCATGCATAAATGTTCAGAAATTTGTAACACAGATTCACAGGATTATATATCAGTAAATTCTTCTTTATATTTTTGGTTTTTTATATGGATAATATATTTTATGTTGAATTTGCTCTCAGGAATATATATCACCAGATTCTGATTTATATGCGACATTGCGCCTCGTATCGGTGGCTGGAGTTATGGTGTGTAAATACAACTTTATTACACAAATGATGGTTTCTATTGTTTGTTTCCCTAACTTCATTATTATAAACTTTCAATTTCTTTCAGGTCATGGTTATTGCATTCTCTCTGGGATTAGGAGCAATGCCATGGATTATAATGTCTGAGGTACAATTTTCTTCAATAATAATATGCATGACAACCCTATATGAACAAACCTTTGTTGTAATATAATGTGATAGTTGATGTGTTGAATATATTTTACATAATAGATTCTTCCGATGAACATCAAAGGCCTAGCTGGAAGTTTTGCAACACTTGCCAATTGGTTCTTTTCCTGGTTGGTTACATTAACAACAAATTTGCTCTTGGATTGGAGTTCGGGAGGTTTGTGTGCATTGCCTATGTTAATTTTCTATAAATATCTATTGTTTCTAACCAGAAGCTTCCTATGTTTTTATCAGGAACCTTCACAATATATACTGCAGTGTGTGTTTTCACAGCAGGATTTGTTGCCATTTGGGTCCCCGAGACAAAGGGAAAAACTCTTGAAGAAATACAACAGTTTTTCAGATGAAGTTTCCTTTCGAGTAGCACTTCAGCTAGTGTTCACTCATGTATTCACATTCATATTTTTTTTTCTGAATCAACTCAATTCATTTTTGTGCTCTTTGGTCTTGTTAAATATGAAAAATACCAAAACAGTGTGATTTTCTAATCTAGCAGCATACTTGCATTTTTGTTGTAATTGATTGATTATAAACAAATAAATGAAAGAGAGTGGTTATTATACATTTCAATTAGAGTAGCAGTGGTTTCGGTTCATGACATTTCAAATAGTAAGAGGATCATATAAACAATAAGCATATATCAGTATTTGTATTTTAATATTATAAAAGCATAAAAAGAACCTTTAGTTGCTCTTGTGAATTATAACAAGCAGTTGTATGCCATTTTCTTCTGATTACCTCTTGTGGCTGCAACATAACCTGAAATGAGAATATGGTCATAGAGACATGTGATGCATGTAAATGTTAAATAACCACCCACTTTAGAGGGCGCTTTCCAAAATAAGCGCCCTCTAAACCCTTTAAATTTCCACTTTAGAGGGCGCTTTCCAATAAAAGCGTCCTCTAAACCCTTAAAGGTTTCCACTTTAGAGGGCGCTTTCCAGTAAAAGCGCCCTCTAAACCCTTAAAAGTTTCCACTTTAGAGGGCGCTTTCTTTAAAAAGCGCCCTCTAAAGTGGCCCTTAAAGGGCTTAAAGAGCCACTTTAGAGAGCGCTTTCACCAGGAAAAAAAGCGCTGTCTTTACCTATGCCAGCGTCAGATTAGAGGGCCCTTTAAAGCGCTGTTATAGGCCAAAAAAAGCGCCCTCTTTTCCCTTATTTGGCGTAGTGTCCTCTGTGAAGGTCATCAAGACTTAACGAATCTCATGATGTATGTGTTGTCTCTTGAAGAGTGCCACAAATATCTTATTATTGGGTTTTAAGATTGCCTCAGATAATTCTATATGCTTATAGATTTCACTAAATATGATATCGATAGAACTACCTTTTTTAATCATGTCCTTCTTCACATTATGTTCTCCACCCCTACTAAGATGCCCATCTGATTGACTTGTTATATGTCTATTCCTTTGTAATAATTTTTAGAAAATGTAATGGTTGGCAAGATTTTTCCTACATGTATGAGAGGGAACATTGACTTTCATTTTCGAAGGTGGACGTCAATGTTCTTGTGTGAACTTATGAGGTAAATCACTTGAATACGTGATGCAACTTTCACATCATTGGTTTTGATCTACTAGAGCATTGATCAAATCTCACCAATATCTTCTCATACATTTCTTCTTTGTGGAATGGATGTACCTACAAAGTTACTCTAATGTCAAAGTAAAATGAAGTCTATGCAAATAGAAAGTAATGAAATTGATTGGTTGATCATATTTAGGGTGAACTCCTATTTATAGTGTAGTTGATATTTCCAATGAAGAGATTTTGGATATCATTGATGGATAACCATGACTTTATTACTATAACTGACTTTCAAACAGACATTGTCACTATTCTCATTTCAGTTTATTCGGTAAAATTCAAAATGGTATGAGCACGTGAATGCATCTAGATGTGTGATTTGTAACCACATTAGTTTTCAGAGATGGTCCAAGAATACTTTAACATGTTGTATTATCTTGTTACACTGATATGAGCACCTCAATATCCTTATCTTTAAATCTCTCGGTTGAACATCTTCTATTTTTTTAAATCTGAATTTCTTTATAAATAATTTATAATATATTTAAATTTAGATGCATAAGTCCATTTCTTTATAATGATGCATTTCCTTTTTTTTATAAATAATCTTGTAATTTTTTTAAGCAAAAAGAAAATTAAAATAATACAAAAAAAGAGTATACAAAAAGGGGGGCATAGACCAAAATCTCATTATACCAAACATTAACGAAAATATGAAAGGTCTAGCCTATTGCGAACTATATAATCAAAAACAGACACATGAGCTTCATTCCACCAAAGGATGCTTCTATTGTGGAATTTCTTCTGATTTATTCAATACCAGATGCTATTAAAGGTGTTGATGATGGCTGACAGAATAACAACCTTACATTGCTTAGTCCATGACTGATTGCAGACTTCCCAAATCTCTGAAAGATTGACTTGGAATGCATTTTGAATAATGTTAGAAAGTCACTTCCATATGGATTGAGAAAATTTGTAGTGCATAAATAAATGAACAGGTCACGTCTAGAAGGGAACAAGAGCCAACCTCTCCTAGTAAGGATCTCATCAATAGGGACTTTAGAAAGAATCAACTTCCACATAAACATGGACTTAGAGGGAGGAATGCTAGAATCCCAAATCAACTTAGCCCAACAAAAATTGGAACCAAGAAGAGTTTTGAAATAATAAGCATATTTAATAGTTAAAGTGCCAACCTTAGAATGGATCCATCTAAGATCATCAGTACTAGTTGAGCAAGAAATATGTTGCTTTCGATTGGAGATTGACTTTGAACATTATAGAGATAGAGAGCTTGACAGAGTGAAGAATGACCTTGATTCATGAACATAACTGATCAGATAAACCAAATTTGTGCAACACTTGAAGCAAAAAAATCTCAATCCCAAGTATCAAATGCTTTCCTAATATAATTTTGAGTGCAATGTTGCCTCATAAGACTTGCCGTGTAGAAGCAGATTAATGACCTCAGAAGTCAAACAAATACAATCAACAATGAATTTTTTTTACCGTAGAAAAGAAATATGTTATATTTTTATTTTTAAATATTAATATAACATAATATATATAACATTTTTGATTGATTATATATAGAATGTTATATTTCACGCTATGTCCTATCTTAATCTGTATTTTGTTTAACCTGGTCTTGTTTCCTACCGTTAGTACTTTTCCAGTATCTAACGGAAACTTTTATTTTATTTCTATTCCATTATAATTAGCATAGCGCGTATAATGAATCTTGCAACATCAACGGCTGAAATTAAGTCCATCAACCGAACCGCTTCTTTACTTAAACAGTTCACGCGCTTGCGTCCCTATAAATACCTTTAACCTAATTGCTTCCTCTCACACGCTTAACTCTTTTCACATTCCAAATTCAAAAAATCTGAATTAAGAAAATGTCTCATTTGGCTTTTATGTTTGTGGCTGCATTGTTGTTGACCACTACAATGGCTCAATCTCCAGCTTCATCTCCAATCAAATCGAAGTCGCCTAGAAAAGTGATTTCTCCTTCCCCTGCTGCCGTGACTCCGCCACCTGCTTCTTCTCCCGCCACCGGTGGTTCTTCTCCCGAACATTCGCCATCTCCTTCGGCGATCTCTCCTTCTTCCATCTCTGGTCCACCATCTGAAGCACCAGGGCCTGCTTCCAGTGGTGTAGTTTTGAACAGAGTCTCTGTTGCGGTTGGATCTGCGGTTCTGATTTTCGTAGCTGCTTTGATCTTGTAGAGACGGGAATTCTTCTATGCACTTGTCTTTTTATTTAATTAAACTTCTACATATTCTTTGATTTGATTTGATTTATTTTGTACTCCCACAGATCTTTTTCTAAGTGATATAAACATAATTTTTTTTTTATATCTATGTACTATATTTATTGATTTAGCCATTATTTTGTCTGAAAGAGTTAGTTCGTGTTTGGTAATCATATTTTTAAACTGAGTTTAGAAGATGGATTATTTTAATCTTATAATTAGTTTTTTTTTTTACTACTACTGGTCAAACAATATGATCAATTGAAAAATTGATGGACTACCTTTGGATTAATGTTTGGAATAAAGTTGTGTATCAACTCAACTATACCTTCCTTTCTATAGTTATAGTTGAGTTGTGTAACAACTCAACTATACGTGTTCTATAATAAGTTACTCAATTGAGAATCTCACGGGCATTGAGCAAGAAAAATTGATGAGCTGTGATAAGAATTAAGCAAGTTATAAGTATTTAAGTGAAAAAAGTTTTTTAAAAAAATATTTTTGGGTGAAAAAAAGGATTTAGTGAGAAAATTATTGAAAAAAAAAAGAAGAAAAGCATGGCCTCTATAATGAGCCCACGCGTTTTTCACGGACATGTTTTATAAGTCGAAGAAAGAGGGGAAAAGGGGTTGGACTACCAAGGCAAGAAAGTGATCTTTATGAGTGATTTTTAGAGCTTTTGGAGGCTATTGAAGGTATTAGAGAGCTTCTTCTTCAAGGATCCTTTATGTTCTCATAATCTACGCGAATGATATTAGATTCCTATTAGGTTAGGTTTTATTTGATGATGAATCTAGTTTTACTTGATTGAGACATATGATAGGATGATGTTAATATAATTGCTCTGAGTCTTTGTTATTATTAAATTATTGAATGTGCGGTTGCATTTTTGTCAAAATTATCCAGTCAAAAAATGACACTTAAAAAGGAATGGATGGAGTAATGAATATTGACTATGGGGTTGTTTATCTGACATACTTTAATTGTTGAACTCGCTAATTGACTAGAGATAGTATAATTAGGACTTGTGACTCAATAATTAACGAACTCTTTTGCATAGTCGGAGAGATCGGGGAATTGCACTTAGGTTAACGAGCTACACGTCAATGGATTGGATGTAGTGGTAGAATTAATTCGTCGTGTAATACTGTGTATTGTTTGCATGTCGATTTGTTAATACATGTTTGAACAATTAAGTATAAATAAGAGATTTTGACAATAAAAAATGGTCGTTTTTCTCATATCATTATAAAAGTTATTCTTGCATTTTCGACCTGAACAATCTAAAAAATCTCATGTTTACTATTTTTAATTACTTCACACAACATGCCTTGTTTTAAGTTTGCAATCCATGTTGAGACAAAAAAAAATTATTACTTTAATAACAACAATAATACACTTATTAGTCAATTGTCACAAAAGTTTTGGCGTCGTCGACGGGGATTGTTGATATTTTCAACAAGACATAGTGTGTGTTTTGTTTTGTTTGATTTTAGTTCTTTTAGTTATTTTAATTTTTGGATATTTTATCATTTTGAATTTTATTTTTACTTTGTTATGCATTGAACAATGTTACTAATGTATTATTTTCTATATTTATGCGAGGTTCAAATTCAACGCTTTTACTATTGGATTTAGAGATCAAGAGAACTACACAAGCAATTTGTAAAGCGAAGATAAATGCTTTCTTAGTAGAACAAGAGCAGAAAAAGGAGCCTGAAATTGAAAATCCACCACGTCAGACGTTTGGGGATTACTGCAGGCGTACCGACGTTGATCAAATTTCACGGGGATTCCAACCGACAAACCCAATTACGTTTGATATTAAGAGATATGTGTTGCGGGACCTGAGAGATAATTAGTTCGACGGTTGGGCTATTTGTGATTCTTGGGAACATCTTATCAAGTTCTATGAGACATGATCCATGTGCAAACCATCAAGAGATATCATTGATGATCAAGTGAAATTGTGTTTGTTTGAATTTTTCTTAATTGGTAGAGCTAAAGATGGGTTGTAGTGTATTCCCAACAAGACGATACAAATATGGAAAGAATTAGAAGGGAAGTTCTTGGAAATATACTATTCGAGTGTGCAGTTTGTTGGAGAAAAAAAACTGCAATTATGAATTTTAGTCCGGATGATAGTGAGTCTTTGTCTGATGCATGAGAGTGATTCAAATTGTTTATTCAGAATATTTCTGAATCACAACCTAAGTTCAATGGATCAGTTGTCACATTTTATGAAAGGGTTGACAACTGCCACCATAATGTTTATTGATGCCTCAACTGGAGGTACTTTGAGAGAAAAACCCGATGAAAAAGTTAAGACACTCATTGAAAATATGTATAGAAACGAATACCACTTGAATTAGTGAGTTGTGAAAGGCGAATGTGTGTTAGCTGTTGACATACAAACTGCTCTACTTGCCCAACTGACAACTATCACCAAACATCTAGTTGCTTCTCAAGTTGAACTATGTAGATCCATCATATAAAAATTATAAAATTCCTATTATTTTGTTAGTGCACGGTAAAAATATATATCCAATGATAGTGCACGGTAAAAAAAATATAAAATATAAAATACTTTTAAGAATTTAATGGTAGTGCACGATAAAAAAAATTATATATATATTCAATTAAAATATTTTAAAATATCAAATTATATAAATAATTAAAAATTTATAGACTGACTTAATAAAATACATGATTATCATTGATTGACAGTATAAAAATAATTTAACACCATCTCTTATTGTTAAATGAATACGATGAATCACTAAAAAAATGTCCAATGAAGTGTATATATATACTTTTTCACTTTATTTGTTTTTCCTTTGTTTAACATGGTCTTGTTTCCTACCGTTAGCACTTTTTCGATATCTTACGGAAGCCTTTGTTTTTGTTTTTATTCCATCATTAGAGCGCGTATATTCAACATTGGAAAATGTATACGCTGTATAATTATTAATCATCATTAGTGCACAGTCTCAACATCAACGGCTGAAATTAAGTCCATAAATCGCTTCTTTATTTAAACATAACACGCGCTTACGTTGCTATAAATACCTTTCTACCCTCATCGGTTCATCTCACACACTACTCTTTCCGAATACAAGTACGAACATTCTTTTATTCTCTATTTGTATTTTGAAGAAATCTGAAGAAATAAACAATGTCTCTATTCAATTTGAATATGGCTTTTATGATTGTGGCTGCATTGTTGTTGACCACTGCAATGGCTCAATCTCCCGCTTCATCTCCAATCAAATCGAAATCGCCGAGAAAAGCAATATCTCCGTCACCAGCTGCCGTGACTCAACCACCTGCTACTTCTCCCACCATCGGAGGTTCTTCTCCTGAACAATCGCCATCTCCTTCGGCGATCTCTCCTTCTTCCATCTCTGGTCCACCATCTGAAGCACCAGGACCTGCTTCCACATGTGCCGTTTTGAACAGAGTTTCTGTTGCTGCTGGATCCGCGCTTGGGATTTTTGTAGCTGCTTTGATCTTGTAGAATTCTTCTTTTTATATATATATATTATTTAATTATTTAAACTTCCATGTATTCTTTGATTTGATTTATTTTGTTCTACGGTTATTATGAATGATACTTACAAACATGTAATTTTTATATGATTATTGATTGCCTGGAAATTACATGGACTGTTGGATTGGTTATTCCGATTAATAATAGTTAATGAAGAATTTTGCTTTATAATTAGTTATTCTGCTTAATAATTATTTATTATGAATTTTAATCTCCACCAAATAACTTCATATGCATAAGCATTTTCGCTAAGTTAAAGTGAGTTTTAAACCATTTATTTTACTTCTCAAAACCTAGAAAACTACTAAAAGTTTGTTTCTGTAATAAAATTAATATAGCAAACAAATAATAGAACAATTGAGACGAAGGAGAGAAAAGGAAGCAGAGAGTTTATGATATTATTTTTATTTTGAGGGAATACAATAGGTTTAATGTATATTTTAGTTTTTTAATTCAATTTAATATTTTACTTTAGTTGCTTAACAAATTGAAGTTAAAGATTGACTTGTAATTTTTTATATGCCAATACAATATTAACCTTATTTATGAACATCCATAATCATTCATTATATATGAGATTTTATATAACAACTTTTTTTGAAGATCAAGAGTGAATAAGAATTTTGGAGAAATATGTTTTATTCGATCTTCTTTAATATAACCATTTTTCAATTTAACAATGTATGTAATATTATCTTTATCTTCATATATGGTTGTTGTATTTCTTTTTCTAGAAGTCAAAAGTCTTTTGTGTGTGTTGAATTTGAAATCTCAATCATTCGTAGGTCTCCATGAAATAGTTACCATAAGTAAACAAAGAATATGTGCGATCTACCGTTACGAAGATTTGATAAGTAACTTATTTATGTATAACATGTTAATTATAATTTGAATACTTTGGAATAAAACAAACTAATGTCCATTTACCCTTAAGATAACGAAATATATGTTTAACTCTGTTCAAATGTCTTCGTGAAGGTGAAGAATTATATCTTGCTAGTAGAGTTATGGAGATTAACATATCATATTGTCTATAATTCAAAAGATAGATTAGTGCTTGAATTACACTAGGATATGGTACTTCAAGACCAATTAGTTTTTCATCCTCTTCTCGAGGTCTAAAATAATCGTTGGTACATCTCATGATATAACATCACATAGGTAGATAATATACAGGATTTTTCATATAGGAATATTTTAATATTTTTTCTATATACAAGATTTTCTCATATAGAAACGTTTTAACACTTCTTATATATAACCTTCTTGGTGTATAAAAGTTTCATTGCTTAAATGTTCATTTAGCAATCACTTTTTCTTTCTGAAGTCCTTCATCTCAAAGAATTTCTTTAAACAATTTATAACTTTTGGAATCTCTTCATGATTTTCAATATTTTTATGTCATCTACATAGATAATAAAAATACAAGGACATATGGACTTATTTGTATATATCTCTCTTAGCAAATATTCTCTGAGACAATTATATCACATGTGTCCATACTGTTTCAATCCATAAAGAGACTTGTTCAATTTGATGGAGTAGCTTTCTCGAGATCCAAAATTATATATATCTAATATATTAAACCCTTTAGGGAGTTTCAGTAAATGTCACTATCAAGTGAACCGTATAAATAACATGTCACAACATTCATCATGTTCAAATTAAGCCCTTCATGTGCTATAAGGCTAATTAAATATCCAAAGTTAATTGAATCTAATACAAATGGATATATTTTATCAAAATCAATCTTAGGTCTTTGTGAAAATCATTGAGCAACAAATCAAGTTTTATACAATTCTTATTTTACTTTTTCAAACTCATTTATATCACATTGGTTTAACACCTCGAGGTTTTCAAACTACATGTCCAAAATTGAGTCACTTGTAGAGTGAGTTTAATTCTTCTTCAATTGAATATATTCATTTTGGTCAATTCTAACTTTGTCTACAATCTTTGATAGACTTTGGATCATGATCCTCGTTATCATTGATCATTTTTAGTGATATATTGTATACAAAGACATTGTCAATATTGACTTTATTTTTTGTTATCTTAATTTTGGTTCAATCGCATTTCATTCATGACATAATATATCGAGATCCCTTTATTTCATATTTCAAGTACTTAATTAGTTCTTTTGGAACTGAAAAATATGTTTTATCAAAATGCTCTTAGAATTTTCATATCCTCACTCGGGCCATATTTAACTTTTGTTTCTTTTTTAGGTAGATGACTTTTAACATTGAAACCAACTTTCCTACCATGCTTCTAGCACAGTTACAACTAATTTGTAATATTAGATCTTTCTATAGAAGAATCCACTTTCAGTGGAGTATTAACAACTATTATTTTTTTCATAAACTTTGCAAATGAATTATGTTTTGAATCTCGATGATCAAAATGATATAATAATATTTTATTTCAAATTGTTCATTTGAACATCTGGTTCACACATTCAACTGCTTAATCTCTTCCCCTAATATTGAGAAAATTAATTTATCAATTGATAATCAACCTACTGGAATTCAAACAAGTATCCAATTATTGGATCAAAATATATCCTAAAATATGGGATTCATATAAAATACATTTTCTCAACATTCTTTAAAACTCATCTTAGCGTACTATATTGGAGCAATTGAATAATCACAACACATCCAAAAGTTTAATTAGATGATGCGTATTAAGTTATTAACCTAAAACAGTTTGTATGTTGTCATACCCCAAATTTGCTCTCCCATTTTATTTTTCATATAACTTATGACTTAAGACTCATTCATGCTTCATTCATGTGCATCATTCATTCATGATTAATACTTGATAACAAGCATCATAGATTCAAGGTTTATGGTTGATAAAAATCAGGGTTTTGCTTGGAGTTTGTGGTATTACACATCATATGGAGAGAAACCCTAATTTATGGATTCTTTGGGACCTTGATTCTTGAAGTCTACACCATGATATTCATATGTGCATCCAAGCTCTAATTCTTGATTTTGCTCCTATGGGATCTCGTGTTTGACCTTGTGTGTATTTGAACTGACTGTTAAATCCTAATTGTGGACTCTTGGCTTGAGATGTATTTGAGGAGCTTTGTGCTTTGTTTGAAATCCTAATTAGGGATAATTGGTGTTTGAGTGCAATGATTAGTTATCTTTTGGATTTGTGATTAATCAAAACCCTAGTTGCAAGATGCTTGAGGCCTTGAAGCTTGGATCTTGGAGTTCAGTCCGTGATAAACCATAGTCCATGGTGCATTGTGATTGGTCTAAAGGCAGACTTACATTCATATTCCATTACATATTATCATTGGTCTCATTTGATCTAAATCATTTCATCTATTTATTCCCTTGATCTTCATTGATCCAAGTTCATTGATTCATTTTGGTTAAGTCATGTCATGACCATTAAAATTCATTATTAGTCATTGGTCCAACTCATCTTTTTCCATTTGGTGGTTTTGAAGTGGGGAAGTTAGTCAAGTTGAAGTCAATTGGTTCATGGTTCATTTGAACATGCATTTTCAATCAGAAAAGTCTATTTCATCATCTTTTTGCATCAATTGACTTTTGGTCAACGATTGACTTTCTCGTCAACCAGTTAACCAAAGTCAACTTACCATGCTTTCATCCCTCAATCACTATGATTTTGTTCTTGTTATCCATCAACCACCTAAGATCCAATCCCATTTAATCCATCCCCCTCTTCAAATCTTGATCATGTTCACGTTTCAAATCTAATGTCATTTTCAAACCATAGTTCATGTTCATGGTCATTTCCTTTTGTTATTTCTATCCAAGAAAACATGATTCACGATTCATTACCATGCCTAAGTCGATTCCTTTTAATCCATGATCTATTTTAAAATAAGTCATCTTCATTTTTTGTTCATGTTTGCATTTTAAACCATTTTGTTCATGTTCATCTTAAACCATTTTTAAAAACCCTTTTTAAGCCATTTCAAAAAAACATTACAATACATAAACCTTTCAAGCCAATTCCACTTCCAAATTCATTCAAGTATATTCTACATAAACCAAATTCCATACATATTCAATCAAGATCTCAATTTCCATCTTCAAACCCATCAAACCAATCATTAATTCAACTTCCAAATTCCATTCCCTCCATTTTTCATTCAAACCATACAACATCTTCAATTCAAATTATTTCATTCGATTTCACATTTTCATTCACAAATTCAAATACAACAAACCAACATTCATATTTCAATTTCAAATTATAAAAATTACAACATGTCGAGTTCATATCCCAAAGCCAATTCAATTCCAACCAATGGAAAGTCAGAAATGCTGCTCCAAGGCTTTCAAAGGTTATGATGTGTTTTCCAAGATGCCTATGCTTGAAGATTGAGATCATCTTGCTCATTTAGATTTGCAAACCATTGTCGTCATCATTACATTCACTTAAAGCGAGAGTTCCTAAGAGACGGAAATTGAATACACATAATATGTTTGGCAATATTTTAAATAATATATTTCGTGAAGCACTATTGAATCGTTGGAAAGCCCGAGAGGGGCAACTACTGAACCGCTTGGGCCATTTGCATCTAATCTCTTCACATGATGGAGTGACTTGGACATCTCAACCGAGTTACTCCCTCCGTCTCATAAAAATTGTCTCATTTGCACTTTTTCTTTGTCTCAAAATAATTGTCCTTTTATAATATCAATGTATCATTTATTATTATTTTTCCACTATCATACCCCTATTTATTAACTTTCACTTTATTCAACCACTCTTTTAACTACAATTAATAGGGATATTCTAGTAAATGGTCTTAATTTATCATCAAAACCAACATATCCAATCATTTCCTTAAGAACCATGAATTGTTCAAATAAGACATTTTTTATGAGACAGATGTAGTATCAAATGGCTCCCATATTGCATCTGCTGGAAAAAAAAAAACACTAACCTAACTTAACAACCATCAACATTTTTCAGTATTTCGTAACATTTTGCAGCAACCAACAAACAACCAATTTAACCTTACATAACATTAACAACCATCAATGCGTAACATGCAGATGAAAACTTTCATATCAGTATACCACATCAAGAAGGCAATGCATAATTAACAGAAACAGAGACATCCACAAAACCGATTTCAGCAGCTACTACTAACCATTATTTACAACTAACCACAGATCAATAACTGACAATATTGCTAACAATAACAGAAAAAACCATGCTAACAAAACTCTCATTTAACTGATTTAATTCCAGGCAACCTAACTGACAGGATTCGAGTAATTGAAACTAACTTCTAACTAACAGTTAACAATCCTTCTAACTAACAATTAACAACCTTTAACCCTGTTAACAAACGTTCAATAACTTTTGCACCGAAGGAATTAACAGAATTAACGGATCGAATCACACACACACATATATCTATATCTATATATATATATATATATATATATATATATATATATATATATATATATATATATATATAGCTTCCATGCTCACTCTTCGATTGATTCAGTTTTTTATTCAGAAATTCACCTTTCACTCTCTAATTCATTTACGAACTCTCTCCATAATCTCTCACTCACATTCAAATTCTCTCACAAATCCTCATTTTACACAACTCTCAGAACAACAATATAAGCGCAATAGAGTGATGAACGAGAAGAAGAAGGCATGAAGTAGAGGTTGAACAAGGAAGAATGTGTTACCTGAACCTTCTTTTCACGGACGAAGAACCACCGGAGTTGCTCCAGTAGGTAATTCTTTTCCACTTTTTTTCTCCAATCTACAGATATCAACAATGTAGTGCCTCATCTTGGGAGCCAAAGCCCTATGGTTTGATCTTTAGATCATGAGCATCATTTAATTCGTGTTTTAGCATTTAGGGTTCAGAAAAGAAATGACTTCGGTTTAGTTGATTCATTCATAATTGGGGGGAAATTGAGGGTGGATTTAGGACCAGGGTGTGGAAACGAGGAGATTGACGTTTGGTTTTGGTAGTTTAGACTCCGCCACCCCCGTGACGAATTCCGACGCGACGGAGAGAAGCTGAGTCCTATGGAGAGAGAATCACATTTGAACTTTAATTCTGAGTTTTTCTTCAACGCGTGACTCACATGTTTAACGTGTCCATTTCCTGGGCAAATGCGCACATGTCAGTGGCCTTGATGAGTCACCACTCCATTTCGTCAATACTCTTCATTCTATTCAGCATGGCCTATTGTGGCTCTGGACCTTTTGGCCCACAATCATGTTGTATACACCTCCAATTTCATATATACTTCGGACATGGGCCTTTGTTTATGCCCATGCACCTTTGCTGGATGCACCCTTGGGAATGCGTATTTTCTCTTCCTGCACCACATAATCTGGAAACATACCCCCTGTTTGCATCTTATTTTTGTTTGTTTCTTTTCTTATTTTGTGGAATATTTTTATGATATTTGTTCATGATAATGAAAAGTGGTAGGAATAAAACTAGATTTGTTTGTTTGGTTAATGAACATGATTAATAGTTAATTAAGATTCATGATTTGATTAATTATTAATTGATTGTTTGAGAAAATGAATTGAATAAATATGTGATTAACCTAGTTTCTTGATTTAGGTTAGAGTTTAATTGCACATGATAATTGTTCATTGCATGAGTGAATTCTACCTTCAATTCAAATTTTAATTGTTCTTAATTGATCTTTTAATCAAATTGATTCTTGTATAGACCTTGATATGACTTTGAGATAAGTTGCCTCTTAACCATTGAAATGTGCCCTTAGATTTAGGTCTTAGAGTTAAGCTTAGTTGTTAATCTGATTGATCCTAGGATTTTCAAATCCTTATCTCCTTTATGTATAATTTTCCAATTGATTTTCCCCCGATTGATTCAGTTGATCAAAGTTCACTTTGATCAATTAAATCATTTGATTGTACTCAATTCTCAAAGCCTATTCAAGTGATCAAAAGACCCTTGATCACTTGATAAGGCAAGTCCCTTATGTTCAAGTTGTATTGGATATACTGAATCTCAAGAGTTGTACAAGACCTCAAGATTCAAGACTTCATTCAATACAAATCAGTACAAGACGGAGTGGACTACTATTTAAGCACAACAAAGGTGGATCAATAAGCATAAGAATAACATACTTAACAATTATGACGTGAATTGTGTGCCACGAGTCTTAAGTAATAGAGAATGACGAGATGAAGTTTCTATTACCCTTATCTAGAGTACCTTTGAGTATTTGGCATAGCCCTAGCTACCCAAAGTATCCGCCTTCGTTCATAGACATTAGTGCGATTCAAGTCTAACAACTGCTAAGTAATCTTCTACACAAATCTGGGATGCAGGCTGAGGATCAGATTTTAACCTTCTAGGGTTTATTTCTCCTTTTGTTATTTTTCTCCTGTAAGACTAAAACCATTTTGTGAATAAACTCAAAAACAATTAACCATACGATTAGGATTGTGCGATACGATCCTTAAGAAATGGAGAAGGGATGAGAATGGATAATTCTTATCCTCATTCTGAATATCCTTGGGTACAGGACGAATGACCTAGTTTCTAACTTTATTGATCTTCATTCATATACTTTAGTATGATTCAAATCATGACTCACTTTTTAGAATAAAAGCAAACTCACCTCATCAAACTCAATTTTGCCTTTGGACTTCATTTTTCAGTTTAAAACCTTTTCAAAAAGGATGTGTTACTTCCGTTCTACCGTGAATGAAGCTTAAGCCTCCATGTGTGAGCTAGCAATGTTTAACTGCTAGAGTACGATCCAAGTACATCCATTCTATCGCAAGCACACAAACGCTTAAGTCTCCCATGCTCAAGCCTACAAGCGAGTTGACAGTAGAACGTGAACGTTAATATTGTCCATTAAAAATAACTAATGCATCTATCTTAGTTCCACGAACTACAGAGCTCTGGTTTTCTTATTGCATGAATGAGGATACATAGGCACAAAGGTTCGAAGCCTTGGCGAGCAAATTATTTATTACTTTCTTTTTCACATTAATTATTAACCCTTAATCCTTTCGTGGTTAATCTTTAGATAATAAAACCCGTTCTTGCAAAGAACATTCAAAATGGTCCCTGTTGAGTACAACTAATGTAAGGGGTTGCTAATACCTTCCCCTTACATAACCGACTTCCTTACCCTTTTTCTCTTCCCTGGGTTTTATCGATTTTTTCCCTTTCCTTCGAGAATAAATAAAGTTCGATGGAAACTCTGTTGTATCTTTGAACGTGCGATGCACTCAGGTATAGTTCACGTAGCTCCAGTTGGCGACTCTGCTGGGGAGCCTTTCCCAAGCAAGTCGAGCCAAATTTATGTTTGCTTCTTTGCATGCTTTGGGTGTTTATCTTCATTGCTTTACTCGCTCTATCTTTATGCTATTTATTGCATTATTTATTACTTTAAATATTCTACATACTCGATATTATCTGTTATATAGTCTCTGTTGGGTTGGGGCTTTGTTACATGGGAGAGAAGCTCTATACCCGAGCTTGAGCACCAAGACATGATAGTAATGTGACTAGAGTCGTGTTTTGACCTCATTGGAGTTAGTCCTCGAGTTTGGTTGACATAAGACGTCACACCTAGAGTAGATCCTTTTGGGAGCATCATTGTCAGATGAGTTAGTCGTCTAAGACAATGGTATCTCAAAATGGGTCCTTGACTTTATGAACCTTTTTAGGATCACCCTTGTAGGATAGTACACACTTGTGAGTGGGATACGAGGTTTTCTGCAGGAAATCGAGATCATACCTACCTTTTCTCTCGCGTAACGTCGAACCTTTGAACCTACGTCGAGAAGTATGGATAAATTATTTGGAGTATCATGAAGATTTTATCACTTATGAACATTTCAACTAGATTGATCCTAGGATATGTACTTTAATTCTCTTCGAGTTTTATCACTTATGAACATTTCGACAATGCTCTTTTTGTTGAAAATAATGTTGACGTTTGTAAAGAAATGCAGAAATGTAAATGACAATGTAAATAACTTCAAAGTAAATTTACAAAGAAAGTAAATAACAAAATTATAATAATTTGATACAAAAGTAAAAATGGTGATCACACAGACATTGCATTCAAGAACTCGTTTTTCAATAACACGAATACTTTGAGTAATATATGAGTTTTTGTACAAAATGGAACGCCCCAATACTAATCACTAAGATCCCTATTTATAATAAATCAGAAATAACATAATAAACGGTCTCTTATGCAAAAGATGACACATTCTCGCTTGCATGGACTTCACTACTCATTGCTTTCCACGCGTCTTCTCAAGAAAGGGATAAGGCCAAAAAACGGTTACGAGCCTTAATTTAAATCACGCTCGTCGAACGCAACTCCCAATAGACACCTTCGTCGAAAAGTAAATCTGAATCCAAGAATATTTCTAAATTCCAGACCAAACCTTCTTTAACAAAAATATTCTTTCGACTATGCCTCCTCAACTCTTCGTCGAAAATATTATATTTTTTTCCAACGTCGAAATTCCAGCTAATACATACATAAAAGATTATATGACACATTTTGCAGATTACTAGTTACCTGATTCCTCAGCTGAATAACTTCACATGTATGGTGATAATAGAAGTAGTTTTGGTATAAATAATATTTTGACACCCGATATTGACAATGAAAGAATGTAACAAATTGGTCACCAAAAAACAGAATGAAAGAAGATAAAAAATTGATCACCAAAAAATAGGGAAAATGAATTCAAGCCATTTGTGTTTGGGGTAAAAACTTCAAACAAAGATTTGAACAGGAAAGTTGTTGTGGATAGATTTTGGAGAAATGTGGCTCAACCAATTTCATGAAAGTGTAAACAAACCAAAATATCATGTTCAAAATAACATTCATAAAAAATGATTAGAATTAGTAAAAAGATACCAGTTTCTTACACTTTATCAATAAAAATCAGATCCAAATGCTCTTTGTTGTTGGATAGCCTAAACCATTTACGGGGGAATTCCAAAGTAAATTTCTAAAGCTATTTCCTCATGTATGTCATTTTATCATTGCCAAGGGTCGTACCGTCCTACAAAGTGGAATAAGGGGGAAACACACATTAACACCATAACTAAAAATTACACCATTATATTCAATTACTCTGAGATGGTGAAAAAAAATCAGATTCGGAAAAAAAACTGAAAAAAAATCTAAAATTATAAATGGTACAATCAAAACAGATCTAAAAAAGTTAAAAGAAAAATGTTATGTGACGATGGATGATGGGTTAGGGTTTGATTCACATAAAAAGAGATAGATGGATGAAAAAAATGCAAGAAAGGGAAGAGAGAGATGATACCTAATGTTTGAAGGACAAATGAAAGAGTTGAAGAAAGAGATGTAAAATGATGAAAAAGAATAGATTTCAGATACAGATGAAGCGTGTAAGGATAGCAATTGAAAAAGTATGTAACCATAAGATGAAGCGTGTAATGATAGCATTTGAAAAAGTGTGTAACCATAGGAAATGACATATTTTCTGCAAACTGACATAAGTCGTGTACTTGCTGTGTTGGATAACCAATGTTGGGAACTATTTAGTTAGTTCAAAAAATGAAAAGTTGCAAAAACAAAGTACCGTTCAACAAAAAGTGTATTATATAAAGAATCATTTAGTTACTTGTAAGAAAATATCAATTACAATTTAGTTAGATGTGTCATTTGGTTGGAATATAATTTATTTAGACTCAAATTACCCCAAAAATAACGATGCGAAAGAAAAATAACAATGGATAAAATTGTAATAATCAGAACAACTATTTTTCTTATATTATAGATTAAAATAAAAGAATGGGCATTTTTTTTATAAAATTAATAATTGATAAAGTGTTTTAAAAAAGAAAATCCATCTTAACAACTTATATCTTTTTAAATAGTAATTAGCCGTCAATGGATCATCTTTTATCCACTAATTCTAGAATTTATCCCCTCGAACTTTACTATTTTACTTGTTTTTCATAAGGTCACTCTCTCCTATTTCTTTCACAATGTCATGTAATATTAAACATTTTTTTAATTTTTTTTCTAGAATTTATATTTGGTTTCACAATCTATCAAATGTTTTGTTTATATTTTTTTACGCAACATTACTATTTTTTTTTTACAAATTAATAACTTAATCTATATATTTTTAATAAATATGCATAAAAGACATAAATTTGTGAGGTTAAAATTATGATAAAATTGTGTTTAGGATTAAAAGAAAAAAATTAAAGTATAAAATTAAAATTAAAAAATGTAAGAATGAAAAGATTGAATTATAAGGAACCAAGTTAAATATAACATTGTTAAATGATTAAAATTTTCAAATAAAAGGATTTTAAAAAATGAAAATTGGGAACATATTCAAAATTATAATATTTTAATATTTTGTTAATCAAAATTATATTTGTTCAATAAGACTTTAGGCATGACATCATCGACATGAAAAAAGAACTCAAGATATGATACTTCATGTGTCTTTGGGTCAACATTTGAAAACCACGACAATCGTAAAACCACGACAATCGTAAAACCGTGTTTCAATATCATATTTTGTCATTTATTTAAAAAATTAGAAATCTTGATTTGTACTAAATGTGAGTTTATTGGTGTGAAATGCATACTCATTTAAAAAATATATTTTTTGTATGGAAAAAATATTATCAATAAAAAAA
Source organism: Lathyrus oleraceus (assembly GCF_024323335.1). Classification (NCBI taxonomy): domain Eukaryota; kingdom Viridiplantae; phylum Streptophyta; class Magnoliopsida; order Fabales; family Fabaceae; genus Lathyrus; species Lathyrus oleraceus. The sequence goes on from NC_066579.1 coordinate 454,694,933, forward strand.
CAATAATTATCAAAGGTTAATAGTCCCTCTTTTATCAAACTCAAACTTCACGTATATGATTGTTTCAATATAAACGCGTATTCACTTTCTCCTTCTATATATTCTATCCATACCTGACCATTATTTTCACACTCTACATTAATCTTCTTAACAATTCATTCTCAGTGCATTTCTCTCTATTTTTAAGAATAGCTCCCAGTTGCATTCCGATTTTGATTGTCTTAATGACAATGTGCATTTTTTCCTCACAAACGGTCTCTCCCAAAGCTTCATCCCCGACTATCAGTCCATCTATTTTCAACACCCCGCCATCACCTACTCCATCATCGGTGTCTCCTTCACTTCCTCTCTCATCAATTCCTTCCCCTCCTATTGACACTCCCAAACCTTCTCGAACCTTCCGAAAGTGGTGTTGCTTCTAACAAATCCGCCTTCAAAATATTTGTTCTCGCCGTTATGGAGGCTGTTATGATCTTTTATATCCTGTATATGGATTGTAGAGTTTTTTCTCTACTTTTATTGGCATATAATATAGTATAATATTATTATAATATATAAAAAGTGTATTTAATTTATTATCTTATTATATTTTTAAATCTTTAATGTGTGGTCATGGGTAAATTATTATATATATCAGGGTCGGTCTTGAGTCAGGGCAATCAGACTCACAGTTTAGGATCTCCAAAAGATAGGAGTCTCAATTTTTTGGGTTTGGGCTTTATAAATTATATAAAAAGTATTTATATATAATGTGTGTGAGTAGAATTACACAAATGTATCTATGACACATCTTTTCTATGTGTTTTATATTGACCACAAATCATGTGTTCTACCCTTGAAAGATTATATGCAATGGTTTTTTAATTTATTATTATTTTTTATATAAAAAGATATATTGTATAGTGTTATTTTATAAATATATTAAAATTTTAATAATATTAACATTATTTTTAATGAAATCATTATGGTTAAGTATATATAAATTAAATTGTATAGATTTAAAAGATTTTTAAACAAGAGTTACTCTAACCACCGGAGTATTTTTAAGGTCTATAATTTTTTGAATTAATTTGACTTTTTTCAAACCACTATATCAACTTTAATAAAATTTTGAAGTACATTCTTTAGATCAGGCATTGAAATTATTAATAGATAATTTTTTCTTTTTTAGTTTTTAATGTTAATTACAACTAAAATAAAATATGACTCTTTTTAAATACTTTTTTTTATTTTTTTATTAAATACCGACTTTTAAAATTGGAACAAGGCTTTAAAATTATTTGAGACTGTCCTGCTACCAAATATTGATTAGAATGTGGCTTTTTTTTATGTTAGTTACATATATAAATGACAAATTTTGATGTTGTTGATACTATTTTCAAGATTTTTTATTTAAAATGACCATATTTTTCAATTTAAATTCTAAAATAATTTGTTTTTCAAAATAATCACGGAAATAACCACCTTAACTGGCGCTTCTAATTTCCAATGAACACATGCACCACTTGGTAAGACGCATGCATGCATTGCAAATGAGCATAGACGCCATTTGGTTGGATGCATGCATGCCTTGAGTCACATGCATTGGCGCATGCATATGCGTCAATGCATGTGGCACATGCACTATGCATGTTTTTTTTTAATTTTATATTTTATATAATAATAAAATTAAATACTTAAATGAAAAATAATATTATAATATAAAGTAAAAATACATAACAATTGACAAAAAAATTAATGACCCGCCCGATTGAAATGCCCCCATATTCCACATCCAAGTGCATTGGCCTGTCTTTGAGGTCTCCCACGATTTCTCTGAGGTGTTTGGGGTCTTTGAGTGCTGACATGATGCAATGGTGGTTAGTGTGAAGGTCCGGTGGAAGGTCCAACGATATTTGCTAGATTTATCATCATTTCTCCCCAATAGCTGGGGGGGGGGGGTATCGCCAACGGCACTTCCGTAATTGAGTTTGGTGCCCATGTTGTCGTAGTTGGATCATTGTAGTTGGGTGGATTGTGGACGGTATGATTGCCCGAATTGGGACATTGAATCATTTTAGAAACGAAGCAATGATTCATATGGTGTACTAAAGTCAAACAATGGTTGGATGTTGTGATGATGGGATGTTTGGGTGTTCATTTGTGGGGGGCTACGATGACACGACGTTGAATTGTATGAATCACCCGAGCTATAGACTGTTGTTGTGGTTGTGTATGGTTGTTGGTGGTTAGGGTTTGATTCTTGGTTTTGACTTTGGGTGTGTGGCATGAATTAATAGCGAGGTTGGATGTTTGGTGGTTAGGTGTATATGGTAGGGTGATGGTGCAAGGTTGGTCGTTGGGTTTTGGTGGGTTGACATTGTTCTTGGGTGGGGATTTATTGTTGGGCGTATGATGACGAAGCTCGTTGGCATGGATCAATCAAATACCTTGTCTTAAACACAATATGTGGTGTTGTAACCGATCTAAACCATGTCATATAATGTTGAGTTGGTCTAGCACCATGTATGACTGGTTCGTTTAAGATGTGTTACCGTCGATTCCTCCAATGAAGACACATCTCTTTTGCAAAGTCTCTCAAATCTGAATAATCCCATTGGCCATCGACTCTTTGTTTGTGCCAATCTCCCAAACACGTCGGAGATTCTGGAATATGTTGTTGCTTGCCGAACTGCAGTTTTACACGGTCACTCTATTGCATCTCCATAGTAGTGAACCAGATAATTGGTGTTTTTGCTGTCCAAACTACAACATTATCATGGTTAACCTGATGATCAAGACCTAGATACGACCTCCAGATAAAATCTATAATAATATGATATGATTAGAGGGTATGTAATTAATTTTTTTAAACCAAATGTAGAGTTGTTTAGTAGCAACTCATCGTCTGGTCCAATGTGGTATAAAAGATTGCGATAGACTACTACAACGTGTTTGAGACACCTATTGTAGTTCATCCCTTTAACTGACCACCTATATCGAAAAGATTGAAAATATATTAGTTACAGGTAATTGTAGTATAAAGTCTAATAAATTAGAAGATTAAATATAAACTTACTTTGTTGCATAGGAGAATGTGAATGACTTCTCGTTGATCGGGGCGAGTGACGACAGTCTTGACCAACCCCATGCTTGTAGCAAATAAGCGCAAGAATAAAACATACAAGTATTTTTTTGCCATTTTAAAACAACGAACTATATAGATGGGACAAAACAACTGAACCCCAACTATATGTGCCTACCTCATTTATGTTTCGTAACAACGACAAATATATAATATTTACCGTATTACCAGTACTTTCAGGAAATAAAAAATTACCAAATAAAATCATAATATAACACTGAGCTTTAATTATCTTTTCATACTCGGTAGATTCTTCGTTTAATGTTATACTTGAATAATATTGTTTAAGATATTTTAAATTAATACCTTGACCCCTAGGTTGACCAGAAGTCTGTCCCAAAATTGTGTCTTCACACAAAAGGGCACCCAATAATTCATCGCATATAGAGTTATCTTGGTTAACTCTATCATCTACGACCTTACCATCGATACGTAGACCTAACAACATGTAGACGTTCTCAAGTGTGACAGTACACTCACCAAAAGGAAGGTGAAATGTGTGGGTCTCGGGTCTCCATCTTTCTAACAAAGCAACAATAAATTTGTAGTCAACTGAGTATGAGACTATGTTGAGTAAATTACCAAAACCGCATCCTCGAATATATGGTTCAATCAAAGGATCGTGTGGTACATATTCATGTACACGACATCGAAATCTCTTTGGGTCCTAATAAAACATAAGTAAGAAATAAGTAAGAAGAAGTAATACACAATAGAGACATTTTGTTAGAAAATAAGAATAAGAATAAGAATAAAGTAATAAATAATATAGATTAAGTAATAACATACAAACATCGCAATATTATCGATTATTCCTCGATGTTCATCACCCATAGTCAATAGAGACATATTGTTGCAGAGAGGTTGAGTGTTGAAGATAAGTTGAGTGTTGCAAATAAGATGAATGTTGCAGAGAGGTTGAGTGTTGTAGAGAGGTTGAATGTTTCAGAGAGGTTGAATGTTGCAGAAATGTTGAGTGTTGCAGAGATGTTGAGTGCTGCAAAGATAGGTTGAGTGTTGCAGTATTTATAGATGAGAAAGTAAGTTTCATGATAAGTTGCATTCACGGGAAAGTGTACTTTGCATGTGATGTATATGTGAAGTCGCCATTGCTAAAGGCGCATGCCTTGTATTTTTGCATGCATGTGAGTATGCACTAGTGGTAAGGGCGCATGCCTTATGTTTATGCACGCATGTGAGTAGGCGCCATTGAAGAGGGCGCATTAGTTGCTTTATGCATGAAGGCATGGATAGCCAGGACTAAGACAGTTGAAAAAGTGTTTGACAATTTGGAGGAGTCATACAAACAACTTCCGAAATACTTGGTGGCTCTTAAACATTATGCTCCAGGGACTATTGTCAATTTGGAAATATTATCGACGTATAACCCAGACGAGATTTGTGCTATTGGTAATGGAATATTCCACCGACTCTTCTGGGCGTATCAACCATGCATCAAAGGTTTTGCTTTCTGTAATCCTATTACACAAATTGATGATACATGGTTGTACGAGAAATATAAAGGAACACTACTGATGGCAGTGGCACAAGATGGCAACAACAACATTTTTCCAATCGCCTTTGCCCTAGTTGAAGGGGAGACTGTTGGAGGATGTAGTTCTTTCCTAAAAAATCTTCGATTGCACGTTGCTCCTCAACCTAACATATGTTTGATCTCAGACTGACACCCATCAATAGTGAGTGCCTACAAAAACATTGATAATGGCTGACATGATCCTCCTTCGACGCATGTCTACTGCATTAGACATATCTCTCAAAATTTTATGTGGGAGATCACAAAACATTGCTGAAGAAGGTTGTCAATGCAGAGTATGCACTAACAGAACCTTCTTTCAAACACTACCGCGAAGACATCAGATTGTCAAACGCAAATGCAGTAAGCTGGATCGACAATATTTCATTGGAGAAGTTGACTAGGGCATACGACAACGGTCAACGTTGGGGTCATATGACAACAAATCTCGTGGAATCAATGAACTTTGTCTTCAAAGGCATCCGAAATCGACCTATAATCGCTTTAGTGCATGCAACCTATTTCTGGCCAGGGGCGCTGTTTGAGACCAAACGTTCCGAATGGAGTTCAATGTTACAATTTGGGAAATTTTCAGTGATGCTTCAATGAAATTCATTAAAGAGGAATCTTCCAAAGCTAACACACATGTGGTCACGGTGTTTAACCATACTAAAGGTTGGTACAGTGTTGCTGAGTCCATGGATCACAATGAAGGCATGCTGAGGGGACACTATCGAGTGGAATTAGATAGAGGTTGGTGTGAATGTGAAAAGTTCTAAGTCTTTCGTATGCCTTGCTCCCATGTCATAACGACATGTTTAAAGGTTCGACGAGATTCATCCAACTTACTATCCGACGTGTACAAAGTCATAAGCCTTTATAATGTTTACAAAATTAGCTTTTCAGTGGTAGCAAAAGACGACTACTGACCTGCATATCAATGGGACATTCTCTGGCACAATGAAATAATGCTAAGAAAGAAAAATGGTCGCCCAAACAGCACTCGTATTCGAACCAAAATGGATACGGAGAACAAAATGATTAGATTATGAAGTTCATGTCGTCATCCCGATCATAATCATACTAACTGTCCCAGTGTTGGAACAAGCACAACAAGATAATTTTAATTGTAGCTCTTTTGCTTTATATTAAAAACAACATTCATTTCATATGATAACTTTGTGAGAAAATACCATCACAAACAAATACAACACATAAACAGCAACACAACAAACTACAACAAATAAAATACCATCACTAACAAATACAACACATAAACAACATAACTATGCGATTACAATATGCGATTACAACCATCAAAACAATTTTGTAAGGAGTATACATCATTCTGTGGACGTCTCTGTCAGTCTTAATATCCACCAAGAAACGAATTTCTCCATTTTGGTTGAACGTCGTATCAAGTCATTGAATTCTTCCAATCCTTTCACCATATACAATGTCTCCATCTAACAAACGGTTCAACATCCTGTTAAGATGTTCCAACGTATCTACATTCCAAAGTCGGATATTCATCGGAGACTGCATTACTGAAAAGATTAAATCGACATTTCTCTTGTGAATATATGAATATACATACATTTTAAATAAAATTGAAGGAGATTGAAGAAAAATGGAAGGAGGGTAAGAAGTTGTATGAAAAATTATGGGAGAAATGTTGTGTATTTAGAGATTAATGCACATGCATGCGCCATTGCTTTGGACGCAAACACACATACATGCATGCATGCACCAATGTTTTTGGCGCATACACATGGCTAAATGTATGCACCAATACATGTGGCACACACATACATGGCTACATGCATGCGCCAATGCATGTGGCGCCTTCACATGCATGCGCCATTGCATGTGGCGCCTTCACATACATGGTCCAATGCACGCGACAATGGCTTGAGCGCATCCTGTTTATTGAAAAATAGATGCGCCAGTTCAACTGGCGCATAAGTCATGAAAGGTGGTTATTTTTGTAATTATTTTGAAAAATAGATTATTTTAGAATTTAAATTAAAAAATATGATTATTTAAAAAAAAAATTATTTTCAATTAATTAGATAACCTTTTTTTTAATTTTTTTTAATTATTTATCCTGAATCTCTAAAATGTCAGGACTGACTCTAATATATATATATATATATATATATATATATATATATATATATATATATATATATATATATATATATATATATATATATATATATATATATATATATATATATATATATATATATTATATATATATATATATATATATATATATATATATATATATATATATATATATATATATAAAAGTTCATATATGCTTTAAATTTATAATTTAACACACAATTTTGTAATCAAATTCAAAAATAATTATATAATTAATACATATTTATATGTGGTTAACTCAATTTAACAAATGATTAATTTATATTTAATCACTTTAATATTTTAGTTAATCTATATTTGACCGATTAAAAACTGTATTAAATATTTCACAAATCCCCAACTAACCAATAATAGTGTTTGTTGTCGCTTTGTATAAACACAATTCTATTTCTCTTTGTCTCTAAGAAAATTAAGAAATTTGGCGAAAATATTAACTCGATTTATTATTTGTATAATTTAAAAAAAAAACAAAAGTGTCTTATATTTAACAAAGAATGTAATAATGATATTATGTACTTCATCCATCTCATAATAGGTTTTTTTTTTTGAAATTTTTATATTTTAAGATAATGATTAATTATATTGATTTTAATAATAAAATGAGTATCAATTATTAAAATAATTTTGTTAATAATAAGTGATGGAATAGTTATATAATTCAAAATCCAATAAATAAGAATAAGTATAAGTTAGTGGGACAAAATAATAAATATCACATTGATATTTTAAATAGATAAATAATTTGAGTCAAATAAAAATAGAAAACATGACACATATTCTAAGAAAGAAGAAGTATTTAATATATTTATGATGATGTTTAATTGTGCTATAGTCAAATAATTGGTTTTCTAGGTTAACCATTAAATTTCATGTAAAATATTTTATATTTAAATAACAGGACTCTTCATATATTAATGGCTTAATTGTAACTATAATCCCCCTATTCTTTTGAATTTTGATCTCCCCTTTTAAAAACCATGATTTTAGTTTTTTTTTTTTTTTTAAGTTTTGAGTTTGATTTTAGTCCCCTCTCCAATTTGAGACGTTTTTTTAATGATGTGCCGCTATCTAATATGACATGTTAATGTCAGGTCATTTTAAAATTAATTTGAGATTTTTTTTATTGATTAGGATAATGAATTTATTAATATTTTTTAATTAATAAAAAATAAATTGTTAATATTTTTTATTAATTTTTGTAATTCATTAATTAATCAAAATTTTAAATGAAACACTTTAGGCCTAGCTTTTTTGATCCATGTCTTTCGTCCATCTTTCTAACCCACAGTTAACTTGTTGTGTTTGTGAAAGATATATAAACATTAAAAACGTTTGTAATGAAAACAATTAGGAATTACTATGAATAAAAGAAACAAACAAATTGACAGGATTCCAAGTTGGTAAGTGATCAATGAGATTATTGTTGAAGAAATTCGAAATCGACAACAATAAGAGTATCCCTTCCAAGTTAGTAGTCCTACACTATAGTACCATGGACGAATTTCACTTCCATTTACTCTCAATATGTTCTCTCACAATGCGAAATCAATATAAGGAAATAATAACCAGGCCTGACAAAAGATCATACTCAATAACAACAGGTTGTAGATAAATATTTCACGTAAGCAAGTCAATACTAATATAACATCAAACAAGAGGAGTTCATCGAAAATACCTAGTAAATCTGTAAGGAAAAAGCTGGCAAGCATCCATCCCAAACCCATGATCTTAGAATGATAAGTGATGTTGAGAAAAGCAGGAATAAGAGAGCAGTTCTATCCTGAACAAAAGAAATTCCATTTTCCTAAAATTTCATAAACATCATGTGTGGGATTTAATGGTGTTATTGCTTATTGTGTCAACATGATATCATGTATCGCTGCTGTGAATTCAGCGATGTTCCTTTGATTCCTCATGCTTACTCCTCTAGTTGTTATTGATTTGTTAGATGTTAATCATGTGATAGATCTAGGATCTAGACTATGTAATCTTCAATTGATTAATAGTTATAATATAATTAAGAATTAGTAATAACTATAGTATTGACTTAGTTACATAAAATATTTATCTGTATTTATTGGATATAATCCTTTGCCAACCAACCTGGTTGCTATTTCTTTAGGGTAATGCTAACTTGTGCCTCAAAGGCACAAGTTAAGAAATTCAAAAATAAAAAATTTATTTTGGAAAAATAAATAAAATTATTGATGATAAATTACTAATAAATTCAATATATATTTTTCAATAATTTATTTTTATATTTATCTCTTAACTTGTGTCCTTGGGATACAAATTAACATTACCCATTTCTTTATACTGGTGTCGCATTGGGAGAGAATATATTGAGAGTAAATGGAAGTGATATCGTTCCATCTTACTACAATGTGGGACTACTAACTTGGAAGGGATACTCTTGTTGTTGATTTCAAATTTCTTCAACAATAAACTCATTAATCACTTACCGACTTGAAATTTTGTCATTTATTTATTTCATTTATTCATAGTAATCTCACATTTATTTATTTCAAAAATTTAATAAAAATTGTATTAAAAATTCTCCCAAACTAACTGACATAATATGAATTGAATTTGAAAGTGAAGTCCAACTAACCAACTGTCCACAGAAAAATCAATCAAATCAAATTACATAAAAGTCAAAGACGAATTATTTCCCCTTATTTTAATTATCCTTTGAGGATCGTTACACTCCATTCATATTCATATAATAATAGTACTAGTACAATGGAAGCTGAAAAGTCAAAATCGTAAATCTCACTTCATCATCATCATCATCATCAACTTCAACTTAGATGAAAATCTGAGTTGAATTATAAAATGGAACATCATCACAGAAAACTGATCCCAGAGTTATGCGAGTTGATATGCCATGGAATAGACTCTGTATCTAAATGTTCACTCAACAATGATTGCGCTAATTGCTTCAGAAACTGTCTCAAAACCAATCCTCAATACCCTAATTACTATTATCCACCACCACCGTCACCGCCACCGCCACCGCCACAACAAGAATTTCCATTATACTCCTCATCCAATCAAAACCAGCACAAAATCGCCAATTACTTCATCATCACTCTTTCTATTCTTGCTTTTATTTTCTTCCTTGTTTGTATCCGTGCAATTTATGTCAATTTTAGGTCAAGAAGAAGGATGCGAAGGTTAAGGGCAGTGGCAAGGACAAGAGCACCACCACCACCATCCTCATCATCATTATCATCAAGGATTCAACAAATTCAGGTGATGAATTTTGATGATGAACAACAACATGATTCTATTGTGGATCATCCAATTTGGTATATTCGAACTCAAGGTCTTCGACAATCTGTTATTAATGCAATTAGTGTTTGTAAGTATAAGAAAGGTGAAGGATTGATTGAAGGAACTGAATGTTCCGTTTGTTTGAGTGAGTTTGAAGAAGATGAGAGTCTTAGGCTTTTACCTAAGTGTCATCATGCTTTTCATTTACCTTGTATTGATACTTGGCTTAGATCTCATACTAATTGTCCTATGTGTAGAGCTCCAATTGTTAATACTAACCCTACAATTGCGAGGGTTCAGTCTTTGGAATCTATTGTTGTTGATTCTCATTCAACTTCATTGGATGATAGACATGTTGATGAAAATAGTGGTGAATCTGAATCCAATTTAGGGTTTCAAAATAGGGTTCATGATTATGAGTTGAGGAATAGGGTAGAAGGGGAAGGAGGGCAATTGGAGGTTTGTGAAAACGGAAGACCAGTTGTCGATGCGGTTAGTGGCAGTATTCGGCCTAGGAGATCGGTTTCTATGGATGATTCTTTTGTTGTAGGTATCAATAGTGTTGTTGCAACTGTTCTGTCAAAGGAATGTAATGGTGATGAAGATAGTGTTTCAAAGGTTAATGGAAGTGAGAATTTAGCAACTACATCCAAAGGTGGTAGTAGTAGCAGCTTTTCTTTTAGGTCAACAAGATATTTGCAGGGTGTTGCTAGTCCAATGAAGAGATCAAGTTCATATAATGGGAAATTTCTTCTGTCTTGGTATAGCCGCAATCAGAAAAAGCCAAATGCTATTCTGAGAAGCTTTTGATTTTGTGTTATTGTTATTAGCTTTTATGCTAACTTCACAACTGAAGTATATATATACATGTAACTCAGTAACTCTCAACAAGCTGAGAGGCTGAGATTTTCAAAGTTTTCTGTATGCATTAAAAAAAAACTATGTGATGCATAAGTGTATAATAGCAAAACAATAAAGTTACAAATAAATGTTTTATTCAACTTTTTGCTCATATTGTTCCATATATGATGTAGATTTATTCATCACATGACATTCTGTGTATGTGATCAACATGAATTATCTTGTCAGAGAGCAATTGCTTTATTTATCCACACTTATATATTGGCTTCCCTTGTTTTAAGCAAGAATCTAATGCCAAATTTGAATTGCAATATAAAACTACTACTATATGTAGTCATTCATATCTTTTCTAAATATGGAAACAACAAGGAGGAAATATCACAGCACAAAAACAGATTTAAGTTTTCCCTAGAATCATTTTCCTATAGAGTCACACCACTACAATGGAAAACCAATAAAGTCAGTGCAAAAATAACACTTCAAAACTATTGTTTTGTTTTGAAATATAAAAATTTGATATTGAACGTAAACACTATTTTTTTTATTAATAGTTGTAGAAAGAAAAAAATATACAGATTAATAAATGAAGATTCTAATCCTATATGATGTAATTAAAGTTTAATTATAAATCATTAAAATAGGTAATGAAGTTGATAGGGTTGATTGATATAGTTAAATCGATGGAAACCGATTGAATCATTTTGCCGCCGTAAATTCCTCAAAAGCCGTCGCTCAAATCCATTAGCTCGTCGTCGTTCAACTCCAATTGCTCACCGCCGTTCAACTTCATACGCTTGCCGTCGTTCAATTCCATTCTATTGACGTCGTTCGACTCGATAACTTTTGGTATTTTGTTCCGTTTGATTCTTCTTTGTTTGGTTTCTTCTTTGTTTATGTTTGTATTCAATTTAGGTGTTTTGTAAAACAAGGCGGCTAGGTTGTTATTAGCAAGTAGTGAATACGTCTCCTAAGTTAATGCTTAAGATTTAAAGTGTTTGGAATTTTGCTTTTTTTTTGTTTTTGATATATATATATATATATATATATATATATATATATATATATATATATATATATATATATATAATATATATATATATATATATATATATATATATATATATATATATATATATATATATATATATAACTCTTAGTATCTGATTTTAGAGATCTAATGTGACTGCCACCTATCAATCAATTCTATTGTCTATTTAAAAGTTAAAATTGAGATTCGAACTTAAAACTTTGAGAGAAATGTACTCTTCAGAAGTCAATTTGGATCGATGAAAATGGATGAAATGGATCGTTCTTTAGATGTCAATTTGGATCGATGAAAATGGATCGTGGTGGAATGAAATCATCTTCAATTGTTTGGTTTTACAAAAAAAAAATGAATGAAATGGAATGTGATGAGATCCATTTCATCCATGGCATGGAATAAAATGTAGTGGAATGGAGTCGTGTTCTATTGTTTGGTTTTAAAAACAATTAATGAAATGAAATAAAGTGGGATGGAAATCAATACATACAATATCACTATTTTGGCTCATTTTTCATTCTCTCGTCCCCTCTCATTTGTGATGTATCAATGAAATGAAATAAATTAATAAAACAAGTACAATTTTGTCCTCCAATTTTTCACTTACATTAACTATTTCTATTCCTTATTTTGCTTATACGGTTTATAAGCAAACACAATTTTCTTGTTACAAATTATTGTGTTGAAAGCGATATCAAGAAAATAGAATATGATCGGTTTTTTGATTAACAAGAAAATCATAAAGTAAAAGAAAGGAGAGAAGAGAAGAGAAAGCCAATTCAAAGTGATATAAAAAAATTGGATTCTTGATTCAATTAACATTAGGAAACAATATTTACAATTGAATTTCAACCACACCACTTTCTCCCTCTGATTAGAATTATCAACAATTGATGGAGAAGTGATTACTAGTATGCTATTTATAAGAAAACTAAACCATAACTTTCAACTAACATACTAAACAATTGGCCCAACATACTAACTCAATTCGACATTCTAACTTAAACAACAAGCTAACATATTTCGACAACATGTTAAAACAAGCTTCGACTACAACACACACATCTTCCACTACTGCATGTTTGAACAAACTTCGACTACAACATGCACAAATCCTGTCGAAACATGATGTTATCTCTGTCGAGACTAGAGTTTGATCCAAAATACCATAAATCTCCACCTTGGAACAAACTTTACAATAATAAGAGAACATACTAGCTTTCATCATGCAGCTTTATCAACTGCATACAGTGGAAGAGCTTGCTACATGGAAATGACTTGACGATCATATTAACAACATTCTCATCAGTCGAAATGTTAAGCAGTTGGACTTCTCCACACTCGATTATCTCTCTGACGAAATGCAGTCTCACATCGATGTGCTTGATTCGCTCATGATAGGTTGAATTTTTCGATAGGTGTATTGCATTTTGACTATCATGTTTAACAGTGTGTTAGCTGTGATTTTTGACAGGTGAAAAATATCACCAAATAGGGGAAGAGTCAAAGGAGTTTTGGTTCGATCATGATTTGGACTTAGCAAGTTTTTCAGATGTAATAAGAGTTATTTCGACCATGTGGAAGTGTCGACCGTTCAGTCCTTGTGACAACGGCGAAGTGGTCAACATGGTGGTTATCTGGGCACGTAATATTGTTTTTAAAATATCAATAACTGCATGTAGTTTACTTTCCAAAAGGACACGTGGAGTAAGCGTAGAAAACTGATGCATGCAGGGCTTTACATGGCGGAGTAGGAAGATAGAGACGTTAGGAGCAGTTATTTCGTACTGGTATATATAGGAGTTCATGATGTTCAATTAGGGGTGTTCATTATTCAACAAAAATCTCACTACAGAAACTCAAAGTATCAGCGCGTAGAGAAACGAGTAACTTGCTGAGAGAATGTAAATTTTACTTTCTCAATCCTTATCGTATTTCAATTAATTTCACAAGACTTTAATGCACTTTATTCAGCGTTTCTAGTTTTTTCCTACCAATCCTTTTAAGCATTCTTGTTTAGTCGAAGTCGACGCTTTACCCTTTTTTTCTTACAAGTGTTTAAAAACCTATTTCGACCAATTCGAAACTGATCACGTGAAAATGAGAGCAACAGAAACTAAACGATTATTTGGCACTATATCCTAGGATTAACTGGTTGATCCTGCAAGTAACCCGTAGTTGAAAATCAACGATTGTTTACCATTTTTCAGCGTAAACAAATTGACACACCCAGTGGGACCCCGTGCTAGTTTCCTAATTATACGAGTTTTCTTGTTGTTTTCTTTTGTTAAATAGTATCCCGTGTTTTGCCTTTTTCTATAAAGAATCATTTCTGGGTATTTTGCATGCAATTGAGGAGTGGTAAAGCTTTGTCTAGAATGTCTCGTCCTCCCACAAATAACGTTAATCCTCAGAATAATCCACAAAATGTAACACACCAACCGACAGTGTCAACAGTTAAGGAGCCAGTTCTCTCAACATCGGTTAGAACAACGACTCTGGTGGTATCAACGACGCCAGTTGTAATGATGCCATTACAAGGGGTTACACCCCCATCGCAGCTGGGGAATTTTCTGAATGATCCTATGATTATGAGACCTTTATTTGGGTTCTCAATGTCACCACCTGGAAGAGACTACCCTTATGGTATGCCAACGTCCATGATGACGAACCTTCAACCAAACATGTCAACCTTTAATGACAACGTGATGGACACAACGCCATTATACAACCCCTATAATGCCTCAGTATCAACCATCAATAACATGGCTCGACCAAGAGGGATACACTATATCCCTTAGAATACGCCATATTTGAATATGACTTCTATGATGGCCATGAGGCAACAAATTGATGAGAGTAATATAGAGTTAGTGAATTGTTGGTGTAAGCCCTAGAGGCCAATAATTTTGGTACTTGTATCGAATTATTTATTAATAATGAAAGGCATTTTCTTTATTATGGTTGATTAATAAAGTCCCTGGAATAGATAGTCCGTTTAATGTATCAAGTGTGACTTGATCATGAGATCACATTAAACATAAGGACACTATTCTTAAAGTATCCGTAGTCGAGCTTTATTGCGAAGTGGGATAATATTGAAGCATTAAGACTATTATGTTTGTAGACTGATGATCACACCTCATGGATCATGGATAAAGAGTTATCAAGTCTTAAACATAGGTATGAATATTAAGAGTAATATTTATACCGGATTGACCCGCTATGAGAATACTATATAGAAAGTTATGCAAAGTGTCATAAGTTATTCTCATGGTGATAATAGTGTATACCACTCTTCGACCTGAAACCACTATGGACCCTAGATGTAGAGTCGAGTGCTTTATTGCTGATCCAACGTTGTCCGTAACTGGATAACCATAAAGACAGTTGATGGGTACTCCACAAAGCATGCTGAGGGACATGAGTGTCCTAGATGGAATTTGCCCATCCTGTGTAACAAGATAAATGTCTATGGGCCCAATATTGAACTGGACAGGGATGACACGGTCTATACCTTGTGTTCAATATAGACATAAGGGCAAAGGGGTAATTATACACATAATTGTTATCACAGGAGGTTTTGTCAGATCACATGACATTTTCGTGACTTGGGTAGCAGTGATGTGTTGCTAGATACCGCTCACTGTTTATTATGTTAAATGCGTGATTTAATATAATTGCCAACGTCGCGAAAACCTACAGGGTCACACACAAAAGACGGATTGATGAGAAATAGAGTAACTAAGGAACACCGTAAGGTACAGTGCACTTAAGTGGAATACGAAATATGGTAAGGTACCAAATACTTAAGTGATTTTGGCATATTATGAGATATGAGCCAAAATACACTTAAGTGGGCTTTTAGCTTGAAGCCCACACAAGTGGTTCTATAAATAGAACCCTTGGGTAGAAGCATTGTCATTCCACTCAGACTGAAACTCAAGTAAAGACTTGGGATTTCGTTTCCCACTCTCTCTCACTCAAAACCTTCATTCTTACCAGCTAGCACTGAGATTGAAGGAACCCGTTCGTGTGGACTGAGTAGAGACGTTGTCATCGTTCAACGTTCGTGATCGCTCCGTGGATTTGTATCCAAGGTTTTGATCGTTACAAGAGATCTGCACCAAAGGTTTGAAACGCCACAAGAGGTAACGATTCTATCACTGATCATGCCCATTCGTAAGGATCACTAAATGGAGAAATTTTTAAATTCCGATGCGCCTTGGATGGTAATTCTCCTTCATGAATACCCTCACCCAACAATTGGGAACTATTTTTAATCCATTGAATCTAAATACGAATCAATTCTATGAAGTGTTAGCAAATCAGATGGGGCGTATCGCTGATTTCTTTAGCACACCCCCAATACAAGTTTGTTCGTCTCCAAAAAATTATTGAACGCTCGAATGGACGAATCTCCTGAGAACGCCATGGCACAGACCACTATAGGCCAAAACCAGGGGTTGCTGCCACAATCTCCCTTGAACAGGAAAGAGATGGAACAAATAAAACAAAACAACCTTAGGCCTCTGATGGTTCAGAGAAATCAGAATGTTGACCAAGTCCTTAGGTATGTCCACCAGAATAATTTCACAAGACAAAACAATATCGCAAATATGGTCGAACAAATTTTGGCCCATAATGGCCTTAATGTGGGAACCCACCGGCCAAACTTTGTATCTCTGTTGTCAGAATACATTCGACAGTCATAATTACCTAAGGGGTGGAAAGTCCCGAAGTTCACCAAGTTCGCTGGAGACACTGACGAGTCGACAGTCGAACATGTCTCACAGTACCAAACTGAGGTAGGCGACATAGCGAATAATGAGAATTTGAAATTAAAATACTTCCCAAATTCTCTGACAAAATATGCTTTTACTTGGTTCACCACTCTCCCTCCTCATTATGTCCAATCATTGAGCCAATTAGAAAGGCTATTTCATGAATAATTTTATATGAGACAGTCAAAAATTAGTCTGAAAGAGTTGGCAAGTGTTAGACGCAAAGTCCCTGAGTCGATAGACGATTATTTGAATAGGTTCAGACTTTTGAAGTCGAGGTGCTTCACCCAGGTTCCTGAGCATGAGTTGGTCGGAATGGCCGCAAGCGGTTTAGACTACTCAATTAGATACTAAATACTTGAGAAACATGGCCTAACTCGCAGATAGGGTTCACCAGGTTGAACGCCTCAAAGCTAAGAAAGTCATAACGAGTAAATTCCATAAAAAGGAAAAAATCGCTTACGTGGAGGCAGACGAGCATGTCTCCGACATAGGTGATGATTGTTCTGAAGAAGGCGAGATAAACATGGCTAAATTGAAGCCTAGACCTCCTTATGTGTGTAAATTACTAAAACCATCGAATGGGGAAAATCCCGTCGAAACTAACAAAAATGAGAAGTTCGCCGCTAGAACTTACAGTTTCGACATTACAAAATGTGATGAGATTTTTGATTTTTTAGTCAAAGATGGTCAAATTTTAGTACCCCCTAGTTTAAAAATTCCTCATATGGAACAAAGGAATAAGAGAGGTTTTTGTAAGTACCATAACTTTCCGGGTCATAAAACTTCTCAATGTGTACTTTTAAGGGATTTGGTCCAGAAAGCTTTGAATAATGGAAGATTGGCGAGAAGCCAAAATCGTCGATGAAAGTTGACTTATATCCCATGTAGATGGAGGATGACCATTATGCTGAGCCTATATAGATACTGATGGTGGAAGCTACCGACGACTCTAACATGTATGTCGATAAGGGAGATCAAATCTCCGCCATTGTTGATTTTGACTACCAAGAGGTCTATCCCTAATCCGAGGAGGGATTAATTGACTTCTTTGAGCATTGCAAGCTCAGTGACTATAAAAACCATGTTGTGCCCATGTTGAAGTGTCGTGTTCAACGAAGAGGCGACGAAGAAACTGAAAAGCTCTCAAAGGGTCAACCCCGGACATGGACGGGGAAGAGGTCGAACAACTAGGTTTGGTCCTAACAATCGAGGCAGATCCCGTAGGAACGAGGAATACAGGAGGCGGTTTCAGCAGCCTCGACAGAAAACCTTTAGGCTACCTGCCAGCGCATCCAAAGCTGAGTGGGTAAAACCCCTAAAAAAAGGGGGCAAATCCTTCGAAATGGAAGGAGTTTAATCCTAAGGCAGGGATGCCCAGCGACAAGGCCTTGAAAGAGACGAAGGGAAAATTTCAGGTCCCTCCGACTTATAAAGGCAAGAACCCTATGACGCATACATAGTGGAAGCGTCATCAAAGGAGGAAAAAGGTTGAAAGAGAAGCTGCAACAAATGAGTGTGTGGCCCCAGCGGCGAAGCATATTGCGGTAGCATCAAAGCTTAATAGGAAATCCTACTCTCAGGGATTAAATAAGGAAGAATGACAGCGACATATCCCAAAGGCGACTTTGAAGCATCCCATAATCAAAGGAAGATCCAGGGTTAGAGAAGTAACTCCTGAATATTCCCATCATCCAGAGGATGAAACTGCATATTTCACCATTGAGGTCGGGGGGGAAGAACCTCATTACACTCCATAGTCGGAAGATGAAGATCATGAGTATTTTATTCATTCTGAGGATGCATATGTGACTTTCTATTCTCCCATACCTAGATAATAAGAGCCAGAGTACACCTCAGGGTCAGACAACGAGATGGTCGAGGATAACTTCAGCGGCGAATCTCGAGATGGCCTTCAGATCAATTGTAGAATAAAGTCAATGCGTCAACCGAATATGATCGGGTGTCAAAAAATTTTGAGGTTGAGGAAGATTTTATTCAAGACGAGGTTGCCAACCAGAAGCCTCTTTGCTACTACGTCATGAATAATGGCATGGTCAAAGAACAACATGCAATTTTTGAAAGGCTTGATCCCATCATGATGTATCACTTGAAGCCACTCTTCATTAAGGCAAAGGTCGACTCCAAGACCGTTAACAAGGTGTTTGTCAATGGAGGTGCGACTGTCAATTTGATGTCGAATTCTATTTTTAGCAAGATGGGTGTCATACCCTGATTTTGGCCCTGAAAACTTTTTCCCAGTCAATCACCCGTATGGTCATAAAATTTTGTTTCATGCTCAGATGATGGCCCAAGGTTTGATTGGATTTAAGTTTTGTGTTGTCCTGTGGATGAGTTGGTATATCAGGTACCATAATGTAGTTTTGAATCAGGGGAAAGTTGATTTCAATGTAGTGTTGGATCGGAGGAAAGTTGGTTTTGGGTTGAACGCCTGGAATTTGAGCCATCATGAATATTTGTTAAGGATGAAAGACAAATAATCCCGCTAATAAATAGATAACCCTTGTTGATGTTTTGATCACTCTATTGTATTATGGATTAGAGCGTATTGAATAAATCAATGGCCGGCATTATTTATTTCCTTTAAACGGTCAAGTATGTTCTGGAGAATGGATTAGCTTTAGAGAATCTTACTCTTTGAAGGGTATATTTTGCAAGATCACAACATACTTGGAGTGTGCATTTGGTAATAATGGAAGTAGCTATTTGTCCACGTGCAGCAGAAGCCAGTTTTCATGGTGATGTTTAAAACCACTCACATCTTTGTTTTAACAATGTGTGAAACCTCACATTTTCTTTTAACAAAGGTTGAAGCCTTTGGATAGTTGCTTGACGTCTCCATAATTCAGTGTCCTCTGTAAGTCAACAACAAGAAATTGATGTTTAGGAAAGCGGCTCAATCCTGGCGCTGAATTTTTTGGGAGGAAAGACTCATCACCTATGCCATTCAACGCAATTGTACAGTCTCATTTATTGTAAAGATAATTTATTGAGACAGTAAATGGCAAGGCTGCTATATCATATACTCCAGTCTGATTTTGAACCAAATTCATCAATGATTATTAATATGATAGTTGAAGTTTAAAAAAAAGAACATCATAAGCACAATATAAGCACTGTTTTGAAATTTCCAAACTAGAGAAATTAATGAAAAGTACTGGTGGAGAAATAATTCAAGTTCAAAGAGGATAACAATAATAGTTTACAAAACAATTAAAATGGTCATCCGGGCGGGAAATTCAGACTTCTGGTTACGATTTTGCAGTAGAACCATAATCATTCAGGTTTCATCAATCAAGTATTGATAATGATGCTGTCGCGTTTTTCCGACAAGTTCTGTTGGCAATTCGATGAATTTTCAAAGCTACTCTTCTTGCATAATCACCAAGAACAAACAGCTCGACACAGGATCTTAGTCTTTCTCTTCATTCATTCCAAGACAATTTAGCAGTTGCAAAGGGGGGGGGGCCTTCATGCTAATTTTGTCCATGTGTGTGTGACCTGCAAAAATACCTAAAACAATCAACACCATAACAGATTAAAACAAAAGAGTTGAAGGCCAATTTGGGAATATTTTACACACGGGAGATTACAGACTCAACCTTGAATGTCTTCTCAATTCACCTGATAAGTATGTAGGACGAAAAGGAAAAAAGGTTACATCTCCTCTTGATTGTGTTTTCTTAGACTGTACTTTTGCCACTTTCTCTCGTTCCATGCCTACCAAACAATCCTCCATTCAACAGGTTGTTAATTGTATATGGAAGCATCCTGATGCATCGAAAGTGTATCTTACCTGTGATGTCCTGGGTCAGGAAGACATCCTTGTTCAAGTATCCCAAACCTTTGGAGCAAAGATATATGTTGATAAAGCCCAAAATCCAGAATGTTTCAAGAATCCAATGGTTACGGCACCTCAAATCCGTTGTGAAGACCCATCTGCTCGTTTCCATTTATTTGATGGATCTCCAGGACTATATGAAAGAGCACAAGCAAAACTAGTTGAGGCCAAGGCAACTCTATAGACTGAGCCTCTCATTGTCCGCCTTTATGCTCCATGATTCAAGTGATGCAAGACAAGAATGTTTAGATGCTGCTGCTGAAGTGAAACGGGAGTGATCACAGAAACAAATGCCGAAAGAACTCTTGAGGAACTACGTGCTTATCAAGCTGGTGTGGCAACTGTCCTGCAAAGTGGTGAGAGCAACTCGGTCGAAAAAGAGCTTAAAACTACAACAACGGCAAAGAGAAGAAACCGGGTGAGAGCAATATCCTGCCAAAACAACAACAAACAATGTCAAATTGTTACAAAATTAAGAACACCTCAGTGGAAGAAAGCAATTTCAATATTTTCAGAGAGAACAATTTTGAGGCAAAAATGTGATCCTTGGAGACAGAGTCCCATTTATTTATGTTTACTACTAGAATAATCATAAACCTCGGAAGTTGCTGTTTCGCACACCAAATGGCATCAGTTTGGTCCTCATGCTCAAACCGTTTTGTTGTCGCAGCAACCAAACTCCAATCTCACATTTGTTTCACTGCCGCCATTGCCATTCATCTCTATCACTATAGCACATCTCCTCGCCAAATTACCCAACCATAACCTGCAAGAAACACACCAAACCATAACAGTCAATTTAGAACCTTCTGGTTACAACTTGCGGCATAATCAAAATCATTCAGTTTTCATTCAATCAAGTGTCCTCATGTACTGAAAATACAGTGGGTCAACATAAGGAGCCTGAAAACCATATCGGAAAGCAGTTATGGAACGGGACATGAAATTGGTCGGTGAAGGGAATAAAAGCAAAGGTGAAGTCCTGGATACAAGCTTGCAGCAGATGAAAGCTTGTTTCTTAGATGCAAGAAACTTTTAGAAGCCATGGCAATATTTTTCGAAAGATCAAATAGAGTTGGCAGTGAGCATCAAAATACAACCGAGGAAGTTGTTCGGCGGTGTGGACTTTGCCAAGAATCAGATATGGTGCTAAAGAAAAATCGAGATAGCAAATTTATGATTGGATGATGGGGTTATCCTCAGTGTAGAAATGTTGTCTGGCTCCCTGGATCAATATCAGAAGCGGTTGTGACCACCAATACTTGCAACAATTGCACTCCTGGTCCTGTTTTCTTGTGAAAATCCAAAACCGAGTATAAAACCAGAGCTGTGATCAAAACCGAAACTGCTTTTGGAATCTTCAATATTTTTACTGCAGTAACACAAAGCAATTAGCAAGTGTTAAAATCCAGAAAATTCCCAAATTGGAATAGAGACAAAAATGAAGAAGAAAGTTTGAGCTCAGATTACCTGTTCCAAATCTAGCATCAAACAGGGCAATTCGATTCTAAGTACATCCAAAGTAGTTTGCAGAGATACTCTTCTGGAACACCAAAGACACCAATTGAAACCCTAATTCGTGAGGATAAATAGAGAGAAAGAGTGAATCAGTGAGGAGGACGAAAAATTGGAGGCGGAACAAAATCTCAGAGAAGAAACCCTAATCCCAAAATCAAAAACCCATAAGAGAGACGAAAAATCAGAAGCTTGCAAACTCACCGCCACCGCAGGAATCCTCGCCGAAGGTGAGTTTTATCCTGTTTAAATCTCGTTAAAACCTTTGTCTCTGTTTGCATGTGGAGTGAAATTTGAGGAAGGTTGAGGATGAGCGAATGAAGGAGAGATTGATGCGAGTGTTGTGATTTTGAGGATGCGATTGGGAGATTGAGAGAGTTTTGTGAGAGCGAGGGCGATGAAAGGATGGAGAGAGTGAAGGTTGGGGACGATGACTGAGGTTGAGAGCGTGAGAGAGAAGAGAGATTGAGAGCGAGTACGCGTTTGGGAGAGAACGAAGACGATTGTCTGTTCTTTGTTTCCATTTCTTTTTCTTTTTTTAATTTATTTTTAAACAAAGATAAGCATTGAAACCATAATTTTTTTTTTATGTTTTTAAACTTCCTAAGTTTTCATTTTTAACTTCCTAAGTTTAATAAATATTTTCTCATTTTCAATTCATATGCCATTGAGAAACCCAACAGCCAGGCGGCTGGGTTTTTTTATTGGTAAACCAACAGACCTTCATTATTGTTATTTTAGTTCCTTTTTATTTTTATTCCAATCTAGTCTGGTTTATATGTTTAAGCTGTTATTTAAATGACAACTAATGATAAATGGTCTAGTGTAGAGGGAGTGGTTTCATGGTCTGTAGTGGAGTGGGTTCGATACCTATATGAAGCACTTTATTTCTCTTAGCATTCATTTTGTTCTTTATGTTTATGCTTTATTATACTCATAGTTTCATTATTGTTTGATAGCACAAATTTGATTTCTTTTAATTTCATCATTCATTCAAAACCATTTTAAAACTATAAAAATCATATTTTTCTCGATTTAATGTCGAGCCCATTTCCATACCCTTGTAAGTCGATTGCTTTTAAGCATCGCCATCAACCTCACATAGCTTACTCTTGGGCTTTCTTACAATGAGCCAGTTCTCTTGCACTTACACTCATACTTTGCATTATTTGTTGTTTGGGCCCGATTTAATTATTTCATGATTTTGAATCCCCATTTGACAAAATGTACCCCACTCCCCCGATGTGTGATGATTTTGTACTGTTTTATCTCTTTATTTGCTCGACTGTTTAGTTTAGCTATTAACACAAGAATAAAACCAACCATTTCCAAAAGATCAAAAATAATGACTCGATCCAACGTCGAGTATTTTCTCAATAAACAAATCAATTCATTTCTCCCTCTTATTCTATTCCATTTCTTTCAAACTTTCATCAAACGCTTGATTTCAACGTCAAGCCATTTTTTTTCTAATAAAAACTCAAAAAATATTAATTTATAGTTAAGACCTTTTCATAAAGATGGAAGTGGAACGTGGTGTATACCACGCACTCCTGAGACTAGGATTCGAGATGTATATCTCGCCAAACCTAGCTCTCGCCATCATTCAAATTCATTCACTTTGCTCTCTCAAACATTCATTCAATTTCCTTTTAAACGTCCATCAATACTTGATCTAGGTCAAGTCATTTTCACAACAAAACTCAAAATACCTAATTCTTATTTAACATTTTTTTCAATAAAGATGGAAATGGAACATGGTGTATACCGTGCACTCCTGAGGTTAAGATTCGAGACGTATGCCTCGCCTATCTTAGTTCTCGCCATCATTTAAAATTGTCAATGTGGTTTCGTCAAACCCTTTCTCAATCAAATCTAAGATACCTAAATCTTATTTAACACTTTCTCAATAAAGGTGGAAATGGAACATGGTGTATACCATGCACTCCTGAGATTAAGATTCGAGACGTATGCCTCGCCTATCTTAGCTCTCGCCATCACCTAAAATTGTCAATGCGGTTTCTTCAAACCCTTTCTCAATCAAATTCCAAAATACTTAATTCCTATCTTAACCTCTTTCAATAAAGATGGAAATGGAACATGGTGTATACCGTGCACTCCTGAGGCTAGGATTCGAGATGTATATCTCGCTCATCCAAGTTCTCGCCATCACTCAAAACGCATCCAACCAATCAAATTCTTTTCTCGCCGCCGTGCGGTTAATCAAAGAACCTTTTTCATAAATGAAAGATATATTGTCTTAAGTGATACAAAACAATGTTTCAGCCACGATTGTTGAGTCAAGATAAGTGACACTTTTCCGAATGTAGATTTATAAATCCGTTCGATGTGTGGTATGCGTCCACTCCTCATCTGTTTTGGGTAAAACAATGTTTTCGTCGATTAATACAGTATAGCCTTCGCTAAAATCGACCAACAAACAAACATTTTTCTACCCAGAACTACGTAAGCTTTGATTTCTCTTTTGAGATACGTAGGAGCAGGATTTTTAAATCTTGTCAGGCCCATTAATAAAAAACTTAGGTTTAGTCCTTCGTCAAAATCCAAAAACATTTTCCTCTCTTTTACTCTTTCTTTCCCACCTAATAACTTGAAAAACCTAACATTTCAACTAACACTAACGCACACAACTAACCTAATGGTTCCCGTTGAGTACAACGGACGTGAGGGGTGCTAATACCTTCCCCTTGCGTAATCGACTCCCGAACCCCGATATTGGTTGCGATGACCATATCTTATCCTTTTCTTTTGTCTTGGGTTTTATCGATATTTCCCCTTTCCTTTTTAGGAATAAATAAAGTTCGGTGGCGACTCTGTTCAGTCCATCATTGCAAGCGTGCGATTGCGCTTCGCTTCAAAGTCGTATCCCTATTTTTTTGAGGTGCGACAATGGGGAAGGCCGACGAAGATCTCAGACCCTATAACATGATGTTGTCCAACTATGAGGGCAAAACCAATAATATCCTAGGCGTGATCCAGGTAGATTTATCAGTTGGTTTGACATCCAGACCAACTTTGTTTATGGTCATCAAGTCCAACACAAGCTATAATATGTTGTTTGGACGTGAATGGATCTATGGGATTGGGGCAGTGCCTTTGACGTTGTACCAAAGGGTTGCCATATGGAAAGAGGATGACATTGTCGATAATATAGAAGTCGACCAGAGTTATTACACAATTGAGATATGCAAGGTCGGAAGGAGATATTTTGACAAGAATCTGGCAAAGATACCTCCATGTGATGCTACAAAAGAGGTATATACCTCTGAAAAAGACTCAACTTACTCCTTGAACTTACACCCAAATTATGGGTTTATCTGGGACAAAAAGAAGTTGGAGAGCGAGCCTGTCGAAGAGGGAAGTCTGCCTCCCATAGGGTGGAAAATGGTCAACGAAGATGACTTCTAAGTCAACATCATTGGCTCGAATTTCGGCCTACATGGCTTAAATAGGATAAAATCGACCATAGAGGCTGAAATTGCTCAGGATTTGTCTGTTGAGGCCGATGTCTAAAGCTTAAAAAACATCGGAGATGGCCCTATAGGCCAGACAACAACTTCATAAAGTTGGAGGCTCGATTGTATATATGACAAACGAGCCTTTGGGGTTTGAAAACTAATAAAAAATACAGGCCCAAGATCCTTTAGAAGAGATAGATTTGGGCGAAGGAGCGGTGAAGCAACCAACATACATCAGTTCTAAAATTAATCCGAACAAGAAGAGGTAGTTGGTCGAGCTTCTCAAAGAATACAGAGATTGCTTCGCATGGGACTACGATGAAATGTTAGGTATGAGTCGAAACATGGTGGAATTAAAACTACTAATTCGGCCTGGAAAAAACCGGTGAAATAACTACCAAGGAGGTTCGCGCCAAAAATAATTTTGAAGATCAAGGAAGAAATCGAAAGGCTACCCAAGAGCAAGTTCATAAGAATGGCCAGGTACGTCGAATGGTTAGCGAATATAGTTCCAGTTATAAAGAAAAATGGTACACTTAAAGTTTCTACAGACTTTAGGGATTTAAACAATGCCACGCCTAAAGATGAGTACCCTATGCATGTGGCAGAAATGTTGGTCAATTTAACCGCAAATCATGAATATCTAAGCATGTTAGATGGATACTCTAGATATAATCAAATATTTTTATCTGAAGAAGACGTACCGAAAACGGCGTTTTGATGCCCCATCGCGTTGGGCCCTTATGAGTGGGTAATAATTCCTTTTGGCCTGAAAAATGTTGGGGCGACTTACCACAAAGCCATGAATTCTATGTTCCATGACTTCATCGAGACTTTCATGCAAGTCTACATCGAAGATATCGTTATTAAGTCCTCCTCGGGAGATGGTCGTTTTGGTCATTGTCGACAATCCTTTCGAAGGATGAGGAAATATGGATTGGAAATGAATCCGAGGAAAATCAACTTCTTGAGAAGATTTATCTCAAACATAAGTGGAAAAATCCAGTCGTTCTAGCCACTACTTCGACTCAAGAAAGATAGAGATTTTGTTTGGGGATTCGAACAACAAGAGGCTTTTGACAACATTAAGAAATATTTAATGAAGCCTTAAGTATTATTGCCTCAAAGTAGTGAGCATGAAACTGTACATAGTCGTGTCAGATCGACTATAGACAACATGTTAGCGTAGGAGGATAATAATGGTATCGAAAGAGCCATATATTACCTCAGTTGAATGCTTATAGATGCATAAACTAGGTATAAATCAATTAAGAAATTATATTTGTGCCTTTACTTCTCGTGTACTAAATTGAAGCATTATATTAAGCCAATGGAAGTTTATGTCTATTCTCATTTTGATGTTATTAAATATATGCTATCAAAACCTATTATGCATAGTCGAATAGGGAACTAGGCTTTAGCGTTCACTAAATATTCATTGACATATTATCCTTTGAAAGCAGTAAAAGGACAAATTGTCGACCTTTCAGTGGTTGAGACAATATAGGCATATTTAGGAATTAGACCATGAAAGTTATACTTCGACGGTTCCAAACATAAAGATGGCTCCGGAGTAGGTATTTATATTATATCCCCAGATAATATACCCACCAAGTTCAAATACAAAATTCATGGGGTATGTTCTAATAATGAAATCGAATACGAAGCCTTGATAATGTGCCTTCAAATTTTATTGGACTTGGGGGAAAGTGAGGTCGAAATAAGGGGAGACTCTGAGTTGGTAATTCAACAATTAAAAAAGGAGTACAAATGCATCAAAGAGAGTCTGATATTGTACTTTATTAGAGCTAATCGTCTTTTGAAACGATTTGACCATGTGTTGGTCGATCATATACCTCGATTGGAGAATCAGAAGGCTAATAATTTGGCTTAAATAGC
Organism: Lathyrus oleraceus; assembly: GCF_024323335.1. Taxonomy (NCBI): domain Eukaryota; kingdom Viridiplantae; phylum Streptophyta; class Magnoliopsida; order Fabales; family Fabaceae; genus Lathyrus; species Lathyrus oleraceus. Next base: position 454,722,481 of record NC_066579.1, read on the forward strand.
CTCTGAATATAAAATTTTAAGAGAAAGGTTGGAAGATTTAATCGAGATTAAAGAAAAGTTAGTCCCAAAAGAAAACGTTCTAGACACTTCGTCAACGTCAAAACTTCAGGGGGCACATGAACACAAAGATTCACAAGATCTAGAGGATCTGGAATTTGACAGAGGTATGAACTATGAAGTTTTAGTCATTGACTTAATGTCAGATAAAGATTGGCGAAAACTCATAGTCAGGTCCTTGTAAAACCCAACGGGAACAACCGATAGAAAGATTAAGTACATAGCTTTGAGCTATGTAGTGATGGGTAACGAGTTATTAAAAAAGACTCCTGAAGGACTCCTCCTCAAATGCTTAGGCGAAAGTGAAGCTTACTTGGCAATATATGAGGTACACAAGGGATCATGTGTCTCACATCAGGCTGGTCATAATATGAAGTGGTTGTTGTGTCGGTTGGGTGTATACTGGCCAACTATGTTGAAAGATTGCATAGACTTTGCTAAAGTTTGCCAAGAGTTCCAGAAGCATTCAAGTATCCAACATGTGCCTGCTAGTGAGTTGCATTCCATAGTAAAGCCATGACCTTTTAGAGGATGGGCTTTAGACATAATTGGCTAAATGAAACCCTCTTCGTCAAAAGGGCATATGTATATTTTGGTGGGAATATATTATTTCAATAAGCGGATAGAGGTTGTCCCTTTACCTAATATCGACCAAGAGGAGGTGATAAATTTCATTCAAAACCATATTATATACAAATTTGAGATACCCTAGACTATTGCCACTGACCAAGGCTCAATTTTTACAGGGCGTAAAATGGTGGAGTTCGCCTCCATAATGGGGTTAAGACTTGTAACCTCGACACCATATTATGCTCAGGCCAATGGCCATGTTGAAACGGCCAATAAGATAGTGATTTGGCTGATTAAGAAACACATGGGACAAAAGCCAAAGAACTGGCATAAAACCCTAAACCAAGCTCTATGGGCATCTCAAAATTCTCCCAAATAGTTAACAAACTCTACACCTTTTCGACTTGTTTATGGGCATGATGAGTATTGCCTTTGGAAATTTACCTGCAGTCGCCCATATTGGACTTTCGCAGAGTTAAGTCGACGATCAACTTGAGAAATAATTGAAGCATATGTTGAAAGCTCTTTGTCAAGGGCGGCGACTATTTCCAAGTATCGAATACCTCTTTGAGTCTCTTCGTCCAGTTGGATTTGAATAACCCTCTGGAGATTGGTTTTTTCTACTTCAGCGGCTTGCACCTTCTTTTGCAAAGCTTCTATTTCCTTTTTCCAGCTAGCAATTTGAGCATCCAAGGTAGTGATAACATTGTTTTCCTGGCGAAGGCTCTCTTCAAGCTCTTATGCGTGCTGGTCCAATCGTTGTCTGAATTCCATGCTTTAAATCTATCGGTCGCTATGGGCACCATCTTGGTCTTGGCGTCGTGCTTACATTAAAAGTCATCCTGAATCTGGTAAAAAAGAGGGCCAAAAGTAACTAAAAAGTAGACCACCGCGACAGGAGCATCAGGAACGTCCAATTTTTTCATAAGAGTTTTGATGCTATAGCCATATATGAAATCCTTTTCCAAAGTTTCAATAAGGTTGACATCCTCAACAAGGGTTTTTAGTTGTTTCAGAGTCTCAGCAATAGGCTCGGGTCCTGTCGCACCGCCAGATACATTCGACGAAATAAAGCACCTATCAATGGAGCTGTCGTGACTCCTAAGCATCATTCTCATATAGGCTTTGGGATCAGTTTTTTCAGCGCATCCATTCTACTCGACTATGAAGTTTCAGCTTCTTAACAAAAACTTCAAGCTACAATGCTTCTTTGACAACTTCAGCAAGGGAAATATACTCCGCTTCCTTGGTTGATAAGATAACAACCTTCTGAAGTGTTGCTTTCTAACTAATTAATGTGCCAAACTAGTGAACACATATCCATTAATGGATTTTCTAAAACCCATACAACCTGCATAATCAGAGTCGACAAATCCTTCGATTTTGACTTGCCATCATCACCATAGGCTCCACCATAAATCACGGCTCTTCTCAAACACCCATTTATGTACCTTATAATCCACTTTAAAGCTTGTCAGTGCGCTTTCCTAGGATTGGCCATACATCTGCTTACAAGGCTCACTTTATACGTTATATCTGGCCTCGTACAAACCATAACATACATCAAAGAAGATATTATACTAGCATATGGAATGTTATTCATATAGGCTCTTTCGACTTCAATACTATGGCTTTGAGTCGTACTCAGCTTGAACTGAGGATTAGTTGGCGTTACAACAACCTTTGAATTTAACATACCAAACTTTTCGAGAATCTTGTTCATGTTTGTCTCTTTATATAAGCATAATCTTGTCTGTTTTCTATCTCTTTGGATGTCAATCCCAAGAATCTTGGAGGAAGCTCCCAGATTCTTCATGTTGAACTCCTTATCCAGTTCAACCTTCACCTCTATAACATGTTTGACACTGTTGCTTGCTATGAGGATGTCATCCACATAAAGCAACAAAATAACAAGTGAATTTCCAAGTCTAAATCTAAAGTAAATACAGTGGTCGAACTAGCTCCTGGTGAAACCTATGTATGCCATGAACTTGTCGAATCTCCTATTCCATTGTTGATGAGATTGTTTCAGGCCATATAACAACCTATTTAGCTTGCACACATAATCTTCCTTTCCTTTTTATGCATATCCTTCAGGTTGCCTCATCAGGATTGTTTCATCTAAATCATCATACAGGAAGGTTGTTTTCACATCCATCTATTCAAGTTCTAGGTCAAACTTTGCCACCATATCAAGCAACATTCGAATGGATTTATGCTTTACAACAGGTGAGAACACATCAGTGAAGTCGAAACCTTCTTTCTGAGTGAACCCCCTGAAAACCAACCTTGCCTTAAATCGTTTTGACATCACTCATTCGATTCATTCCTTAACCTTGAAGATCCACTTACAACTGACTAACCTGGCCCCTGCAGGTTTTTCGATCAACTCTCAAGTGTTATTATCATGAAGAGATTTCATATTATCATCCATGGATTTCATCCATTCATTCTTATTTTGACTCCTCACAACTTCCTTGTAGTTTCTAAGTTCTTCATCAAGAACTTCACTTGCAGAAATAAAGGCAAAAGCTATGAGATATGCATAACCAAGTCTCTGAGGTGGCTTGATGACTTTTTTGACCTGTTTCTTGCCGGCAGGTAGTCATTACCAGTCTCCTCAACTTTGTTAGCAACTTGTTCTTATCCTTCAACTTCATATGGGTTATGCAATTCAACATCACTATGCTCCACCTCAACATGAATCTCTTCCTATTCCAGCTCCTCTTCAAAGATCTCTGTATTTCGACCAACCTCATCATTTTTCTTGAATACTATTTTTGCTTCATTGAAAACTGCATCTTGACTTGTGATACACCTTCTATTACATGACTCTAGGAACCACAACCTATAAGCTTTGACCCCTTTATGGTATCCAAGAAACATACATCTCAAAGCTCTAGGTTCGACCTTATCTTTCCTAATGTGAGCATGAGCTAAGTAGCTAAATACTCTAAGTCTGTCGAGATTAGGTGCATGTATCGACTAGACTTCTTCAGTTGTCTTCATCCCCAAGGAAATCGAGGACACCTATTTATCAAGTAAGCTGTAATCATGACTACCTCATCCCAAAAAACCTTTTTTAATCCCGCACGAACCAACATGCACCTCACTTTTTCCAGAATGGTTCGATTGAACCTTTCATTCAAACCATATTGTTGGAAGTACCGACAGTAGTTCTTTGCCTTGCAATACTGTACGTAACACAATAATTGTCGAAAGCCTCATTGTAAAATTCAAGACTATTATCGGTCCACAACCTCTTGACCTTCCTTCCAGTTTGGTTTTCGACTAGAGTCTTCCAACATTTGAAATTTTCAAAAGTTTCATCCATAGCTTTCTGAATGAATACCCACAACTTTTGTGAGTATTCATCAACTATGGATATAAAATATTTTGCACCTGAGTGTGAAGGATTTCTTGTAGGCCCTCAAAATATCAACATGGATATAATCAAAGGATCCATGTGTTCTTTGTTTACCTTTGTTAAACTTCACTCTATAGGATTTCCAAATACATAAGGTTAAAAAAACTCCAGTTTTTCGATCTTGTCACCATATAAAGGATTTTGTTTCAACAATTTGACCAAGCCTCTTTCAACGACATGGCTAAGTATCTTGTGCCATACCTCAGTCTTTGACACAGGTTTTGCTGATGCCACATCTACTGAAGCATTTACAACCTCAACCTCCAGGGTATACATGTCTTGCCTCTTGATGCCTATCAAGACTTCCTTCGACCCCATCATTACCATTAGAATACTTTGCGCTCCTTTGAAAATATATCCTTTCTTGTCGAATTCACCAAGAGAAATAAAATTCCTCTTAAGATTAGGTACATACATGACATCAGTCAATAACCATATTGACTCATCATGGAGCTTGAATTTTACAGATCCAATACCTATAATTTTGCAGACTTTGTTGTTTCCTGGCCACACTGATCCACCATCTTGATCACATAGTTTCTCAGACACATCTTTGTTTAGAGCCATGTGTCAAATGCAGCATGAATCCATAATCCACTCCTTGCTATAGTCGCTGCTTGAAACCACCAGGATATCAGATGATTCATAATCATCTTGCACAATGGCTGCATTACCAATATCCTTTCCACTATGATTATTCAGTCAACCATGACACATCTTTCTTGTGTGACCCTCCTTCTTACAATGATAACACCTAATTACAGTAGAATAACCACCATAATAACTTTTTAGAACTTTACCCTTCTTCTTCTCAAACCTACCATCTTTCTTTGAGAATTTATTCTTAACGAACATATTTTCACCAATAGAGGATGGCATGTGCTCCTTTCGTTCGTTCAAATTCTTAGAGTACAAGGTTGATTGAACTTCTTCAAAGGTCAACAAATCTCTTCCATACAAGAGAGTTTCTTTGAAATGAGCATGAGATATAGGTAAAGAACACAATAACGACAATGCTTGACCTTCATCATCAATCTTGACCTAGATATTTTCAAGATTAAGAATCAACTTGTTGAATATATTCAGCTGCTCCGCCAAGAACTTATCATCACTCATCTTGAATGAATACAAAGCTTGTTTTAGGTAGAGGCGATTGACAAAAGATTTGGTCATATATAAACCCTCGAGTTTGCTCCATCCACCCGCTGCAGTTTTCTCTTTCGAAACCCGCCTTAGAACCTTATCACTAAGGCTCAAGATGATTGCACTATGGGCTTTCTTTATCATCATCGTCTTTTCCTTCTCCGTTAAGTCAACATCCATCTTTTCTGATCTTTTTAACACTTCTAACAAACCCTTTCAAATCAGTAGGGCTTGTATCTTCAAGCGGCACATACCAAAATCATTCACATTGGTGGATTTTTCAATCTCATACTTTGTTGGCGGCATATTCTCCTCCATGCTCACGACACCATTTTGTTATGAAAGTGATGCCCAGAAAACATAGTATGATCAGTTTTTTTATTAACAAAAAAATCACAAAATAAAAGAAAGGAGAGAATATAAGAAAATCACAAAATAGAGGTATGAGATTGGAACTCCTTGAATAAGGGTTCTGACGACGACAGCAACCCAATATGAAGTTAACAAACCTTAACCTAAGATTCAATTGGTAACAACAAGTCATTTAATTGGATGCTTGTGCAACATTATGTGACAATGTTGATTATTACATATTGAGGGTTGAGTTTTTCAAACTCTTAATGAAGTTTTATATCGAGGATAAGTATCTCAAGAGAATAAATACAATATTAACTTCACCTATGCGAATTTTGAGATGGTGTCGTCTCAAAGTGAGAGTTGAAGTTTCCCTCATGAAAACTTCACAAAAACAGGAAAATCATATGACCATAAATAGTGCTAGGTGAGAGATGTGGGCGAAAAACCAATAAAGAGTGTGTGTAAAGTAACACCAATTTAATCACAAGGGATAACATTTCAAAGCATTGCTACTTAACATTCTGATTAGACTTTGCGTTATCCTTACTAAGGTTAAGTTCAAATCAAAAGATACTTAACTGTATTAACATTCTTTATTTTTCTTTTTTGGAATTGGTCTCGTCATTATTATAACAAATGGGGAATTGTTGTAAATTATTAACAATTAATAATCTTGAGTGTGTTCTAAAATAACAAGAAAATATTCAAGTGAAGATTAATCTTTGAATTCAAAAATAAGCAACACTTTTGAAATGTTACCATATGTTTATGTTTGAATTGAGAAATAGATAACACTTATAAAATATTATAATATATTTAAATTCAAAAATAGATAATATTTCATAAAATTGCGAAAGTGAATAGATAATATTTACTTTTCTATATTGTTCAAGAAAATGTATTTATCAATTTCAAACATTTATGAGAGGTTTAGTATGAAAAGAAAATCTTAATTTGAAAGTAAAGTTCAACTAACCAACCATTCACATAAAAATCAATAAATCAATGTTTTAAAAGTCAAAGATAAAATAACTAAAAGAATAGGCTGAAAATTTTCTTATTTTCTTATTATTTTCAGAGAATTATAATATTACACTTGTTCCACGAAGGTATGATACACAGATATTTCTTAAATTTATATGCCAATGAAAATTCTCACTGAGAGAAAAAAATATAAGTAAATGTTATTTATATTTATCGTTTTTCATTATCACTATAAAAATTAAAGAATGTGTCAATATTTTTTGAGTAAGCGTTGGAGTGCATATTTTAAAATTATTAAATGAGGAGGCAATATTGTTTTAATAAATTTCAAGGGAAAATAATATAATTTCCCCTTATAATAATATTACACTCAATTAACATTCATATAAGACTTGATTTAATTATATAATACTACTTCAACAGAAGCTGAGAAGTCAAAGTTGTAAAACTCACTTTATCATCATCTTGATCGGAATAGAATTGTAATGAAGTCATTATAATAAAATGGGATTGCATCACAGAAAATTGATCCCAGAAATATGCGACTCCATTTGTCACGTAAATGAATATTTACCTAATTGTTCATCCAACAAAGATTGCACTCTTTGCTTCAATATCTGTTTAACCAATCTCCAAAACCCTTTCCACTATTCTTCACCACCACCGCCACCACCGCAACAAGAATTTCCATTCTACAGTTCAAATCAAAACCAGCACAAAATCGCCAATTACTTCATCATCACTCTTTCTATTCTTGCTTTTATTTTCTTCCTTGTTTGTATCCGTGCAATTTATGTCAATTTTAGGTCAAGAAGAAGGATGCGAAGGTTAAGGGCAGTGGCAAGGACAAGAGCACCGCCACCACCATCCTCATCATCATTATCATCAAGGATTCAACAAGCTCTGGTGATGAATTTTGATGATGAACAACAACATGATTCTGTTGTGGATCATCCAATTTGGTATATTCGAACCCTAGGTCTTCAACAATCTGTTATAAATGCAATTAGTGTTTGTAAGTATAAGAAAGGTGAAGGATTGATTGAAGGAACTGAATGTTCTGTTTGTTTGAGTGAGTTTGAAGAAGATGAGAGTCTTAGGCTTTTACCTAAGTGTCATCATGCTTTTCATTTACCTTGTATTGATACTTGGCTTAGATCTCATACTAATTGTCCTATGTGTAGAGCTCCAATTGTTAATACTAACCCTACAATTGCGAGGGTTGAGTCTTTGGAATCTGTTGTTGTTGATTCTCATTCAACTTCATTGGAACATAGAAATGTTGATGAAAATAGTGGTGAATCTGAATCCAATTTAGGGTTTGAAAATAGGGTTCATGATTCTGAGTTGAGGAATAGAGTAGAAGGGGAAGGAGGGCAATTGGAGGTTTGTGAAAACGGAAGACCAGTTGTCGATGCGGTTAGTGGCAGCAGTATTCGGCCTAGGAGATCGGTTTCTATGGATGATTCTTTTGTTGTAGGTATCAATAATGTTGTTGCAACTGTTCTGTCAAAGGAATCTAATGGTGATGAAGATAGTGTTTCAAAGGTTAATGGAAGTGAGAATTTAGCAACCACATCCAAAGGTGGTAGTAGTAGCAGCTTTTCTTTTAGGTCAACAAGATATTTGCAGGGTGTTCCTAGTCCAATGAAGAGATCAAGTTCATATAATGGGAAATTTCTTCTGTCTTGGTATAGTCGCAATCAGAAAAAGCCAAATGCTATTCTGAGAAGCTTTTAATTTATTGTGTTATTGTTATTAGCTTTTATGTTAACTTCACAACTGAAGTATTTTACATGTAACTCAGTAACTCTCAACAAGCTGAGAGGCTGAGACTCTCACAGTTTTCTGTATGCATTAAAAAAACTATGTGCTGCATCAAGTGTATAATAGCAAAACAATAAAGTTACAAATAAATATTGTTCATTTTTTTGCTCATATTGTTCCATATATGGTTGCTCCATATATGATGCTGTGGTGTTCTATATTTAGCTTTTTGATCAACCAATCATCCAGTTATTTTCAACAAGTTTCTCAATCTAAGTCCAATTTTTTCATTGTATCGAAGAAGGTGATATTATTAGTACTGTCATACTATGATGCAATAAAACAAAACTTTGCCAAACATTTGGATCCAACCCAAATAGGTTTACACAAGGATGGATTTCATTGACAGATGGCATCTCATAATTACTCACTTTCTCTGGACCGTTAGACCAAATCAAAATTGAAAATGAGAACACTTAAAGTTTGCAAAAAATTCACTTTAGTTTAGTGGATTTGGTTGCTTTTACTTGTCTTTTCTTATACCATCACGGTTTTTCTAAGTCGATAAGTCTTCATTCTCGACATCTTGCTATGATTTGGGTGTTTAAATTCAGAAGTCTTCGTTGTAAACCATGGTTAAAGTTGGTGATTGTGCAAGGTCTTGCCTAGAGACGTGCCTCCTTTAATCTTGATGAAAATGGATACATTTTGAACATGGTAGTATCTACCTCAACTTAGTTGAAAAAAATAATACTTGTAACAATTATTAGCTTCAATGCATTACTCATTATTTTAGAAAATTTTACTTTTGCATATGTGGTTGTTGGTGAGTAATTTAATTTTTATGAAATATATTTAAATTATTATTTTAAAATAAAATATTAAAGAGTTAAAATATTTAGAAGTAAAAAATTATGAGTGATTATTTTTTATTTCTATTAGAACGTAACTTATTTTTCTCATAACATAAGAATAAAATGAAAATTAAATTACCCAAAATAAAAGATATTTAGTCATAATTTGTAATTTTTAAAAATAAATTTACAACCAAGGAAACAAATAATTTATAAAAATATACAACTTCTTCAAATACGAGAAAGATATACTATAATTTCTCCTTGCAATTTGTGGATATCCTTTGATTTCAAAGGTTAGAGCATTTATAGAGATTCTACGAGTCTAGTTAGGAAGCAATTTTTCAAATTTCCTCAACAAAAATGTGAGAGTGGGGAAGACGGACTCTTCCTTGAAAAGGTGTAGAAACTAATTTCTCTTATTGACCAACATCTTTGACAGTTATTTCTCAGACACCTCATAAACCATGTGTGATAAGTGTGGTAGATTATGGATCATCTCACAATATGTTTCAAGGCGACCACCTCTCCTCTCTTTACGAGATCATGGACCATCTCATAATTTTTTTAAAGTAAAAACTAGGATTGAGTCCCTCAAGTGAGGCTTGGGACAAATTCCTTAAGGGTCACTTCGAAAAACATGTGCTACATTTAATGTCTTTCATGATGAGTCTGTCTTGGAAAGCTAAGTCCGTTGAGGACCTTTGGTTCCTCACACGTGTCATAAAAAGAAAAGTGTGGAGATTACTTTGCAACTGTTGGATGTGCCTATGGGAGGCCATCATGACCTATGCGACATAAGTTATTGGTCTTATAAAGATATGACCTCAACTCATTTTCCACCAATTTTTTATCAGGGTTTCTTTTCTAGCTAAGCAAGTTGCGTTAAAACCTTCTTCAGTCTTAAATTCATCATCTTCCTTCGTAAAGAGGTATAATTTTTCCCTCAATTTCTTTAACCTTCTTTTTCATGTTCATTCTTAGAAAATCTAAAGTTATCAATGGAAACCAATGCATCCATGTGTCAAGGAGTGAAGGACTTCGAGACTTACCATATCTTAGAGGAAAAAATGGGTTTTTTTAGGAAATACCTAAACCTCTTTAGAACGGGTCATGAGGGGGAGGTCATCCTAGAGTCTTGGTCTGAAGAGAATCGGGCTAACATGGTTGTCCTAAGAGATTCGCCTCATGATTTTTTCTACATACATTTTCCAATTGTCCACAACTTAAAATGCTTATATCTTTGATCAATTTTCAATATGAGGTTATCACAACTATTAATGTTGCCAGTTTCTAAATAATGTCCAATGATTAGATCTTTATAAAGGTTTTTGAGATTTTTATTTTACTCTTTATTTGCCTTTTAATCTCTCTTTTGATTATGTTACTCTTTTGTAATGAAGAGAGAAAATGATATTAAAATATAAATAAATAAAGAGATAAAGAAAGAAAGAATGATAAGAATATCCAAATTAAATAATATAATACAAATGTATCTTAATTTAAAAATTATTTTAATATCATTGTAATGATTTTTGTAAAAGAAAACCTTATTATAATGTAAGCAAAAGGCAATAAAAATAAAAGTACCTTTTTCTTGAAAAAATTAGAAATAAAAGTATTGAACTAACTCACGAAACCAAAGTATAGAGTTTAGTCTCTAGTAATTTATTTATTTTTGACGAAACTAAAATTTAATTTATTGCAATAGAAAGGTTTAGTTTTGGGTTTTGATACCTCTTGAAGGTGGGCTTATGTAAGAACGCGAGCGACGTTGTCCCGCAGGCAGCCACACATCCATCTCTCCTCAGTCGCAGATCACGTCTCCTCTCCTCTCCTCTCCTCCGCCGCGCCGCCTTCTTCCTCACCTCGTCCACCGTTCTTCACCTAAGAACCAAGAATTCAGAACTGCACCACTTTTTCTACTTCCCCAAGTGATTCTTACACTACTCTGATTACTCCTAAAGTAACTCCAATTCCTTTTCTTTGCTTTCAGTTTCATTTTTATTATTCATTCAATCATCGTTCTCACTTACTTTCAATTAATCAAAAACCTTTCATTGTGATTGAATCAGAATGTTTCGAACATGGACCAAAGCAATTATTCCACTCTCCAAACTTCGAGCTCCAATGCATCAAACCTACGCTAGGGTTGCAGCTGCACCAATCATAGAAGACAAAGTTGAACCTATTGTATGCAATTCTAATTTTAATCTCGCATTTATTACTTGAATCTACCTGACATTTCGATGCTGGTAATAATTTGAAAAAATAATAAATTAAATGCAATCACAAGTGTTAGATATACATTTTTTCGGAGGTGTCGGTGCTACCTAGCGAAAACCAAAAATTGAATAATTTTTTTTTGGGAACTTTGCAGGTTAACCTAGACAAAATGTTTTGGGCTAAACCCTGTTCTTTGGCACTGCCCCGTGACTCGCCTCTAAGAATTGATGAACCTGATTATCAGGGGGTTAAGCGTTTCATGCTCAAACTCATGCTGTTTTATAGTAAGCAGAGCAAATCAATTCGAGGGGCTAATGTTGTTTACAAGAGAATTGTCTCTCAAGTTGATAAACCACTTATTTATGAAGGTCTGTTTTCTTTTTGCCATTACAATTTACAAAACATATGCATTTATACACATGTTCATAGGCCCTTTTTGCATAAACAACTTATCATGTAAGTGATTGTGTAAAAGTTATTTCTATAACAAAAGATAAAATAAAATGGAACTCTGTTTTTGTACAAGTTATAAACTGTTTTTATAAGTTACTATTATTTGTTACTTAGACCTCTTATTAGTATTGTTGTTATATTATTAGGCTGCAGTTATGTTATTAGAGTTATGTTATTAGATGGTTATTGAATGAGTAGGGACTGTAGATTCTGTGGTAAGGAGAGTAGATCCGATAGAAAGAAATCAAACAACTAGAGGAAGAGAAAGACCTAGAAAGACTATAAGAGAAATTATTAAGAAAGATCTCGAGATAAATGATTTGGATAGAACATTATGGCGAAGGCATGGTCTTGGATAGAACATTAAGAAAGATCTCCATATAGTTAATCCATGTAGTCGACCCGACTTAGCAGGCTAAGACTTGGTTGTTGTTGTTGTTGTATTGAATGAATAGGAAAATGGAAGAAAAAGATAGTAGGGAGCCACTCCTAGAAATCGAGTGCTATAGTAGTTAATAGAAATTTGAACCAAACATGGAAATAAGTTATTGATGGTAGAACATGTCTACGACCAAAACATACCTACACTATAGAGGATGCGGTTGTCTTTCTCTTAAAGTACAAACATCAGACCTATGTGTGTCTGTGCATCTTGATATTTTAGTCGGAGAGTTGTGGCCTATGAAGCACAGACACCCCAAAAATGACTTTGACACTGACATGGCAATACCGATAGTAATTTGAAAAAATAAATAAATTAAACGTAATCAGCAAGTGTCGATGCAGGTGTCTGACACCGACATGGACACGCCTCTTTTCAGAAGTGTCAGTGCTACATAGGTTGCGGCTATTTTATCTAATATTCCACTTGTTTCCCCTTATGGGGTATTTTAGGTAACTATCCTCCCCCACAACAGAATTTGATTTGGTAGAAGATATATAAAATTTTGTGAATATGTGCATGTAAGTTTAAATATTAACTCCTCCACCACATATACGTGGGACAGAGATGTTCCTTTCACTTTCCTCTATTCTTTATCTCATGTTCAAAGGTAGACCATTTAAATCCAAATCTATCTTAATGGTATGGATAATAATTTCCCTCCGTCTCTCCCATAAACAATTGCCCTATTGGGTTTTCTTTAATTTGGTCTACCCCTCTTAACGAAGCTACTGGCCAAATCACTTAAGCTGACACCGCAATTTCTTTTCTACATTAGGAGTTTACTTGACTTTTTCTCTAATGATTTCATTCTTAATGATCAAAGAAATCTTATTTAAACAACACTATATTTAACCAATATCATATTTCCTCTTTTGTTACTTAAGTTCTAGCCATTTAAGTAAAGACAACTGGAAAAAAGTTTCACGTTGGCAATCTCATCCTGTCTGGTGGCTAGACATACCATTTTCTAAAATTATATGTTTGCAAATCATTCAAAGTCAATCAATTTCGGTGTAGAAGGAGTATGATGTGGATTAGTGTTTGTCATACTGGTGTTATAGTCTGTAACATTCTATAAACCTTTTTTGTCTGTTTGCAGTGTTTAACTTGGAGAAAACATTCAAAACAACGTTCTCTTTGCTCGTACTTCACATGTGGTTTTACTTGCGCCGCATTAAGCAAGAGGGAAGTGAGGGTGTTGAATTTGGCCAATACCTTTATGAAATTTACAATCACGATGTGGAGCTTAGAGTCTCCAAAGCTGGGGTCAGTTGTCTTCTACAAATAGATATAGATATAATATTTTTACCATAAATTATTTTTCTTACAAATTTTCCCAAATAGTTTGAGTACATGTATAATTGGCCTCTCTTGTTGAATTATGGTAATTTAATTTGAAATGCAGGTTAACCTACTATTGATTAAGTGGATGAAGGAGCTTGAGAAGATTTTTTATGGGAACATTGTTGCTTATGATGCTGCTATACTGCCAGAAGCTAAACCGGGTGATTTCGCTAGTATTATATGGAGGTATGTTTTGATATGAACTTATCCTCTTCACTATTCTTTTTGCACCCATTGAAAGTAGGAAACTTCCGATCAATCATTCGCCTGTTTGCCACCGTTTTGAATATTGATAGAGTGAAGAAGCAGTCCCATTGCATTACTTCATATGAATTTTCTACTTTATTCAAAGTTATTAAAGTATGGGTTTTAGATAAAAAGGATTAGAGAAGTACTAAGAGCTTGAAAATTATGGATAATAACTTGATTGTAGCTTATACAGAAAACTAAACACTATCCCCTATTCTCAGAATTTGGGTTGAGCCTAACTCATCCCTACAAAACCGGCTTGTAGGGTGAGGATTACCCCCATTTATAAACACAACACATGCCATATCTCTAAGTAATGTGAGACTAAATCCACCCCTTCAAAGCCAACATAATGAAGGTGTTAGGGGCTGCAATGAAGGCAAGCCAAAGAGCCGCAATTAAGGCGACTAGGGATGGACCGCAATTATGGCGGAAAGTCCAACACACCCCTTCACGCTTGGGCCTCAATGAGCCCGAAGCGTGGATGATGCAGGAAGCCCAACAATGGATCTAGGGTAGACTCTGATACCATCTCAGAATTTAGGTTGGGTCTAACTCATCCCTACAAAACCGGCTTGTAAGGTGAGGATTGCCCCCCTTATAAACACAACACAAACAATATCTCTAAGATTATAAACTCAGGATACATGACTCCTAGTCATCATTAAATAGAGAAATCAGGACACAAATCATAATAATAATTCAGAAATATAAAATCAATTCCTAAGAGATAGTCTTAGATAATTTAAGATTATAAACTGGTCTTGAAAAATAAACTAATATGCTCTTATATAATATCTTTGCAAGGATATTAGTATAATTGTATAAGATATTTTCTTATATTCTAATAAAAATGTTGAGAGTCCTGCATCAGATGAGATATGACTTGCAAATATGTTTATAAGTTGGAGTCATCCGTCATCTTACAAACCGGTTTTGTAGAGGTTAAGTTAAACACAACTCAAATTCTAAGAAAAAATATATCCTTGTGTTTTTTTCCAGGAATATATTCTCTGATGATGGTTCTTCAACACCAGACAAAGCTGCATTGCAATCTGTGCAGGTATGCCTTCTAAGTGATGTTAAAAAATTCATTATATATGTGGAACATATATTATATTGTGTGTGACGTCTCTAATGTAAGCTTCTGAAAATGCGACATTTCCTCAAAAGTCTATCTAAACCGAGATGTTGAACCGAGAGACCAATTCAAGTCGTACAATTTATTAGCCAATAAGCATATTCATCAGTCGTGTACTTCATTCAATTGACAGTTGAGATTCTCGGTTTACCATTCTGGCTTCGCTTGAAGAATTATCTTCATTCAATTGACAGTTGAGATTCTTTGTTTACCATTCTGGCTTTGCTTGAAGAATTATCGTTTATAATTTATATCTTTTGATATATTCTTAACATATTGGAGTCTCTCTGCCTGTCAAACCAGGGAGCATATAGTGGTTATCGCTGTCATTGCATGAGATTTTCGGATTTTTCTGTTGCATGAGCTTATAGTGATTATTGCTGTCACTGCTGATTTGCCTCTCTGTCTAGAATTGTTTCCAAAATAACAATATTGACTGTGTTGAAAAACTCTATCGGCACCACCTTTGTTTTTTCTTCTCTTTCTTTGACGTGATGCTTATAACAACATTGATACTGAAATTCAAGCTTTTATGTAGGCATTGGCCAGGTATGCTCAAAGGGAAGTAAGTTGCATGACTTTAACAGGTAAATAATAGTAGCTGTTTCTGTATATAACATATTAAATATATTACTATGCAGATCTTATGAATATGTACTTTTCTGCTCTTTCCACTTTGCAATTTACAAGTTATGGAATTTGAAATGTGCAGATAAAGAAGCACTATTATCGGGGAATTTCACGTTTACCTCTTTGAAGCATGAGATCAAAAGCAAAAATGGGCACCAATTATAAAGTAATGGTTTCTAAATTTACAATTAAGTAAATGTAAAATACATGCTGTTGTCATTTTTTTCTCAATAATCACAATATAAGATTCTATTGTTCTCCATAAAGCTTTATTATTTAGTTAGTTCTTGCTCACATAAACAAGAAAAAAAAAGGCACAAGTGGTTGAAAATGTTTTTTTTTCTCCTTTTGTTCTCTGTTACAATTTATAGAGCTTGATAGCTTTAACTTTCTATCGCATATTTAAGGCATTACAGTGCAAAATATTAAACATTCAAAGGAGAAAGGAATAAGAAAAATCAGAAAATTCGAATTAATCCCGTGTTGCTTGACTATTCAAATAGAACCTTTTGTTCTTCAATTTCAACTAAATTATCAATTGAAGTTTTTCATCTCTTTAATACGATTTTTTATTATAATTGTTCATTATCCCTCAATCCATTCTTAATCTTTATTTTATAAATGTTTTAAGTTGTCACTAATTGATCCTTTTATTGAGGGTCTGTTGGTTAGAAGGGTTTTAGAGATGATTTTGAAGGATATGTCTATATCTTATTATATACTTAAGATTTTAATTATTATTTTTGAAAGAACATCATAATATATAATCATCATGTAATGATATAATTACAATCATTTTTTGATAAATATTTTAATGTTTCTTAAATTTAAAGAAGTCATTCCCTTGTATTTTCCTAATTGTCCTCCCAAACGAACCTTTAAATTTGTTGGAATTTTTGTGTGGCATCTTAATAAATAAGCACACAAATTATGACAAGTTTTAATAATAATTGAAATCAATTTAAAAAGTTGTATCTTAAAATTAATGATAGGATATACACGTTATGATATTATTGCTTGTATATATTTTGGTGGTAGTTCAGATTTATTTTGTGCATAGCAAAACAAAAAAATGGATTCGTTTGAGGGAACACAAAATGAATTCGTTTGAGGGGGGCCGTAATAAGAGACAAATTGGTACGATTTTGCTTTTGTTGAATTCAAACTTTAAAAATTTCTAACCTACAATTTATAAGATTTTATTAAACTCCACGTTAGTCCCTATATTTATTTCGTCACATAAATTCAATAAAACTATCCGTTTTAAAATATTTGTTATTTAAAGTTTTTGTACATATCTGAAAAAAATTGTCATAAGATATTATATTTTTTATTAAATTAAGTATAGATTTAGTAATTAAATAATATAATTGAAAAAATAACAATCATTTTTAAGTGAAAATTACATTTATTTTAAAACAAATGTAATTTGTTAAAACCATTTTGAAAGGAGGAAATATATTTTAAATAAAAAATATTCAAACTTTTATTTTTTTGACAATATTCAAACTTGAGACCTGAAAAGAGTAACAAAGGCTGAAAATTTTCTTCTATCAAACATTGATTTGTAATTCTCAAATAAACTAGAACATTTATTTATAATAATCTCAAGGGTTATAAAAAATTGAAGTGTCAATTTTGATACAAGTAGTACAAAACATATAGCCTCACAAGTCACATCCATTTTCCCTCCCATCCCATCACCACACTCTGGTTTTCTCTTCTTTTTTTACTATAAATAAATATCTTTTCTTCTTTACTCTAATTTTTTTAAATACTTTAGTTTATAATTATCAATAATTAATTTAAATTATTAAATTATAAAAAATATTGCTGTAATAAATTAAATCATAAATTAACCGCTCATTAACACATTACAATTGAATTATCTCATAATATTTAAAATTTTCCTCTTTATTTTAAATAAATAATTAATTAAATTATAAAAATAGAATTGCATGAAGAAAACTTCAAAATTTAATATCGTAAAATATAAAACTTTTTACAATAAATTATGGAAATTAAAAAAGTTAGTTGAAGTATTAATTTTATAGACTATTTTGTATAATTTTATAAGTTATTTTTAAGAAAAAGAATTATATAATATATGCAAGAATATTTAATGCAAATTGTAGAAATAAATTTAATATAATTAGATATATATGTGTGTGAGGAAGTAATAATGTATTTTGAAATGTGAAGAAAATGACTTAGTATTCGTTTCCAAAGATATTTTATATATGATCATCAACTAAATCTTCACATGAATTTATTAATCAAAAAAGGAATGTTTTTAACATAATAAAATTAATAGAAAAAAAAGTGAAAAGGAAAAGGAAAAGACATGTAAAATAAAATGAAGCATAAAGACACTAAGAAACAGCCATTGTCCTTATATACATACACTTCTATCATCTCATCCAAATCATAAACTTCATTCACCATTATTCCCACTTCATCACAGCCTGTAACACCTTCAAAGAAACAAACAATTTTTTAAGATAACTTAAAATATTTTCAACTGTTCCATGTTCTCTCTCTTTTATTTTTGGTTTTGATTCTAAGTTAAAGCTACTTTTCTTTTACAACAGTTTATACATTCTGTGAATCTTGTGAATCTGGTTTTTTCCATTCAGCATGTGGGAATCTGAGAGTGATTCAGCTGCAAGACACAAATATGGAGATGGAATTCTCACTTCAAATAAACATAGTGTTAAGACTCAAGGATTTCTTCAAAGAGGAAACTCTTGGTATGTTAATTAATTTTTGCTTCATTAGTAACACTTTAGTATCCTTTGAAAATGTTACTAAAAATCTAGTGTTTTTTTAATGCAGGTATGTTGCAACTGATATTCCAAGTGATTTTCTTGTTCAAATTGGAGAAGCTAATTTCCACTTGCACAAGGTATCTTTCAATTCATTCAATCTATGCTTTTTCCTAATTTTTAGGTTAAATATGTTTTTAGTCTGTACAAAACTTGGCCATCTTTCGAGTTTAGTCCTTGTTAAAATTTTCTATATGTTGAGTGTGATTTGTGGTTTTTGTTGTGAAAGTATCCTTTAATATCTCGAAGTGGAAAGATGAGTAGAATCATATACGAATCGCGCGAACCGGATGTGAATAAGATAGTTATGAATGATATTCCGGGTGGATTTGAGGCATTTGAACTTGCGGCTAAGTTTTGTTATGGAATTGCTGTTGATTTAACGGCCGGAAATATCTCGGGACTAAGATGTTCGGCGGAGTATTTAGAAATGACGGAAGATTTAGAAGAAGGGAATCTTATATTCAAAACCGAAGCATTTCTTAGCTATGTTGTTTTATCGTCATGGAGAGATTCTATAGTAGTTTTGAAAAGCTGCGAAAAGCTTTCGCCGTGGTCGGAGAATCTTCAAATTGTTCGAAGATGCAGCGAGTCGATAGCTTGGAAAGCTTGTGCTAATCCAAAAGGGATAAGGTGGTCATACACGGGAAGAACATCGTCGAAAATTTCTAGTTCGAGATGGAATAGCAGTAGTAATAATAATGATATGATGAAAGATGCGACGAGTCCGAGTAGGAATCAACTAGTTCCTCCTGATTGGTGGTTTGAAGATGTTTCGATTCTTAGGATTGATCATTTTGTTAGAGTCATTACTGCTATTAAGGTTAAGGGAATGAGATTTGAGTTAATCGGTGCTGCGATAATGCATTATGCAACAAAATGGCTACAAGGGTTGGTTAGTGAAACAACAATCACATTCGACGAAACGAGCAATTACGGTATCGGTAATAGTCATAGTAGTAGTAGTAGTGGTAGCGGTAGTAACTGGATTAAAGGCGGCGGTGGTGGACTTCATATGGTTGTATCGGGCGGAACAAGAGACGAAACTTCAACTCTTCAAGCAAAAGAACAAAGAATGATCATTGAGAGTCTCATAAGCATTATTCCTCCTCAGAAAGATACGGTTTCGTGCACTTTTCTTCTTAGGCTTCTGAGAATGGCAATCATGTTAAAAGTTGCACCTGCGTTGGTTACGGAATTGGAGAAAAGAGTTGGAATGCAATTCGAACAAGCTACACTTACTGATCTTTTGATTCCTTGTTATAATAAAGGCGAAACAATGATGTATGATGTTGATCTTGTTTTGAGGCTACTCGAGCATTTTCTCGTGCAAGAACAAACCGAAAGTTCTAGTCCAAAAAGACAGTCAATTTCTGAGAATCATTTAGGAAGTAATCTTAATGCAAAAGCAAGAGTAGCAAGACTTGTTGATAGCTATCTTACAGAAGTTTCAAGAGATCGAAACCTTTCATTGACGAAATTTCAAGTACTCGCTGAAGCTTTACCTGAATCGGCCAGAACCTGCGATGATGGACTTTATAGAGCTATTGATTCCTACCTCAAGGTAATTATCTTAGTTTAACTTTTATTCCATTTTGATTTCGATTCTACGGTTGTTGGATTTCTTAACGGTGAAGTAAACTAATAGGCACATCCCACACTATCTGAGCACGAAAGGAAACGACTCTGTCGTGTAATGGATTGTCAGAAACTCTCAATTGACGCGTGCATGCACGCGGCGCAAAACGAAAGGCTCCCATTAAGAGTAGTTGTGCAAGTTCTATTCGCGGAACAGGTAAAGATAAGTACTGCACTATCCAATCCTTCTTTGAAAGATGTTGAAACCTTTACTCAACCAATGGTTACAAACCGAAAAACGCTACTCGAGGCGACTCCGCAATCATTCCAAGAAGGATGGACATCTGCTAAAAAAGATGTCAACACACTAAAATTTGAGCTGGAGAATGTGAAAGCTAAGTATTTGGAGCTTCAAAATGATATGGAAAATTTGCAGAAACAATTTGATAAGATGTTAAAGCAGAAGCAAAGTTCAGCTTGGAGTAGTGGTTGGAAGAAATTGAGCAAACTAACAAAGATGACAAATGTGCAAAACCATGATCATGATATTTCGCCTCGGAGTAATAATCTAGCTTCTGTAGAACAGAACAGAAAGAGTACTAGAAGATGGAGAAATTCAATATCTTGATTCCTATAAGATGAGAAAAATTCTCAATTGATTCTAGCCAATATGTATTTTTCATATTCAATCACAAAATGATTTTGCTCAAGTTTTATGTAAAAATCTTTTGATTCAATCCTCTTTGTATTCATTTCCAAGGAGCATATTCAATCAGATATAAAAGAGAATTATGTATCAGAATATTTATAGATTATAGTGTTATATTATGAGGATGAAATTAATTAGCAAAATAAAGTTCATAAGAATATTTATAGATTATAGTGTTATATTATGAGGATGAAATTAATTAGCAAAACAAAGTTCATAAGTAGGGAAGAGAGAAGAAAGCAACAAGATTTGTACTCCAACATAAAATCATGTCATCATGCATAAATAAATATCAGTTTAATAGAATGATAGAAACTTTGAAAAATGTTTTTATTCGATATGTAATTTATTTATTTTTGATGGGGATCAGGATTGTTGATGGTTGTCCTTGATGTGGTGGTGCAGACGGTTACGATGCGGTTGTGCCGGATGGACCTACAAGGTTAACACTCTAACATTAAAGTCAATGAACGAATGAAAAGGGATCGAGTGAATTATAAATAGAATCATAACTTTTTATTGCTAACACGGTGGTTTATATGATGGAAGGCAATTGGACGTACGCAGTATTGACCCTATGACCAATCAAGAACAATTGCCCTCAAAATTTGCTGTTGTGTGATGTACAAAGAAGCTTTTCAATAAATTGGGTCGTGTATCCTTAGTCGGAATCTTGTATTGATAAGTGGAATAGACTTATGAACAACTGCATTAAATGTTAGTCTCATCATTGAGACGTTTCACGGATTTTTCTTCACACGTGGTCATAGGTTTGTAGGTTAGGGCGTGACGCTTTCCCGTAGAGTGCTCGAGTGCACTCAAGTATCGTTATATTTTTGAGGTGAAATCTGACCGTTGATTTTTAGTATTCCTGTTTTTTGTTATTCTGCATTGTTAAATCATTCATCTTGCTTCATTATATAAAGGTTGTCTTGTCTTTTCAAATAATTTGTGCTCCCTCTTCCAATTGATACTCACTATTTCTTCGCAAATCCATTCTTCTTTGATAAATTCTCGTGACCTCTAATTTTTCTACATATCCTTTCTATTTGGGTCCATTGTTCATGATTCATCCTCATTTTCAAGTTTCTCTTTCTTCTAGTTATTTCTTCGCTCGACTTCTTTACTCGGGTACCATTTCTAACCCATTTTTCCTTACATTTGTTGCTTAGCTTTCTTGTCTTTATAATGGAAAATATAAAAAGTATTCCTAAATCATAATGAATGAACTTGATGGTTGAGATTCTCCATTATCAAAAATATATGAAAATCTAGATGTCCCAAATGTTGATCCCGTAGAAGTTACTAGTCTCAACCCCAATTTTATTGTACGTAGTGTTTCTATTAAGAAAATTACTGATGAATTTTTTGAAGAATATGGAGAGGGGAATTCTAGTAACCTTAATTTGATGGAGGTGACTATTTGTTTTTCTTCCTCTATCAAGTCTCACACGAATCTAGATGTTGTTATAGCGGCTTGAGATGAGCGGGAAGCTCTCTTTTTCGCCACTACGTTTAGAGTGGAACTTGACCGGGACCCTAGTGATATAAAGATTATTGGATCATATTACATTTTGGTGCAACAATGCAGTTTCTAATCCGAATTATTATTTTTATGACATCCAGGAATACATTACTCGACAGGTACATGCAAGTTTAATGGAACCGACAGCCGCTCACTGTAACACCCTACTTCCATCAAGTAGGATGTCAATCAACATACAAACAACTCATACTTGAACCACGTGATTGAAAATAACTCATTTTGTAAGCAGCAAAAAATTAGAAAGTGGTTGGCATAAAAGCCTTAACAACGATATTAGTTTGAAAAGTGATTCATCATGAAATAAAATCAAAGGAAAATATACGCACCATAAAAAAATAAAGAACAACTTATTCCCCTCGTATTACATATCAGAGTGACTCCAACTATTGACCCGACCGATAAGCAACTAAAGAAGCACACTACTGTCCTTAACCTCAAGCTCCTACTCAGGTACCTAATTATCTCTACTTCAAATGAGCACAGAGGCAACAACACAGAAAAGATGTGAGAATATATTCAAATATTAAGCGGTGCATAAACATTTATGGTAGATTCAAACATTTACACAATTATCCACACAATCAGAAAACACACCAATATCATGTATTCACATCTCACTCGCTTCACAATCATTCAATCACAATTATGCAACATAATGCAACAATGCATCCATCATTGCTTGTCACAGTCCCCATTATGAACCAGACTCGCAACTCAACTCTATATGCATGCGGTACCGACTCAACGTTTTTTTCTTCATACGAATCGGGACCCAGTCTATGCAAACCCTGAGCCCCTACTCTGAGCTCCAAGCCCCTACTCAAGGATTGAGACAAGTTATTAGTCCCCACTCAGAACTAACAAACATGCCTCTTTTACAACAATAACACATATGATGAATGTCATATAAACATGCAGTACAACCTCACTCTAACTATACATAACCACTCAATACAATAGATATCATAAATGGAATCAGATCCCTTCGTCGTCTTTGGAAATCTTGTCATAAAATCCATGGAAATGTTGTCCCACTTCCACTTAGGAATACTCAACGGTGGCATTAGACCCAACGACTTTTGATGTTTAATCTTCGACTTCTGATAAGTTAGACAAGCATAAACGAATTCAGCTACCCCCTTCTTCATTCTTGGCCACCAAAACATTTTATTTAAGTCTTGATACATCTTTGTGGCATCGAGATGAATACTCACACCACTCATATGACATTCCTCAAGACTACTCTTCTTAAGCTCTGACAGATATGGTACATAAACCCTGTCTATGAACCTCATCACACCATTTTTGTCGATTTTGAAGTCGCCTCCCTTTCCTTGATTGATTAATACAAGACGATCAACCAATCCATAATCCATTTTCTGACCTTCTTTAATCTCTTCAATAATACCACTAGTCAGCTTCAACATACCCAACCTCACACTATTAGGAGTTTCTTCGCATACCAAACGCATATTTCTGAATTGTTTGATCAACTCTAACTCTCGAACCATAAGCATCGACATATGCAATGACTTTTTACTCAACGTATCAACTATGACATTGTCCTTACCAGGATGGTAACTCAAATCAAAATCATAATCTTTTAGGAATTCGAGCCATCTTCCCTACCTCATATTCAATTCCTTCTGATTGAACAAATACTTCAAACTCTTGTGACCACTAAACACCTCGAATATGGAACCAAACAAATAATGCCTCCAAATTTTCAACATGAACACCACTGCTGCCAAATCCAGATCATGTGTAGGATAATTACTCCCATGGACCCTTAATTGCCTAGAAGCATACGTTACAAACTGGCCAATCTGCATACCTAGGCCCATATTAAAAGCATCACAATACACAACAAGGATTCATTTGGACTTGGTAAAACCAAAACTGGAGAAAGCGTCAACCTCTTCTTGAGTTCTTGAAAACTCTTTTCACACTTAACACTCCACACACAAGCTTGGCCCTTTCGAGTCAACTAGGTCAAAGGCATGGAAACTTCAAAAAACCTTCAATGAATCTTTTGTAGTAACCAGCCAAAATAAGAAAACTTCTCATCTCAGTAACAGACTTCAGAGTCTCCCATTGCAACACAACATCGATCCTTGATGGATCAACCGTAATACCACCACTAGAAATCACACGACCAAGGAAACTCACCTCTTTCAACCAGAACTCACACTTAGACAACTTCGCATACACCTTTTTATCCTTTAAAGTCTACAACACAACTCTCAGATGCTCCACAGTCTCTTCATCAAATTTTAAATATATCAAAATTCCGTTGATGAACACAACTACAAACTGATCCAAATTCGGACATAATATTATATTCATGTACTCTATGAACACTCCAGACGCATTAGACACTTCAAACGACATAAAAGAATACTCATAATCACCATACCTCATTTTGAACCCTGTCTTCAAAATATGTTTTAGTTTCACACGAATCTGATGATAACCCGGCTGTAAATCGGTCTTGCTAAACACGCAAGCACCAACCAATTAATCCATCAAATCCTCAATCCTCAGAAGTGGATACTTGTTCTTGTTTGTCACTTTATTCAGTTGTAGATAATCCATACATAACCTCATGCTACCATTTTTCTTCTTCACTAACAACACCGATGTTCCCCACAGTGAAACACTTGGTCGAACAAATTTCTTCTCAATAAGATCTTTTAATTGTTCCTTTAGCTCAGCCTGCTCCGAAGCATACATCCTATAAGGAACCATCGACACAAGACTAGTACCATGTACTAAGTCTATAACAATATTCACCTCACGCTTTGGCGGAAAATCACTGACGCCACCTGGGAATACCTCAGGAAAATCACACACCACAGGTAGATCTGTAATCACCCTCTCGCTTCCCCCACTCAAGGACGCGAGCACAATAAACACTTGAGCAATATCGCTCAGGGACATCTCTACCTGCCTTGCGGTCATCAAACTTGATTCTTCATTCTTTACGGAATCAAGAAATTGCACCAAATTATCAAAACAATTGATAAACATATGGTTGAACTCCAACCAATTCATTCCCAGAATAACGTCAAGATGACTTAGAGGAAAACACACTAAGTCCATCCCAAAATCTTGCCCAAAAATTGTCACCGGACAATTTAAAGACAACAAATAAGTAGTCACCAAATCACTAGTTGAGGTATCAATGATCATACAACCACTCATAGCAGACACCTCCAAATTCACCCTTTTTACACACTCCACAGATACAAACTTCAAATCTTTCTCTTCAACAAACTCGAGAAACAACACTAACTCATCCAATAATCTGCACCCTCTCAATCAACAGCAAGCTGAACCAATCCTCCACACTTGAAACCTCTTAGAGAAGCAGAAGCTTCTCCGCCACTTGTTTTAATCCTGCTTATACAGGAAAGTGGTTAGAAAAATAAACGAGTATCAACAGTGTTTCACACACATGTTGCGTACTAGGGAACAATCAACATTACGAAAATCTGACCGGATGGACCGACCTGCTATAATACCATTATATAACACCCTACTTCCCGACTCAAGAAATAATTAAATAAAACATAATCCATCAATTAGGATGTCACTCAACATACAAATAACTCACACTTGAACCATATAATTAAAAACAACTCATTTTGTAAGCAGCAGAAAATTAGGAAGTGGTTGGCATAAAAGCCTTAACAACGATATTAGTTTGAAAAATGGTTCATCATGAAATGAAATCAAAGGAAAAGATACGCAACATAAACAAATAAAGAACACCTTATTTCCCTCGTGTTACGTATCAGAGTGACTCCAACTATTGACTCGAACAACAAGCAACTAAAGAGGCATAACACCGTCCTCAATCCCAAACTCCTACTACATCAATAGTAACTCACATAATGAATGGACTTGATGATTGAGATTTTCCATTATCAAAAATATATGAAAATTTAGATGTCCCAAATGTCGATCATGTAGAAGTTACTAGTCTCAACCCCAATTTTGTTGTACTTAGTGTTTCTACTAAGGGAATTAGTGAATGATCTTTTGAAGAATATATGGGAATTCCAGTAACCTTAATTTGATGAGGGGGCTATCTGTCTTTCTTCCTCTATCAAGTCTCACATGGATTTAGATGTTGCTATAGCCGCATAAGATGAGCGGGGAGCTCTATTTTTCACCAATACGTTTAGAATGACACTTGATCGGGACCTTGGTGACATAAAGATTAGGGATCATATTTGCACCCAAATAGGGGCAAAGTTGAAAACCACTTCTTGGGGTATACAATTAGGTTTTCATGGTTTTACTGCAAGCCAAGAGTTTGAAAATGTCAATGGATTTTTTTAAGATTGTGTTTAACATCTAAAGGGTTGTCCATGTAGATTCGATACAAGGTTGGCTCAATCTCAACAAGCTTAATTCCGCCCTGGACATACCATATTCCAGACAAACCAGAGTTTTGAGAGATTTTTGTGGATTGATTTTTTTATTTATAGAAATTTCAACAAAATAACATGTTGATTGTCTTTGTATGCTTCTTGAACATCATTAGCCTCCCCCCACACAAAAATATGGATCTTTATCATTTTGATTTTTTTTTGTAAAGATTGTTTCCTTTTTGTAGGTTTTGATTTTAGTTTTTGCTGATTTTGCATTCTAAATCAAATGGAGGGATTTTCAATTAAGGAGGTTGGTCTCACAAACTATCTCCATGCGGGACCTATGTATTTTACCTTTGTCTTGAACCCTTTGAATTTTCATGGGAAAGAAAAAAATAAAAGAAACAGAGATTGCAAAATGGAGAAAATGCTTAAACGAGCGAGATTGAGACGAAGGAGAAGAGAAAATAACGAATTTCTAAGCATTAGAGACAAATTTAAACCATAGCAAGACAACTGAAAGCAAATATGGTTTCAACTAGATTGGAACACTAAGGCCCTCACACAAAACTTGAATTTTATGGACAAAGAAGACGAGCGAGATCACCACTATAAAGGAAGAAGATCGGGAGATTGAATCTTCGGAGAATTTTTAAACTCTTAGAAACATTGGTGTCACTATATATATCTAGTGTCTTTGACACATTATAAAATATTTAATAAAAATAATATATTTATTTAAATAAGTAGTATATTTGTTGAAATGATTTATTCTCACATCTACCTATAATTCAGCTGTCATGTGACATGACAAAAGAGACTTTCACATTACATATAGATTAAAATCTAAATAGTAAATTTAGAATGTAAATCAGATAATCTTAATCAAACGATTACCAATATATTAACCACATAAATGTTCCATACATAGGCGATTATCCATATTTTTAGTTTAATTTGCTAAACACTTAGGTAAAAAGTGTGATTAGAATTTAGAACAATAGAGAGAGGTAGGGTATGAGTCACTATGAATGAATGATGAGATATTAACAAGAAGATTACTTTCCATAATCTGTCACTATAGTTTATATGGTCATCTCAATGTCAAATGCTTCATAATTGCAACTTATGTTTGCTAAGGACACGACATATACACTTTTCCTTATTTATGTTGTTTATTCTTAAATCCTATTTATCTCGAAATAACCAAATCAAATGTTGAAAATTTGTCCCAAGCATAGTTGGAGTGCTCTTATTAGTGAATCTTTATACTATTATCCAACTTTTCCTACAATTATTTTATTTTATCTTTATTTCCAACTTAAATTTTAAATTATTTCATTTTCAACAAAAAAATAAAAAAAAATTTACACAAATTTATATTTCAATTATCGCCGCTCTTAATTTTTCATATATCACATTAAAATAAAATCATAATTAGTCATTAAATTCTTTAATTATATTTAGTATTTCACTTTAGTCTCTTAACTAAAAAAAATATAATAAATTGATAATTTAATTTCATTTTTATTATCCTATTTGATCTTTTTTGTCAATTCTAATAAAAAAAATGTTAAATTTTGGTGATGTGGTGTGACAGGAAGCATTGATACAAATTTGAGTCAGTATATAATTAAAAACTGATAAACGGTTTAAACAGAAGAGTTACCCGAAAATAAAAATCCCACAATTTAAATTGTGATATATACCAATGGCCTACTGTCACACCGCGTCATCAGAACTTAAAGTTTTTTCATCAGAAATTGACGGAATAAACCAAATAGAAAAAATAAAATTGAATTTAAAGGATTAACTTGTAATATTTTTAATTAAATAATTAAAATGAAATATTAAATTAAGTTAATGGACTAAAATTTGTATTAAGTCTAAATAAATAACACATCAATGTTATCTTTTAATAATATTTTATTTTTTTTAAATATACGTGCAGAAATTATTTTTTACAATTTTTTTTGACAAATATTAATAAAATTTGTATTTTTTAATATTAATTTTTTTTTAATGTCAAAATTTTGCAATTTTTTTTATAGAAAATGATTTTCGCAAAAAAAAATCACACAAAACTATAATTAAAAGAGTATATTGCTTTAACTAGCCTATGCAAAAGAGAGCTTTTTTTTTAAAGTGCAATAATTTGAGATTTATGTTGCAAAATAGGATAAATGAGATTTTTATTAAGAAAATTAAATAATAAGATAAAGAATTATTTATTAGTAGCAAATATCATTCAAATAAGCTCTATTTAAAATTTAGTTTTTAATTCAACATCCACAAATATCATTCACACAAAACTTAATGTTTTTTTCTGCTTATTTATAAATAAAAAAATTGCTTGTAATATAATACGAAAGAAGTATGAACATATATTTGTATTATTTTATAGGGTGAAATAATTAAATTACTTTTACTTACAACTCCATAAACAAAAATTGCATGAAGTTAAAGCATTGGATAGTATTTATAAGCATAAATATTTTGTGTTAATATTATGTCTTAATAATAGTCTTGTGTCAAGTTTTCTATAGAAGTCCTATATATTCTTAGATTTTATTTGTTAAAAATAACCATGGATAACTAATTGACGTGTTTAGTAAAATTAACGGTTCAATTATTGATAAATTAAAATAACAAAAAATATTTAATATATAATTATTTTATTTAAATTAAAATAAATTATAAAAAATAATAATAGATTTTAGTTAAAATAATAAAGATAAAAATTAAAAAATATATATAAATATAAATATGTTATTTAAAATAATACCTATAAAATAAACTATAAACTAATAAAATAAACTATAAATTTGTGATAAACAAAATATTATCAAACAAGTATTTTAATGTTATATAAATTTATAAACTACAAATTATAAAATATAAACTCAAAAAATGTTTTACGAAACAGAACCTTAGTGGTAAAAAATAAAGAAATATTATTTAGTTACATAGATAGAATAACAAAGCAACATTTGAATTTTGCAAATCAAAACTTAATCTAGTTTACTTTCAAAATATCACACTTTTTTTCCTCTTCAAAAAGCTTTTTACTAGCACCACTACTTTCAGTTTGAAGCGTCCATGCCACAACAAAAATGAAAACCACTTATTTCCTTTTTGTTAAATCAAAGCTTTATTAATGAGTATGACAAATATATTCTCCACCTTTGGTCGTATGGGGGATTTTTTAGCCAAAGGCCATGCATTTAAAAATAATGCCATAAATGCTCTACACTGACTTGTTTTTTTCTTTTTCCCTCAAAATCAAAATCTAAGACATCATCATCTATCGATGCAAAAGTGTTTTGAGATTGAGTTGGTTGTGTGTTAGTGTTTGGGTAAGTGAGACCAATTGAATGGATGTAACGGTCGCTGTGTGTGGGAGTTGTGAGGTATTAAGAGAATGAAGGGTTAAAGTTGTGTTGTTGGGGGTTTGAGTTATCAAAGTTTGGTTAAGGGATTGAAGTGTATCGAATGGGTGGTAAAATGAGATTTGTTGTTGTGGTGGTTGGTAATGGGAGTTTATTTAAGGTTTTGTGGTGTAAGGAGTTTGTTGTTGAAAGTGGTTGGTATAAAAAGTTTGTTGTTGTGTGGTTTGAGTGCAGTGGTATGGTTGTGATTATTGGAGTGTGTTGGTATTTGTGGAATTTTGTGGTCATAATATTGTTAAGTTTGGGTTGATTGAAAGTATATATTTGGATATGGGTTGTTGAAGAAGTAGGTTGAGATAGAAATTGTGTTAGGTAGCCTTCAGTTTCTTCTTGAGGGGATGAGGGGACATGATAATGGGTGGAGTAGAGCATCGATGATAGAGTTCATTTAAAAATTAGGTGTCAGAGACATAGGTAAATGTAATTGAGTTAAATCAAGCCATATATTATAGTCTTTGATTTACCTCAACCCATTAATGTGCCTTTCGAGATCAAATGACACATTCTCTTCTAGTCACGTTGCTCCTCTTTGTTCAACTCGACATAGTTTTGTTTCCATGACTTGATTATGGTCATTTCATGACACTCTTTAAGACATCTTGGTGGATATGGTATTTGTTGTTGGAAGCCAAATTAGACTTTGACCCCATATGTCTAATGCATTTCAGTAATATAGAAGCAGATCAAAGATATGGTCGCACTCCAAATCAAGCTATCTTCATAGTCACATGGATGATAATAAAGATAAGGCCTCAATCTAAATTGATACACTAAATAAATTTGTTGTTAGTATAAGAACAAAAAATTCCAAAAAAATAAAGATAAAATATTAAAGAGGAAAATATTACATTTTTGTCTCCGTGTGAACTATTGCAACTCGATATTCATATAGATGGTGACAAAGGTTATTTTCATAATTCATACTTTTGCAGTATCGTATTGCATAAAAAGAAAAAGAAATTTATTCAATTTAGATGTTAAAGGTCAATATGCATGTCATATAGTTCATTTGAAAATTTTAAATCACCTTAAAGCATATGGATGAGTTGGTAGTGCTTGACTGACAGGGATAATTGATGTCATACATGTATCCCCAAACTTGAAGCAAAAATGAATATCCCCTCATACTTTATACTCTTACTTAAATGACTTTGCACGTGGACCTATATATTTGATGACAATTGTAGTAAGTGTATTAGTCTCGTCGAAATAATAAATAAAATTTATCTCTATATGGATTGAGAATTTTAACAAAGTAATTATGTGCAAATTAAAATAAATAATATGGGAGGTTCTCAGAGTTATTCAGTTCTAGGATAAAAACGAGAAAATTAACGAATTGGAATTCAATTACTAAAGGTGATTAGATCTTCTCTAACTCTCCTACTCATACTTGTTGTTTAATTGTGCATTAATCAAAGTTATAATATATTAAAGTATTACGGCGAATTAACACGGTCAGAACACCTAGTTCCTTGGTATACATATCGCTAATTTACACAATAATTCCATAATTCCTTAGAAAAATTCATAGTTAAATTATGTGTTCTAAGTTCGTTAATTCAAAAGTCACAACTTATAGTTACCTATTCCTAATTATTACTAAGTTGAATAATTGCCCTAGATCGGATCGATAGACTAACGATCAAAAATCCCTACTCATCTGATATCAATTCATGCATTTGTCAATACATAAAAAGCATTAAGATCAAGAACAATTAAATAATAACAATTACATAAAATAATTCAATTAACATCAAACAACCATATGATTCAACAAATGCAAGAAGGTTTGTCTAAAAAGACCTAATCTAGAGAATTTACCTACTCATAGTGCATATAACAATTATCATGAATTTAGATGGAGAGAACATCAAAATCAATAAATATAAAAGGCCTTCAATGGCTTCCAAAACACTCAAAATTATCACTTTGGTATCTCAAGCCGTCACTTTCTCTATCAAATTTGGAACCCCAAAAAAAGTAGTAAAAAAACCTTATTTATAGCAATTACTGCATGTCAGAGTGACACAACATCGTGCCCCGATGGTTTATATATCGTGCCACAATGAGATATGTATCGCACCAGGATAATATGCATCGCACACTTTGGCTCCATTCTTTCTTCTCTTTTTCTTCATAATTTTTCTAACTCTTATACTTTCCACTCTTTCTACTTTTTGCTCCATTCTTCACACTTTGTGTGACTTTTGCTCATTAATTGAATGCTTTCATCCTAATTTTCTATTAAAAATCAAGTAATGATGATTGTCATCACAACCTCAAACTTACTTTGTTGCTTGTCCTCAATTAACTTATACGCACACGAACATTTCATCAGAATTAAAATAATTACCCTTACTAATGAAAGTCACCTTTATTTTTCTGATCAACAGTTTTGTTCTCTGCTTCAATCTAATCAACTTGGAAAAGTTCTTCCGAACATACAAGTACTCAACCTATCTCTCGTATCACATATACTCACTAATTTGATAAGGTAATCACACAATCAACATACAAAAGTGTTTAATAATGAGTTTGTAAAGTTTCTAACTAAATCAATCAAAGTCATATTTAAACACACACCTTTGAGGTCTTTTTAAGATTGTAATGTGACTTATGTCATGATAGAATAATTTATGATATTAGGCTTAAACCTTTGGAGTTAGGTACCTAGTTTTTCTTATGTTACCTCATTTCTATCATATAACTTTTTTCTTATTCACTTGGTACTAGAGAATGCATATTGTTGGTCCTATTCTTTTTCACAAAAAAAACTTTTTTTGAAGAAGCTATTTTTAACTCCTTGTTGTTTTTTTTTCTTTTGACCAATTTCTCTAGTATCCCAACCCATAACTTATTCGATGGTAACTTCCAAGAGCAACACAAACTTATTCTTTTGCATCAGACAAGTAAAACACTTATTTCTACCTAACTTCAAAGAGGGTCGAAAGAATTAATCTTTCAAGTCAAATGACTATGTAATAAATGTTATGTTACTGAAAGAATGGTTAAGGCTCAAATTGGTTGGAAAATGATATAATCTTGTTAAAACAAGATGGCTTAAAAAGGCTCGGAGTTTTCACAAACAACAACCTCAATGTGTATTTATCATATCAATAGACTCAAATTAGAAACAATGCAAATTCTAGAAAATAACTAATGTACACATACTCTCGTAAGAAGGAAAGTGAATAATGGAAAATGTTGGCTTAAAACTTATTAGCTGAGATTTCTTGAGATTGAGTACAAGTAGTCGACTTTCCTTTTTTTCACTAGCTTTTAATTTGGAAGGAAACTTCGATGTTGATCTCTTTTTGTGCATTCTTAATCTTGTAAGGTAGAAAATTAACATTGTAGAAACAACACTTGTGTGGTGCGGTTTGCTTTGACCATTACAAAGCATCAGGCCCAATGGACAAAGGTCTTCATGAAATTTAATTTCCACTTGCACAACTTACACCCAATTGACGTAGGTCCTCAAGGAACATTTCCAAATTCAATGGATGAATGTCTTCATGAAACATTCTCCACAGGAAATTGGAATTATTATGAATTCATCTATTCAAATACATGTATATTACCATTCAGCTGATACATTTTACTTAACATTTTTCCAATGGTAGGGAAAAATATAATGGCTAACATTCATTATAATGGAATCCTCTTCAACGATAGTATTGTTGGATTTTCTTTTCAAAACACTGATACAAAAATATTCAATATTCATTGTGAATCTGATTTTAGACATTTGAAGGATCAGATAGAAAAAAAATTACATTGTCGTGTCTCAGAATTGTTTCATCGACATTCATTAAGCAATGGATTCGTTAATAAGGTCTTTTACCCCACATCAAAAATTGAAGATGACGAATTTCAGTGTCACACAACATTTAATCATTTGTACATAATTTAGTTATATGTCTTTTTTATAAAGACATGCATTCGCTGCAACAAGTTTATCTCACACGGTTATCACAAGCGCACCAGTATGAAAATCTTCAACCTTTATCTTCATCAACACCCTTTTTAATACACCACTTACTTAGTCAAGAAGGACCATAACAAAATAATGAAAAAATCATTCCACCAGATAAAGCCAGTAAAGACAGTGAAGATGATTTAGTCAAATATGTCGATTTATTTGGTGATGATAATGCTTGGAAGTTGTTGAAGCTTCCTTTATTTTTTGGAACTATATCACACAATAGGTATGGTTTTAGATATTGAAATGGAGTTTGAAAACAAAGAAGAATGTGTACTCGTCATTCAACAATGGCACGTCAAAAATCCTCTTGATTGCTAGGTTTATAAATCAAATGATGAACGATGTGTGGTTAAATGTAAAATTTCATATTGCAAATTCAAATGTAGGGTCTCATTAAGAAAGAAGAATTCAAAATGGGTGATTAGTATTTTGGCTGCCCCTCACACTTGCATGTCGTCCTTTGTGTCTCAAGATCATCAAAAGCTTGATTCAGACATGATTTTTCACATCATCAAACTTGTTAATCATGATGCTTCAATTAAAGTAAAGATTATTATCGCCCATATTAATGAGAAATACAAGTATATTATCTCATACAAAAAAACATGGATCGCATAGAACAATGCAATTAATTCTATCTACGGAAATTGGGAGACTTCTTATAATGACCTTCCACGATGGTTGTCGGTCATGAAAATATATCTTCCATGTACTATAATAAAAATACAATTCTCTCCTACGTGTTATGACTTGTACAAATCGACTTCAACTGATGTCTTTAGCATAACATTCAATATGTTTATTTTTATCATGAATAAGAACATAGATAAATGATCTCCTTTACGCAAACTCATCCCAATGAAAAAATCATATGTATGACTATCATTGATTAATGTTGGGGAGTCCTGGGAGCGCCTGAAGTGACAATGGGACAAATGTTCAGGATCCAAGACACTTTGACACCACATATTCATCCAAAACCTTAAGGCAATGGGGGTATGGGCTACCCCCTCTTATAAATTCACATTTCATCCATTCCTAGTCGGTGTGAGACTTTAGCACTTTCACAGTTGAAACCCAACAATCTCCTCTATAAGTGTGAGTCACCCGCATCACTAGTCTTGAACAACATTAGGATCCACTTCCACTCCCCCACCGAGCCATCCAGGCTCTTATACCACTTAGTCGGAAAATTATCAAATAATCATAATGTTTTTCTCAAGTAGAATACTTTCTCAAACTTGTGCAATTTAAATAGACAACCAGCAAAACCAGTTTCAGAGCACAATAATAATAACAAAAATAATGAAATAGCAAGAATACCGAATTTTTAACGTGGAAAACTTTCCTCAAAGTTAGAGAATAAAAACAACGGGATCTAGTCCAGTAAAATATTCCATTTGAGGGGGAGCATACCCATACGAATGGATGGAATCACACTTGAGGAAGAGATTGTTGGTATATCAAGTGTGAGTATGAGTCCTACATAAGATAAAAAAGTGAATGTTAAACATATTTTCAACGGGACATGCCTCATACACACCACCATGTGGGGAGGACTTTCGGTACCATAAGTTGTTGGTTTCAGTGAGGGATTGACTTCATTATATCAAAAGTCCTCCCCACATGGTGGTGGGTAGGAGGCATGTCCTATTGAAAAAGTGTTCAACAATCATTTTCCCCTCTAATGTGGGACCCATAATTGGATTGAAAACTGGATGTTAAACGCTTTATAAGTGAGTTGTGTAAAAAAAATACTTTATAAGTGAAAAAAGCCATAAATCCAAGGCCTTAAGGTTTTGGGTCAATATGTGGTATCCAACTAATTTCAATTGAATGTTGAAAGCCTAGTATGATTATCCTTTGACGCCCTCAGGATCCAACAATGGTATCAGATCCTAGTTCAACTAGGACTCCTTGTATCGAAAGTCTTCCTAACAACGGTGTTCAGGCGACATGTTCTGTTGAGGCCATCCAATGGTGGCGCAAGTAGATATTGATGAAAAAAGCTTCCATTTGAGGGGGAATATGCCCATAAGAATGGATAAATTCACACGTGGGGGAGTATTGAGAAAAGATTGTTGAGTTTGTGCTAAAGTCCCACATCGACTATGAATGGAGTAAATTTTGGATTTATAAGAGAGGTGACTCATACCACCATTGCCTTAAGGTTTTAGGTAAGTATGTGGTGTGTCTCTCATAATGTGTGGTGCTTATAAAGGAAATACCCCAACGTAAAATTATCCCTTATGTTGAACCCAAAAATCATGAACTAATAGTGGTATCAAAGCCTAGTCCGACTATGGTTCCTTGTATCGAAACTCTTCTTAACAAGGGTGTTCAGGTGGCGTGTTCCGTTGAGGTTATCCAACGACGATGCAAGTAAATATGGTTGAGAAAACCTTCATTTGGGGGAGAATGGACGGACTCGCACTTGAGGGGGAGATTGTTGGTATATCAAGTGTGAATATGAGTCTCAAAAGTGGATTTTAAACACTTTATAAGTGAGAATACCCATAAACATAATGTCTTCAGATTTTTGGTCAATATGTGGTGTTTAACTCATTTTAAGTGAATGTTGAGAGTCTAATGTGAGGATTCTCGGACCCCCTCATGACCCAACAATGTTATCAGAGCCTGGTTCGACTAGGGCTCCTAGTATCGAAAGTCTTCTTGACAAGGGTGTTCAGACGACGGGTTCTATTGAGGCTATCCAACAACCATGCTAGTAGATATGGATAAAAAAGCTTCCATTTGAAGGAGAGCATACCCATAAGAATAGATGGACTCACACTTGAGAGGGAGATTGTTGGTATATCAAGTGTGAGTATGAGTCTCACATCAGATGAAAAAGTAAATGTTGAACACTTTATAAGTGAAAAGACCCAATAGAACTTTTTTTGTAGGCATAAGAGACAATTTTTTTTACCTATGATTTAAAAATTTTGAGTTTAGATTTTTACACATTTATTATTCAACTCACTTTTATATCACTTTATATTTAATATATTTACAATCGGAATAAATTTTATATAATCAACTCACTAATTACCACATAACCAAACACTCGCGTATTTGTGAATTTTGTTATTATACTTTTTGAAAGGAAAAAAAATAGTTTTATTAACTTGTCATTTAAATAAACATGTTAAAAAAACAAAAGTATAAATTGTGTATTTGAAATTCTTAAATAATTAATTACATGATTTTTAAACCAACATTTTAATAATTAGATTTTTTAACATACGTGCTCATAGTACACCAAAATACACTGAAACCTTAAAAGACCACTGTCCAAACAATTGACTCATTCTCAATAAACCGACACATAAATACATAATTGCATCATGAAAATGAAACCTTAAATGGAATACTCAACAAACACAAGACACACACACCTCTCAATGACAACGTAGAAAATGGAATTGTTGCCATTCATTCCACCCACCAAAACCAAAAGGGTCCCATCAATTCATGATGAAATCAAACACCACGCTCCCCAACATCAGAAACTTTCTTCTCCCACTTTAGACTCTACTCACTCCAATATCTCATATGATATCACAAAAGCATAATCAAAAGGACAAGGTGGAAAGTGGGTCCCAAAGTTACCAAACGCGCATGCATATAATCACACACAAATTCAACATTTCTTAAGGAAAATGTCATCATTTACAGCACAACCATCCACTAATCATGCTCCTGTCAATTCTATCTGTGACCCTTTATCTCCAAAAGCTTAAAGATACAAACTTTTGGTCAACAAATTGAAACCCAAATCACATTTTTCATTTACATTTTACAGTGGCAAATTGCAGTACTTGCAGTACTACTGTATATAGTAGTTGCTTTTACTTGCCCCTTTATTGTTAAACCATAAATATACCTTGAGAATGAGAATAACAGTAGAAAGCATGCCGTGTTCAGAATTACCATGCAACAAAGTTAAGAACGTAACAAAGAATGCCTTTTCCATCATTCATACTTATTCTTTAGTGATTTTTTACCCCAAGCATACCAGTTTGAGACATCAAAGATTTTAAGTAATCGATAGTTTCATCAATGACTAACAGCGGATGCTTTCCTTTTGCTCCGGGAGTTAAGTTCTCGAGAATTCTCAATGATTCGTAGATTTTAGCCTTTCTCAATTGAATATCACCAAAGGATGAATTATCCTCTTCGGTTTTCCTGGTAAAATACATTTGCCTGCCAGAATATTTGGATTCGGCATCGCTGACACACTCAGATGGTTCGTTTAGTCTTACTGAACTAGCACTGTCCAGAGGCGGAGGTAATCTTGCATACCCACCGTCAATTAGCTTATGCCGTTTGCTTGGCCAATCAGAGCTAGCAACATCCTCCTTTATGTCCTCAAATGGTTTTTTACTCAATGGAGAATGGTATGTACTTGTTACCTCGTCGTCTTCATCGTCATCATCCTCATCATCATCAGAATAAAGTAATGCATTGATTTCTTCTGTGTTTTCACGCATTTCACTTTCTTCGTTAACTACATGATCCTGATCAGACTCATCTGGCAAACTGTATTTTGGCAAATGTTTTTGACAAAAATTAGTTGCCCGTCCATCCTGATCAACATCATAAGCTTGAGCGAATTGCGTAATAGTATCAATTGGACTCTGATTAAGTGGGAAGACAGGACTATAAAACAACCTTGTCTTATTACCAGACCGGTCAAATATAATAAATTTCTTCTGCAAAGATGCAGGATTTGGGCTTTGCATAGCTCCATAATTATTTCTTTCTTTCAAACACGGTTCTGTTTTAGGATCCCGAACGAACCCTCGCACTTCATTGGTCTGATCAGTCTGCAGGCTTGGAGTAGCAAGAGCTGTGAACCCTGGAAATGCACTGAGAGCGGGATTCAGATATGCTGAATGACCACAAAAACTAGGATCCGGCAATGTGTTGGCGCCATTCAAATAAAGAGATGGCCAAGCCACATGCTCTGGGAAAGGCCAAGATTCATGAGCCTTAACCATCGAACCCGAAAAAAGTCCCAAAGAACAATAGAACCACTCGTTTGGTTCTTTGATACGGGGCCTTCAATAACTTGCTGCTTCTCTTCAAAACAAATGACAGAAAAAGAAAACTACAAATTCCAGCTTTAAGATAAAAGAACAATTACGTGACCGGCTTAAGCAATTGACGGAAGTAATCAGCCTGCAAAAAGTTCGAACATAATATTCATAATCGATAAGCTCATTAAATCATGAGAAAACTGAACAAAACTTTCATCAAACAGCTAGCTTAATATCATGTCAAAAATAAATAAAAAAACTAAGAATTATCAGCGCATTTTCTGACCTGACAATCGTGTAAGGGTTGAAAGCACGCTATGACTCTAACAATAATCGCTGGTTCACCTTCAATGCCATTCCAATGTTTTAATGCCCGAAACGTTGTTTTACCAGCTGCTTGGCCTACCATAACTTCCTTTGATCCTCACCACACTCTACTCAATCAATCTAAATGCAATGCACACACACCAAAAGAATGATAATCTAGAGAATAACTTTACAGTATAAGTTCAAGCTTACAACTTGGCGAAACATATCAACTAAAAGACCCAACCAACGCATGCTGATTACTTAGAGCTTCACACAGATGTTATACCCTCAACCAATTTTCCTGAAAAAGGGTTATATCATATCATAATCATACCAAAGAAAATTCATTTCTGCAAATAATAATAATGATAAAAATTGCAATAGAAACTGAAATTCCCCAAAATAAAAGTAAAATTGAAGTCAAATAGGAGTGATGCAGCTGCAATTAAGGTTGCATAAACATAAAAAATATTATCTTTTCGCCCTAATCGCAATTGCAGACCAATTTTGAAAACCTAGACGACGATAAATTCATACTTTTTAAGATAAAAACGAGACAAAAGGATTCAATTGGTTTAGAATTTTGAAATTCCATGGCAAATGAAGTGTGTAAAAATGAACAGCGAGAAAAATTCAAATTATGGAAAGATCAAAATAAGAATAATAAATTTGAATTTCAAGAAAGCCCCAAATGAATTTCAGAGTTTTGAAAAGACTTACAGATGGATTGAGCAGAAGAAGAATGGAATGAAAGGAAAGTGAGCGTGCAAGTAAGAAGAATTTGGAAAAGAGGTAGAAGCACTTGCGCATGCTCACATTAAATACACAACTAAATCTCCTTATTACCCCTTAACTCCCACTTTTTTTTAAACTAAAAAAAAATCATTTAAAAACTCAATATGTTTTAACCACAACATTTTAACACCTATAAACATGTCACTTAAAATTGTGAGGAGATTCTTGTCTAGTATGTATGTGCGAGAGAGAAGTTTGGAGAGGTTACTTGTATGATAAGTTAATTAACCATAATATAACTTTTAGTTAGTGGATCATAATTAACTTTTATAAGTTAG
Organism: Lathyrus oleraceus; assembly: GCF_024323335.1. Classification (NCBI taxonomy): domain Eukaryota; kingdom Viridiplantae; phylum Streptophyta; class Magnoliopsida; order Fabales; family Fabaceae; genus Lathyrus; species Lathyrus oleraceus. Next base: position 454,763,026 of record NC_066579.1, read on the forward strand.
TTATGTGGAGGTTAGAAGGTTAGTTATTAGGCCTAACTAACTCATTACACCATATATAATGATAGGTAGATTTGTGAAATATAACTTGATATTACATTCTATGTTTTCTCTATTATTCTTTTATGGTGTTCTTGGCTTGAGTTTTCATATGGTGTCATCGACATGTGGCTACGAATTCACCATTATCGCTGCATTATCTCGTGTTTCTTCACAAATTTCCATTTGTTTTCCTCCTTTTCATTGATCTTCATTCAGTTTGTTTTCTCTCTTCAACCGTGTCTGTTGAAAGTTCTTCGACCACCAATAATGGTCATGCTCAATTAAACCATAACAATGGAGTTTCTTCGATTCCTAATAAAGATTATCAAAATGATACCTTAAATCCTTACTTCATACATCCCAATAAAAATTCAGTTCTTGTTTTAGTGAAACCTCTATTGAAGTTGACAATTATCATTCTTTGTCTTGTTCCATGATAATGGTTTTAAGGTCCAAGAACAAGCTTCACTTCATCAATTGAGCATTGCCAAGACCATCACATGAAGATCGTGATTCAATAGCTTAGGATAGGTGCAACATTATGATCATGTCATGGATGAACAATTCAGTAGAATCAGAAATCTCTCAAAGTATCATGAAGATGGAGACTGCATCAAGCATATGGAAGAAGTTGAAAGATAGGTTTTTATCATGATGGTGCTTTCATAATCTCCAATATCTAAGAATAAATTTGCACTTTAAGACAAGGTGATTGTTCTATCTCTTCCTACTACATGTTGAAAGAATTAGACATTTTTCGTCCCATTCCTGGACGTGATTATGCCATATTGTGTATAGTCATTGACAAAATTTGATGTTATAAAGATTCTGATCAAGTTATCAGATTCTTGAATGGTTTAAATGATCAATATTCTGCTGTTAGATCTCAAATCATGTTGATGAATTATTTCCCAAATATTTACAAAGTGTATTCCTTACTTGTTCAACAAGAGATACATATTGTCACTCCTATTGATGAGTCTAAGCTTTTAGCTTTTCCTTTTGATCAGTCTCAAGATAGAGGAAATTATTCTTTTTGTGGCAAGAATTTAGGGGTGGTCGACACTCTGGTAGTCGAGGAAGAAGCATCAGAATATGTACACATTGTGGTATATGACTAATCATTCTCTCTCTCTCTCTCTCTCTCTCTCTCTCTCTCTCTATATATATATATATATATATATATATATATATATATATATATATATATATATATATATATATATATATATATATATATATATATATATATATATATATATATATATATATAATATATATATATATATATATATATATATATATATATATATATATATCCTTTAAGAAGCGTTGATATCCTCCACTGGCAACAACATGAAAACATCAACAATTAAGCTAATGAGCACATTTACGAAGATGGTTCTCAATATGAGACTCATGAAGAGCATCTTAATGGACAAGATTTCAATCTCTTAGCCTTTACTCCATATGAGCACAAAGCTTTATTGGCATTACTTCAGCAATTGTCGAAACTTAGTTCTCATAGTTTGAACCACATCACCTCTCAATCCAAATCAAATACAGGTATTATATGCAATTTTCCCATCAATGTTAGACTTGATTCCTTCATCCTAGACATTAGTGCAACTGGCCATGTTTGTTTTTTTAGAATTTTTTTCAATTTCTTAAAAATAATTAAACCTATAATTATAAAACTCCTAAATGGTTCATTAGTTACTACTAATTCTGCAGGAACCATACTCTTTGATACCAAATTATTCTTAACTAATGTTTTATATATGCCTAAGTTCTCTTTCAATCTTATATTTGTCCACAAATTGACTCAAAGTCTTAAATGCCAACTAGTTTTTTACAATTCAAATTGTTTAATACAAATTTTCTACTCCAAAAAAATGATTGGTGCAACTAAATTGATAGGTGAATTGTACATTTTCACTCATCCTCTAGTTACATTCCCAAATACACCATCACTTGTCATTGATCCTTCCAATAAATTCTTTTCTTTAAAATAGAAAAATTGTATCAATTTTGTTGATAAACTTGATTTTAGACATGAAATGGTTATAACATTTAGCATTTGAGACTTGATCATCCTTCATATGACAAGATGATTGAAATGAACAAAAAATTTCCTTATGTCAAGATTGTTCATTCAGATATTCCTTGTGATGTTTATTTTTATGCCAAACAAAAAAGATTACCTTTTCCTAATAGCATTCATAAATTTGTAGACATTTTTGAATTAATTCATATGGACATATGAGGTCCATTGTTTATTCCTTAAATGAATGGCCACAAATATTTTCTCACTATAGTTGATGACAAAAGTATATATACATGGATTTTCTTCATGAAATGTAAATATGAAACATCAACTCTTAGAGAATTTTTTCCATGTTCCACGCCCAATTTAAAACCAAAATCAAATGCATAAGATCAAATAATGACAATGAGTTTCTTCTTAGAGACTTTTACAGTGAAAATGACATTTTCCATAAAACATCTTATATCAGTACTCCTCAGTAAAATGACAGCTGAAAGGAAGCAGTAACACATACTTGACATGACTAGAGTCATTATATTTTGAGCTCATTTACCTAAAATTTTATGTTCTTATGCAGTCAACCATGCTATTCACATCATCAATAGATTGTCTACCCGTTTCTTGCACAACAAGTCACCCTTCCAAGTTCCTCACCAATGTTTACCTGATATTAACCTTCTTAACGTTTTTGGCTCATTTTGTTTTGCTTCAACCTTACAAGAAAATTATAAAAAAACTGGATTCCAGATCAAGTAAATGTGTTTATCTAAGTGTTCATGTTGGTGTTAAGGGACACATACTATTTGACTTAAAATCCAAAGAGATTTTTCTGTCTAGAGATGTCATTTTTTTAAAACAATTTTTCCATACAAGCCATCCATCAACATATCATTCATCAATAAATCTCAACCTTATAATTCATTTGTCTTATATGACATATTTTATTTGCTTACATGTCTTTTCACGCCATAATATTTCTAACACATCAGATACGACTACACATCACTCTAATATTTCAGCTACATCAGATATAACTATACATGATATCTCTTCTTTTTACCATACTCATTCTACTTTCATTTCACCAAATGACTAGTTAAATCATTAACATACTTCATTTAATCACACAAATTATTTTTCTAACAAGTCTACACCTCACAACTTACCTAATTTTGACCTTCAACTTTGAAGATTCACTAGAATCACTAAGCTTCACTCGTTCTTACAAGACTATCATTACAACCTGATTGAAAGTACAATACATCCCTCCAAACAAGATGACATTCAATCATCTTCTCATTTAGTACCTTTTATCTTTCTTTATGTCTTATCACCATTTTTCTTCTGTGCATACATAATGCATCCTTAATCTATCATCTATATCTGAACCACACACTTATGAAGAAGTCATTTGTGATAAGAAATGGAATAATACCATTAAAGTTGAACTAACTACTCTAATGAAGGCTAATATTTGAAAGTTGGTTCCCTTGCTTGCTCACAAGAAAACAATTGGATGTAGATGAGTGTTCTAACTTAAACTACATGTTAATGACTTTGTAGAGAGATACAATGCAAGATTAGTAGCAAAGGGCTTCACTTAAACTGAAGGTCTTTATTATCTAGACACTTTCATTCCAATTGTAAAGATGATAATTATCAGAATTTTCATGGTCATTGCAGCTGCTCAAAACTGACCCTTGTTTTAACTTTATGTCAACACTACATTCTTACACGGTGATTGCAATGAAGAGGTATATATGCAAGCCTCTCCATGTCTTGATTTACCTCATTCTGACATGGTTTATAAATTACAAAGATCACTTTATGGATTGAAACGAGAAAGTAGGCAATGAAACATAAAATTCATTGAAACTCTCTTGCACTCGGGGTATTTTCAATTAAAGTTTGACTATTCATTGTTCACTAAGTCTAATTGTGTACATTTTACAATGATCCTTGTCCATGTACACAATTTTGCCTTAGGCTAGACTGGAGTTGATGAGATTACCAACATTAAGACCCTCTTAAATGATAGATTTAGCATCAAAGATCTAGGAATTCTCCAATACTTTCTAGACTTTGAAGTGGTTAAATCAAAAAAAGGTATCACATTATAACAAAAAATATACACACTAGACCTCTTACAAGATACATGCTTAATTGGAGTAAAGTCATGCAATTCTCATATGCAACCTCATTTACATTTGTACAAGAGTTCAAGTAATTTGCTTTTTTATTCAACTGTATACAAAAGATTAATTGGCATACTTAATTTGCATTTGAGAATACAATTTTAAATAGTTTCTACGGTGTACATTTGAACTATTTTATCCTTATAGACTTCTAGATCTATAGTCTAATTACACAATTTTAAATATTAACAAAAAATACTTTAAAAAAATATTATATTACACTACTCAACTCATTAATCTTTTCGTGATAAAAAAAATTAAAAAATAATCATTATGAAAACAATATGAATGACAAACGAAGCTTAAGCAAGAAACAAAGATCCTCTTCTGAATTACCAAATTTCAAATAAATTTATTAATATTTTCAATATAGTCTTGATTAATATTTCTATTTTGTTTTGTTATTTCATAGTTACCCATAAATTTATGAAAAAGGTAGCTATAATATCATTGTTTTACTTAAAATATTTGTTAAAGGCTAATTTTGAAATAATCATACATAAAATAGACGCTGAAAATAACAAAATAAGTGACAAAGCTAATATATATTCTTCTCAAGTATCTTTTGATGTCAATTATTTAGATTTATACTATAATACAAGAAAATAGTTAGTAATAAACTCCTATATATGTATCCTTTTTATTTCCATTAAATTTACATAAAAACATTAATTTTTTGTCGGTGACAAATCAATTAAAAGCTTGCAAAAATTGCAAACATGAATCAAAGTCCTCATGCGCTGAGAGTTTTAAAAAAAGTGATAAGTTTGCTTAAAAATGAATTGATGTTTTTTGACTGAGAAATTGAATTGATGTTGGTGGACCTGATTAATTAATTGGCGATTATTAAAGCATGAGCATATACTTATCATATGGTTGAAATATTCATAATTATAATTAGAATAATTATAATTGATGACAAAAACATTGATGAAACATCACTTCACAAGAGACATATACATGTGACATATTCACTCACGGATAATTTAATATTACAGATTAATTAGCAACCTAATGTTTTTTCATAATAATTTTTATATATATTTTTTAATCACATTCCAAAAATATTCAATTACACTCAAATTTAATTTAAATTAAATAACAATTTCAAAATTGTTTTGATTTCGTGGTTCCGAAAAATTAATTTTTGAGTGACTTGTCTATATTTAATTGATTTTGATTAAAAATTAATTAAAAGTAAAGTAATTTATATTTTTATATATTAATTAGTATTTGTTAAAGTACAAATGTCCGATAATCTCTATTAGTTATGGATTGTCAGAGATTTTAAGGTTTATCGTAAGATTTAGAGTTTGTTCACGTATGGGTGAGAAGTTATGTCTGGGTATTTATGTATTGGAATTAGGTTGTCCTATCCTCCATGATTTTGGGATATTTATAATCATATTTGGCATGGATCCAAGATTTCTTTGGAAATAGCAATCATTGGGAGAATGAGCGTTTATCTTTTGATATTCAGACGACCGTGATCCATTTCTCCTGGGACCATGTCCATTTCGCAACAAGATATGGACACGTCACTCCCCAATTCCTAAGTGGGACGACTTATCAATGGGAAGGCGGAATATCCAATAGAAGGACGACAAATCTAATAAGTAGGTGATTGATATGGTAAAGGGGAGACTGAGAATCCCCATGTTCCCTCCTAAGACCTTCACAAAAATATACTAATACACAGTCCCCTCAAGCACGAGGGATTGGAAATAGCGAAATGATTTAGTTTATTTTCCCTACTCAAACTTTCCAGGGGAATCATAAGTGGTACATTTTTAAGTTGAACTATTCTAACTAAGTGTTAGTTGAGTCCCACAGGCGAGAGTCAAACTTTCCATATGTGGGCGAGTTTTGACACACCTCTGAGCGTCAAGAAGAGACACGCGTCAGCTGGGAAATCCCAAGACGTCTGCTGGAAGGAGAAACGTGTGATGCATTTAATGATATCAATGACTATTTAACCTTGGGGTGGCCTTATTTATTGGCACGTGTCAAAACATGAAGACCTTTCATGTCTGATGGGAAACCTTTATTCCTCCTATTTAAAGGGACAAACCCCCAACTTCTTCACTTTTCACCACTTTCTTTCTAAATTTTCAAATGTTTCCTCTGGCTTCAACGATTTTTGCATCTCCACGAGCTCAAGCTCATACCTAACAAAACTACATGGTCAATTAGATAGAACTCTCAACTCGTGATGAATGTGTAGCCTTATCAAACTACTGTTATAGGATGTTAGGCTTCAGGATGAGACTATTTACTATAGATTAGTAGAGTAGGAATGTTTGGTGGTTGCACGAGTTCTCTTTCCTTTATATTTTCTCAAGAAATAGGAAGATCATTGACACCTCAGAAACTGAGCCCAATGACGTTAAGGAAGTTGGGTTTATCGTTTATATACTTGTTGGAATAGGGTTAGAGTGTCGGGTTTTTGTTATCGTCTCCACAGGGATTGTGAGATATCGCCGCCGTTCGACAGTTGTTTTAATTCTTAACTCGTAGTAACAAGGGGGGTTTTGGTTTTGGTCACGGTAGCTTGCATAAAAGTGTAAGAAATTGCAGTAAAAGTTTTGGTTTTTCTATTTGAGAAAGATTGTCAAAGTTAGGGTTCGACGATCACTTTGCATGCATATGTTCGATCAACAAAACTCATAAACTCCTTTAGATGAAAAACTATTTCACAAAGTCCTCCCAATGTGTTTATCTCTAACACACATTGTAGGTTTTCCCATTTTGATCCATTGTTGATCTCTCACACAATCTATCAAAATGACAACTTTTTGGTTCAACTTTATGGTGAACAAAATCATTCATTACTATCTCTAGCTAACAAACAAGATTGGATGAAAACCTAGGTAAAGAGTTGGAAAACATCTCTCGATCATAAACCAACACAAAGAGTTATCAATAAAATAAAGTTTTCACCATATATTCATCATTAAAGAGTTTACAAATGAAGATCATCCCATATACATACAAAGCTTATGATCATCTACATCTAACCTTGACAAAATGAAGGACTTAGCTACTCATTTTCATGGTAGCTTGTACAACAAGTTTCGGTTGAAGGTTGATCAACATCCGAGTCGAAGAATCGAGATTGGATGGGAATCCACCTTCTTTTTGTAGAATATTGTTAAGAGATGAAGAAAATATGAAAAATGGGTTTCTAGGTTACAAAGTGATCCCAAGAAAATGCAGAAAAATATCTAAGTCTAAAAGTTGTGTCCTTTCCAAAAAGTAGCTCCTGCTACTTATAGGACTGGTTCCTGAGCTGTCATGCTCGCTAGGCGAGCAGAATGGTTCGCCTAGCGAGCCCCAAAATAGGCCACCTGAGGCACCTGCGCCCAGAGAAATATCTAAGTCCAGATTTCATGTGTTCGCTAGGCGAAGAATCCTTCGCTAGGCGAAGCACACGCTTCCTCCTTCGCTCCAGCGAGTTTAGATGGTTTTGCTACTGGAATTGCTCGCTGGGAGCTCGCTAGTGGCTCGCCTAGCGAGCAAGTGCTAGCTGTGAGATTGTCCAAGTCTGGCAGTGTTCGCTACTTCCTTCGCCACAACGAGTTTGTTGACTTTGCTACTGTAAAATTCTGGGGATGTTCGCTGGCAGCTCGCTGGGTATTCGCCTAGCGAGCACTTCGCTACAACACTCGCCTAGAGAGCATGCTGATGAATGCTTCCTTTCTTGGTTCCTTTGCCAACTTTCTTGTGTCTTTGTTTTCTATTCTTTCATGCCTAATTTCTGCACAATAACACACAAATTAAAGGTACCAAGATCATTTAACATTGTATTGCAAATCATCAAAAGCGAGGGCGGTTTCGAACACTTTCTCAACAAAAAGGAGTGAAAGATGCCCACATTTGATAGCTCAAATAAGCACTTTTGGGCATCTAACAACTCTCCCCAACTAGATTCTTTCTTTTCCTCAAGCAAAGTATGCCTCTTGAAGGACAAGAGGATTTGCTTTAAGAAAAAGGTTTCTCCGAAATCGGATAAAATGGCTCAAACACAAGAGAATCAACTAGACACAAGTTCCCAATGGTTAGAATAACATAATTCACAAGAACTAAAACTTTATAGCAATGTAAAACATGTCACAATACACAACAATATTATCTTGAATGAATCACCCTATCTCTCCTCTTCGAATAAGGATTGAAGAAATTACGCGTTTGCAACCGCGGGGACAATCTCTCTCTCCAACAAACAATGCAAAAGACAATTCAATTCATACAATGTCTAACAATTATAAATGAAAATGCGGAAGCACGAAGATCACTAAGGTCTTTTTCGGTTGTAGCTTGGTTAGGTTTACAAACAAGGGTCATTTCTAAGGCCATTGAAAACGAAATTGCTGATGCAAAAGAGACATTCACTGTACATTATTCACACATCTCAACTTCATTCCCTTTGTTTCTCATTTGAAACCTTCACAACTCTTATTTCACAACTCAATTTTTGTTTTTCACTATTTTTCTTCCAAGCAAGCATTCATTTTCATTTTCTCTATTTTTTTTCTTTTCTTTTCACATTGTATTCACAAAACAGATGTTTCTCTTTTCTAATTTTTTTTTCAATGCTTGCTCGGTTATTCTAGAGTTGTGGCACTTACCGATTCTCATTTTCGTTCTCCCCAACTTATCTTTTACTCACCCTAAGTGAATGCTCTTGACTTTTTACGGCAAAAGAACAATTATAAAAAAATTCCGGGTTTCAAAAAAAGATTTTTGACATCTCGCTTTATTTCAAGCTGAGATTCAACTGTTTAAGCTCAAAGGGGTTCACGAATACTCTCTCTGCTTACGGGTAAGTTGTATTTGGAACTGATTGTGCTCGAAAGAAAACAAGTGCCTTGATCATTTCTAATTGCTTCCACAAATTCACAATAATAAAAGACCAAGCATGAATCAAATGAATCAACAAAGTTTATTAGAATCCAGCATTTTAGTGTACAATGGAGGTTTCCTCACAATTTGTGGTTCTAAGTCCTAGATGAAACATTCATTCAATTATGTTGCAAAAAGAACAATATTCAATTACAAAAAGAGTAAAGTTCTTAATGCATTCTAAAATTCTAACCGGAGGTAACCATGTACCTTAGCATTATTCGCTTGTTTATTTTTATCATTGCCATCCAAGCTCGGATGCACCTTCATTGGATACTTCTTTGAGGAGCAACCAATCTAGAAAGTTTGACACTCAACAACAAAAAATTTATTAAAATAAAAGAAATTTAAACCAAACACAATAATTTAAAACATAAATAATAACCATTACTTCAAAATTGTGTGTGGGGGACAAAACACCCCAAAAGTACATAATCAATACCAAAATACTACAAATTTGAAAATACAATAAAATAAAACAAACTTAGCCCTCATAGGACTCGGAGTTCTCATCACTACCGGCCTCAGAACCGGTACCATCATCACTATCATCATCATCGTCATCACCATCCTCAGCACCACCAGAAGCACCGACACCCGCCCCCTCTCCGAAAATAGGCCTGTCCACAGGCCAGCTAGCGTGCTGCAGAAACTGCTCACGCGTCATCATCGGATGCTCTCCGGAAGGGTCACGCACCTGCAACTGTAACAACTGCATAGAATCGTGAATATCAAGCATGGCGCGCTGAGTTACCGCCATCCAATCCCAATTATAGTTGCAGACAGCCTGCTGGAAAGGATCAAAACCATGAGCAAAAACACTAGGACCATCAGTAGTCCCGGTATTACCAGCAGCTACACTACTCCTGAAGTTCTTTGGCTTGCAATACTTGGCCACATATCTGTCGTCGATGGCTGGCGGAATCCTCACTTGACTCCGGGAGGGTAGCTTCACCCTCGAATGTTGACACAAAGCCATGATGAGACACGGAAAAGCAAGGGGGCAGTTAACTCGTGCCCCGACTTTAGCCCGCTCTCGACCACGGACTTCATCTCTAAAGCAATTATTCTCGCCACATCGATCTGAATATTAGTGAGAATGCAGTGAACCAGGTGTGCCACTGGGATCGGCACGGTTGAGGTGTGAGACTTAGGTTTTATATTGGTCAGAAGCGGCATTAGGATCAGCTGAGCCATGTGAATCATGTCCTCCTTATGGTATCTCATCGGAACCCCAGATGGGTTCAACTCAACTGATTTCCCCTCAAATAATAGGGCTGCAGAAATAGAATCGGTATCCCGGTGAAGCCTCAAATCCCTATGGTATGTGTCCCTCTCATTTGCTCCCAGATGGAGCAGTTCACCCAGCACACGGTTGATAGCATCTTTATCGAAAGCAACCGGACGACCAGACACTCTTGTCGTCCAAGTGAACGGCTCGTCGTCATTAGGTAGTGCGTTCGCGTAGAACTCACACACTGTATCGATGTCATAGTTCTCAAGTGGAGATATCAACCGGTCCCATTTCTTGGTATGAATCAACCCAGCAAATGTACGGTAGTCGCCTTCGGGGTTGATTATAAACCTTTTCTCTAGCAAAATTTTTCTTTTTTCCAATGCCACATAGCGAGCCGCTTGCTTTGCCCCGACGAATTTGTCGGTATCGAACTAAATGGGCACAGTACGGGAAATGCTCCCGACCTTTCTCTTTTTCGAAGCGCTCGATCTGGATGTCATCTGTAAAGTCATAGAAAAGAAACAGCATAACCACAAAACATATTAGAGAGCAAAACAGAAAATCCAACTGCTGTCATGGTCGCTACTGCTTCGCCTAGCGAGGACCTAGTGACGCTTCGCTACAGGTTCGCCTAGCGAAGTGGCAGCGAATGCTCACCACAGATTCTCCTAGCGAGGTGCTAGCGAATGTTACGGGTTCTGGGTTCTGCATTGTTTATTAACCAAATTTCAGAAAACCCTAAGTCCTATGGTACCCATTTCAGAAATAAAGTGATTTATCATGCAAGGCATTGTTCTAAGATACATGCAAATCTAAACCCACATGCAAAACCTAATGATACCCACTCTCCCAAATTCACCCATAATGTCACATACTTCAGAATTTAAAAATTGAAAGCATAAAGTAAATGAGATAGGACAAACCTGATGGAGAGATCGATTGAATTTGGAATGCAACGGTGGTTAGGGTTTGCAATGTAACAGTTGGGGTTTGTGTGAGATGGAAAGTGAGAGCGTGATTGTGAGTGTGTGAGGTTCTGACTACAATACTTAAAAATGGTTTTTGGGCCCAAATGAGTGGCCTGCTGAAAATTAAATGGGTTTCTGCCACGCAGCGCTCGCTACTACTTCGCCTAGCGAGCAGCTAGCGAATCAGCTCGCTACTGCCTTCGCCTAGCGAGCAGCTAACGAGCGTGACAGTATTTTGTTTTTTCAAAACAGCATGCAAAGCACAATTCATCAAGTTTCTTCAAGTTGAACACCAATACCAACACAACAAAAAGCTGTAAATACTTACAATGTTGGGGTGCCTCCCAACAAGCGCTTGTTTAACGTCGGATAAGCTCGACGGTTCGATGCTCAAAAAGGAGCATCCAAGGAAATAGCACAGCTCCCGCGATCCACAAGACCACCGAGATAAAACTTCAAATGTTGGCCATTAACCGTCCAACTCTCCTTCTTCTCCAAGTCCTCAATGACAATAGCTCCATAATCTTTGACTTGTTTTACACGAAATGGCCCGGACCATATAGATTTCAATTTTCCGGGGAATAGCTTCAACCTGGAATTGAACAATAGGACCAACTGTCCGGGCACAAATTCCTTCTTTCGAAGCTTTTTGTCATGATACTTTTTTACCTTTTCTTTGTACAACCAACTCGAGTGATATGCGGCATTGCGCATCTCTTCCAACTCAAGCAATTGCACTTTTCTATTTTCACCGGCCAAATCCTTATCAAAGTTTAATAATTTCAGAGCCCACAAAGCTTTGTGCTCCAATTCAACCGGCAAATGGCAAGTTTTACCAAACACCAATTGAAAAGGAGTTAGCCCTATTGGAGCTTTAAAAGCGGTACGGTATGCCCATAACACTTCATCCAATTTTTGTGACCACTATTTTTTCGAATTTGACACGGTTTTTTCAAGAATTCTCTTAATCTCACGATTAGAGACTTCGGCTTGACCATTTGCTTGTGGGTGATACGGAGTCGCCACTCTATGTGATACACCGTAATGTTTCAAAACGTTTTCTAACGGTGCATTACAAAAGTGTGACCCTCCATCACTAATCAACACACGGGGGGTTCCAAAACGGGAAAAATGTTTTTCTTCAAAAATTTGATTACCGTTTTAGCATCCGCCCGAGGTGAGGCAATCGCCTCAACCCACTTAGAAACATAGTCAACCGCCACGAGCATATATTCATTTCCATAAGAGGGTGGGAATGGTCCAACAAAATCGATACCCTAACAATCGAATACTTCAACCTCTTGGATGTTTTGGAGAGGCATCTCGTCTCTCTTACCAATCCCACCACTTCTTTGGCAACTATCACAACTTTGCGCATGGGCATGTGCGTCTTTGAAAATAGTAGACCAATAAAATCCTGACTGAAGGACTTTAGTGGTCGTTCTTACCCCATTATAGTGTCCGTCGTAATGCGAGTTATGACAATGCCAAAGAATGCTTTGCGCCTCATCGCCGGTAACACACCTTCTCAAAAGGTTGTCACCACCCAACTTAAACAAGTATGGGTCATCCCATACGTAGTACTTGGCATCCGAGAGAAATTTCCTTTTTTGGTTCGAAGTTAGGTCGGGAGGCACCAAACCACTAGCCTTGTGGTTTGCAAAGTCCGCAAACCACGGCCTAACTTGAATTTTGAAAAGTTTTTCATCAGGAAACTCTTCCCGGATTTCCTTCTCTGAAGCGGTAACCTCCACATTAACTAAGCGAGATAAATGACCCGCCACCAAATTTTCCGATCCTTTCTTGTCTTTGATTTCAACATCAAATTCTTGCAACAAGAGGATCCAACGGATGAGCCTTTGCTTCGAGTCCGGTTTGGTGAGCAAATATTTAATCGCCGAGTGGCCGGTATACACTACGACTTTGGACCCAATAAGATAGGACCTAAACTTTTCAAGCGCATATACTATCGCAAGTAATTCTTTTTCAGTGGTGGCATAGTTAATTTGAGCCTCATTAAGAACTTTACTTGCATAGTGTATCGCATGAAATTTTTTCTCTTTTCTTTGGCCTAATACCGCTCCGATTGCATAGTCGCTTGCATCACACACGAGCTCAAAATTTAAATTCCAATTTGGAGCGACTATAATTGGAGCGGTAACCAATTTTTCCTTTAAAATTTCGAAAGCTTGTAAACACTCATCAGTTAAAAGAAATACTTGGTCCTTAGCTAGCAAATTACTCAAAGGCCTAGCTACCTTTGAGAAGTATTTGATAAAGCGCCAATAGAAACCAGCGTGCCCCAAAAAGCTTCGGATTCCCTTCATATTCACCGGAGGAGGTAACTTTTCAATCACTTCAACTTTAGCACGATCAACTTCAAGCCCTCTTGAAGAGACTTTATGGCCAAGCACTATCCCCCCGGTCACCATGAAGTGGCACTTCTCCCAATTAAGAACAAGGTTTGTCTTCACACATCTTTCAAGCACCGTTTCCAAGTTGTCCAAGCATAAACCAAATGAAGCACAAAAAACGGAGAAGTTGTCCATGAAGACTTCCATTGTTTTCTCGATAAGGTCGGCAAAAATAGCTTGCACACATCTTTGGAAAGTTGTCGGTGCATTACACAACCCAAAGGGCATTTTACGGTATGCGAAAATTCCAAAAGGACATGTGAAAGTTGTCTTTTCATGATCGGCCGGGTCAACCGCTATTTGGTTATACCCGGAATAGCCATCTAAGAAACAATAGTATTGTTGCCCCGAAAGTCTTTCTAGCATTTGATCCATGGACGGGAGTGGAAAGTGGTCTTTTCGAGTTGCGGTATTCAACCGCCTATAATCAATGCACATACGCCACCCCGTTGCAACTTTAGTCGGGATCAATTCATCCTTTTCATTTTGAATCACGGTAATGCCACCTTTCTTCGGAACCACATGTACATGACTAACCCATGGGCTATCCGAAATTGGGTAGATCATTCCCGCATCCAACAACTTAACAACTTCCTTTCTAACAACTTCCTTCATAGTAGGATTTAAGCGGCGTTGCGGTTGAGCTACCGGCTTAAAGTCCTCTTCCATTAAGATCTTGTGCATTCAATAGGAAGGACTAATTCCTTTGAGATCAGAAAGAGTCCAACCCATGGCTTCTTGATTCTTTTTCAACACATCGATCAAATGGGCTTCTTCATTCTTTGTTAAAAGATTGCTTATGATAACCGGCTTGGCTTCGGTATCGTCGAGGAATGCATACTTCAAAGTAGAAGGTAACATTTTCAATTCAATCGGCGATTTTTCCTCATTAACCTCCTTCTTCAATACTTCCTCCTCAACTTCCCACAGATGCAACTCTTCTAGACTATCCAGTTCCCTTAGGCATTCATCAAGAGCTTGCTCTTCTTCAATTGTGAAAACTTCAAAGGAGTCATCAAGAGCTAACTCCATAGGAGATATCTCATTAATATGTTTAGAAACCTCAAAAGTTGCCTCTTCGACCACATCAATGCGAAAGCTATCACTTCTATCCTTTGAATGCTTCACGACTTCGAATAGATTGAAAGTAACTTCTTCATTTTGGACCCTTACCTTCATCAAACCGTCGTCAACGTCAATCATCATGCGTGCGGTTTTCATGAACGGTCGGCCAAGAATGAGCGGAGCATCGTCATCCTCTTCCATATCAATCATAATGAAATCAACCGGAAAGAAGAATTTATCAACTTTGACCAAAACATCTTGGGCTACGCCATGAGGATGGGTAGTCGACTTATCGGCCAATTGCAAAGTCATCCGGATGGCCTTCATTTCAATGTTGCCAAGCCTCTTCACAATAGACAATGGTATTAGATTAATGCTTGACCCCAAATTAATTAGTCCTTTTCCGACATAGACATCACCAATTTTAACCGGCAAAGTAACTCGTCCCGGGTCAACCTCTTTCTTTGGAAGCGTCCGTTGAATGATCGCACTACAACTAGCATCTAGGACAATTGTCTCCGGTTCCGTGTACCTCCACTTTTTAGTAAGTATGTCTTTCATGAATTTTGCATACTTCGGCATTTGCTCCAATGCTTCGGCAAACGAAATGTTCACTTGAAGTTGTTTGAATATATCCATGAACCGGGCGTAATGTCGTTCATTCTCCCTCTTAGATGGAGCATGTGGATACGGAAGGTTTTGGATTGGAGTAGCGCTCACTACCTCCTTTCCTTTAGCAACTCTAGAACTCCTCGCTCTTTTATTTTTCACTCCCTCCACCATCACTTCATCATTCTTATTCTTTTCGACTTCCACACTTCCTTTATTTTCTACTTCACCATTCTTTTCATTCTTTTCAACTTCTTCCTCACTCCACTCCCCAACTTCACCATCAATGCTCTCTTCTATTATTTTCTCCTCATCTTTTTTCTCTTCCTCTATTTTTTCACTCTCATCTCTTTTTTTACTCTCACTAATCAACTCCTTCCCACTTCTCGTCGTTATCGCTTTACAATGTTCTTTTGGATTCGTTTGCGTGTTCGCCGAAAAATATGGTCCGGGTTGTTGTTCCGCTAGTTGTTTAGCAAGTTGACCGGCTTGAGTTTCGAGATTTTTGATTGCCGCATCGTTGCTCTTTTGATTAGCCATTGACATTTGCATAAATTGTGTCAATGTCTCTTCTAGCTTTGAAGTCACGGCCGACGGTTGTTGAGGTTGGTAAGGATTTTGGGGAGGGTTTTGACGGCTAGAAGTACCACCCCCATAACCTTGGTTATGGTAATAGTTACCCCTTGGTTGGAACCCTTGATTCCCTTGAAAGTGTTGTTGTTGATTTTGAGGATGTGGTTGATACGGTTGTTGTGGTTGTTGCCTCGGTTGGTAGTCTCGTTGGTTCGCCATGTAATTCACTTCTTCGAACCCGGGAGGTGGACAAAATTCGGTGTCATGCTCACCTTTGCAAAGCTCACAACAAGCTATTTGTTTAGCTTTTGAAGGCTCTCTCAACTCTTTTATTTGTTGAGTTAAGAGTTTGACTTATTGTGAAATGAGTTTGTTTTGGGCAAGAATAGCATCGTTTGTCCCAAGCTCTAGCACTCCCGGTTTCTTTAAAGTGTTGCCTCTACTCTGACTTTGGAGGTCATTTAGAGCCATTCGGTTAATGATATCTGTAGCTTCTTCGGCGCTTTTAGACAACAAAGAACCACCTGAGGTAGCATCCAACAAAGTCTTGCAATTTGGTTGAAGACCATTCTTGAAAATGTGGATTTGAGTCAATTCGTCAAAACCATGCCCTTTGCACTTCCGAAGCATGGATTTAAATCTTTCCCATGCCTCATTCAATGATTCGTTGGTTCCTTGCGAAAACACGGAGATAGCCGTCTTGGATTCCATGAACCGGTTGTGGGAGAAAAATCTTTCAATGAACTTCTCTTCCAACACGTTCCAATCCATCATGACTGCAGGTGTTTGATCCAAGTACCAATCTTTTGCTTTGCCGAGCAAAGCATGAGGAAATAATCTTTTGAACAACGGTAGCTCTTAAGCTTGATCAACTCCGGCCGCCAATGCTGTCTCATAAAATTTGGTGAGAAAAGCAAAGGGATCTTCATGGTCCATTCCGGTGAATGGACTTCCATATAGCAAGTTAAGAGTTCCCGCTTTCATCTCGGCTTGCCTTCCCGTGTGGTTGGCAAATTGAGCAGTATTCCTTGGACTGTTGACACATGGTGTGGAATTGGGCGGTGGTTGTGGTGGTTGTGGTGGTTGATCCATGATAGGTATGAAAGGTGGTGGATGTGTTGTAGAAGAACTTTCTCCTTGTTCTTGTCGTTGTCTAGCTTGTTGCCTCCTTCGTCTCGCTCTGCTATTCAGTCTCCTTGCGATTCTTTCGATCTCGGGATCAAAAAGAAGTTGGTCCTCAGGAACCTGCCCTTGCATAAAACGATAGCTGCACACTAAACCAAACAGATTAATAAGCACAAGTCAAAAATTCGAAAGCTAAAAAATTAAGCAACTATTGCGATGCTCGCAATATCAATTCACAATCCATGGCAACGACGCCATTTTGTTGGAATAGGGTTAGAGTGTCAGGTTTTTGTTATCGTCTCCACAGGGATTGTGAGATATCACCGCCGTTCGACAGTTGTTTTAATTCTTAACTCGTAGTAACAAGGGGGGTTTTGGTTTTGGTCACGGTAGCTTGCATAAAAGTGTAAGAAATTGCGGTAAAAGTTTTGGTTTTTCTATTTGAGAAAGATTGTCAAAGTTAGAGTTCGACGATCACTTTGCATGCATATGTTCGATCAACAAAACTCATAAACTCCTTTAGATGATAAACTATTTCACAAAGTCCTCCCAATGTGTTTATCTCTAACACACATTGTGGGTTTTCCCATTTTGATCCATTGTTGATCTCTCACACAATCTATCAAAATGACAACTTTTTGGTTCAACTTTATGGTGAACAAAATCATTCATTACTATCTCTAGCTAACAAACAAGATTGGATGAAAACCTAGGTAAAGAGTTGGAAAACATCTCTCGATCATAAACCAACACAAAGAGTTATCAATAAAATAAAGTTTTCACCATATATTCATCATTAAAGAGTTTACAAATGAAGATCATCCCATATACATACAAAGTTTATGATCATCTACATCTAACCTTAACAAAATGAAGGACTTAGCTACTCATTTTCATGGTAGCTTGTACAACAAGTTTCGGTTGAAGGTTGATCAACATCCGAGTCGAAGAATCGAGATTGGATGGGAATCCATCTTCTTTTTGTAGAATATTGTTAAGAGATGAAGAAAATATGAAAAATGGGTTTCTAGGTTACAAAGTGATCCCAAGAAAATGCAGAAAAATATCTAAGTCTAAAAGTTGTGTCCTTTCCAAAAAGTAGCTCCTGCTACTTATAGGACTGGTTCCTGAGCTGTCATGCTCGCTAGGCGAGCAGAATGGTTCGCCTAGCGAGCCCCAAAATAGGCCACCTGAGGCACCTGCGCCCAGAGAAATATCTAAGTCCAAATTTCATGTGTTCGCTAGGCGAAGAATCCTTCGCTAGGCGAAGCACATGCTTCCTCCTTCGCTCCAGCGAGTTTAGATGGTTTTGCTACTGGAATTGCTCGCTGGGAGCTCGCTAGTGGCTCGCCTAGCGAGCAAGTGCTAGCTGTGAGATTGTCCAAGTCTGGGAGTGTTCGCTACTTCGTTCGCCACAACAAGTTTGCTGACTTTGCTACTGTAAAATTTTGGGGATGTTCGCTGGCAGCTCGCTGGGTACTTGCCTAGCGAGCACTTCGCTACAACACTCGCCTAGCGAGCATGCTGATGAATGCTTCCTTTCTTGGTTCCTTTGCCAACTTTCTTGTGTCTTTGTTTTCTATTCTTTCATGCCTAATTTCTGCACAATAACACACAAATTAAAGGTACCAAGATCATTTAACATTGTATTGCAAATCATCAAAAGCGAGGGCGGTTTCGAACACTTTCTCGACAAAAAGGAGTGGAAGATGTCCACATTTGATAGCTTAAATAAGCACTTTTGGGCATCTAACAATACTCCACTAAGGACCAAGTAACCTCCCTTCGACAACAACTTACTTTCTCTTCTTCTGATGATAAAGAATATATTATTATGGAGGTGTGCTCTCTAGTAGAGAAGATCAACATGTCCTCCTCTAAAGTCTTGTTCACTTCTTCCTTTAAATTTTACCTACCCACCATTCACAAGGTTGTAGGTTGCCTTATCTTTTCTTCTTTCAAGGCGCAGGTTCCGACGATACTTAATGTGGCTCCCTCCCAAATCACCCTCAATGGCTAGAGCCTGATTGAGGATTGTGAAATTATATGTCGACAGCTTGGAACTTATCCACCCATTGGAATGTTTTTCTCTTTTTATGGAACAAAAACATTTGCTCATTGGGGTTGAGTAACTTTATCCGTTTTTCTTGAGAGAGCCTTATTCAAACCTCATTTCAACCATTTTAAAGGTTTGAAGGATAAATACATGAGGATGGGAGGACGAGATAGTTCTTCTTTAGTTACCACAAGAGCCTATGGTGCCCCTAGATTTTCCCTCACATGTACGAATAGTCCCATGGCAATTACTGAATACAATTATACTCACCTCACTGCTAATGTGGATGAGATTGTCAGAACCTTGGACGAGTTTAAAGTCACAGAGTCCTGCACCATGATTCTTTTGGATCAAGGGGATGATGAATCCATGGAAAAATACATAAGTAAGTTTTAATGATGTTGTATGTGTTTAGGGTGTTAACGTTTACATAGCTCGTTCTAATCATTTATGTTTTCTTTTATTGTAGAAAAGATGTCCAAAATCTCTCTGGACGAGATAAAAGAGAGCCTAGCCAAGTAAAAAGATCAGCGCTCAAGAGCTTATAACCCTCGGAGTCACCTTGAAGGTTTGCTAACCAGGGGAGTCAAATGACAAGTTGAGGGTGAGGCACATATTGGGTCCTAGGTGTCATACTCCAAAATTTCCCCTCCCCTTTTCACTTTTCATCTAACCTTTGGCTTGAGATTCATCTGCACTCATTCATATCAAATACATATGTATCATTCATTCATGTTATCACTTTCAAATAATCATCATATATTCAAAGTTTGTGGTTATTTATACCTAACAAGAGTTAGGGTTTTCTTGAACATCAAGCCCTAGGAATATGGAAAGCCCATCATATGGAATCAAGGGGTGAAACCCTAATTTCTTGTTGCTTAGGGCCTTGAAACCTTGGAGGTTTGCATCATAGTATTCACCTATGCACAAAACCCTAATTCTTGGCCTTTGGTACTCATGGATCATGTGGTTTGCCTTATGAGCTTGGTGTTGATCATGAAACCCCAGTCTTAGGGCTATTTGTTGGAGATTTTATTATGTAGCCTTGTTCTTGGTTTGAGGTCTTTGATTAGGTGGGTTGCATAATGAAACCCTAATCATGGATATTTGGCATTTGGTGACCATGTGGTTTGTTTAGTGATCTTGTGATTGACTGTGGAACCCTAGTTCATTAGAGGATAGTTCTTGATCATTATGGTATGCATCATCAATCATCAAGTGTGTTATTGTTCTTAGGAATCATTCAATAAGTTGGCCATTGGATTTACATGCCTACATGCTTGATAATTCATCTAACCCAAGGCCTTGTTCAAGATTTCATCCAAGTCATGTTGCATTCTATTTTGCCATTCAAGTCAATTGATTCCTAGGTTTATGATGCATTCAAAGTCCAAGATCCATGCTTCATAGTTCATTGGATCATGATCTATCATACACTCATAGTCCATTGATTTCATGTTTCATAGTGCATTCTTGGTCCATTGGCTCATGGTTCGTTATGCATCCTTTATCCATTAATCTTTTATCCAAGGTGCATTCATAAGTTCCACTTATTCTAGTCCATTAGTTCATGTGTCACCATACATTCATAGTCTTTTGGATCAAGTGTTTTAGTTCTCATTCTTAATCCATTAGTCCATTCAAAATTCATATTTCTTTCATGTCAAGATTGATTCAAACATGGATTTTTGGAGGGAAAATGATAGCTTGAAAAGTATGGCATTGTTTCTTAGAATCATAAGACACCATTTCATTCAAGAGTGTCCATTCAATCATACAATATCATTTGCAAATGGTTCATACAATAAAATTACAAAAAAATTAATGCTTGACCTACAACTGACTTTTGGTCCAATGAGATAACCCTAATTTCTACTTGAAGTCCATATCCTTTCCAATATTTCCATGTGATTTCATGACCAAGTTTCTTCATGAACAAGAAAACCTTTTTTGCTTCAAGCCATTTCTTTGCCATCCAAATTGCCATACCTTAAAACCATGACCAAATGCCAAGTCCTAGGCATGCATTTAATCCAATCAAACATACATACATGTTCATCATACAACATTTTAACAAGCATACATCATGAAAAATGGACATTCACTAAGAAGGCATGCATTTAACATCATTCAAACTAAAACAAAGACCAAACTCAAGCCATTAAGTGTCATGCCATGCCATGCCATGCTGCATCCTGATGCAATGCAGAATCCTAACCTAACATGATGCATTCAAACACTTCCAACCATTCATAGCATTGAGCATTGTTAACCACAAGAAAGCATGATGCATTGAAACTAACAATTAGAAGTAATAGGCATTCACATAGCAGGACCAAACTGTGCCAACATTGGTAACATGAATCAATGCACAAAACCATTTGCAGCCAGAATCATTTCCAAGTTTCAAATTAACCTAGCTTACTACTAGAAATTAGTATCACAAAGTATCCTATAACAGTCCTAACATGTGCATCTATGAGTTCCAACGGAAATTGGATTAGAAAACATTCATCACAATACAGGCCTGCAATAGAATGACCTATAACTGAGTTGGCCCTAACCTTCAGTTATTCTTACCATTTCCTACTGCAGAGAAAGGATAAAATTAAACCTACATTAATGGTCACCATTATCAAACAAAATATGCAATGTCTAAGCAAACAAATCAAAAGCTTGCAGTTTGGAAACATTACTTGCACTAGAAGGTCACCATGTAATCCACGACAAAGTAACAACATCTGCATCTAACAATTCCACAACTTAACACAACCTGTAAGCACCTGACCAAAATCTACAGCAAAACCAGTTTAGCAGGTCACCATTTGTAATCCACATCAGCCTTCACAATATTCATTCAACATTATCTACATTAACCAGTCACACATTTGTTCAATAACATTTAAAACCTAACTAACTAACTGTGCAAAAAATCGAATTATCTGAAAATAGTTCCTAACAGAAATCGTAATTCCCCATGACTAATAGAGTGAATTCACATCCAACTAACTTCACATTGATCCAAAGTTAACAGAGTTAACTCCGTTAAATATCCTTCACTATAAAATCAGGATTCACTCTTCAATTTGCAGTTCACTTCTCATTATCCAGAAAACTCTCATTCTCTCTCAATTTCAAATCCTCTCAATCACACATCTCTGAAACTACTTCGTTCATGGCACATTGATCAAGCTCGATCCTTCACTTCCATAGCATACACATAGAAGAAAAAAGAAAATTAGGGAAGAAGAAGCAGAAAGAGTGAAGCAGATGAAGGAGTTCAGATTGAAGATTCATACCTGAAACCATCATCATCAACATCTGCTTATTTGCTCCAATCTCATAAGCTTAATCTCTCTGACAGATAGGTGTCTTTTATTCATCTTTAGGTATTCTTCTAGTTACCATCATGTAGATGAGAGGCTGAGGAATCAAAGCCCTAACCTCAGGGACTTTGATTCCTCCATATAAGCATTTAATTTTTTATTATGTAGTTAGGGTTCATGTGATGAATTAGCTTAATTTAGAGAACTTGGGATGTTCCAGTGGAAATTGACATAAGATTCAGTTAGAGCTCAGAATTTGGATGGAAATGGTATAATTGGTTGTGATATTTGGTGCTCTTCCTCCGCCGGCGGTGAGCTCCGGCGCGGAGGAGATACTCAGGTGGGAGGGATAAAATGATGAACATTTGAACTAAACACATGTGGAAAATGTGAAACACGTGAACCACATGCTTTTTTATTAAGACTGATTACTCTCATATGCATTTTCGGAATATGCCTTTCCCCCTAAGGTCCATTGTTTCATAAGTTGGCACCTTGTTTTTCTCCCTGCACCCCTCTGTTCTAAGCTGAAATGGCATATGGGCTTGGTGCATGGGCCTGGCGCCCCATTGTTTTTTTCACTTTATCTTTCAGCAACAAACCCCTATTTTTAATTTCTTGTTTTTTTTTGCTTCTTACTTATTTTATTATATGTTAGCATGTTTTTTTATGATAAAATTGTTGGAAAATAAACAATTGTTTCTAATTCAATTTTTGTAGAATTAACGATGTAATAGTTCTTAGTTTTTTAGAATTAATTATATAATAGTTCTTACTTTTTTGGAATTAATTGAGTATAATCGTGTTTATCATGTTAATTATAATTTTGAATATTTTATAGATTTAATTCTTGTAGTTAATTGATTACCAATGCATTACTAGCATGTTCCCCTAATTTTAGGTTAATTTATAAAATTAGGATTAACTAGACCAATTCATTAGGATTTTAAATCATCAATCCATTGTACATATTTTGTCAACTGATTTTTATCCATATTGATTAAGTTGATCAAAATTAATTTGATAAACTAAATCCTTTTACTTGTGCCCATTCCCTTAGTTTATTCAAGTGATCAAAAGTCTCTTGATAATTTGATAAGGCTAGTCCCTTGTAATGGAGCAGCATTGGATCTCAAGACTTCAATTCAAATTCAAGACTTCACATCTAAAGTCAGTACAAGTTATACACTACAGACATAATGGATAATGGACTATTATTCAAGCATAACAAAGGTCTTGTATCAACACTTATCAACCAAGATTCAAATTGTACGCCATGAGTCTTAAGTAGTAGAGAGCGGGTGAGAGGGAACATTCTTATCCTCATTCTGAATATCTTTGGGTATGGGACGAATGACCCAGTTGCTCAGAGTATTCACCTCTATTCATAGACTTTAGTATAATTCAAATCAAATGATTGTCGAGTCTTTTTCTTCATAAGTAACATTTCATCATAAGGAGCAACAAGGATAATCTTCTTCAGCAACTTGTCAGTTGTGATGAGGATCACATGCCACGATTCTTAAGTAGTAAAGAAGGGGTAGAGGGAGCATTCATATCCTCATTCTGAATATCTTTGGGTATGGGACGAATGACTCAATTGCTCAAAGTATTCACCTTTACTCATAGACTTTAGCATGGTGCCAAGTCTTATGCAACATCATCCCCACTCCTCATCAATGATATACTATTTCTTTGGGCCAAATACCATTTTCCTTTAGATTCCATAGATACCTTTGGGACAATAACCAATACCCATTTTTGAACCAAGGTCTTTTTGTTTGTCTTGTTAATCCTAGTTGTTTAGACAAGCATTTCCTTTTGTTTTCTTGAAAGTTCTTATATAGGCAAAACCCCTTTATTTTTGGCCATATGCCAGCTTTACTCTTTGGTTTAGATACAACTACCTTATGAGTTCCAACAATACTATTATCTTTTGGTCCAAGTTATACTTTTCATCACTTCAGTCATACCCTTTCATTTTGTTTGCCTTGGTAGTCCTAGTTGCTTAGGCAAACACCCATTTCGTTTCCGTCTTAGTTCTATGAACTATGAAGCTCTGAATTTCTCATTGCATAATGAGAATACGTAGGCACTAGGATTAGAATCCTTAACGAGCATATTAATTATTCTTCTGCCTTAGGGCACCATCCAGATCTTTCAACCATCATTCAATATCTTCAATCATCAAAACATTCACCTCAGTGATATACTTTCTCTTTGAATCAAATACAATCTTTCATTGGATTCCATACATACCTTTGGGCCAATAACAAATGCATGCCTCTGAACCAAGATCCTTTTTGTTTGTCTTGTATAGACAAACTACCCCTTTTGTTTAGCTTTTATTTAGAATCCTTATATAGGCAAAAACTCTTTATTTTTGGCCATATGCTAGCTTTTCTCATTATTTCAGACATACCTACCCTATGAGTTCAAACAACATTATCCTTTGGTTTAAACCATACTTCAATCAATTTTTCTTTCATCTCCCACCATTAGTTCCACGAACTACGGAGCTCTGATTTCCTTATTGCACTATAAGGATATGTAGGCACGAGAGTCACAATCCTCAACGAGCACCCTAATTATTTTAACCTTTTTTTCTCCTTCCGCAAGTAATCTTTAGATAGTAACACCTATTCGAGCAAAGAGAAATCAAAACAGTTCCCGTTGAGTACAATTGATGTGACGGATGTTAATACCTTCCCATTGCATAACCAACTTCCTTATATGTTTCTCTTTTCCCTGGGTTTTATCGATGTTTTCTCTTTCCTTCGGGAATAAATAAATTTTGATGGTGACTCTGTTATATCTTCGAGCATGTGATGCGCTCGGGTTTTTTTCGCGTAGCTTCACTAGATACCAAAGATACAGAGGCGGGAGGTTGACTCTTACCATAAGGTAAGACGACCCAAGTGATTTCTATATAGGGAGTGAGCGCCCTCACATCGTCTCTAAAATGTTCGTAATATGAATCCTTCTTTAGAGCAATCATGATTTTGATGCCATCAAGCTTACAGACATTTGTCTTCCCTTCTCGAAGACTTCCCAGGGGATTATAATACTAATTATAGTCAACCTTCCTTGAAGATGTCTTACTTCAAAGAGAGCCACCTACTGAGGGTCCTCTTGATGGAGCGTACTGATAGGGAGAAGCATGCTTAGGGTGAGAATGAGATGAAGGCCAAGCTTTATAGCTACAAAGGCGACTTGACCAAAGTTTAGGCAATCATCGAGAATCTTCAGAAGGAGAAGGATATCCTGACGTGCAAGATCCAGTAGGCAGAGACCAAGGCCAAGAAGCTTTCTATCAATGAGCAAAAACTACATGAATCCTTGGACCAAAGCCTTTATCACACAAAATAAGTTAGAGGATGAATGGATTTGCTAAAGAACGACTTGATAGAGACCTTTGACATCTAATTTGAGAGGGAAAAGGAACAAATGGAATTCCTTTATCCTGGGTTGGATCTGAGCCTCATGGACGTGTTCAAGGTTGTCTGTGGCAGCCAGCTCGTGGATGACACATGATATCCCTTGTCTATCGACCTTGTCACCTCTCCTGCCAAGGATACTCAAGTTGAGACTGAGGGCAATAAGGACACAAAGGATGATAACCTGGATGCGACTGTTAGCCTTGAATTTCTAGCTGAAGGAGTTAACAAAGAATGGTTATAACTATGTTGTAAAATGCTAAGTATAAGACTCAATCAAAGGATTTGACATGCTTACTATGTCGACTAATATGGTTCGACTAACCTATCAAATGAGTCGAGGAAAACTACTAGTTTGGAGGAGTCTCAAGAACATATCCATAAGATTAGATTCACTCTCTCTTCAAAACATGTTCATAATCTCGAAAAAGGTTACACAAATCAGCTTTTCGACAAAGGTCGAGATCGACACATCCACCATATGTTTGGGACTTAATATATTCTTAAGTCCAAAGAATATTTGATGTGAATATGCCTCAAAAACACTACTAGAGTTGACTAAAGACTCTCGACAAAGGCAATTAAGAGTTTCAAAGTAGTTACCAATGCAATTATCATCATATTGGTTGGTTTTCAGTAGTTTTATCCTTGAAGACGTGTGGAAGCAAGTTGGAGCAATGAAGCATATGTAGTGGGATACATGTCAGATCTAAGGGATCCATCAGTTATTGACGGTTACTATTGTATTAGTATATAAGTCAAATTCACTATATGGGATCGAGGTCACAAATTTTCACTTATTATCTATAGAACTGAAGTATCCAAGTCACAAAGAGAAATAGTTTGTGAGAAATGTATGAGTCTGGGTCCACCTTTTAAATTTCTTTAAGTCATTCCAATCAAAGCATTATTTTTATGACGTTTATTATGATTTTTCTTTACTTTATTTCTTCAAAGAAATTATGCATTTACATTCAGTTTGTTAATTTTCAAGCATATAAGTATCAATCACAAACATTTTTTTCGCACTTTTCTGCACATATTATCTTTGAGATTTTTCCAAGTTTAATCTCTTAAGTGAACCAAACTCGTGATTGTTAACTAAAAATACCAATAAAGAAATTGTCATGCCCAATAGGACCCTTTTGTGTAAGAAAATTTGAACCTTTTTGCAGAAAAGTGTTGTGTCTTTTATATTGTTTATTCTGTTCTTCTTACATGAAATACATTCATTTGTTGAGTGTATATACGTCTGAGGAATGGTAAAAATATTCCATAAATGACTCTTCCAACTTTTAAAAACCCACTTCCCTTTAGAGAAATTCTCCTAACGTAGAAGAACAACCAATAGACTCGACGATTGGCAATGTAGGGACTTCAACCACCGTTGGAGAAAACCCTATTGTTATAAGCCAAATAACAACGTTGGAAGTACCATCAGACATGGCGGTTTCCTTACCACATATAATGATTGTTCCTAGTACTCCGAGGGATACACAAAACTTGATAAGAGACCCTAGGCCTCCTTTCCCCTTGAACATTACCCCCAAGATGTAGGTGTGAGAATAAGTTTGGTTCTACAACTACTATCCTTAAATTTTGATGATAACAAAGTTTGGTGAAATTTTTTGACTTAACAAAACAAATAATCAACTAAAAATCAAAGTTAGGTTTGTAAGCTCCCCATGAGATTTAGACTTCAAAAATTTCTTAACTTAAGTTCACAGAGTGAGGTTTGCAAGCTTCCCTGAGTTTAAGACTTAGAAAAAATTTAATTTTCAAACAGATTTTATCCACTAAATTTAAAAAATTTGTGATTTATCTTGGGATAAAAATGAATCAAAATAATATCTCCCCCCCCCCCCCCCCTGTCATCAATAAAAAAGAATAGATAAAACTGAAGAATAAGGATGAATGAAAAGAAAATACTCATTAATCATCCAGAACTACAAGATGAAAATAGAAGAAAATAAAGATACAAAAGAAAAGATATGGGAGAAGGAAACTAAGGAGCAGATGGTCCAACACCATAAGTGCTTTCGACTACATCAAGCTTCAAGGTCTAATGGATTACAAGAGCCTCAGTTAAGCTAGCTTTTTGCACATTCTTCACACTTCCTTCTTGAGAAAAGAGTTCAGAGAGAACTTGTCCGTAAGGATCAAAGAAATACATTTCCTCACGAAAGGCTATGATCTTTGACTTTATTAAGTTAAAGATGCTAAGAGGAACACTAACTCTGACCCTCATTAGGATTAAGAACAAAAGATGACTGTCATCATAAGTAAGCAAGTCCATATCCTTTTCTCTTAGCAGCAAATTTGACACCAACTGTTGATGCCATATTTTTTCCATGGGAGAGAGAAAGGAGGCATTTGCTGACTTATAAAGGTTGGTAAGAATCCACTTAGGAATGATGGTGAGGAAAGGGTTGCTCCTTATGTACTGTTCAACATAAACACCATTATCCTCATAATTGATTGCCTTGGCAATAAGAGAAAGAGTGATAACGTTTGGGATTCCAAAGACATTGGATTGAATTCCTAGAGCATCATGTCTGATCTTCTTAATAGAAGCATTTATCAAGAATTATTTTATAAGAACAAGATAAATGGGTTCATAGAGCATGTCAAAGTACTTACCCCTTTGTTGACAAGAGACATCTCCAAAGAGATCAAACCCTTGATTCTTTAGCTCAGCAAAATATTTTTTTTTTCATAAATGATTGACAAAGGATTTTCTTCACCCAAGAATGTTCTAGAGGCCATTTCTGGTTTTGAGTTGAGGTGAAGGGAAAAAATGATATTTTTAGAAAAGGTGTTGAGAATACACAAGAGTTTAAGAGCAGTAAAAGGTGAAAAAGAGTTTAAATAGGGTGAGAGGAGAAGTTGAAAATACTTAAAAAGAGTTAGGGTTTAGAGTTGAAATGAAAGGAAACTCAACAATTACCTTAAAAACCTTCATAATAATGTCTATAACACGGCACATTACCTTGCAGCTTGTCAGAAGACATCATTACTAAACTCTGAAAAGAAAAGAAATTAAAGACCTAGGGGTGTCAGAACATAACTTTTGTTTATATCCAAGTAAAATAATTCCCAAGGTTTATTCAAGCGAGTTAATGTTGTAAAAATTAGTTAGACACTTGTCAACATAGTTCATAGCCATAATGAAAACGCATGAATTAAAACATCAATATCATTCAGAGTCCAGAAGATAGAATTTCCCAAAGGGATTCTGACTTAGGACATTCTGACCCATAGAACCTTCTCACTTCAGATGACCAATTGGTTCAGAGTCATGTTTCCTCAGATTCTCATTTTGACTATTCAGAGGCAGCACACACAAAGACTTGTATTCTTACTCCAGAAAGATTTCTATTTTTAAATTCTTCAGAATGAAAAAAAAAATGTCTTTGGTAAGGGGTTTTGTAAAGATATCATCCCATTGATGGCCATTATAAATAAAATTTAAATTAATAATCCTATTCTAAACATAATCTCTTATAAAATGAGGTTTTATCTCTACGTGTTTAGCACTGGAGTGTAAAATGGGATTCTTAGATAAACATATAACAAATGTATTATCACAAAGGATATGAATGTTACTCTCATAAAGTTGATAGTCTTATAACTGATTTTTCATCAAGAGAATTTGTGTGTTACATCCAAATGTTGATATATATCCAGCCTCTATTGTTGATAATGCAATCATTGATTGTCTTTTACTGGACCATGAGATTAGATTATCACCCAGAAACAGACAGCTTCCACTGGTGCTTTTTTCTTTTAATTCTATCTCCAGGGAAGTCAACGTCACAATAATATGCGAACTTGTACTTTGATGAATACTTATAAAACAAACCAAGATTAGTAGTGTTTTTCAGATACCTAAAGATTCTCTTAACAACTGTTAAGTGAAATTCTCTAGGATCTTATAGGAATATGGCACACAAACATACAATGAGAAAAATGTCAGGTATAAAGGTAGTTAAATACACGAGAGAGCCAATCATACCTCTGTATACCTTTTGTTCTACATTTTTACTTTCTTCATCCTTACCTAGAATGCATATTGGATGCATTGGAGTATGGGCAGGTTTGCTATAAGCCATATCAGACTTCTTCAGAAGTTCTTTTGTATACTTGCTCTGATGGACGTAATTTCCTTTTAGACCTTAATTAATTTGAATTCCTAAAAAGAACTTCAATTCGCCCATCATGCTCATTTCGAATCCAGCCTGCATTAACTTAGAAAAATATTGACAAAGAGAAGCATTAACAAAGATAAATATGATGTCATCAACATAAATTTGGACTATTAAATTTTCATTATTGAATGATTTACATAATAGATTTGTGTCAACTTTTCCTCTTGAAAAACCATTATTTAGAAGAAAGATGTCCAATCTTTCATACCAAGCTCTAGGAGCTTGTTTTAGACAATGTAAAGATTTCATAAGTTTATAAACATTTCCTCTGTTATATGTATCCATCCAAGAATTCACTTTTAACATCCATTTGATATAGAATAATATTATGATTAACTACAAAGGATATTAAAAGACGCATATATTCTAACCTGGCCACTGGTTTAAAGGTTTCAGTATAGTTAATTCCCTCTTATTGACTATAACCTTGTGCATCTAGTCTGGATTTGTTTCCTACCACTTCTTCTTGCTAATTTAGCTTGTTTCAGAAGACCCACTTGGTTCCAGTGATGTGTTTTCTGTTTGGTATGGGAACCAAAGTCCATACATCATTTTTTGAGAATTGATTTAGTTCTTCTTGCATTTCCAAAATCCATTCAGAGTCTAGAATTTCTTTATCATTGGATGTTGGTTTTTGATCGACACCAAGCCTAGAAGTGTATCTTCATCTCTTCAGAGGTTTTGATGTATCTTCATCCAAGAATTCACTTTTAACATCCATTTGATATAGAATAATATTATAATTAACTGCAAAGGATATTAAAAGACGCATATATTCTAACCTGGCCACTGGTGCAAAGGTTTCAGTATAGTCAATTCCCTCTTATTGACTATAACCTTGTGCGTCTAGTCTGAATTTGTTTCTTAGCACTTCTTCTTGCTAATTTAGCTTATTTCAGAAGACCCACTTGGTTCTAGTGACATGTATTTTGTTTGGTATAGGAGCCAAAGTCCATACATCATTTTTGGAGAATTGATTTAGTTCTTCTTACATTTCCAAAATCCATTCAGAGTCTAGAAGTTCTTCATCATTGGATGTTGGTTTTTGATCGACATCAAGCCTAGAAGCGTATCTTCATCTCTTCTGAAAGAGAATCTAGTTCTAACATGTTATGTCTTGTCATCCATAATCAGATCTTCAGAGTGAGATAATCTATGCTTGAACTTCTTCGAAGGTTCTGATGTGTCAACTAGAGCCGTCAAAATGGACTAGCCCATATGGTTCGGCCCACCAAGCCCGAAAAATCATAGGGCTTGGCCCTTAAAAATTAGAGTCCATATTTTTTTAGGGCTTCTTTAGTCCAGTCCCAAAAAGCCCGCTACTTCTTAGGGCTAGCCTATAAGGACCGCAGGTAGTCCGTTAGGCTCGCATAACTATAAATTTACAAAAATAATATTAATATTTATGTTGTCTCACATCAAAACAACCAATTAATTTCTCTCATCTTACTAAATTTTATTCAATATTTCTCTTTTAAATATTAAACATTAATATATTCAAATTAGCATTCAATTATTTTATGTTTTATTTCACAATTTTCTCATATTCTATAAGTTTATCTTATTTTAAGCATTTTTTTATTATTATAATATACAATTCACTCATGTCTTGTATTTAAAAACATATTGCATTATTTATAAATAAAATATAGTACTTAAGAATGTATTATCTTTAAAATAATATTTTTTATTGTATTTATAATAAATATTATGGAGTTTTTATTTGAATTTTTATATAAAAAATAATTTAAAAAGAAAGCCCGTTTAGGACGGGGTAGCACGAAGCCCGTATAGAGCCGGACTCGGGTAGTAATTTTTAAGCCGATATTACAACAGAGTTTTTTTGGCCCGACCCTTAAAAGCCAGAGGCCTGTCAGGGCCGACCCTTTTAGGACCGGGTAGCCTGTTTTGATAGCTCTACGGCCAGCAACTTCTAGTTATGACTGTTTGGCTTCTTGTTGAGCATCTCCAGAGGCTTTATCCTTAGAGTCTAAATAATAAATTTCTAAATCTACAAATTTATCAACTAGCTTTGACTTTTCAGAGTCAAATTTATTGTTAAACTTAACATGTATTGATTCTTCAACAATTTTGGTTTCACTGTTATAAACTCTGTAGCCTTTTGAGCGTTCAGAGTATCTTAACACGATACACTTTTGAGCTTTGGAATCAAACTTGTTCAAGTTACCTTTAGTGTTAAGCATATAACAAGTACATCCAAATGGATGGAAACATGAGATGTTGGGCTTTTTAATCTTCCACGGTTCATATGGAGTCTTCTCTAGAATTGGTCTTATCGAGATCCTACTCTAAATATAACATGCAATATTTACTACTTTTTTCTATAAGTGCTTAGCCACATTAGTCTCATTGATCATGGTTCTGGCCATTTCTTGCAGAGTACGATTTTTCCGTTCAACAACTCCATTTTGTTGAGGAGTTCTGGGACTGGAGAAATCATGAGAAATACCATTATTTTCAAAATGGTTTTCAAAATATTTGTCTTCAAATTCACCTCCATGATCACTTATGATTTTGACAATTTTTAAATTCTTTTCATTTTGCACTTGAGTACAGAAGGTAGTAAACACGGAATGTGACTCATCTTTTATGTTTTAAGAACTTTACCCAAGTCCATATATTGAAGTCATCTACAATGACTAACCCATACTTCTTGCCATTGACAAAGGCGGTCTTAACTCGACCAAAAAAAATCAATGTGCAAGAGCTCTAGAGGCCTAAAGGTAGAAACAACATTATTTGCTTTGAAAGATGCTTTTGAAAACTTGTCTTTCTGGCATGTCTCACAAAGAGCATCTTAAAAAAACTTCAGATTTGGAAGGCCTTTGACTAAATTGATCTTTTTTAGCTTAAAGATTATTCTCATGATAACATGGACCAATCGTCTAGGACAAGCTCGTTGATATCCGTTCACTGACATAAGGAATTTAACTTTTTGTTTTTCTAAATCTGAAAAGTTTGATTTTGTAAATGTTATTTTTCCTTTTGCCACTAAAAAGTACATAGCCATCTTTTTGACTTACAACTTTGCATGATTTTTGATTGAATATAATGTCATAACCATTTTCACTTAATTGATTTATAGAAAAGAGATTATGCATTAATCCATTAACTAATAAGATATTGGTGATAGAAGGAAGGTAACCAACCTATTATTCCAAAGCCAATGATCTTACCCTTCTGATCTCCTCAAAAAACTACAAATCCACCTGGTTTAAGTTCCAACTCTTTGAACATATTCCTTCTTCCTGTCATGTGTCGTGAGCACCTAGAGTCTAGGTACCATGACTGGTATCTCAACTTGGCTGCTAAAGATATATGCAACATGGACTATTTTTTTAGGTACCTATATGTTTTTGGGTCTTTTGTGGTTATTTCTCCCAAAAGTCTTATCAATCCATGGTTTATGTGTAGAATAAATATTGTG
This sequence comes from Lathyrus oleraceus, assembly GCF_024323335.1. Classification (NCBI taxonomy): domain Eukaryota; kingdom Viridiplantae; phylum Streptophyta; class Magnoliopsida; order Fabales; family Fabaceae; genus Lathyrus; species Lathyrus oleraceus. The sequence goes on from NC_066579.1 coordinate 454,796,678, forward strand.
TGTGTGACCATAGGTGAAATGAGAGTTTAAAGCTTTTGGCATTATCATATTCTCTTTAGGTTTAGGCTTAAACATAATGTTCTTTGATTTAACATAACCAATGCCTCTTTTCCCATTTCCACTAACTCGATAGATCATTGAATCCATCTTGCTTCTCTCTATGTTCTTTGATAGGAATTTTTTGAAAAGATGTTTCATATCTTTTGGAAGCACATTCAGAGTCCATAGTGTCATACGGTGAACTGGACTTTTTGTTTTTAATCGCAATGTCGCGGATAGCAAGAGTCGCCACCGACTTTTCTTTTATCCAATAAGGAAAGGTGGAAAAGAACAGGAAAGACCTCAATAGATTTCGGGTTCGGGAGGTACATTATACAAAGGGAAGGTGTTAGCACCCTTTGTATCCATGGTTATCCATGGGCTCTTAATTGCTGGATCACTTATATTTTTGTCTGAAAAGTGTTCGTGAATTGTTTAAAAAATGTTTCGAAAAGAGAGTTTAACTTTGTAATGATTCTCGTATGAATGTATACAAAGTGTTTATCTCGTTTGATTTTGAAAACGGTTTAGAAAAATGTAACTTGGTAATGATTCTAGCATGAATGTATACCAAGTGGTGATTTTCTAGGATTTGCAAAGTATGAGGGGTGGAAAATATTTTAGATTATGATCCAGTAATTGAGAGTTATACCTTCCTAAGGTCGTTATGAACGTTTCCTATCCTTCTGAGGGTAAAACTGTCCTTACTATTGAGAAGTAAGTAATTTTACCCTTTTGGATGTTTAAGGGTCATCGTAGGGTCATCGATAGGTCATTGAAGGCAACAATTGTAAGGATACCTTAGCATTCGAAGGGACGATCATCATTTAACCGTAGGCTACACCGAAGGGTCATCGAGGGACAAAATCGTATTTTCGAAAGCAACATCCGAGGGACCATGATTTATTTTATGATGATTTAACCGAAGGGTCTTTGCTAAGTGTATCCCTACATTCGCGGGACATGACCGTAATACCGTAATCGTAAGGCAAAAGAGAGGTCCAAGATCACATATTGAAAGTCCATATTTTAAAGTTAATTAAGTAATTAGGGTGAATCTCCACATTAAAATTAATACATTAAAATTAATACATTAAAATTAACACATTAAAATTAATCAAGTAATTTAGGGCGAATCTCCACAAGGGTATCCCACAAATAAAGTGGAAGACCTAGACAGCAATCCTTTCCTGGGACAGGTGAACCTTTACAAAATTCAGCAAACGGATTAGAGTACCAAATCAGGGTGCAATCAAGAGTTGCACCAAAGCAGTAATAGTATCAGGTAAACTAAGCCTGGTTATAATAAGATAAGTCGGATGGGTAAAGATCAAAACAGAGCGAAACAACGGCCTCCATTACAACAATTCAAGGTATCCAGGCATACTTAAGTCCACATGCAAAACCTCAAATGTATTTATGAATTCAATTATGATATCACATGTGCATTAGGAACATAAAGCGGTGATAGTAACGCAAACCTGTTGGCAATTGAATTGCAACCTCGAATTGGCCGATCGGATCGAATTGAGCGGAAGTGACCTTGCTGCCGTAGGCTTTTCCTTCCGGGTTTCCTTTAGGGTTACTCGGAATAAGTTAAACAGTAGTCCTGAACACTCCGCCACAAGCCGGCAGGATTTGTCCTTGGATTCGTCAAATAAACAACAAATTAAAGCGAAGAAAATAAACTAGATCCTAACGTAAGGTTGGATCCGGTAAAAAGGTACACAATAGTTTCCTTTGTAGAAACTATTGTGTGAATAGAACTAACTAAATGCTGAAAAAGAAATAGGAAATTGCAAGGAAAATAGTGTAGAACTCGTAGGAAAAACAATGCCTAAGCTGCTGGAAAAGAAAATATGCAAAAGTGAAAACGGCAAAGGAAAAATGTGGAAAAAGCCCCCCTCTCTAGGTTTTCTTCGTGGCTATTTATATTGGTACCATTAAGTAACTACTTGCTGCCAAGAGCTCTTCAACATGGCTAATTTCATGGCGTGGATATAGGGCCCAATACTCCTCAACGTCTCTTCAAGTCTCTGAGGCGTTACGTGCGCCCAAAAAGTAGGGTAGTGGTGTGACGCTCGTCACACCATGTGTGACGTCCGTCACAAGGCTGCTTTGCGTGACGCTCGTCACGCCTTCCGTGACGTCCGTCACAAGCACAGCATTTGTGGCTTGCGCTTTGGGCTGGGCTTTGCTATTTGGTTCGTTTTCTCTCCTTTTTGCACCTCTTTTCCTCCATTTTTACTTGTGCTTCCAAATAAACCACTTTCATGTTATCACTAGGCGAGCGTGTAGCGAATAGGTCAGTTTGGGTCATTCGCGAGCTGGGCCTTCGTTCCCTTAAGATCAGTGTCATGAAAATGAGTCGGAATGCCTTGAAAAATGTCTTGAAATATAAATGGGCAAATTTTGGGGTATGACAGCTGCCCCTGTTCAATATTCTTGAACCGAGAGAGTTAGAATGGTGTGTACCGTTCGTGGTCTGGAGGTGAAAGATTATTGAACACTAGAATGCCCCAAAAATTTGCACTTGCCAATTAGTCTTGGTGGAGATGGGCTTAAAGATGCCATCCAGGTAGTTTGATGAGGAGATTTCCAGATTGTGTCGTACGTTAGACAATGTCTGAAGACATGGACGTCATACCGGGTCATACGCTAGACCGTATAGTGAATCATCCATCATGCTGTTGACTTCGCTGGGGAGTCATATTATGCTATATGCTGCTGGGGATAAGGGATCAGAATGGATCATACACTGGACCATATCTGGGTATCAGAGTGAGCTGTTCGTTAGGCGGATGACTTTGATGGGGATGAAAGATCAGAACGGATCGTACGCTAGATCGGTTCTGAATTGCAGAATGAGCCGTCCGTTAGGCTGAATCTGCTTGAAGAGGGAGTAGTCGTATACCAGACTACCATTCAGAAATGTACCTGTCCGAAGGTAGCATCTGAGTAAAGGGGGTAGCCGTATACCAGACTACCATTCAGGAATGTACCTGTCTGAAGGTAGCATCTGAGTAAAGGGGGTAGCCGTATACCAGACTACCATTCAGGAATGTACCTGTCCGAAGGTAGCATCTGAGTAAAGGGGGTAGCCGTATACCAGACTACCATTCAGGAATGTACCTGTCCGAAGGTAGCACCTGAGCAAGGGGAGTAGCCGTATACCAGACTACCATTCAGGAATGTACCTGTCCGAAGGTAGCACCTGAGCAAGGGGAGTAGCCGTATACCAGACTACCATTCAGGAATGTACCTGTCCGAAGGTAGCACCTGAGCAAGGGGAGTAGCCGTATACCAGACTACCATTCAGGAATGTACCTGTCCGAAGGTAGCACCTGAGCAAGGGGAGTAGCCGTATACCGGACTACCATTCAGGAATGTACCTGTCCGAAGGTAGCACCTGAGCAAGGGGAGTAGCCGTATACCAGACTACCATTCAGGAATGTACCTGTCCGAAGGTAGCACCTGAGCAAGGGATGAGGGTCTAACTTGGTCGTACATTAGACTGTATTTGAGCAGCATCTGGTCTAACTTGGTCATACATTAGACTGTATTCGAGTTGAAGAAGGTCAGAATGGATCGTACGCTAGATCGTATCTGAGTTGTTGAAGGTCCAACTGGGTCATACATTAGACCGTGTTGGGAGTAGTTGAAGATCAGAATGGATCGTCCGTTAGATCGTATCTGAGTGGAAGGAGTTATATGATGAGCTGAATCAGAATGAACCGTATGCTAGGCTATATCTGATAGTATTTGTATATGTTGTATTTGCAATGAATATTTGGGATGGGCTTATAGATGCCATCGTTAGGAGGATGTCAGAATGAATGTTGACATGGAGTATATCTGAAAGATGTATCTGAAGAAGAAAGTAGTCGTACGCTAGACTACACCTCAGAATGTACCATATGCTAGGCAGTATCTGAGGGATATAGTTGAATCTTGAATGTAATTGATAAAGATGTCTGTCTGAATGGGCCTTTGTTTTGACCGTATCAAGAGGATAACTAACCTGAAAAATAAAGTTAGCTTCATGCCGTGTCATGATGCATGAGATGCAAATGTTGTATGCATGCGTTTGCTGTGAAATGATGTAATGAGTGAATTATGCGTCTGGAATAAATGAGAGCATTGTATACATGTGCATGTTATGAAATGATGTAATGTATATGATGCGGAACGAAAATTGTATGTAGGTATGTGATGTGAAATGATGTAATGAATGCACTATGTGTCTGAAACGTTCTTCCAGGGGACTCTACTGGGAAAATAAATCTCATTCTTCTGGTTGGAGACATTTGTATTGATGACCCTTCCTTAGCTAGGGATACTTGATCCTTGTCTGATGGTAGAAATATTCGACAGAGCCTGGCTGGGAGTGGAAGAGATGACTAGTCTGTCTGGTGACGCCAACCTCTTCTGGGGAATAATTGGCGTTGCCGGGGAATCGAATTAGCAACGGATTCATTGGAAAGCCTGGTTAGACCTTCTCTTCGATCCTGAAGTCGTGTAGTACTTGTCATTGTTATTTTATGCATGTATTTTTGATAAACATTGATCATATTCAAACGCATATATCAATTCAAATTAAATCAATGGACGTTCGTGCAAACAAAACGGGAAAGTAAAAATAAAAGCATCTTTTTGGAAATGAAATTGTATTGATTTTGAAAGAGGGCCTGTAAACAGGCAATTTGTGTACAAGGAGACAGAAATCCTAGTAAGAGGAAATTGTCAAGAAACAAAGAGAAAGCTATGCCGGAAACGTCCTATTGACTTTAATTCCACTACTGCCATTATGTCTTCAAGCATCTCATCCCTTGCTGTCGGATAGAGGTGGTTGGCTTGTTCAGTCCCTTGGAACGTGGTTGAAGCTGACAGAAAACGGGACATAGTCGTACGCTTTAATCCCTAATTTTTGCCTGGACCGCCTTCTCGGGTTTTCAGTCCACCGGGATACCCCTTCTTGCCCAAGCCGCCCTTTCAGGTTTTCGACTTGCCGGGTATACGTCTTTATGTATTTATCCCTAATTTTTGCCCGAACCCTTTTGGTTCGCCGGGATGCCCTTACTTTTGCCTAGGTACGTCGACCTAGCGGGTCTCTGTTAGGCGTAGTATTTTTTAACTATGTCCGCGTTCACAGGATGTGGGAAGTCTTCGCCATCCATTGTAGCAAGTATCATGGCTCCACCGGAGAATACCTTTTTAACCACAAATGGCCCTTCGTATGTGGGAGTCCATTTGCCCCTGGGATCACCTTGTGGTAGAATGATACGCTTGATAACTAAGTCGCCGATTTGGTACACTCGTCTCTTGACTCTTTTGTTAAATGCTTGGGTCATGCGCTTCTGATATATCTGCCCGTGACAAACAGCCGCAAGTCTCTTCTCATCAATCAAGTTTATCTGATCGAGTCGAGTCTGAATCCATTCATCTTCATCTAAGCCCGCCTCTTTCATGATTCTTAGAGAGGGAATCTGGACTTCCACTGGTAAAACGGCTTCCGTTCCATAGACTAAAGAGAAAGGAGTTGCCCCTGTCGAAGTGCGTACTGAAGTGCGATAACCATGGAGAGCAAACGGTAACATCTCATGCCAGTCTTTGTACGTTACTGTCATCTTTTGTATGATCTTCTTGATGTTCTTATTAGCGGCCTCCACGGCGCCATTCATCTTTGGCCGGTACGGAGAGGAGTTATGGTGTTTAATTTTGAACTGCGTGCAGAGTTCAGTAATCATCTTGTTGTTCAAATTAGTACCATTGTCAGTGATAATTCTTTCAGGGATGCCATATCGACAAATAAGGCTATTCTTGATGAACCGTGCCACCACATTCTTGGTGACAGAAGCGAATGAGGCGGCCTCTACCCATCAAACGAGATAAACACTTTGTATACATTCATACGAGAATCATTACAAAGTTAAACTCTCTTTTCGAAACATTTTTTAAACAATTCACGAACACTTTTCAGACAAAAATATAAGTGATCCAGCAATTAAGAGCCCATGGATAACCATGGATACAAAGGGTGCTAACACCTTCCCTTTGTATAATGTACCTCCCGAACCCGAAATCTATTGAGGTCTTTCCTGTTCTTTTCCACCTTTCCTTATTGGATAAAAGAAAAGTCGGTGGCGACTCTTGCTATCCGCGACATTGCGATTAAAAACAAAAAGTCCAGTTCACCGTATGACAGAACTGGCGACTCTGCTGGGGAAATGAATCTCGGTCTTCTGGTCGGAGATATTTGCATTGATGACCCCTTCTCAGCTGGGGATACTTGATCCTTGTCTGATGGTAGAAATATTCGACAGAGCCTGGCTGGGAGTGGAAGAGATGACTAGTCTGTCTGGTGACGCCAACCTCTTCTGGGGAATAATTGGCGTTGCCGGGGAATCGAATTAGCAACGGATTCATTGGAAAGCCTGGTTAGACCTTCTCTTCGATCCTGAAGTCGTGTAGTACTTGTCATTGTTATTTTATGCATGTATTTTTGATAAACATTGATCATATTCAAACGCATATATCAATTCAAATTAAATCAATGGACGTTCGTGCAAACAAAACGGGAAAGTAAAAATAAAAGCATCTTTTTGGAAATGAAATTGTATTGATTTTGAAAGAGGGCCTGTAAACAGGCAATTTGTGTACAAGGAGACAGAAATCCTAGTAAGAGGAAATTGTCAGGCGAACAAAGAGAAAGCTATGCAGAAAAAGTCCTATCGATTCTAATTCCACCACTGTCATTATGTCTTCAAGCCTCTCATCTCCTGCTGTCGGATGAAAGTGATTGGCTTGTTCAGTCCCTTGGAACGTGGTTGAAGCTGACAGAAAACGGGACATAGTCGTACGCTTTAATCCCTAATTTTTGCCTGGGCCGCCTTTTCGGGTTTTCAGTCCACCGGGATACCCCTTCTTGCCCAAGCCGCCCTTTCAGGTTTTCGACTTGCCGGGTATACGTCTTTATATATTTATCCCTAATTTTTGCCCGAACCCTTTTGGTTCGCCGGGATGCCCTTACTTTTGCCTAGGTACGTCGACCTAGAGGGTCTCTGTTAGGCGTAGTATTTTTTTAACTATGTCCGCGTTCACAGGATGTGGGAAGTCTTCGCCATCCATTGTAGCAAGTATCATGGCTCCACCGGAGAATACCTTTTTAACCACAAATGGCCCTTCGTATGTGGGAGTCCATTTGCCCCTGGGATCACCTTGTGGTAGAATGATACGCTTGATAACTAAGTCGCCGATTTGGTACACTCGTCTCTTGACTCTTTTGTTAAATGCTTGGGTCATGCGCTTCTGATATATCTGCCCGTGACAAACAGCCGCAAGTCTCTTCTCATCAATCAAGTTTATCTGATCGAGTCGAGTCTGAATCCATTCATCCTCGCTTAAACCCGCCTCTTTCATGATCCTTAGAGAGGGAATCTGAACTTCCACTGGCAAAACAGCTTCCGTTCCGTAGACTAAAGAGAAAGGGGTTGCCCCTGTCGAAGTGCGGTAACCATGAAGAGCACAAGGTAACATCTCATGCCAGTCTTTGTATGTTACTGTTATATTCTTGATATTGTTAGCAGCCTCCACGGCGCCGTTCGTCTTTGGCCGGTACGGAGAAGAGTTATGGTGCTTTATTTTGAACTGCGTGTAGAGTTCAGTTTAGTACCATTATCAGTGATAACTCTCTCAGGAGACAGCAGGTTTCTCAAGTAGATATTTGATAGAATCCATCTTAGAAATCAATAAAGTGGTATGATTCAACATATACTGTCTTAGTCGGCGAGCAGCCTAAGCCAAAGCACAGTAAGCTTTCTCGAGTTGTGAGTATCTTGTTTCACAGTCGGTACCTTTTGCTAAGGCAGTGTATGGCATGCTCTTTTCGACCAGACTCGTCATGTTGCCCCAGCACACCCTATTGAATTTTCTAACACGGTCAAATACATGATTAGAGGTCTTCCTTCAACTGGTAGCATTAGAATTGGAGGTTCTTGGAGATATTTCTTGATTTTGTCATTCATCATTCCATACCATCTCTTGATTTTTCTTTTCTGGTAATTTGAAGATGGGTTTGCAGGTAGCAGTCAAATGTGGGATGAATCGGGCAATGTAATTCGAGTGCCCCAAGAAACCTCTGACTTCTTTCTTGTCTATTTCAGTACCCATTGCAATTTCAATTGATTCCTCCTGCGGCTGTATAGTCTTTCGTAGTACCAGTCTGGCAAGTTCTCTAGGGACTTCACAATCTTCCTCACTTCCATCCTCGGCTTGGTAGATCGGATTTTCAAAGTCATAATGAACAGTAGCAGAGTCATTACCAACAGGATCCAGAGTGGATATGGATCGGCAAATTGTTACGTGAGTGTGTGCAAGAAAACATAGCTTGTTTGAAAAATGACAGGAAAGATAAAGAGCGCAATATTTGAATGCAAAAAGTCCATTGATTTATTGAATATGAATATGCTTATGAAATGACAAAACCCTTGAAAAATTAGCTATTATGCCCCGGGTATAGACACAATGCTTTGAAACACAAAAATAGCAATAACAATTACTCCTGACTAAAGGAAATCGGGATAGTGTCTTCAGCCTTCCAATTATTGGGTCCGTCACCAATTGTTGGGAAAATCCAGCTATCCAAGTCATAATCGTTATCAGTATCTTCCACAGCATTGACAGTCTCGTCATGATTAGGCAGAGGGGCAGTGATGCCATTAGGAGTCTCCGGAGGATCAAAGATAGTCGCCTGTATCTTCCCACTTCGAATGCCACTTTCAACATGTTCACCTGTTAATATAAGTTCAGTGAAACCCAATGAGGAACTCCTTAATAGATGGCTGTAGAATGGGCCAGTCAGTGTGCTCATGAACATGTCCACTAATTCTCGATCAGTCATAGGGGGTTTGACTCTGCCAGCCAAATCTCTCCACTTTTGAGCATATTCTTTGAAACTTTCTTTAGATCCCATAGTCATATTCTGCAACTGTAGCCGAGTAGGCGCTAGTTCAGAATTATACTGGTACTGTTTATAGAAAGCAGTTGCTAAATCAGTCCATGTGTGGATGTCAGAGCTCTCGAGCTGATAATACCACTCCAATTGTGTGCCAGACAGACTCTCTTGGAAGAAATGGATCCAGAGCTTCTTATTAGTGGTATATGGCTGAATCTTTCTCACGTAAGCTCTCAGATGCATCTGAGGACAAGATGCCCCATCATACTGAGTGAAAGCGGGGACCTTGAATTTGTGAGGAATGATCACATCGGAGACTAGACCCAAACTTTCAAAATCCAGACCGGGCGCCTTCTGACCTTCCATAGCTAGCATGCGTTCTTCCAGCAACTTGTACTTGCCATTTTTTGGAGAGTACTGTTCATTCTCGTAATCTTCATCGTCATCCTCAGGGTTGAAAGGATCAGCATTCTCATCTTCTGAATCTGTCTCTGTTTCCTCTTCTTGATCCTTCGGAATTCTGATTTTGATTCCCGCAGCCTGTCCTTTAAGCCTTCTTCCCGGGTTAATGTAACTCACAGCTTTCTTGTCTTTCTTTTTCTCGAGCAAGAGAGCTTTCAGTTCCTCCTGCCCCCTGGATAAGTTCAAGATCATCTCCTGGAGTTGAGCATTCTGAGCATGGAGATCCTTGACAGTTTGTTCGAGGTCCATTTTTCTGTTTGGAGGAAAACCGTGAGAACACTGATCCCTTTAGAGTACCTGTTATGCTATGTTATGCTATGCAATGCATGAAATGTTTTCAAGGCCTTTTGGAATTTAACTTTGCATAAACTACCGAAAAGGGAAACTTTTTCTTTGTTTTTTTGTTTTGTTTTTTTTCATACAAAACAGAGCAAAGTTAAATCCCTAAGTCCTTGAAATGGTTAGTTCAATGTTATGATGTCATGATGTTATGATGTTACGATGTTACGATGTTATGATGTTAAGTAAACAATAAGCACAAATAAGTCACACAACCATCATTCCTAGGTTTTAAGGCTTGCATGAGTTCCATAGGTAAGTACCCTCCCCACTGAAGTTTGGTTGGTTCAACCTGTCCTAGAATAGTAACCGGGTTCTAGAAGGATCTCCAATCATTGACCTTCCTTTAAGTCCACTTCAGTGCAACACCAAGTGGTTGACCGAAGCTTCCCTAAAGTCCAATCTCAAGGAGTGTAGTATCGAGTCTCAACCAAGCCCCAGTCGGAACCGAAGTCAGTTAGCTCACTACTTTCTAATGGCCAGGATGAGTCAATTAGGGTTCTAAAGGTCTGGTTAATGCTTTGATGACACCACGCGGAAGCCAATTTTTTCCTCAAATAACATGAGGACCATCAGGACAACCAAAGTGTCACATTAACCGTAGCCATCATTTTAACCATTCCAGTATACGCCGGATAGTCGCGATGATCTATTGCTACTTACCTAAGGTACACTAGATCCGGGTGTAGGATCTTTCACTCAAGCATAGGATACCCAAGCAATCCCTTAAAAGTAAATCAAACAATTCAAATAAGTGATCTTGTTTTAAGGTAACCTCTCTTTTTAAAGAGTCCCCAGCAGAGTCGCCAGTTCTGTCATACGGTGAACTGGACTTTTTGTTTTTAATCGCAATGTCGCGGATAGCAAGAGTCGCCACCGACTTTTCTTTTATCCAATAAGGAAAGGTGGAAAAGAACAGGAAAGACCTCAATAGATTTCGGGTTCGGGAGGTACATTATACAAAGGGAAGGTGTTAGCACCCTTTGTATCCATGGTTATCCATGGGCTCTTAATTGCTGGATCACTTATATTTTTGTCTGAAAAGTGTTCGTGAATTGTTTAAAAAATGTTTCGAAAAGAGAGTTTAACTTTGTAATGATTCTCGTATGAATGTATACAAAGTGTTTATCTCGTTTGATTTTGAAAACGGTTTAGAAAAATGTAACTTGGTAATGATTCTAGCATGAATGTATACCAAGTGGTGATTTTCTAGGATTTGCAAAGTATGAGGGGTGGAAAATATTTTAGATTATGATCCAGTAATTGAGAGTTATACCTTCCTAAGGTCGTTATGAACGTTTCCTATCCTTCTGAGGGTAAAACTGTCCTTACTATTGAGAAGTAAGTAATTTTACCCTTTTGGATGTTTAAGGGTCATCGTAGGGTCATCGATAGGTCATTGAAGGCAACAATTGTAAGGATACCTTAGCATTCGAAGGGACGATCATCATTTAACCGTAGGCTACACCGAAGGGTCATCGAGGGACAAAATCGTATTTTCGAAAGCAACATCCGAGGGACCATGATTTATTTTATGATGATTTAACCGAAGGGTCTTTGCTAAGTGTATCCCTACATTCGCGGGACATGACCGTAATACCGTAATCGTAAGGCAAAAGAGAGGTCCAAGATCACATATTGAAAGTCCATATTTTAAAGTTAATTAAGTAATTAGGGTGAATCTCCACATTAAAATTAATACATTAAAATTAATACATTAAAATTAACACATTAAAATTAATCAAGTAATTTAGGGCGAATCTCCACAAGGGTATCCCACAAATAAAGTGGAAGACCTAGACAGCAATCCTTTCCTGGGACAGGTGAACCTTTACAAAATTCAGCAAACGGATTAGAGTACCAAATCAGGGTGCAATCAAGAGTTGCACCAAAGCAGTAATAGTATCAGGTAAACTAAGCCTGGTTATAATAAGATAAGTCGGATGGGTAAAGATCAAAACAGAGCGAAACAGCGGCCTCCATTACAACAATTCAAGGTATCCAGGCATACTTAAGTCCACATGCAAAACCTCAAATGTATTTATGAATTCAATTATGATATCACATGTGCATTAGGAACATAAAGCGGTGATAGTAACGCAAACCTGTTGGCAATTGAATTGCAACCTCGAATTGGCCGATCGGATCGAATTGAGCGGAAGTGACCTTGCTGCCGTAGGCTTTTCCTTCCGGGTTTCCTTTAGGGTTACTCGGAATAAGTTAAACAGTAGTCCTGAACACTCCGCCACAAGCCGGCAGGATTTGTCCTTGGATTCGTCAAATAAACAACAAATTAAAGCGAAGAAAATAAACTAGATCCTAACGTAAGGTTGGATCCGGTAAAAAGGTACACAATAGTTTCCTTTGTAGAAACTATTGTGTGAATAGAACTAACTAAATGCTGAAAAAGAAATAGGAAATTGCAAGGAAAATAGTGTAGAACTCGTAGGAAAAACAATGCCTAAGCTGCTGGAAAAGAAAATATGCAAAAGTGAAAACGGCAAAGGAAAAATGTGGAAAAAGCCCCCCTCTCTAGGTTTTCTTCGTGGCTATTTATATTGGTACCATTAAGTAACTACTTGCTGCCAAGAGCTCTTCAACATGGCTAATTTCATGGCGTGGATATAGGGCCCAATACTCCTCAACGTCTCTTCAAGTCTCTGAGGCGTTACGTGCGCCCAAAAAGTAGGGTAGTGGTGTGACGCTCGTCACACCATGTGTGACGTCCGTCACAAGGCTGCTTTGCGTGACGCTCGTCACGCCTTCCGTGACGTCCGTCACAAGCACAGCATTTGTGGCTTGCGCTTTGGGCTGGGCTTTGCTATTTGGTTCGTTTTCTCTCCTTTTTGCACCTCTTTTCCTCCATTTTTACTTGTGCTTCCAAATAAACCACTTTCTTGTTATCACTAGGCGAGCGTGTAGCGAATAGGTCAGTTTGGGTCATTCGCGAGCTGGGCCTTCGTTCCCTTAAGATCAGTGTCATGAAAATGAGTCGGAATGCCTTGAAAAATGTCTTGAAATATAAATGGGCAAATTTTGGGGTATGACACATAGGAACTTCTAAAATAATTTATTTTCCAAATGTTTTCACTCTTGCTTTTTAGGGAAGAGTTTTCGTTTTCTACACTGCAGACTCTTTCTTTTAAAATAGAGTTTTCTTCAGCAGGTCACTATGCGCTTCCGAATTGACTATATGAATCTGTTTTAGATTCTTGTATCTTTGCTGAAGCTTTTGACTCTTTTTGAGAATCTCAACTATGGATAATTCTAATTCAAAATGAGTGAGATGAGAAAATAACTCATTAGAGTCTGAGTATGATTCTGGATCTGATTTAGATGCTTCAGTGCTAGCTTTCAGAGCCATGTTAGCCTACTCTTCTTCAAAGTCATCTTCTGAAGATTCAGAGTCATCCCAGGTTGCCATCATAACCTTATTCTTCTATATAGAGAATTTATTTTTGGTATTGAGTTTGGGACACTTATACTTATGATGTCCAGGCTCTTTGCATTTAAAGCATGTAACATCCTTGTCAGCTCCAGACTTCTTCCCAAAGGTTGACTCAAATTGTCTACTTGTTCTTCTATAGCCTCTGAACTTTGTATGTCTTTTCTTCCAGAGTTAGTTAACCCTTCTAAAGAGTAGAGACAACTCATCTTCTTCTTCAGAGCTTTCTTCAGACTCTTCTTCTTCATCTTGAAGAGCTTTAGCCTTCACATGCTTGCCTTTGGACTTTAGAGCCACAAACTTTACTTTCTTTTGGGGCTCATCTTCTTCAAAATCAATCTCGTGACTCCTTAGAGAACTTATAAGTTCTTCCAAATTTGTGTTGTTTAGATTCTTTGACACCTTAAGTGTTGTCACCATTGGCTTCCATTTCTTTAAAAGGCTTCTGATAATTTTCTTTACATCATCAACAATGGTATAACCTTTATTCAAAAAATTTAATCCAGCCATAAGAGTTTGAAATCTTGAGAACATCACCTCAATTATTTCATCCTTATCCATTTTGAAGGCTTCATATTTTTGGATTAAAGCCAGGGATTTAGTTTCCTTAACTTGCTCATTTACTTCATGATTCATTTTCAAAGAATAAAATATAGACTTAGTAGAGCCTCTATTTGTAATCTTTTCATACGCTAAATAGGAAATAACATTCAGCAATATAGTTTTAGATCTATGATGATTCTTATGATCCTTCTTTTACTTCTCATTCATTCTGCTTCTTTCGAGCTTTATATCATCTGCATCTATGGGATGTGTGTAACCATCTATTACCATATCCCAAAGATCTGCATCATAATCTATGAAGAAACGTTTAATTATATCTTTCCATTAGTCAAATTTATCTCCATCAAATATTGGAGGTTTTGCAGAATAATGATCTTTATCATTGTTTGCATGTGCAATTATGTGTTTCAAAATATGGATCTTTATCTGACACGGTTAACAATTTGACACAAAATAGTCAATACCAGAATCAGAGTTTTGATACCAATTGTTAGATCAAGCACTTAGCACAAGGCTAAAAGAAATTGTTGTTAGTGAGGGTGCAACTTTATTTCCTTATAGAATAGAGCCCTCAAGGGGTTGCGCCTAGCCCATACTAAGTACCATGGTTTGGGATGTTAAGCCCATTAAATCCCTAAGGGTGATGTTAGATTAATAAATCCAATAGTATGGAACTCCCTCATGGCATGCCAACTGATATGATGGAAGGCCTACAAACAAGTGCATCCATGTATGCAGATAATGCAATGTTTATTGCATCCTCTATTAATTCATACTTAGCATTAGGGTCTATTATTAACAACCATAGTCGAATGGCAAAACCTCAATGAGGGTTAGGATATATTCCTCCAGGCATGCAATCCTTAACCACTAGTTCTCTCAAGTATGTGAGGCAACAAATCGACGAGAGTAATCAAGAAATGGTTAACATGCTTACACATCAAATAAGCATGGTGTTCAATCCTCTTATTCATAACACTAATCACAGTTACCAATAATTGGCACACCAAATGTGTCAAATTGGTGACTTCTTTGTTGCTCCTCAAGTGTTTATTCAGTCGGTGTCTAATAACTAGATACCACAGAAGAACGATACCTATGGAACAACCCATACCCAGGGTAGTAGAAGGCAACACAAGCCAAAATGACTCTGAGGTAGTATTGGTGCATATAATCTAAGATGTTGACTAAGTAGTTAGATTTGTCCAGTAAAACAATTTTGGAAGGAAGAATAATATAACTAATGTGGTAGAACCGATACTGGCCCAAAACGGTCTAAATGTTACCCTTTATATGCTAGACTTCATGTCAGTACTATCTGAATATATGTTGCAAACTGAATTGCCCAGGGGTTGGAAAATCCCAAAGTTTACTAAGTTTGCAGGAGATACAAATGAATCCATTGTCGACCATGTTGCTCGATATCAGTCACAGACAGAGGACTTAGTCAATAATGAAAATTTGAAAATGAAGTATTTCCCCAATTCTTTGACCAAGATCTTCACATGGTTCACCACCCTTCCCCCACACTCCATTCATAATTTGAGCCAATTAGAAAGGGCGTTCCATGAACAATTTTACATGGGCCAGTTGAAGATCAACCTCTAGGAATTAGGCAACGTAAGGCGAAAGATGGTCGAGTCGATAGATGACTATCTCAATAGGTTTTGGATAATGAAGTCAAGGTGATTTACTAAAGTTGCTAAACATGAGTTAATCGAACTAGCCAAAGGGGGTCTAGACTACTCTATGGGGTGTGCATGGATAACCATTTAATGTGAACCAATCTATTTTTATGGTTATCGTTTATAAACCAAACCACTTGTCACAAAAACTAGTTTGAAATTCATAACGGGTTCCAAACCGGTTTAAAACCGATCCTAAATGGGTTTTGATTTTAATTCAAATTATCTAATTAAATTTAAATATTATTCCCTTTAAATTAATATCAAATTTTAAATATACATACTTAAAACAAATTTTATGAGTCTTTAAAATATTTTTTCTATGAAAACAAAAAAAAAACATATTATTTCAAAAAACAATTTGTTTTTGAAAAAAAAGTTCTTAAAAAGAAAATATATTCCGAAGAAAAAAAATTGTTCCAAAAATAAAAACAATTTATTTTTTTAAAAAAATATTCCAATAAAAAAAATTATTCCAATAAAAAAATTTATTTTGATAAACAAAATATATTATTTATTCTGAAAATTTAAAAATTATTTTTTCTTGAAAATAAAAAATTTATTTTTTTATTCTGAAAATTTGAAAAAAATAAAATTTTCCAAAAATAAAAAAAGTTATGAGCAACAAAATTATTTCGAAAAGAAATAAAAAATTTAAAAAGAATGTTGTAAATATTTTCCAAAAAGAAACTTTTTACTAAAAAAATAAAAATTCAAAAATAAAAATAAAACATTTTCTGAGAAAAAAATTATTTTTTTATTTAGAAAATATACTATTTTTTTCCAAATATAATTATTTTCTTAAACAGAAAAGAAAAATCTGCACATTTTTTTATATTGAAAAAAAATTGATTTTTTATGAAATTTAAAAAATTATCTTTAAAAGAGTTCAAAATATAAAATTGGTTTAACCTTATCTACATAGGTGTCGAGACCTTCAGTGACATCGACCATCATTACCTCCACATGCTGGACAAAAAGTGTTTCCTCTACCTTGGGGCCTTAATCAGCTTTCGTCTCAACATGTGGAGGTAATGATGGTCGATGTCACTGAAGGTCTCGACAGCAAAGTAGATAAGGTTAACATGCTCGACTATACCGAATATCGTACCCCAAATTTTGATCACCCTTCTTTTCACTATTCAACTAACTTAGAATTTAGATTACTTACATGTCCATAACCCATACAAATCATCTGATCTACCTCAATGATCTAAAAAGTAAAATAAGGGCCCTTTTGATTTTTTATCCTCCCATAAAGGAGTTTGATTTTATATTAGGACTCAATTGCTATATTTGGACTAAGTTTCATTTAATTAACTAATTAGGATGGCAAATATTTTTTAGAAAAAACCAAGACTAATTTACTAGGAAAAATATATATATTTTAAGAATAATTAGAATATGACATCGCTATTACTATTTTAGAGTAATTTGCATTATTATTTTTTAGTGTTTATTACTTTTAGTTAGAAATTATTAGTATTAGTCGTTAAAATTTAATAATTAAATTGTATTATTATTGTTACTAGTTAGGATGTTATAGTATCTTATTATTAAGTAAAAATATTTTAAATTAACACCCTTATTTAAATCATGAAAATTATCTTTTATTATTTAATAGTTAAACAATTAGGAGTTAATGTTGGTGTAAGCCCTAGAGGCCAATACTTTTGGTACTTGTATCGAATTATTTATTAATAATAAAAGACTCTTTCTTTATTATGTTTGATTAATAAAGTCCCTAGAATAGCTAGTCCGTTTAATGTATCAAGTATGACTTAATCATGAGATCACATTAAACATAATGACACTATTCTTAAAGTATCCGTAGTCGAGTTTTATTGTGAAGTGGGATAACATTAAAGCATTAAGACTATTATGTTTGTAGACTGATGATCACATCTCATGGATCATGGATAAGGAGTTATCAAGTCTTAAACATATGTATGAATATTAAGAGTAATATTTATACCGGATTGACCCACTATGAGAATACTATATAGAAAGTTATGCAAAGTGTCATAAGTTATTCTCATGGTGATAATGGTGTATACCACTCTTCGACCTGAAACCACTATGGATCCTAGATGTAGAGTCAAGTGCTTTATTGCTGATCCAACGTTGTCCGTAACTGGATAACCATAAAGACAGTTGATGGGTACTCCACGAAGCATGCTGAGGGACATGAGTGACCTAGATGGAATTTGCCCATCCTGCTTAACAGGATAAATGTCTATGGGCCCAATATTGAACTGGACAAGGATGACACAGTCTATACCTTGTGTTCAATATAGACATAAGGGTAAAAGGATAATTATACACATAATTATTATCACAGGAGGTTTTGTCAAATCACATGACATTTTCGTGTCTTGGGTAGCAGTGATGTGTTGCTAGATACCGCTCACTGTTTATTATGTTAAATGTGTGATTTAATATAATTGCCAACGTCGGAAAAACCTACAGGGTCACACACAAAGGACGGATTGATGAGAGATAGAGTAACTAAGGAACACCGTAAGGTACGGTGCACTTAAGTGGAGTACGAAATATGGTAAGGTACCAAATACTTAAGTGATTTTGTCATATTATGAGATATGGGCCAAAATACACTTAAGTGGGCTTTTTAGCTTGAAGCTCGCACAAGTGGTTCTATAAATAGAACCCTTGGGTAGAAGCATTGTCACTCAGACTAAAACTCAAGTGAAGATTTGGAATTTTGTTTCCCTCTCTCTGTCACTCAAAGCCTTCATTCGTACCAACTAGCACTGAGATTGAAGGAACCCGTTCGTGTGGACTGAGTAGAGACGTTGTCATCGTTCGACGTTCGTGATCGCTCCGTGGATTTGTATCCAAGGTTTTGATCGTTACAAGAGATCTGCACCAAAGGTTTGAATCACCATAAGAGGTAACGATTCTATCACTGATCATGCCCATTCGTAAGGATCACTAAATGGAGAAATTTTTAAATTCCGATGCGCCTTGGATGGCAATTCTCCTTCAGTTAATTATCAGTTAGCTATTAATATTATTTATTTTCGTGTAAAATTATTATATATAATATATGATTCGATTTTTGTCAAGATAATTAGTTCATTTTTAAGTAATTGTATGAATCTGGTCAAACTATTGACCAGGTTAGGTAAACTTCTCAAGCCCAAGGTCCAAACCCTAAACTGGATCAAACTATTGAAAAAAACATTGTGTCATACGGTGAACTGACTTTATTTGGATTTGTAATCGCAATGTCGCGGTTAGCAAGAGTCGCCACCGACTTTTCTTTTATCCCTTAAGGAAAGGTGGAAAAGAACAGGAAAGACCTTAATTTTAAATTCTTAGGTTCGGGAGGTACTTTATACAAAGGGAAGGTGTTAGGCACCCTTTGTATCCATGGTTATCCATGGGCTCTTAATTGCTCAATCATTTATGTTTCCTGGTTTAAAAAAAGTGGTTGAGAAATGTATAAAAAATGTTTTGAAAATGAGAATTTAACTTTGTAATGATTCTTGCATGAATGTATACAAAGTGGTTATCTCGTCTGGTTTTTTTTTGGAAGTAGTTTAGAAAAATAGTTTTTTTTTTTTTGAAAGTAGTTTTGAAAGTGGTGATTTTCCAAAAGATGTTTGAAAGGTGTGGGGTGTGAAAAATATTTTTTTTAAATTATGAATGAGCAATTAAGGTTATACCTGTCCGAGGTCTTTCTGGGCATTTCCCATCCTTATGAGGGTAAAACTGTCCTTACTATTGAGAAGTAAGTAGTTTTATCCTTGGGATGTAAAAGGGTCATCGTAGGGTCATCGGTAGGTCATTGAAGGCAACAATTGTGAGGATACCCTAGCATTCGAAGGGACTATCATCATTTAACCGTAGGCTACACCGAAGGGTCATCGAGGGACAAAAATCGTATTTTCGAAGGCAACATCCGAGGGACTATGATGATTTTACCGAAGGGTCTTTGCTAAGGGTATCCCCATATTCGCGGGACATGACCGTATTACGTAATCGTGGGGTAATAAAGAGAGGTCCGACGTCATTTATTCAAAGTCCATGTTTTAAGTCCATTAGGTAATTATGGTGCATTTCCATATTAAAACCAATTAAAACCAACACATTACAGTCAATCAATACATTAAAAATAGATATATTAAAATCAATAATCAATATGAATCTTCACATTGAGGTGAAGTAATTTGGAATCCATCTCCACGAAAGTCTCTCACACGTAAGGGTACCTAGCCGGCCACTTCATGGAAGCTTTTACATCATTCAACGCACGGGTTAGAGCATAAGGATAAAATATGATTTGATTAATACCATAGAATGCCATAAAATGCACATAACAGTTAGAGTTCAGGCCAAATGATGCAACAATAATGAAACGCACATAAAATGGAACAGCAAAGGGACAAAGCAGCCACTGTCCCGTTCGCTTCTGCCTCGCCTAGCGAAGGCTCAGCGAAGGCTCGCTGCAGGCTCGCCTAGCGATGAGCTGGCGAGCGACCACGGGTTTGGAATTTCAGAACAGTATGACTCCAGCATATTACATATTTTATCACCTTCAATCACAGAAATAACATGGTCCAATATTCATGATGTTCAGGCACATTTGAGCTTGCATGCAAAGTATGATCTCATATCCAAAAATTCAATATGTCATGAGGTGTTATGCATTTAGAACTTATGGAATGAAGACATAAAACGGTAATGATACACAAACCTGTTTGCAATCTAGTGATGATGCTGAATGGACGGATCCTTGTTGGTGTCGGGTTGAGTTGGGCAGCGGTAACTCCGGTGCGGATACGTGGCCGTCAAAATTCCCGTGCTAGGGTTCCCGTCCGCCTTTCTCTGCTTTTTCCGTGTTGTTTCTCCGTTTTCGTCCGTCTGTGTGTGTCCTCTTTCGTGGCAGTAGAGCATGTATTTATAGTAGAAGTAGTGGTGACCTAATGGGCTTAAAATGAGGTCCAAAATTTCAAATTTCTGCAAGCTTCGCTAGGCGAAGGAATTGCTCGCCTAGCGAGCAAATTAGGTCTGGGCCTCTTTCTGGATCCAACGCTTCGCTGGGCGAGTTGCATGAGGAAATGTTCGCTAGGCGAAGGAGCTGCTCGCCTAGCGAGCTAGCTGTTTTGGGCCACTTTTGGGTTGGGCCTGTTGTAGGCTGGGCTTTTGTTCACTTGATGTCGGTGCCTTGCAGAATAAGTCGAAGGGTCTTGGAAAATGTTTGGTAATGCCAACGGGCAAATTTTGGGGTATGACAGCTGCCCCTGCTCAATATTCTCGAACCGAGAGAGTAGAATGGCGTGCGCCATTCGTGGTCTGGAGGTGAAAGATTATTGAACACTTAGAATGCCCCAAAAATTTGCACTTGTTCATTTATCTTGACGGAGATGGGCTTAAAGATACCACCCAAGAAACTTGCTGAGGAGATTTCCAGATTGTGTCGTACATTAGACAATATCTAGAGACATGGGTGCCACACCGGGTCATACATCAGACCGTATAGTGAACCCTCCCTTATGCTGTCGACTTCGTCGGGGAGTCAGAGTATGCTATACTGCCGGGGATAAGGGATCAGAATGGATCATACATTAGACCGTGTCTGAAGACCAGAGTGGGCTGTCCATTAGGCAGATGACCTTGCTGAGGATGAAAAATCAGAACGGATCGTACGCTAGATAGTATCTGAGCTGAAGATCCAAATGGGTCTTATGATAGATTGTTTTGGAGTTGCAGGATGAGCCGTCCATTAGGCTGAATCTGATGATAAAAGGGGGTAGTCGCACACTAGACTACACTTCAGAAATATACCATACACTAGGTAGCATCTGAGGAGACGAAGATCAGATGGGGTCGTACATTAGACCGTATCTGAGCAGACTGAGCCGTCCATTAGGCCAAATCTGATGATAAAAAGGGGGTAGTCGTACACTAGACTACACTTCAGAAATGTACCGTACACTAGGTAGCATCTGAGGAGACGAAGATCAGATGGGGTCGTACATTAGACCGTATCTGAGCAGACTGAGCCGTCCATTAGGCTGAATCTGATAATATCTGTACATGTTGTACTTGCAATAAATGTCTGGGATGGCCTTAAAGATGCCATCGTTAGGAAGATACTAAACTGTAGTCAGAATGAATGTCCCGGGAATTGTATCTGAGATACATATCTGGATCTTGTCTGTGATTGATAAAGGCGTCTGCCTGGATGAGCCTTTTATTTTGACTATATCAGGAGGATAATTAACCTGCAAAGAAAGGTTAGCTTTATGCCATGTCATGATGCATGAGATGCTTTATGCTTTCGAAAATAAATGCGAATGTTGTATGCATGCGTATGATGTGCAATGATGTAAGGAATGAGTTATGCGTATGAGAAGTTCTGCTTGGAGACTCTACTGGGGAAAATAAATCCCCATCTACTGATTGGAGATACTTGTAATGATGACCCTTTCGCGGCAGGGGGTTGTTGATTTGATCTGATGGCGGAAATATCCAACAGAGCCTGGCTGGGGATGGAAGAGAGGATCAATCCGTCTGATGGTGCCAACCTCTGTTGGGGGATAGTGGGCTGTGCCGGGGAATACTGCCCACTTCTTCTGGGGAAAAACAGGCTTGCTGGGGGAAGAGAATTGGTAGTGGATTCATTGGAAGCATGATTAGACCTTTTCCTTGATCCTGAAGTAAGGTAGTGATTGCTATTGCTATTTTATGCATGTATTTTGGTAAACATTGGTCATATTCAAATGCACATATTAATTCAAATTAAATCAATGGACGTTTACGCAAACAAAACAGAAAAAGTAAAAACAAAAGTATCTTTTTGAAAGAAGGTTGTATTGATTTTGAAAGGAGGCCTATAAACAGGCAAACTGTGTACAAGGAGACAGAAATCCTAGTAAGAGGAAATTGTCGAAAACAAAGAGATAGCTATGCGGAAGAAGTCCTATTGATTTTAAGCCTACTACTGTCATTATGTCTTCGAGCATCTCATCCCTTGCTGTCGGATAGAAGTGATTGGCTTGGTCAGTCCCTCGAACTTGGATGAAAGTTGACTGAGAACGGGACATAGTCATACGCTTTAATCCTTAATTTTTGCCTGGACCGCCTTTTCAGGTTTTCAGTCCATCAGGATACCCTTTTTTTTGCCCAAGCCGCCTTTTCAGGTTTTCGACTTGCCGGGTGTACATCTTTTATATATATCCCTAATTTTTGCCCGAACCCTTTTGGTTCGTCGGGATGCCCTTACTTTTGCCTAGGTACGTCGACCTAGCGGGTATCTTTTATGCGTAGTATTTTTTAACTATGTCCGCGTTCACGGGATGCGGGAAGTCTTCGCCATCCATTGTAGCAAGTATCATGGCTCCACCAGAGAATACCTTCTTAACTACAAATGGTCCTTCGTATGTGGGAGTCCATTTGCCTCTGGGATCACCTTGGGATAGAATGATTCGCTTGATCACCAAGTCACCAATTTGATACACCTGTCTCTTGACTCTTTTGTTAAATGCCAGGGTCATGCGCTTCTGATATATCTGCCCATGACAAACAGCCGCAAGTCTCTTTTCATCGATCAAGTTTATCTGGTCGAGTCGAGTATGAACCCATTCATCTTCATCTAAGCCCGCCTCTTTCATGACTCGTAGAGAGGGAATCTGAACTTCCACGGGTAAAACGGCTTCCATTCCGTATACTAAAGAGAAAGGAGTTGCCCCTGTCGAAGTGCGTACTGAAGTGCGATAACCGTGAAGAGCAAACGGTAACATATCATGCCAGTCTTTGTACGTTACCGTCATCTTTTGTATGATCTTCTTGATATTCTTATTAGCAGCTTCTACAGCGCCATTCATCTTTGGTCGGTACGGAGAAGAGTTGTGATGTTTAATTTTGAACTGCGTGCAGAGTTCAGTAATCATCTTGTTGTTCAAATTAGTACCATTGTCAGTGATAATTCTTTCAGGGATGCCATATCGACAAATAAGACTATTCTTGATGAACCGTGCCACCACATTCTTGGTGACAGAAGCGAATGAGGCCGCCTCTACCCACTTTGTGAAGTAATCAATAGCGACGAGAATGAAGCGATGTCCATTAGAAGCCGTAGGTTTAATCTCTCCGATCATATCGATGCCCCACATTGCAAAGGGCCAAGGCGCTGTCAACACGTTCAATGGAGCAGGAGGCACATGTACTTTGTCCGCATAGATCTGACACTTGTGACAGGTTCTGGAGTGATGGTGGCAATCCGCTTCCATGGTAGACCAATAATACCCTGATCTCAGAATCTTCTTGGCCATTGTATGTCCATTAGAATGAGTCCCAAAAATACCGTCATGCATGTCTTCCATAATCCTTTCTGCTTCCTTTTTATCCACACAGCGAAGCAGAGTCGAATCATGATTACGTTTGTATAATACTCCGTTACTCAGAAAGAATTTAGCGGAGAACTTCCTCAGGAGTTTTCTGTCATTGATGGATGCCCCTTCAGGGTATTCCTGAGCTTCCAAATATCTTCTTATGTCGTGGAACCAAGGTTTCTCCGGTACCTTCTCAGTGTTAAGTTCATAACAGTATGCTGGTTCATCCAACCGTCCAATGGTAATCATGGGAGCTTCACCGTCCCATCTGACTCTGAACATAGATGACATGGTAGCTAATGCGTCTGCCAATTGGTTCTCCTCTCGTGGAATATGTTCAAACGTTATCTCTTTGAAGTATGGGATTAATGTCATCACCTGCTCTCGATAAGGGATGAGATTTGGATGTTTAGTATCCCATTCCCCTTTGATCTGACTGATTACTAAGGCCGAATCTCCGTATACACTCAAAAACTTGATTCGCCAATCTATAGCAGCTTTGAGTCCAAAAATACATGCCTCATACTCAGCCATATTATTGGTACAATGAAAACATAGTCTAGCAGTGAGAGGTGTATGGTAACCTCCGGGAGAAATGAGTACAACCCCAACACCATGGCCCAATGCATTAGAAGATCCATCAAAGACCATAGTCCATCGGGATCCCCACTCGGGTCCTTCATCTGGTTTAGGTTTTTCATTATCAGTAACAAACATGACATCCTCATCGGGGAACTCAAAATTCATAGATTGGTAATCATCCACCGCTTGATGAGCCAAATGATCAGCCAGCACGCTTCCTTTGATTGCTTTCTGGGTAGTGTACTGGATATCGTACTCTGTTAAGATCATCTGCCATCTCGCTATTCTTCCGGAGAGGGCCGGCTTCTCGAACATGTACTTGATGGGATCCATCCTAGAAATCAACAAAGTGGTGTGATTCAACATATACTGTCTTAGTCGGCGAGCAGCCCAGGCCAAAGCACAGCAAGTTCTCTCGAGCAGTGAGTATCTTGTTTCACAGTCGGTAAACTTTTTGCTCAGGTAGTATATGGCATGCTCTTTTCGACCAGACTCGTCATGTTGCCCCAATACGCACCCCATTGAATTTTCTAACACGGTCAAATACATGATTAGAGGTCTTCCTTCAACTGGTGGTATCAGAATCGGAGGTTCCTGGAGATACTTCTTGATTTTGTCAAAAGCTTCTTGACATTCCTCATTCCATATCATCTCTTGATTTTTCCTCAGTAGCCTGAAGATGGGTTTGCAAGTAGCGGTCAAGTGGGAGATAAATCGAGCGATGTAGTTCAAGCGTCCCAAGAAACCTCTGACTTCTTTCCCCGTACGGGGAACTGGCATTTCTTGAATAGCTCTCACTTTAGCCGGGTCAACCTCGATTCCTTTACCGCTGACAATAAAGCCTAAGAGTTTACCGGATCTCACTCCAAAAGTGCATTTGTTCGGATTCAATCTCAACTTGTACTTCTTCAGCCTCTCGAACAGTTTGTATAAATGATCGAGATGCTCTTCTTCAGTATGGGATCTAGCTATCATGTCATCCACATATACTTCTATCTCATGATGAATCATGTCATGGAACAAAACCACCATAGCACGCTGGTATGTTGCCCCGGCGTTCTTTAGACCGAACGGCATCACTTTGTAACAGAAAGTGCCCCATTGCGTCACAAACGTAGTTTTCTCCATGTCCTCAGGCGCCATCTTAATCTGGTTGTAACCCGAGAATCCATCCATGAATGAGAATACTTTGTGTTGAGCGGGGTTATCTACCAGAACATCAATGTGCGGGAGCGGAAAGTCGTCTTTGGGACTTGCTTTATTCAGGTCTCGGTAATCTACGCACATTCGCACCTTACCATCCTTCTTTGGCACAGGCACCACATTAGCAACCCATTGAGGATAAGAAGTAACAGCCAGAAAACCTGCATCAAATTGTTTCATAACCTCGGCTTTGATTTTCTCAGACATTTCGGGACGCATACGGCGAACCTTTTGCTTGACAGGACGGCAGTCTTCCTTCGTAGGCAGCCGATGCATTACTATGTCAGTATCCAATCCGGGCATGTCTTCATAAGACCAGGCGAAAACCTCTACATAGTCATGTAACATCTGAATCAGTCTTTCTTCGACACTGTTTTCCAATCCTGCTCCTATTCTGACTTCTTTTCTTTCCACTTCAGTACCTAGATTTACGACTTCGAGTGACTCTTCATGCGGCTGTATAGTCCTTTCCTCTTGCAGTAACAATCTGGCAAGCTCTCCAGGGACTTCACAATCTTCCTCACTTCCATCTTCGGCTTGGTAGATCGGATTTTCAAAGTCATAATGAACAGTAGCGGAATTATCATCAATAGGATCCAGAGTGAATACGGATCTGCGATTTATGACGTGAGTGTGTGTAAGAATGCATAGCTTGTTTGAAAGACGACAGGAAAAATAAAGAGCGCAATATTTGAATGCGAAAAAGTCCATTGATTTATTGAATATGAATATGCTTATGAAATGACAAACCCTTAACAAATTAGCTATTGTGCCCCGGGTATAGACACAATGCTTTAAGAAGTTCAATTGAAAAAATAAAGATTTGCAAAACTAAATGGACAATAGCAATTACTCCTGACTAAAGGAGATCGGGATAGTGTCTTCAGCCTTCCAATTATTGAGTTCGTCGCCAATTGTTGGGTAGATCCAGCTATCCAGGTCGCAATCATCGTCAGCGTCCTCTACAGCATTGATTTGATCTTTGACCATCTTTTCAGAGGTGAATCCCAGACCAGCTTTGTCAGACTTGTACGGTACGTTGATCAGTGGACCCCAGCCAGTACAGCCACCATTTTCGACCACAGCTTGAGCATCCTTCAGAGAAATCATAGCAGGAGGAGCACGAGTAACCCTGGGCACACAGGGAGTTGGCTTAAGGACAGGATCGGGCGGAGAAACCACTTCAAATGACTGGGTTGGAGTCTCGAAGAATTCACCATCCATCTCAACATATCTGAAGGTATGCACACTACTGACAATGTATTCTTCTTCCCCACACACAGTGACAATCTTTCCCTCTACTGGATATCTCAGCTTTTGATGGAGAGACGAAGCTACAGCACCTGCCCCATGAATCCAGGGGCGTCCCAACAAGCAGGAATAGGCGGGGCGAATGTTCATTATATGAAAGGTAGTGTTGAAGACTTGAGGTCCTATCTTGATAGGGAGAATAACTTCACCGTGGACAACACTCTTTGCCCCATCGTAAGCACGCACCACAATGTCACTAGGCTTCAATTCAATGCCTTTACAGTCAAGTCTATCGAGCACGACTTTCGGTAGCACATTCAAAGAAGAGCCATTATCAATCAACACATGAGCCAAAGTGATCCCCTTACACTCAATAGAAATATGCAGGGCCTTGTTGTGGTCTTTTCCGGCTGGTGTCAGGTCAGCATTGGAAAAACCTAGGCCACCGTCGACAGTCAGATTGGCAACATAATTTTCGAACTGATCGACGGAGGTCTCCTGAGGTACATGGGCAGTCTTCAGGAATTTCATCAAAGCATGGGCATGAGATTCAGAGGATAACAACAAGGACAACATCGAGATTTTGGAAGGAGTATGCCCCAACTGTTCTACCACATCAAAATCACTCTTGCGGATGATTTTCAGCATTTCTTCCATTTCTCGTTTGGCAACATCTTCAGTAGTAGCTTCGATCGGTGTCTCTGACTGAGAAGGGTTGACTGGTTCTTTTCCTCGGTTTTTGGGAACCGGAGGTGAGATCTCTGGAGAGAAGATCCTTCCGCTTCGAGTAACTTTACTAGTCCCAGCAATGTCATTAGGATTAGCAGAATTGCCAACTTGCTTTACACCATGGATGTAAACATCACCTCCATAATTCCACGGAATAGCTTTGCTTGAGGAATACGGGATCGGGCCAGGTGCAGTAATGATCAGGGGAGCTACTCTGGGCTCAGCAATAATCTTTACAGGTATTCTGGGAGCAGTAATCTTTACTGGACCTTTGGACCTTGCAATCACAGATACTTCTTCAATAGGGTTTTCTGCCTTAGGAACCCTTTCAAAGAGGATTGTACGATCGTCCATCAGTCGTTGGATACCATTCTTCAACTTCAGACAGTCCTTGGGCCGGAGTATGCAGAGATTGCAATCTTCAGTACAACCTGGAAATAAACCAGCTTGCAATAAATTCCTCTTTATGATCGGGAGAGGAGATGTTAAGTCCGCTACAGTAGTGATGAGAGACCCGTCACCGAGAGCATTAACAGCTTTGTCATGATTAGGCATAGGAGCAGTGATGACATTAGGAGTCTCCGGAGGCTCGAACTCAATTTCTCCAGCTTCGATCATATCCTGAATCTTATTCTTCAATGGCCAGCAATCGTTTGTATCGTGCCCGGGGCTATCGGAGTGATACGCACACCTGGCATTGGGATTATAACGAGAAGAGGAAGTGTTGGGATTTGTAGGAGGATCTCTGAGGGTGATCAAATTTGCCTTTAGCATTCCCTGCAGTGCCTGTGCCAAGGTCATATTGATCCTAGTGAACTGCCTTCTTGGTCTGTCTTGTCTTTGTTGGAAGTTCTGAGATGGCGGTGTTGCGATCGTCACTGCTCCAATGGAGTGGTCACCATTTTTCTTATTATGATTCTTCTGACCATACACATCATTTGATTCATTCTTCCCATGGTAGGACTTTTTGCTGCTTGTAGAAGTAGCTGCCTGTAACTTCCCACTCCGAATGCCGCTCTCCACCCGTTCGCCCGTCAGTATAAGTTCAGTGAAACCTGATGAAGAACTCCCCAGTAGGTGGCTGTAGAATGGGCCAGTCAGGGTACCCATGAACAGGTCTACTAATTCTCGGTCAGTCATAGGGGGTTTGACTCTGCCAGCCAAATCTCTCCATTTCTGAGCATACTCCTTGAAGCTTTCTTTAGATCCCATAACCATATTCTGCAACTGTAGCCGAGTAGGTGCTAATTCAGAATTGTACTGGTACTGCTTATAGAAAGCCGTTGCTAAATCAGTCCAGGTGCGAATGTCAGAGCTCTCGAGCTGATAATACCATTCCAACTGAGTGCCGGACAGACTTTCTTGGAAGAAGTGGATCCACAGTTTCTTATCAGTGGTATGCGGCTGAATTTTTCTCACATAGGCCCTTAGATGCATCTGAGGACAAGACGCACCATCATACTTAGTGAAAGTGGGGATTTTGAATTTGCGGGGAATGGTCACATCGGAGACCAAACCCAAACTTTCGAAATCCAGACCAGGTGTCTTCTGACCCTCCATGGCTAGCATGCGTTCTTCCAGCAGTTTGTACTTATCATCTCTTGGAGAGTACTGTTCACTTTCATACTCCTCATCATCATCCTCAGGGTTAGGGAGATCAACATCTCCTCCTCTGAATCATCTTCCGCCCCCTCTTCTGGACCGTTCGGGATTCCAAATTTGATTCCCGTAGCCTGTCCTTTACGCCTTCTGCCCGGGTTAATGAAGCTCACAGCTTTCTTGTCCTTCTTCTTTTCGGCCAAAAGAGCCTTCAGTTCCTCCTGCCCCTTGGCTAAGCTCAGCATCATCTCCTTGAATTGAGCATTCTGAGTCTGGAGATCTTTGACAGTCTGTTCGAGATCCATTTTTCTGTTTAAGAGGCAGACCGTGAGAATATGGTCCTTTGGAACACCTGTTATGCAATGTTATGTTATGCGATGCAATGCATGAAATGTTTTCAAGGACTTTTGGAATTTAACTTTGCATAAATCACCAACAAGAGAGAAATGTTTAAAGCTACTTTTTTAATCAATGTTCATTACAAAAGGAATAATAGTAAAATACAATGACATCTCAAATCTCCCAGGGGCGACTTCTTTTTGGGCGAAGATATGCATTGAGTCTTCGTTCCTCATTAAGCTGACTGGTGAGCTCTAATACTTTCTTCCTTTCTGCATTGAACTGAGCTTCGAAAGTACCTCTCTCCTCTCTCAACTGGGTCCAGGATCTTTTCAATTCCTCAGCATCAGTAGGCATATCTGGGTAAGAAATGATCTGGGAAGTACCTCCTTCGACCTCCGATTCAACAATCACTGGTCCGACTGCAAGGTATGGCATGACAAGTTCACGAGCTCTGGCGCGGACCCATCTGAGATAAGGCTCCATGGGAATAGAATTTTTCTTGCCTAAATTGCTTCTTTTCACCATGCCCCAAGCTCGTACAAACTTTTGACGGAGATTTTGAGGGTCATTGTCATAGTCGAACACTGTACCTTGAATAATCATTTCATGTGGACCATCTCTTCGGGCATACCCAAACTGACGTAGGGCTAAGGCAGGATTATAAGTAATACCCCCTCTTATCCCCATGAGGGGTACATTAGGGAATTCTCCACAACGGTCGATGATGATAACATTTCCTCTGAGGTTAGAACACCAACGGATGTCCGAATGGGAGAGTGCCATTATCCTTTGAGACCACTTCAGATTTTGATCATTCTTTAAAACTGATTGAGGAAGGTGCGAAATAAACCACCTAGACAACAAAGGTACACAGCACATGAGAGTCCCTTGCTTCTTCATAATACGAGTGTGAAGGGAATGCAAGACATCTCCAAGCAAGGTAGGCACAGGGTTATGAGTGAGGAATATTTTAATAGCATTCATGTCTATGAATTGGTCTGGATTAGGGAATAACACCAAACCATAGATTAACAATGCTAGAACATCTTCAAAAGCATGGACATTCATAACTTTTAGGAATTCTCGGGCCTTACTTATCAGAAATTTGGCAAGTAAACCTTTAATTCCACTTCTTGTTACCCAATTGGTCTCAATGTCGGACTTTGTCATGTGTAAAGCTGCGGCAACTTCTTCAGCCTTTGGCATCTTTTCTAAACCGCTGAAGGGTATTTGATTCAGGATAGGTATCCCAAGCAGCTGGGAGAATTCTTCTAACGTGGGTACCAACTGATAATCTGGGAAGGTGAAGCAATGATGTTTAGGATCGAAGAACTGGAATAGGACTCTCATCATATCTTCTTTGAAACCGGTGGTGACTAGGTTGAGAAGATGACCATGTTTTTTGTTGAATTGAGCATGATCTGGGAGTTCTGACACCAAATCCTTGAGTTGAGGAGAGATTGCTACAAGATTGATCCGGATAGTCTTCCTGGAAGCCATAACCTGTTCAAAGAGCAAAGCTAAACTCCTAAGTCCTTGAAATGGTTAGTATGATGATGCTATGATGTTATGATGTTATGATGTTATGATGTTATGCTGTTATGATGTTATGCAAGCACCAACATGTCACACAACAATTATTCCTAGGTTTTAAGGCTTGCATGAGTTCCATAGGTAAGTACCCTCCCCACTGAAGCTTGGTTGGTTCAACCTGTCCTAGAATAATAACCGGGTTCTAGAAGGATCTCAGATCATTGACCTTTCTTTAGGTCCACTTCAGTGCAACACCAAGTGGTTGACCGAAGCTTTCCTAAAGTCCAATCTCAAAGAGTGTAGCATCGAGTATCAACCAACCTCAGTCGGAACCGAAGTCCGTTATCTCACTACTTTCTAATGGCCAGGATGAGTCAATTAGGGTTCTAAAGGTCTGGTTAATGCTTTGATGACACCACGCGGAAGCCAAATTTTTCCTCAAATAACATGAGGAACATCAGGACAACCAAAGTGTCACATTAACCGTAGCTATCATTTTAACCATTCCAGTATACGCCGGATAGTCGCGATGATCTATTGCTACTTACCTAAGGTACACTGGATCCGGGTGTAGGATCTTTCACTCAACAATACCCTTAAAAGAAGGAACAACCCAAAAACATAAATGATTTTTTTCAAAGATGGACCTCTCTTTAACATCCCCAGCAGAGTCGCCAGTTCTGTCATACGGTGAACTGACTTTATTTGGATTTGTAATCGCAATGTCGCGGTTAGCAAGAGTCGCCACCGACTTTTCTTTTATCCCTTAAGGAAAGGTGGAAAAGAACAGGAAAGACCTTAATTTTAAATTCTTAGGTTCGGGAGGTACTTTATACAAAGGGAAGGTGTTAGGCACCCTTTGTATCCATGGTTATCCATGGGCTCTTAATTGCTCAATCATTTATGTTTCCTGGTTTAAAAAAAGTGGTTGAGAAATGTATAAAAAATGTTTTGAAAATGAGAATTTAACTTTGTAATGATTCTTGCATGAATGTATACAAAGTGGTTATCTCGTCTGGTTTTTTTTTGGAAGTAGTTTAGAAAAATAGTTTTTTTTTTTTTGAAAGTAGTTTTGAAAGTGGTGATTTTCCAAAAGATGTTTGAAAGGTGTGGGGTGTGAAAATATTTTTTTTAAATTATGAATGAGCAATTAAGGTTATACCTGTCCGAGGTCTTTCTGGGCATTTCCCATCCTTATGAGGGTAAAACTGTCCTTACTATTGAGAAGTAAGTAGTTTTATCCTTGGGATGTAAAAGGGTCATCGTAGGGTCATCGGTAGGTCATTGAAGGCAACAATTGTGAGGATACCCTAGCATTCGAAGGGACTATCATCATTTAACCGTAGGCTACACCGAAGGGTCATCGAGGGACAAAAATCGTATTTTCGAAGGCAACATCCGAGGGACTATGATGATTTTACCGAAGGGTCTTTGCTAAGGGTATCCCCATATTCGCGGGACATGACCGTATTACGTAATCGTGGGGTAATAAAGAGAGGTCCGACGTCATTTATTCAAAGTCCATGTTTTAAGTCCATTAGGTAATTATGGTGCATTTCCATATTAAAACCAATTAAAACCAACACATTACAGTCAATCAATACATTAAAAATAGATATATTAAAATCAATAATCAATATGAATCTTCACATTGAGGTGAAGTAATTTGGAATCCATCTCCACGAAAGTCTCTCACACGTAAGGGTACCTAGCCGGCCACTTCATGGAAGCTTTTACATCATTCAACGCACGGGTTAGAGCATAAGGATAAAATATGATTTGATTAATACCATAGAATGCCATAAAATGCACATAACAGTTAGAGTTCAGGCCAAATGATGCAACAATAATGAAACGCACATAAAATGGAACAGCAAAGGGACAAAGCAGCCACTGTCCCGTTCGCTTCTGCCTCGCCTAGCGAAGGCTCAGCGAAGGCTCGCTGCAGGCTCGCCTAGCGATGAGCTGGCGAGCGACCACGGGTTTGGAATTTCAGAACAGTATGACTCCAGCATATTACATATTTTATCACCTTCAATCACAGAAATAACATGGTCCAATATTCATGATGTTCAGGCACATTTGAGCTTGCATGCAAAGTATGATCTCATATCCAAAAATTCAATATGTCATGAGGTGTTATGCATTTAGAACTTATGGAATGAAGACATAAAACGGTAATGATACACAAACCTGTTTGCAATCTAGTGATGATGCTGAATGGACGGATCCTTGTTGGTGTCGGGTTGAGTTGGGCAGCGGTAACTCCGGTGCGGATACGTGGCCGTCAAAATTCCCGTGCTAGGGTTCCCGTCCGCCTTTCTCTGCTTTTTCCGTGTTGTTTCTCCGTTTTCGTCCGTCTGTGTGTGTCCTCTTTCGTGGCAGTAGAGCATGTATTTATAGTAGAAGTAGTGGTGACCTAATGGGCTTAAAATGAGGTCCAAAATTTCAAATTTCTGCAAGCTTCGCTAGGCGAAGGAATTGCTCGCCTAGCGAGCAAATTAGGTCTGGGCCTCTTTCTGGATCCAACGCTTCGCTGGGCGAGTTGCATGAGGAAATGTTCGCTAGGCGAAGGAGCTGCTCGCCTAGCGAGCTAGCTGTTTTGGGCCACTTTTGGGTTGGGCCTGTTGTAGGCTGGGCTTTTGTTCACTTGATGTCGGTGCCTTGCAGAATAAGTCGAAGGGTCTTGGAAAATGTTTGGTAATGCCAACGGGCAAATTTTGGGGTATGACACATTGAATCAAAAGTTTCCAATTTTATTACAAGATATATCAGAAATGGTGGATTTACAAAGAAATATGACTAAGTACATACGAGATTCCTAATATAAATCTCCTAATTAATTCACAAAACCCCTAAATTTATCTATAAATACAGAGGGAATCGAAGAAGAAAAGGGACATAAAAAAACCCATAAGAACTATTTGCTTTTGCAACTCCAAACCCTCACTGAAAAGCTCTGGTTCATAGGTTTTTAGGGTTTCACATTGAAACCCTAATTTCCTTGAGCTTTACCTTCCATCACAGATCCAAAGATACCTCACAATCAACAAAGAAGAAGAAATCTCGTGAATCTCTCTGCTACTCACTTGGATAATGTATCATTCCATTATGAAACAAGTGTTCAAAAGTGGAAATATGTTGTCCAAAGAAGGATTTCAGCTGAAAGAGAGCTAGGTAAAGAAGCTCTTTATTGTTGTTATCTGAATAATGACTAGGAGAATGTGTGTATTATCATGTCTGTCTGCAGGATCTACTATTGGGTTGTTATTTAATGATGGTCTTAGGTCCTTTGTCTCCTTTTAGGAAAATAGGGGGAGAAAAATAAAATGGAATAGTTAAAAAGGGAACATTTCTTTGATAATGTTCTTTGATAGGTTTCTGATAATTTTTGTATCTCGTGCACTAGTTATGGTGTAATCTTGAAGAAGTGTTTAATATATATTTTTCTTAAAAATAACTAAATGGGAATGTTGTTTCTTAAATTGGCTTATAGAAAAAATGGAAAGCAAGATGGTTGTAACATGTTATGTTGCATCTTGGCGTGCATGCTATCCTAGTTGGATTCTCATGCACTTCAGATTTGTTTCAAGTTTGTTCAAATCCAAGTTTATATTGTAGTTACTTTGAAAGAAAGATTTGGATTAACTCAGGAGATTTTGAAGATTGAATTTGCATTGAAGAAGAAGCCTACATAAATTCTGAAGATAAACCTACTCAGGTGATGATAAAGATTGGGTTAATTTTGTTTTATCAAGAGATATTCTAACTTTCTATTCTGATGTTCTAGCTTTAGTTCAAATGGTATGGATTTATGTTCAACATATGTGCTCATGGTTCTTGTTGATAGTTTTTAATCCTAATTTTGCGTGTGCTCTTGACTGACAAGTTCACTGACTATGCTCAAGCCTAATACTAACTAAGTCGTTGCTAACTGTGTTAATGGACCTTTTCCAAATTGTGGCAAAAAAGGGGAGTAATTGTGTGTAGGGGTGGTATGTTCGAACTATTATCTCCTGACATTGTGGTGTATGAGTACTACTGATATGCTAGAGACTTGTGTTCTTAGTAAAAACTAGTGTGTTTGGTACTAACTGCTCTGATCTGGTGTGTGCTCACATGCTAGAGCATCTAGCATAGTACCTGGCCCTTGTGTGAGTTGATCTTTGTGTTAGTAGTATATGTTGATATGACTTGACTACTACTTGTAATTTCATGCATGACTAACTATGTGATTGTATAACTTACGGTTATGGAGCATTTTGTGTAGCACCACATCATAAATTATGACTTGTGCTACTAATGGGTTTTTCTGCTACTGATGGGTACTCTGATGTTTTTCTGTTGATGATGTATGCTCTTATTGAATGTATCTTCTGCTGCTGTTGATGTTTGCTTTGATTACAGGGTACCTGATCCGCTGTCGCACACGGGTCAAAAACGAGTTTAAAAGTGTAGTAAAACGGAAGCGACACTCGAATATCGTATCACAAGGACTCTTGAATGTTATAACCAAACGAATAGAAATAAAGGATTTTTAAGGTTCAAAACTTAAATCGAAGATGATTAAAGGTAAAAGCTAAATTGATAACTAAGCTAATCTATTGTGTCGATTTCCGACTTATCATCAATTCTTATAATTTCAATTCCCTAGCAGATTCAATCCCATTTAATTACAATACCCACTGACAAGCGCAAATTGGTATTATATGATGTATGTTCCTAATTTTCGAATTAAGCAAACAGATTTAAGTAGACGCGAATTAAGCAAACGCGACTTAATCAAACACGATAACAAAAAAGCTACGCTAACGTGATTATAGTTAAGGATCATACAAACAATCAAATTTAATCAACTCTATCCTATAAGAAACAATCGAATTAAGCAAACAAAAGTAATCGAATTAAGCAAACAAAAGTAATCGAATTAAGCAAACGAGTTTATAGGAAGAATCGAAAAGAAATTGAAATTAAACTGAAATTAATAAAAACCTCAAAGTGGAATTCAAATACAACATACCAGCTCTTTGGGAATTAGCTTCCATGAAATCTTCTAAGAAATATTATCTCATCAAAATTCAAAATTCGCATTACTATAGTAGTGAAAGACCTAATATAATAAAAGGCAAATTCGGGCCCTTATAGGATCCGGCCCGAAAATTACAAAAATTGTCCCAAACTAACTATTTTAATTAAGTGTATAACTTCAACGAATTATTATACCATTCTTCATTCCGAATTTGCCTTTGACTTCAAAATAAAACTTGTAGTTATTTCTCTTAGCTTTCCAACGCATATTAGAACGCGTCAATCCGATTCCTATAGCCCAAGTTATGATCTGCATAGCAACAAGGTATCAAATAATTATTTATGCTGAAAATAAAGTACGAAAATAAAATAAAGCAAAAAATAAACTTAAATCTAAAAACATAATAAAATAGTAAAATAAGTAAAATAAACTAAGGAAATGCTTAAGTACAATAGTAGAAGAAAGTGCATCAAAATGCACGGATCAGTACCTATGATACTCAATTGTGTTTTTGCTTGAAGAGTTAGTTTTCCAAAATTTGTCAAAGGGGGAGTTTGTTGTTCATTTTGGATTTGCTGCATTATGAAAAACAACATGAAGTGTGTTCAAGTTGTTTCCAGTAATTTGTTTGTGGTATTTTTGTGGACCACTCTAGCACCTTCATTTATATTTTAAGGCATATAGTTTTGTTTGTTAGTGGAGTTATAACACCTTGTTCCAAAACACTAATTTTATAAGCTTGAGAACAAAGTGGTTGTGTTATATGTAGACCACATTATTGCTTTAGTCACTTGGCATAGTTGTTGGTTTGTCTTAGTTGATTTGAAAATTCAACATTCAATGTCATTGGTATTGAAGTTGATCACTTGGGATTAGTGATTGAGATAAAGTGGGAGGGGTCCTAAATAGAAAGTCACTAGAATTAGGAAAAGGCATTGAACATGATGGGTTTGGTGTTACTATAATACTCATTATACTAATTCAAGATAATGGATTTCCCTTCTTGGGTAGAATACCCCCCAGACGTAGGTGTGGTTTCCAGAACTGGGTTAACAATTCTATTGTGTTATTTATTGCTTTTTTGCTTCATCATCTTGTATAAGTTAATTTACAGTAACTTGATTGTGTAAATGGTTTTTAGTTTCTAGTATACAATATCCTAGACATTGTGTCTGACATATGTCCCCAAAATGTGTTATCTATCATAAACCAGTTGTACACGTCGTCCTAGACATCCGCTCCAACATTTGTCCTCCTGAGAACAAAATTTCAACAGTAATGATTGAGTCGAGTGCACTTGCTCGATATCGACCTATATTGTTGATAATAGAAAAAAAGCGGCCTTAGAGGTCGAATCCTAACAAAAGATGGTTGTCGAATCCACTCTCGTCTAAACTACTAAAAAGGATGAAATTGGAGGTGGTCCAGTCCCATAAAGCTAGAGGCTCAACTTCATCTATGATGATAAGCCTTTTAGATTTGAGAAGGATACTTTGACTTCAACTAGGAGGATCTACACGCGAGACCCATTAGAAGAGGTCAATTTAGGGAATGGTACAATAAAAAGTCCAACATCCATAAGTTCCAATATTGAACCGAACCTGAAGTTTCAGATGATTAAGTTGCTAAGATAATTCAATGATTGTTTCACCCAGGACTATGATGAAATGCCAAGCCTCGGTCGAGAGTTTGTGGAATTGAAGCTACCAAGTCGACCTGACAAGAGACCAGTGAAGCAGATACCGAGGAGGTTCGCACCATAGATAATGTCAAAGATAAAAGAGGAGACCTAAAGGCTTCTCAGGAATAAGTTCATAAGAACTGTAAGGTACGTCGAATGGGTAGCACACATTGTTCCTGTAGTTAAAAAGAATGAGACTCTTAGAGTCAATATAGACTTTAGAAACCTAAACGTTGCTACTTTAGAGGATGAATACCTGATGCCTGTGGCATAAATTATAGTCGATTAAGCTGTAGGATGAGTATTTAAGTATTTTAAATGGTTATTATGGATATAACCAAATTTTTATTATAGAGGACGATGTGTCAAAAACGGAATTTCGATGCCCTGAGGCCTTAGGAACTTATGAATAGGTGGTGATGCATTTTGGCCTAAATAATGCTGGTGCGACATACCAAAGGGTGATGAATTATATGTTTCATGATTTCATCGAAACCTTTATGCAGGTATACATTGATGAAAAGGTCATTAAATCCTCGTCAAAAGATGGTCATCTGGACCACCTTCGACAATTCTTTAAAAGGATGAGAGAATATGGACTTAAAATGAATCCATTAAAGTGTGCTTTTGGTGTTCATACTGGTGATTTT
Organism: Lathyrus oleraceus; assembly: GCF_024323335.1. Classification (NCBI taxonomy): domain Eukaryota; kingdom Viridiplantae; phylum Streptophyta; class Magnoliopsida; order Fabales; family Fabaceae; genus Lathyrus; species Lathyrus oleraceus. The sequence goes on from NC_066579.1 coordinate 454,835,124, forward strand.
CTAGGCTTTGTGGTTCATAAAAAAAGTCATAGACATCAACCAGAACAAAACAAAGGCTATATTCAATACCAAGCCTCCAACGAACAAAAAGTAACTCCAATCCTTGCTGGGAAAGATATACTTCTTGAGGAGGTTCATTTCGAATCTAAGTGGCAATACAAAAGTTTTCTTGCTTTTTCTACGTTTGAAGAAAGAAAAAGGATTTATATGATCCTACAACATATGAAATGCTTTCTCTTTTTCGACCCTGGGAGATAAGAGCAAAGGTAAGTGATTTTTTAAAAATGAAGATATAAAATATCTATTTGTGGGGTTTCCCTTACTGGTTCGGACCTTCCTTAAATATTGTTGGATTCTTGTTGTGGTTCCTTTGATTCCTTTGGATTAAGGGGAATATATGAAACAGGTCGACATGAGTAAGTAAAGGGTAACATTAAGGGAAATTCAGAATTTCCTAAGTCGCGTGCGTCACCATTCGAAGTGCGCTAGGTTTGAATTTATTTGATGTGCATAACTTTTCTTTTCTTCTTTTTATTCTGCAGAAATGAAAATACATCAGTTATGTGTTGGACCATAACTAAAGGATCTATCATTCCTTGATAGTAGGCGGACTACCAATATGAAAATTCTTTTGTGCAGTGGAATGAAGGTGAGAATTCGAAAAGATTGAGGTGTACAACCTTTTTCTTGAAGAAATTTATACATTTCTAGAGTCATTCTTCATATGGCTCATCAGTAACAACGAAGAAAGATTCTCTTTTTGGAATAAGGGGTTTTGGCATGAATTGGCTAAAGCCAAACTGCCTAGCTACCAGGTTTGGCTAATAACCAACCACCCCAATACCTTATCAAGAGGAACAAAGTTTGGTCGACACGGTAGAGGGTTGAAAAAATTATATCCAAGCAAAATCAATTTCTCTTTGCTCCTCAGGCGAGGAGGCTAAGAATGGATTTCTGAACCATTATGGTTTATGGCTTCGACTGAAGAAAGGCGCCATGCTCGAAACGAATGTTTTACAATCATAAAACATTAGGTTTCGAAGTCTTCCTTCGATGCATCGTTGCCATCATCTGGCATAATCTTCGCAAGCCTTAAACCTTAGACTCTCTTCTTTGGGTCATGTGCAACGTTAGTCTTGGGGGAAGGTTCAAAGATGTCATTAAGCCTCAACTGTAAGAGCCAAATGGGGTATGAGATCAGGAATTTGTCCTCAAGGTCTACCATTGCCTTGAGATCACGGGAGGAAATCGCCAATGATTCATATGCACCATACACAATTAGCTTTCTAAGACAAATGTTTCTCCTCTCATAACGTTGAGTAGCCAGAGGTATAAATTTATTGGCCACTTGAAGGGAGCTAGAGCAACAAACATAGTGACATAGACAATAAGTGAGGAAAGTTATGTGTTCCTGGATGCTCACATTCTCAATCAAATCATAATAGTCTTTAATATACGTGATATAACTAGGGTGAGCAAAGGTGAAAATGGTTTTGGCTTTGTTGATCCTGGCGGGGTCGAAGGTTTTCCCAGTTGGTCGAAGACCAACAATTGCTACTATATCAAAAAGAGTTGGAGTTATCATTCCACGTGCTAAGTGAAATATGTTGGTTGTAGATTCCCAAATTAAATAGAAATAACAAGCATGTTGGAGTTGTACCTAGGGCCAACTCTTGAGAGTTGTATCAGGTTGAAGATGCCTTGATCTTTCCTTATCTATTCCTTCTTTTGCTGAACCTTATCCAGCCACTTGATGTAGGAAGGATTGTTGTTCGAAGGAGATGACCGAAACACACATTTCCTCGTGAAGCTGAGATCAAATGGATCATCCCTAATACCTGAGAATCTCATATACTAGTCTTTTCCTCTTGCATAGGAGGCTCTGGAATATAGGCACCACCATCTTTAAGAACAGGGCCTGGATTTTAGGAATAGAAGGAGCTTGTGGTGAACGCTTAGGAAGAGAACTGGAAGTCATTGTTGATTCTTGAGAACTTTTAGAAAAGAATGAACTTTTTGAAAGACGAGAGTATAAGTTGCAAAAATATCAAAGGAATTGCTAGGGTTCTGGAGAAGAAGATGGCAAAAAATAAAAGAGATGTTGAAGAAGTGTATATGTAGCCCCAAAAAGGATAAAACGTTCTAGTTTCCCTCTTTTTTTTTTTTTTGGACAAATGGAATTTTAAGATTGACACGTGGCATTTATTTTTTGGGAAAAAATAAGATTAAATGATTTCTTTTAATGTGATTTAATTCCGTGGCCCATAATCATCCTGGGAAATAGGAGTAATGATGACAATCTGCACGCACGCCTGTAACATGATAGTTTGGTGAAAAGTAGTCACGATAACTATGATGTATGCATGCTATCTTGAACAATTTTGAGCAGTCACTAAAGACATCAACTTTGTTCCATCTGATACATATGATCGAAAGTGGAAATTTTTGGGGGACATTTGTTAGCTTGAAACGTCTATCTAAATAAAGTCAACAGGAGAATGGTAATAACTACGTTGAAAAATGCTAAGTATAAGACTCAATCAAAGGCTTCAACATGCTAATTATGTCGACTAAGATGGTTCGACTAATGTAACACCCCAAATCTTGATTTTTCGAATTATTTGAATTATATGATTTAATTTAATTATTATGTGTGATAATTGAATTAATATGAGTGTCAGGGATGTGTGGCCTTGAAGTGGGAGTGTGGAGAGTGATTAGAGATTGGTAGAGGTGGGCTAGAATTGTTAGAGTCCATTTATAATAATTAAATAATAGTACTTTAATTGGGTTATTTAATTAAAATGAGAAAAATAGAATAATAAAAAATAAGGGGTATTAGTAGTATTTTTATTAAAATAAAATTAGAGATAATAAGGGCATTTTAGTGAATAGGGGATAAGTGAGGGTAATGCTGGATGTCTCTAATTAAGGAACTAGGTTACTAATAAAAAGGTTAGTAAGGAGTGGTGAGAGTTTTTCTACATAAAATAAAAATTTGGTGGAAATAGGAAGAGGCAATTGCTAGGGCATAGGAAGAACATCCATTGAAAGAGCTTTGAAGAATTTCACTGGAGAAATCTAAGGTAAGGGGGGAGAATAATCTTAAATAAGGGCTTATGAATGAGGGGTATGGTAAAAGAGTCCTTAACATCCAATAGAGATTATAATTATGATAATTTATGTGTGTGTTCTTGAGGAGTGATATTCTCCTAACTGCATTGATGTGAATTTCGTATGAATTGATGTTTAAAATTTTGTATTGTGTATATATGTGTGTTTTCCATTGTTGTTACATTAGCGAAGGTTTTAGAGATGTTATTTGATGATGATTTGATGAATTGGTGATTGAAGTGGTATGTTAATTGGTAGAATTAGGGCTTAATAAGAACCAGGTTTTAATCTAAAAAAATACGTGTATGAAATAAGTGGTTTTTGTGTTAAGAAGTGTTTGGATTATTTTATAACAGTAAAAGAATTTCAAAATATGTAAAAAAAATGTTTTTAGGCAAAAATAGTAATTGGAGTTGACTCATACGTGTTCGGAGTCGAATCCAAACCAACAGGTTTTTTTGTTGTTGTAAATCATTGTACAATTCGAGTCGACTCCAAACTGCTAGAATGTTTGTTTTGTCTTTTTCTGCACTGTTCGACAATCTTGGCTGTATCTTCCGTTCCGTAATTCCAAATGAGACGTCGTTTGAAATGTTAGAAAGCTAATGCAAATTAATATCAATTGATAATAATTTCAAAGACTGAATATATTGTGATAACATGAGTAATCAACAATGTTATTCCTACACTCAAACTTACACCTACAATGTATGCATTATTCATAAATACGGTGAACAGTGAAACCGTACATGAACTGTGCATGAACAATGTCATGTGAACAATATGTGTGCATGAACAATACCTCATGAACAGTATCCGTGTATGGTGTATAGTGCATGAACAATGAATTTTTATAGTGAAACAAGGTTGGTTAATGAAATGTAAACAATTGGTTAATGAAGTGATGATGTTGGTTAATAAATGCCCAGATAATAAAAAAAGTTTTTAGTAGTAAAATAAAATTGGTTAATGAAGGTAAAAAGTTGGTTAACAAAGTTATGAAGTTGGTTAATAAACACTCAGATATAAGAATAATTTTAGTAGTAAAACAAAGTTGGTTAATGAAATATGAAATGTTGGCTAATGAAGTTATGAAATTGGTTAATCACACGATACTCTTTAATCCAAAAATAATAATTAATTTATATATATATATATATATATATATATATATATATATATATATATATATATATTTAAAATATTATTTTTTATTATAATATTTCACTATTAGATGATTTAATCAACATTGGAAGAAAATTTAACAGCTCCTTGAAAAATAATATATATATATATATATATATATATATATATATATATATATATATATATATATATATATATATATATATATATATATATATATATTATATATATATATATATATATATATATATATATATAATTTTAGTGTAGTGTATCTTATGGTGTAAGAATAACATTTTTGCGAATGATTATTAAAAATTATTTGATTGAGTAACTGTCGAGTTGTGCGAGTTTGAGGAATATGTTTTATGAGTTGTGGAAATGTTTGAATTTATTGTTATGACGAGATAATAAGTGTTGAGAATAAGTATGAAATATGGGAATATTGTGAATATGGATAATTTTGAGTGGTGTTTATTGTATTGTTATATGTTTAAAATATAATTTTGTTGAGATGAATTATTAGCATGCTTGTGTTGCACTATTGATTGATAATGTACATTTTATGATTTTGGTGTGATGTAATCTAGAAAGGGAGTTACTTGAGTTGTCAATGCATTTATGTTAGGATCAGAGAGGGGTCTTAATGCATTGATTTGATGATATGATCATGCATCATAAGAATTGTGTCAAGAGGCATGTCTGCTAGTTCAGAGAGAGCACTAGTAGCTTGTCTCAAGCTCAGAGAAGGGACTCAGGGTTCACAGAGATTAGAACACGGTTCATATGAAGAACCAAATGTTGAGTTGGTACCACATGCATATGCATAGAGTTGTGTTGCGACTGAAAAATTAGAGAGTCGTCATCATCCTTTATTTGTTCATAAGGAACAAGGAAATAATGATAAAATCTAAAGTTAAAGTGAGACACTACTGTTCGGGAGTCGGTTAAGTAAGGGGAAAATATTAGACACCCCTCATCTCCATTGTACTCAATCTGATCCTCCTCTAATTTTAGGGTTAGTGTGTGTTTCTAAGGAAAGTTTGCCTATGTTACTTATTCTTGCCTGAGTTGTTTATTTACAAGGGATTAAGTTATATTCAGAGAAAACAGTTTGATTAATAAAGAAGGACACAAAAAAAAGTTTTTGGTTATCGTACTCGCTAGAGTGTTATGACTCTATGCCTACGTACCTCCATTTTGGATGACGGATCAGTGCACCTTAGTTCTTCTAGAAAAATATTGTGTGTTTGTTGTTTTTAATTGTGAAAAGGTCTCTGGGGCAGAGAAATAGTTTGTTTGAAAAATGGTTCAACGCACAAGGGCGGAGAAAATGAGGTTTGATGTGTTTTGGTTGATTTTAAGTTTGAAAAGTATTTTTGTCTTTTATTTTCGTTTGATTTTTTAGATGATTTGTATACATGTGTTATTTACAAGAAAGTTCATTTTTGATCTTTTTAGATTTAAATGAATTGAAATAAATATTTTTGTGCTTTTGAATATTTGACCTAAACAAAAAAGAAAATATTTTTGAGTTTTTAAATTTGGAATTAATTGGTGATTTATATACACGATGAATCATTTATAAAAGAAAGTTCTATTTTTTTTTTATATTTTTAAAATTTAAATGAAAACAAGAAAATATCCTTTGCATTTTTAACATATTTGATTTTTTTTAATATTAAACTAGCTTAAATATCTTAATAACTTAATTAAATTTGATAAGATATATTAGAGATGTAAATATGCAAAACAAAAGCCCAATAAACCATCCTAACAACATAATCCGAATTATCATTATAACCACATAAATAAAAAATAAAAAAAAAACTATAAATGTGGAGTTATTTTGAAAGGAGAATTTTTCGTTGAATTTTGTGTTTCTATAAATTTCGATTTAGTTTTTTTTAAACTATGATGTTTTGTTTTAAAAAAAGATTTGATTCGGGTTATTTGATAATTACAAAAGGTTGATGTATCATTACTATAAAAATTTGATTTATATATATATATATTTTTAGAAAATTGCTTCATGTAATTAGTTAAAAGAGTTTTTTAAAATTTTTGATTTTAAAAAAATTGATAAAAAAAAGATTTGCTTTATGATTTTAGTAAAAAAGTTGATTTTAAAAATTTATTTATTTTAAAGCCTTATGATAATAGTTAAAAAGATTGACTAAAAAAATGATTTAAATTGATTTTGAAAATTTTATAATTTTAGTTAATATTTGATCTGATTTTTTTTGCTTGAATTTGATTAGAGAAGGATATGTTTTTTCATTAAAAAAAGTTATGAAATTGTTAGTTTGAAACACGTTATAATTTTTGGTTTATGTTAGATTATTATATAATATTGGTTTTAAGAAACATGATAAAAAAATTGTTTAAAAATTGATGATTTATTGTTTCAAATAGTCACTACGCCAAAAACTGGAATAGACAGCGCACCTTAGAGGGCGCTTTATTACAAAAGCGCCCTCGAAAGTGAAGCGAAAAATAAGGAGCAATAGACAGCACACTTTAGAGGGCGCTTTTGTAACAAAGCGCCCTCTAAGGTGAAGCGAAAAAATAAGGAGGAGATAGAGGGACAACAATACATGGCGCTTTTTAGAAAGCGCCCTCTAAGGTTACCCTTAGAGGGCGCTTTTAATAAAGCGCTGTTATAAGTCCATGTGCATTTCCAGCTTATAAAGCGCTTCTGGAAAGCCTTAGAGAGCGCTTTCATAAGCGCCCTCTTAGGCCCCCTTTAGAGGGCGCTTTGTTTCCACAAGCGCCCTCTAAGGTGAAACGAAAAAATAAGGAGGAGATAGAGGGACAACAATACATGGCGCTTTTTAGAAAGCGCCCTCTAAGGTTACCCTTAAAGGGCCCTTTTTAGAAAGCGCCCTCTAAGGTTACCCTTAGAGGGCGCTTTTAATAAAGCGCTGTTATAAGTCCACGTGCATTTCCAGCTTATAAAGCGCTTCTGGAAAGCCTTAGAGAGCGCTTTCATAAGCGCCCTCTTAGGCCCCCTTTAGAGGGCGTTTTTTTTCCACAAGCGCCCTCTAATGTCCCCTTTAGTAAACATTAAAATTATAACATACTGCGCGTTTTGTTATTTCACTATCTGTTATTAGCGTTCTTTTTCACGTTAGGGTTCTGAGGCGTTTTCCTTCCACCTCTGTTAGATCTACATGCGCGTTTCCTCCTTCTACCAATCAAAGGTACACGCTTTTTCCAATTTCTGTTTTATGTTATTGCTTTGTTTTAGCTTTGCCCAATTTCTGTTTTACCTTATTACTGCACGTTTCCTCCTTCTACGTTTGTTTCGACCATGATAGCGGATGCAATAGGAAATTGACGGTTGGTTTTTAGTGACCATGATAGCGGATGTAATGGGTTATACGACCTATGAACATATGATTTTGTGTCAACACCAGTATCATTAGAAACCTAGGTCCGAATGTGTTTGAACTCTTCTGAAATTGTTTTTTGTTTATTCTAATTAGTAATGGATAATACATGGATGTCTTCCAATCGATTGTCGAGAGAGTACGAGAATGGGGTATCAGAATTCGTTAAGTTTGTCGTTGCGCACGCCGAAGACCCCAGTAGAATGATATGTCCTTGCTTGGGTTGTTGTTATGGGAAACGGGTTGACGCAGTTCAGTTGACATCGCATCTAATGAGGCATGGAATTGATCGAAGTTATACATGTTGGAATTTGCATGGTGAGAAAAGTAACGATAATGTTGAACCGGGGGATAGTACGACCTATGCCTCAAACTATAGTGGCGCAGATACATACGATTTTGATCGAGTTGAAGAGATTGCAGAAGCACTTGAAGGAGATCTTAAGGATTGTCTCGAAATGTTTGAGAGGTTGGTAAGTGATGCAGAGAAACCTTTGTATGATGGTTGCACTAAATTCACAAGATTGTCTGCGGTATTAAAGTTGTACAACTTAAAGGCGGGCAATGGGTGGTCGGATAAAAGTTTCACAGAGTTATTAGCCCTTTTGAAAGATATGCTTCCTGAGGATAATGTTCTTCCCAATCGAACATATGAGACCAAAAAGATGTTGTGCTCTATTGGCGTGAGCTATGATAAGATACATGCATGTCCAAACGATTGCGTTTTGTTTCGAAATGAGTATGCATCGTTAAATGAGTGTCCTAAATGCGGTGTCTCGCGATATAAGAACAAGTTGTCTCCAGCAAAAGTCTTGTGGTATTTTCCTGTTATTCCGAGATTTAGACGCATGTTTCGTAGTGAAACCGATTCAAGACACTTGACCTGGCATGCAGATGAAAGAATTATAGATGGAAAGTATCGACATCCGGCAGATTCACCACAGTGGTTGAAAATTGATAATGATTATCCTGAATTTGGAGAAGAATCAAGAAACCTTCGCTTGGCATTATCTACTGATGGAATGAACCCACACGGTATCCAGAGTATCTCACACAGTACATGGCCTGTGATTATTATGATTTATAACTTACCTCCATGGCTATGTATGAAGCGTAAGTACATGATGTTGTCTATGTTGATTTCTGGACCTAAACAACCAGGGAATGACATAGACGTGTACTTGAAGCCCTTAATCGAAGATTTAAAGATTTTGTGGGAGACCGGTGTGGAGGTTTATGATGGATATAGGAAAGAAAGTTTCAACTTGAGGGCGATGTTGTTTGGCACAATTAATGATTTTCCAGCATACGGAAATCTATCAGGGTATAGCATAAAAGGTCAATGTGCGTGTCCTATTTGTGAAGATAAAACAGATTGGAAGCGCTTGGAGTTTGGTCAGAAGAATGTCTTTCTCGGTCATCGGAGATTCTTAAATTCAAATCATCACTACCGTGGATGGAGAAAGGCGTTCAATGGAGAGACAGAACAAGGCAGAGCTCCACCTATATTGACGGGTGATCAAATTTTTGAAAAGGTGAAAGATTTGGATACTCAGTTTGGCAAGCCTTTTGCCCACACACTTGTCAAAAGTGGGTGGAAGAAGAGGTCAGTTTTTTTTGAATTGCCGTATTGGAAGTCCTTGTATGTGAGACATTTTCTTGATGTTATGCATATTGAAAAAAATGTATTTGAAAGTATTATTGGCACGTTACTCAATATACAAGGAAAGTCTAAGGATGGCCTTAAGGCAAGAAAGGACTTGATAGCGATGGGAATAAGAACTGAATTAGGACCCTTGAAGAAAGGAAAACGAACATATCTACCTCCTGCTGCTTATACTCTATCTAGAAAGGAGAAAAAAACATTGTGTAAGTTTCTAAGTGAAGTTAAAGTTCCAGAAGGGTACTCTTCAGATATTAGAAGACTTGTGTCTATGAAAGACCTCAAGTTAAAGAGTTTAAAGACCCATGATTGCCATGTTATAATGGAACATTTTCTCCCAATAGGTATACGTTCTATTCTTCCAGAAAAAGTAAGAAGCTCTATAACTAAGTTGTGTTCTTTCTTAAAGTCAATTTGCAGTAAGGTGATCAATCCTGCGATCTTACCAATGTTGCAAAAAGAAATCGTTATTACTTTGTGTGAGCTTGAAATGTTTTTTCCTCCATCATTTTTTGACATAATGGTACATCTAGTTGTTCATCTTGTGAAAGAGACACAATTGTGTGGACCAGCTTATATGAGATGGATGTACCCTGTTGAACGTTATATGAAAATATTAAAAGGTGATATTGATGTTGAGATTGAATCGTTTACCAGAAATGATCAAGATGAGAATATTATATTAAATGATTCATATATTAGAAATGATCATAATGAGGGAATTTGGATCAATCCAACCGTCCGTGTTGTTAAGAGACATGTAGAACATATTCCAACCAAGAAAAGAAAGAGAACTTAGTGAAAAAGGTACAGGTCAAATGATTTTAATTGTTTTCTTTATTACAGGTAAAATGACTTTTATGATTTTAATTGTTTTTACATTTGTCATCTGATTTTAATTGTTTTCTTTATTACAGGTAAAATGGCTATTATGAAGCCAATCATTCATGCAAGAGACAAGGGTGTAAAATTTGAAGTACATTGGAGTGCTGAAGACCAACTAATTTTTTTTCATCAGGCTTGTGTCTCAATAGAGGATGGGTATCTACCTAAAGTTACTTTTGTAGTGGTCCAAAAGAGACATCACACCCGTCTCTTTCCTGTCAACCCCAAAGAGACCGATAGAAGTGGAAATATTATGCCAGGTTTTTTCAATATATTTCTCAACGCAGCTGGTATATATTATCATTTGAATTTATCACTTTTTGCTGATTTTGTTGTTCTAAATTGTCAAAGGAACCGTGGTAGACACCAACATTTGTCACCCTAAGGAATTTGATTTTTACCTTAACAGCCATGCAGGAATTCAGGTAATATTAGCTATGTCATTTAACTTTATGCCATTGTTTACTATTTGTTGCTCAATCGCCTTTTGACAGTTCTGTGTTATTTGCATTTGGACGTGTTCTTTTTGCAGGGGACTAGTCGACCAACGCATTATCATGTGCTGTATGATGAAAATAAATTCACTGCAGACCAGCTACAGAGTTTGACCAATAACTTGTCCATTCAGTTATGCGAGGTGTACTCGATCTATCTCAATAGGTTTGTTACTCGATTCCCTTTGCTTGTTTTTGTTTTAGGCTATACAAAACTTTAGTTTAACAAAAATGTTATCTTGTATGCAGTTCCTCCTGCCTATTATGCACACTTGCTATTATTCATCATGGGTGGATGGGCGTTATTTTGTTTAGTATTGGTTAGAACTACTAGACAGCTTTTGGATACAGTGGTCACTGAGTGTTGGTTGCTATTGATCTTTCGAGACTAATAGTGTATATTGTTGTTGTACTTTTACTAAATCATGAATATGTTGTTGTATATTGTTGATCAAAGAATCATATATTAATGTTGTATATATGAAGGATTAATGTTGTATATAAATGGATTCATGTTGTATATATAAATGGATTAATGGTGTATAACATTGGATTAAAGGATGAATTCAATATGAATTTTACACTTTTGTAGCATGCGAACAGGTTACCAATTAAATATCCACTGTTTTTCAAACAAATTTTTTTAAAATAACTAACACTTTAGAGGGCGCTTTTTCCTGAAAGCGCCCTCTAAACACTTTACATTGACAACTTTAGAGGGCGCTTTTTCCTGAAAGCGCCCTCTAAACACTTTACATTGACAACTTTAGAGGACGCTTTTTCCTGAAAGCGCCCTCTAAACACTTTACATTGACAACTTTAGAGGGCGCTTTTTCCAGAAAGCGCCCTCTAAGGTGTCCCTTTATGGACCACTCCAGAGGGCGCTTTTTTCTGAAAGTGCACTATAATGTGGCCACTTTAGACAGCGCTTTCTCCAGGAAAACAAAGCGCTGTCTTTACCTATGCCAGCGCCACTTTAGAGGGCGCTTAAAAGCGCTGTTATAGGCCAAAATAAGCGCCCTCTTTTCCCTTATTTGGCGTAGTGAGTATTATGGTTTCTATTGGTTACTAGTTACTATGTACACCGAGAAATTTAGATAAATTTTTATTTTTATTTACAAAAAACTACATCATACAAAACAACACAATATCAAGGATAAAAAGAAAAGAAATAAATTGTCCGAAAGTTATCGGGGGAAGAACTCCACTTTCTTTATTCTTGCTTCTCCTTCTTTTGTTTGGATTATTTTGACTCATCTTATTATTTTTCTTTGGTTGTAAGGACTGCCTACTAGAATTTGGATTGCATCTAGGTCACTCATGTCCCTCAGCATGCTTCGCGGAGTACCCATCAACTGTCTTTATGGTTATCCAGTTACGGACAACGTTGGATCAGCAATAAAGCACTCGACTCTACATCTAGGGTCCACAGTTGTTTCAGGTCGAAGAGTGGTATACACCATTATCACCATGAGAATAACTTATGACACTTTACATAACTTTCTATATAGTATTCTCATAGCGGGTCAATCCGGTATAAATATTACTCTTAATATTCATACCTATGTTTAAGACTTGATAACTCTTTATCCATGATCCATGAGATGTGATCATCAGTCTACAAACATAATAGTCTTAATGCTTTAATGTTATCCCACTTCACAATAAAGCTCGACTACGGATACTTTAAGAATAATGTCCTTATGTTTAATGTGATCTCATGATTAAGTCATACTTGATACATTAAACGGACTAGCTATTCTAGGGACTTTATTAATCAAACATAAAAAAGAAAAATCCTTTTAATTATTAATAAATAATTCGATACAAGTACCAAAAGTATTGGCCTCTAGGGCTTACACCAACACTTATCCCATATGTCAGATAATTTGCTAAACTGGAGATGTGAGAGATGAACACCTTCTCACTGGTTGATAACGATCATTCGGGATGACCGATTTACTAGATATATTCTCTTGAAGACTCAATATGAGCGAGCTTGCTAGGGAAATCCTTTATTGAAAAGGCTATGTGGAAATGTTACTTACTAGGGAAGGCCAATAAGCATTTCTGCATGGGGAATTGTACTGGTATAGTTGGGGATTGGACTTCAATCGTCATCAATATAAGAACAGAAAGAAATAACATCGGTATAAGAACCATCAATACAAATGACAAACAGTGTATGAACCGTAAAATAAAATGGCAAACAGTGTAAGAACCGTAAAATAAAAACCAATAGTATAAGAACCAAAGTGAATGATGGTGTAAAAACCAGGAATAACGGTGTAAGAACTGAAGTAGTGACCATGGTATAAGAACCTTGGTGAGTTCCAACGGTATAATAACCAAAGTGAATGTATGACAAAAATGTAAGAACCGTAGTGACCGAATGACAATGGTGTAAGAATCGAAGTGACTGGATTACAAATGTGTGAGAACCGAAGTGACTGGATGTCAACGGTTTAAGAGCCGAAGTGTTTGGATTACAACGGTGTAAGAACCAAATTAAAAACAACAATGTATTAAGGTATTTGTGTAATCAGGGAGAGATCCATGATTGGGATTCCGTAGGGATTCTCAAATCACCTTTTTACTATCGTAGCACTCGATAAATAAAGGTATTATTGATAGGACCAGAGAAAGGAGGATATTATACCGGATGGTACTAGAGCAAGAACTTCTGCTGGGAAGTTCTCTGAGAAGAATGGAGTAAAAATGAGATTTATAGAAGAACTCGATGTTTCTACTGGGGGAGACTGGTGTCATGTAAGATGATTGTCTTATGGGGAATAGGCTTCTAGGAGAGGTTCCCTGAGGAGCGAGAGTGCCTGGGAAAGTCCTAAGAAATCCATGCAAGGATCTGGTAAGGGAATTAGGGCATACTAGGGATAGTGTTTCCAAGTATCTTCTGCTTGGAAAATGAGTTCCAAGGATACTTGGTGGGGGATTGTTCCTAAGACCAACTCATTGGGATTTACAGTGAGAAAAGACCTGGGGAGAAGCTTGGACGGAGATCTATCGCTGATTTATATGGGAATTCACCCAGACTCTTATGATGAGTCCTGAGTCTCAACCTATACTATGTATTTATGTTATGTATGCATGTTATGCTATGCCATGTATGCACGTTTATAATTTGTATGGCGTAATGCTCCACATTCATGGATATGCTATGCATCATATGATGCATGAATGTGATGTAATAAATGATTTGTCCATGGATGATATAATCCTTTGGATAATAGGGTTTATTTTAAGTAGGAACTTCAGAAAGTGGCTTTTGAAGGCTGGGTTTTGGACGCGAGGATGAGCTTTTTGTAGTGTGCCAAGTAAGTTTGGACTTTGTGAGGTGCCAATTAAGATTGGGATTTTGCGAGATGCCAAGTGGGATTAGGCTTTTTGTGGTGCCAAGTAGGATTGGGTTTTTGTGTGGTGCCAAGTGAGTTTGGGATTTTGTAGATGTTAGATTCGTGATATGGGAATGTGCTAGATGAGTAAGATGATATGCATGGTTTGACGCTAGAGCGTAGCGACATAATTAATGCATGATAATGATTTGAATGTTTCAACAAGTATCCATGCGGTGAGTCAGGGACTATCAAGGCTTAGAGAGGTTGCTTGTATTACAAGGCTATTTGTCAAAAAATGGTAGGGTATTACGTCAACATGACTCCCCGATACCCGTTTTGAACTTGATGATTGCTAATGTAGGACAGAGTCTACTTGTGCAACTTAAAAGTATGAATAGGGCTTGACCCTGCAGTATCATGTCTTTGCCCCAGTCTGTTAGGCCTTTGAAGAGATTCGCCTCAATATGGGTTTTGAAGAAGCTTGGCCATACTATGCATTTAAGGAGGCATTCCATTATATTAGCTTTAGACAAGTTCGCCCTTGACTAATCAACCCTTGGAATGATATGCCTCAGATGAACTATTTTTTGAAGCGTTTTTTTATCAAGCCTTAAAACGGTCTGCCTCAGATTGATGGAGCCTTGGAGGGTATTACCATTGTTTGTAGGTCTTCTGAAGGATTTTCCTGAAAAGGAACTTAGACGCCACCATGCTTTGATACAACCTGGAGATGAAATGCCCCAATATTTGAATCTTCGAAAAGTATGCCCCTGATTAGATGACTTTTGGAGTGGTTGGCCTCACTATGCCCTTGAGTTAATATGCCCCAATATGAGAGTCTTGAAAAGTATGCCTCTGATCATTAGGGTTATGGAGATGATTTGACATAGGTGTGTCAAATCTTGAAATAATTTTCCCCTAATCAGTAGGATCTTCAGATGATATGCTCATTATTATAAGGATTTGCCCCTAATTGGAAGGATCCTTAGGTGACTTTCCCCTAGTCAGCAATGTCTCAAAGTGGTATGCCCCTGATCAGACCATTGTTGATATTTCCTTGGTGCTAAGTATTGATTTGTGAGAAATATATTCTTTTTGAAAAGTAATTCTAACGCCATTCTCATGCAAGTTTTTGAAATCGAAAATTGTTATGGAAAACAGATACGGTGCATACACATGATATCTGGCCATGAGGTCGACGTAAATGAAGATGTGAAAATGTGGTTAGTGATGATTTGGCAAACATTTGGAGTCAATTTAATGTAAATTTTTCTAAGTATGCTTTCATAGTGAACCTACTTTCAATTAGGACTTTTAAAGGTTATAACATGGTCTGGTTCACGGATTATGAAACAAAAGGATTATAAGGCTCAAATTTTGATTAAGACTCACTCCTTCTTCTTAATGATCTTCATTCCTAGATCCAATTAATTTAACAAATTCATTTATTATGCAAGATAATTTTGACAGATAATGATGGAGGTAGATGTAATGATTCAAACACTAATGAGATTTTTGAGGTGACAATCACCTACTTTTACTTACAAGCTTGTTTCTTTTTCTCTTTTCTTTTTTCGCTTTTTAATCCCTATTTTTCATGGACCAATTCTTTTGAATTTGTGGTCCATTGGGATGCCCTAAGTTTTTCCTAAGTCAACTCATTTTTAGTTTTTGACTTAGCGGGCTCTATTTGAAACATGATGCCCTAACTTTTGCCTAAGTCAAATTTTTAGGTTTTTTTTTTCTTTATGACTTAGTGGGATTTTTTTTCTTTTGAAACAACTCTTATGATTTTTGCTTTTAAATTCGAAAGTTGTGATTGTCATGTTAGCCATTCTTAGCTTTGTATTTTCACTTGCTTCCTCGATGTTGAATGACGTATGCAAGGAAAAGGATGTACTTGAACCTCTTATTGACGTGATTATATGGAATGGTTCTCTTGAGAATATAATGCATCATCGAATTAATTAAAAAACTACCATTCCCCTGGTTAAGATTAAGGGTTTTTATGAATATAAAAAGAAACACCAACTTCTGGCTCGAGAGGGTTGACTACGGATTATCTTTTTATTCTCTAGTGTTTGGGGAGTGAAGTAATGCCTTACATCATCATCCATGTCTTTTTCCCGAGGACAGTGAAAGGTTGTTATACGATTTGTGTCATCGTCAGTAGGTTGACTAAATCAGCTCATTTCCTTTCGATGAGACTTAATTATCCATGGGAGAAACTAGCGGAGATATATATTTAGAGGGTTGTCAGTCTGCATGGTATTCCTTCCAGTATCGTATCTGATAGAGATTCGAGGTTTACCTCAAGGTTCTGGGAGAGCTTACAGAAAGCATTGTGTACGAAGTTGTGATTGAGTTTCACTTATCACCCACCAATGAATGGTCAGACAAAGAAGACTATCAAATCTTTAGAATACTTGTTGAGAGGTTGTGTTCTCGAGAAATGAGGTGCTTGGGACGGGTTTTTACCATTTATAGAGTTTACCTACAACAATAGTTTCCATTCTAGTATCGAAATAACATTGTTTGAGGCGTCGTATGGTAGAAGGTGTATGACACCTTTGTGTTGGTATGAATCGGTAGAGAGTTTTGTAATTGGGTCAGAGATTATCCAAGAAATGACATAGAAGATTAAAATGATTCAAGAGAAAATGAAAGCTTCACAGAGTCTCCAGAAGAGTTACCATGAAAAGAGGAGGAAAGCACTTGAATTCCATGAGGGCAATCATATGTTTCCTAGAGTTACTTCAATAACTAGTGTTGGTCGAGATTTGAAGTCTGAAAGCTCACTCCGTGTTTCATTGGTCCATACCATATTTTGAAGAGGATAAGAGAGGTGACCTATCATATTTCTTTACCAACGTTGTTTGCTAATCTTCATGATGTGTTTCACGTATCTCAGTTGAGGAGATACATTTCGGATCCATCCCATGTAGTCCAAGTGGATGATGTACAAGTGAAAGATAACCTGACTGTTGAGGCATCACACATGTGGATAGAGGATCGGAAAGTGAATTAGTTGCATGGTAAAGAGATTACCTTGGTGAAGGTATCTTGGGGAGGACCTACTGGTAAAAATGTTACTTAGGAGCTAGAGAGTCAGATGAGGGAGTCGTACCCGACTCTATTTGCTTAAGATAATTTTTTAGGGAAAAATCCTTTAAGTGGGGGAGAGTTGTAGCATCTTAATTCTTGATTTATCCAATTATTTGGATTACCTTGATTTAATATAATTATTATGTGTGATAATTGAATTAATATGAGTGTTAGGGGTGTGTGACCTTGAGGTGGGAGTGTGGAGAGTGATTAGAGATTGATAAAGGTGGGCAAGAATTATTAGAGTCCATTTATAATTATTAAATAATAGTATTTTAATTGTATTATTTAATTAAAATGATAAAAATAGAATAATAGAAAATAAGGGGTATTAGTAGTATTTTTATTAAAATAAAATTAGAGATAATAAGGGAATTTTGGTGAATAGGGGGATAAATAAGGGTAATGATGAAAGTCTCTAATTTAAGGATTAGGTTACTAATAAAAAGGTTAGTAAAGAGTGGTGAGAGTTTTTCTACGTGAAATCAGAATTTGGTAGAAAGAGGAAGAGGCAGGGGCTAGGGCATAGGAAGAGCATCCATTGAAAGAGCTTTGAAGAATTTTGATGGAGAAATCTAAGGTAAGGGGGAGAGTAACCTTCAATAAGGGATTTTGCATGAGGGGTAGGGTAAAGACGTCTTTAACCTCTAATAGGGATGATGATTGTCATAATTTTTGTGAGTGTTCTTGAGGAGTGATATTCTCTTGATTACATTGATGTGAATTTCATATGAATTGATGTTTGAAATTTTGTATTGTGTATGTATGTGTGTTTTCCACCATTGTTTCAATAGGGAAGGTTTTAGAGATGTGATTTGATGATGATTTGATAAATTGGTGATTGAAGTGGTATGTTTATTGGTATAATTAAGGCTTAATAAAATAAGGTTTTAATATGAGAAAATCAGTGTTTGAAATAAATAGTTTTTGTGTTAAGAAGTGTTTAGGATGATTTTATAACAGTAAAAGACTTTTAGAATACGTAAAAGACTTTCAAATATTCCATTATTTACTTTTCCTTCTTATGAGAGTATCCGCACAATTGCTATTTTCAAGAATTTGCATTATTTTTTATTTAATCTATTTGTTTGATAAATACACATTAAGGCACTTGTTTATGGTAAACTCTGAGCCTTTTCAAACTAACTCGTATATCATGTTTATATCCTTTGTTAACCACTTTGAGTCTAAGCCCTTTCTTTCGGTGATATAGCCACAATAATTAACTAATTGACTTGAAAGATTTAATATTTCCACCCTCTCTTTGGAGTTAGATAGAAAATTTAGTCCCTTGGTCATATGCAAAATAATAAGTTTGGAGTTGCTCTTGGAAGTGAGCAAAGTTTAAGTTTGGGGTTGGTGTACTAGAGATTTTGGTTAAAAATTCAAAATAAAAATGAGAAAAATCAAGAAGTCAAAGCAACTTCTTCAAAAAAATGTGAAAAGTAATGTTTAGGACCATAAAATGTTAATATCTAGTACCAAAGTAATTAAGCGGGAGTTGATATGAAAAGAAATATGATAGAATAAGGAAAACTAGGTACCTAACTCCAAAGGTTTAAGCCTACTATCCCAAATTATCCTACCCTGACATAAGTTCCATTACAACCTTGAAAGATCTCCAAAAGTGTGTGTTTAGATGAATTTAATTGATTTTATTATAAATTTTACAAACTTATGGTAAAATACTTTTATACGCTGATTGTGTGATTACCCTATTATAACACCTCAAAATTTGCCCTCCTCTCTTGGGACTAGTTTAACATATCCCATTGCATTTCTTAGGTCATTAGGCATTGCATAATTGCATATCATGTGGTTACATTGTGTAAGCCCTCCTCATAAGTCTTGATCAGAAGATGAAGACACCATGATACAAGATAGGGTTTATGGACTGATCACTAACTATCTGAGGGTGGTGGTTCAAATTAGGGTTTCATGATTTCTCAAAGGAGATTGATCTTCATCTTGGTTGAAATGATACATCATCATCATCATGGTCTTGTTGTCATCCAAGAGATTCAAGTGATTGATCAGATACCTTGAGATTAGGGTTTTGACCACTAGTCAACCCTAATCATCTGCATTGGGCCAATCAGGGCATGGCAAGGAGATGGGGTCTACAATGGATATGGGGATCATCATGTGATTGTATTGAGCTTATGGAGGCTAGGGTTGCATCATTGAGCCATTTCATCAGAGGATTGAGGCTCAACTTGATCAGTGCATTGCCAAATTCATCTATTAGTTGAAAAAGTCAACTGTGCTTGATTTTATGGATTTGGAGGTGGGAGAGAGTTGGATACACTTCATTCATGTCTAAACAAGTTTCATTTGGCATTTCAAACATCAAGAATGAAGAAAATAAAGTCAGACAAAAAGTTGCCAAAAATAGCAAGTGACTTGTAATGAAAGTTTCCAAAAATGGAAAGTTTTTCACCTCAAAATTACATGTCCAAAAAAGCTTCAAATGAAATTTTGTTCAACATGAAAGTTGTAGATCTTGCTCTCACCTTTCCAAAAAGTCCAAGAACATGAAATTCTCATGTATGGTTGACAAGTTATGGTCCAATCATTTTCCAAAAATGCCTAAAATCAAAGTGGCATAACTTTCACATGGAATGGCCAAAATGGATGATCTTTCTTTGAGCAAACCCCATTTCACATGTACTTTCATGATGCATGGTCAAAATTCATAAAAAATGGTCAAGGCAAAAAGTCATTTTTTAAGTGGATTCATTTGTATTTTTGGTGTAACATGGTGAATTTGAGAAATACATGGAATTTGCACATGAGGCCTTTGCTAACACACTCCAAATGCCAAATAGAAATTGTTTGAGCTGTCATTTGCTGTCATATTGGTTAATTGGCAAAAGGACATTTTTGACATAGCACTTAAAAATGCAATTATGCTAATCACTTGATTTTTGGTAATTGTGATTAGCAAAATGGATTAAGCAGGGATATATATCACTAATCATAACAGAAATTGCAAATCACATTTCATTCTCCAAGAATCATAACTGTTTTTCCCTCCAAAACCTCTCAAATTCTCCAAAACTTCATCACACATTTTTCATGATTTCTCATCCAAATCTTCATCAATTTTGTTGATTCTTGCTGGATCCATGCTCTACATGTAATTGTGAGTAACTGTTTTGCAAAATTCGTGGCCAAATCTTCAAGAATTGGGACTGTCATAAGCTTGTACATCAATGGCAATTTCATCATTCTTGCAATTGGAGCATCCTTGAGCTGAGGAACCTCTTCCAATCAACTTACATAACCTTAATCTCCATCTGTTTGAACCTTTTGCGCGTGGAAGAGCACAAATCGCAAGCTGCCATCATCTACAAGGTGATTCTTCGAAATTCTTAATTGCTTCAATTATTACATGGCTTTTGTAGATCATTCAACATAGATTAACATGATGCTCGTAGTTTTTGATTTGGTTGAGAATTGTGAGAGAAATCTGGATTTGAACTTTTGATGTGAAATCTATTTTCGTTCGATCTGTTTAGCATAGTTAGAATTAGGTTAAATGCATTTCATATCCATGATGTACGTGATTCACCGGTCACAGTGATATATAGTTTGTCAATTTTGGTTGAGATTTGATGTTCATCAATTTTCTGGAAATCTGGAAGTGTTCTTGCTCAAGAACACGATGAAGAACGTGTTTGATCTTCATTTTCCATTACCATGTTTAAATTTTTGTTTACCGCTTCCCAGGGCCAATGAGCGCATGCCAGCGAAAAAATGAGAACGGTGTCGTTTAGGATTAGTTGCTCAGAATTACGCATTTGCCATTTCTGGATTTAATTCGTGTTTTATTTCATTTCTTTTTCAATTTTCATTTCAATTTGATCACATGACTTAGAAAATTCATAGGAGATTCATTTTTAATCCAATTTTTGTGAGATTTTTTGCATGATTCTCCTTGTAATGTGTAGTTTTTTTGGTGATTTTTGTGCACATGTGGAAATTAAAAATGCCTAGGGTTTGTTTGGATGTATGCATTTTGTACATGTTTTGCCATATCACTCATGAAATGATGATGCTTCCAAGGAAATTCATGAAATTTTTTGTGCTTATTCTGGACTCTTTGCTGGTGATTTTGATGTATAGTTTGTAGTTTTTGGATACCTGATTGAGGAGATATGAATTTTTGAATAGAGGTGTGACAATTTGTGTCACACCAAACATTGTGAACTTCATGATTTTATTTTATGTGCTTAAGAACATTGGATTGAGCCAAAATTTTGCATGAATGAGCATATTTATGTTGAGATAACATGTGAATTTTTCTGGATTTATTGATGGCATTTCCTAATTGATTGGAATTTTCTCCTCTGTTTGGTCATTTTGTGATTTGTTTGTGACACATGTTACCATTTGATTTGTGAAATTCTGATCATTGATTGTATGAGTGTGAAATTTGACATGTGGATTGTAGACACATTATAGGTCATTGTGGTTTTGATCCCATTCATTTATCTTGTTGTGTCACTGTTTTATGATTTATGGAAGTTGATACTTGTTTGGATACCATGTGTTGGCTTGCTTGAACTTGTCTGAACTTCTTGATTTTCATTGACCTACTTCCTTTTGTCCAATTGAGCTGAAATTTGACATGCTATCCATTGAATGTGTTCTGTTTAGACTTGAATTTTTGTGGAATTAATTGAATTTTTTTGGTATGCTTGTGATTGAGATCTTTCTGTTTGGTCTTTTGAAGTTGCAAGTTGCATGTTTGATGCTATTTTGTGCATGAAATGATAATGGTGATGGATATGAGCATGGGACCAATTGCATTTGTCTCTAAATTGATTAATTGTGATTTTGGATAAGTTTCACTTGCTGTTTTGAATTTTTCATCTCCTTTGGACCCTAGGCTTGGCCTAGTGGTCTTGTTTCTCACTTTTGAATTGTGTTTCAGGTTGAGATGCAAATGCCTTAAGGGAAAAAAATGCAAGTTGATTGAATTGAGTTTGGTTGCTTGTTGTAAACTAACTTGTGTGTTTTGTAGGATGCTGGGCTCAATTGAGTTGATTGTGCTTTGCACATTGCATTGGTTGACTGTATATATTAAATGTTTGACTTTTGCTGTTTAATGTTGGCTTGTCTGTTTTGACTGTGTGACTGGTATATTGACTGTGCTTGATTGATTCCAGGTACCATAGTCGCTTTAGTTCTTTAAGAACTTGCTGTGCTGCTGCTTGGTTGTAAAAACCAGTTGAGGTAGACTCTCTTGTCTCCATGTAGTCTGGAAGACCTGGCTTGTTATTTAGCCAGGCAATTGTCTGAAGTCCTCCTTAAGAGGCGATGTTTGTGATTGTTTACTTTTGTCCCCAAGCAGGTAAAGACCTCTATGAGGCAATTGGCGGATCAAAGAGATATGCAAACTATCTCCCGCTATTCTTGTTGAGTCGTCCCTCTGCTCACACCACTGTGTTGATGCATTGGGACATTAACCCAAGATCTTGTGCGGTTGCACAGTTGAGTCTGAGTCTTGAGTGTAGAAGGGTTCCTCCTTTCTGAACCCACGCTCCTTTGTCTGAAGCTCTCCTTGGCCAGGGATAAGAGCTGTGAAGTCTCATCTTCACTCACCTTTCATCTGCTTCACCCTGACTCTCAATGTCAGGGTTAAGAGCGAACACTACCCTGTACAGTTGTGTTACTTTTGCAACTTCACCCTTGTTTGAGCCTCACTTGACTAGATATAGTGTGTGCTACTTGTGAATGCTTGCTTTGTTCTGTTTATGCTTGCATGATTTGCTTCTTCCTGGTTAGGATTAGCTTGTTGTTGTGCAAGTAGATAGAAACCATAACATAGGGCAATGATGCATGATAACACCTAGGCTCGAGTCCAGCTCCCTAGTAGTGTGTCTCCCTTTGTATCTGGTTAGAATTTCTTTCCCTGTTAAGGGGAACTACGTCGCCCTGATCCTCATACCAGATGAGGTACGTAGGCAGGAGACCGTGCGAGGTCTCTCCGGGCACTTTTTTTTTCTTTTTGTGTGTGTTTGCTTGTTAACCCTCTTGTGTGTCAGGATATGGATGTAAGCCCAACGATTGGCTGTCCGTATCCTGATTGTGTTTGTTTGGTTCGGAAGCCGATGTAAGTCCAGCGATTGGCGTTCGAGTTCCATGTTTGCCTGTGTTTGTGTGTGTCTTGTTTCGGCGTGCGTGAGCCGAACTACGGCAGCTCTGATTCTCGTTCCAGACGAGATACGTAGGCATAGGATGCGATGTCCTAGCGAGCCCTCTCCTCTTTTACCCCACCTGCGTTGTCTTCAGTGTGTGTGTGTGATGTTTGTTTAGCAACCTTTTCTTTCTTTTAGAGCGTGGATCCCGTCGAGTACGACGGACGTGAGGGGTGCTAATACCTTCCCCTTGCGTAACCGACTCCCGTACCCTTTCTCTTTGGTCGCGAGACCTTGCTTTTTCCAGGTTTACTCTGAGCGTTTCCTTTCCCTCTTTTGGGATAAATAACGCACGGTGGCGGCTCTGTGTTGTTTTTGTTTTAGCCCGCCGGTTGTTTTTCGCGGATGCGACACCTATCAATTCAAGTGAAAAATTAGTGAGCTGAGAGACAAGTGAAGTACTTGTTGTGTTGGAAGAACTTTTCCAAATTTGCTCAATTGAATTCGGGAACTGGAATGATGATCAGGTAACACAATTGGTGACGTTCATTCGTTATTATTGCAATTCTTTTTTCTGTTGAAATGTGCAGTTGTATGCGAGTTACTTGAGGACAAACAGCATATTAAATTTGAGGTTGTGATGATAGTTTATCATTACATGATTTCTATGAGTATTTGTGATGAATTCGATGGAATTTCAAGTTAAAGATGGCATAAATATGAAAAAATATGAATAAAGTGAAAAAGTCGAAGAAATAGAGCAAAAACAAGAAATCGAAAAGAAATTATGAAGAAACGGGTATTTTTCAGCACAATCTACTTCTTAACGTCTGTCCAGTAAATTGATCATATGTGGAGTTATGTAACTTGTTTTGAGACGATATTTTTTTCAAGGTGAAGCTAAAAGGAATATCTATCATCTGGAATAATCACGCATGCGATGGGAAGTATCGTGTGCAAAATCGTGTGCGTGATGGTACCTTTTTGGGTATTTCTCTGACGCGTTTCTAACTATTTTTTAAAGGGAAGTTTGGCATATTTTCCAGGATTCTAAATTGGTACACGTGAAGGAAGGGTTTACAGCACCAAAGGGTATATTTTGAGAGCATTTGAAGTCATTGGAGGCCAATTCTTCAAGGGATTTCTTGTGCAACCTTCTTATTTGATTTTTTGGAATTTGCACTATGAGTAGCTAATTCTCTTTAGGTTAGGTTGTGTTTTATGAACCTATTTTGATATTGTTGGGACATATGTTTGATTTGATATTGCATGAATAATTTGATCTATAATTCTATTTAATTGCACGTTATTTTTAATACTTTTTATGTGAGAAAACTCCAAGTATATATTAGTGAGTTATACACCAAGGGATTGGGTATAACAGGGCATATCAGTTTTGTTAATTAGCTGTGGATTATAGTGACAATACCATTCATGTAATGTATCGAACATCAATAATAGAGAATTAGGGGACTCTATACACAACCAGACCACTTTTGCATTATTGTCAGAATACTTTATTTTATTTTCGCATTTAAAACCGCCCCCCCCCCCCCCCCCCCCCCCCCCAATTTCCTATTTTCTACGCATTGTTCAATATTGTCTTGTTAAATAGCAGTCCCTGTTGATTAAATCTTTTTTATTAGGGCCTCTTCATTTAACTTATTATTTTCCGAGTCTATTAGTTTTTGCATCGCTGTGATATGTAACACTGGGGACATCCAGTTTTGTTACATTTATGTTCTCTCGAAGATGTTTTTGAATTATTTCATTAATTATTGGTGTTGAGACAAATAAATATTTTCCTTGAGGTTTTGATGTTTATTTTTCTGCTTTAATGTTATGTTTGTTGAGTAAGATGTTTGGTGATGAATGTGTAATGCCCTGTTTGCGAAAAATTCTTTGAACTATTTTGTAAATAAAGAGTTGGGATTTTCGGGTGTTACAAACCATGACCAGAAGATATCGAAGCTGGAACAACCCACTGCTGCTTGGTTCATTGACGTTATCCGATATTCTAGTCTTGTCAGTTTATGTTATGTTGTGTACATGACCATAAACCATGGCATGCATACGGTTTTTACTGAGATGTGACATTCAAAGACATCATCTTTCTACCTTTATATAGGCTAGATGACTATCACCTTGGATGACGTCTCATGTCTGCTGCATCTTCCAATCAAGGGGAGATTATTGGACCACAGAAGGATCAGGCAAAAGGAAGTCGTCGATATGATGGTCACCTATTTGGGGACTTACCTTGGTAAGTATGCCAAGGAGGCAATTGATACAAGAGGTGCTCATGCAAGATTTGTTTTTGGAAAAGCTTTATGAAGAACATCTTTAAGAGGTTTTGGATGCAGAAGGTGATGATATGCAGGTTGAGTACCACCGGTAGTGTGTATTGAACTGTTACCTCTTGTTCCTGGTTGGTACGTCCATGTTGTGGAAAAAATTGCAACCTATATCGATATGGTCTATCTTAAGTACTTAATTGACCTGACTTCAATTCACGGGTACAACTGGGAGGATTGTCTGTTTGATTTACCCGTACTCGAAGTTGAGTGAGGGTTATCTTTGGAAGATAAAGTAGATGATAGAGAGTTGCATGCTGCTTACAATATTATCTTGTTACTAATATTTTCATAATTCATTTATTTACACTTGTTATTAATATTGTATCCAAACCATTTTCAGGGATGAATCATCTCTCACTTTCCTCGTATCACCGGGTGGGAAGTTGCATTTAGACACATTTGTTTCGTAAACGAGGAATAGTGCGGTCGAGCCATTCAGAGTCTCTTTTGACCTTATGGTACCAAATGACATTTGCTTATGCCCATACGAAGGTCACTATGAGACGCGTCAGTTTGACGTCATTTCCTTATACTACTGATGGATGACATGTGGGTCTTCTCTTATGTATCCTTATCTGTCCGAGTGAGCGATGCGCCAATTTGGCTACTAGAAAATTATTCTGAGACCTCCCTATAGTCTGCTCATTCTAGAATCCACCGCATAGATCTTGGTATGATACTAAATGATTTCGAGAGTCACTTGGTACTAGAGGAGTATCGTCGGGTGTCAGCTCCTTTTCAGTGGGCTTATCTTGAGGGCTACTTGACATGGTTCTATAGGGTGTCACACCCTATCATGACATCAGCTGCTCCTGGAAGACCACCTAGGCAAACTAACCATAAGGTACTTAAGGCTCAGGATGACTATCCGAGGATGTGACAGTGGTTTGTCAGTGTGTTGAGGAGATGGTAGAGCATAAATAAAGGTATAACTCTTTGAGGCTAACAATCCCCAGTTGTCCCTCATGGAGAACATGATTGCTGAGTTACGGAATTCCGTGTAATACAAGCAGAGGAAGGCACAATGGGTTAGACATACCTAGTAGGTTATGTTTGGATGTATTATTATTTTTATTTGCGGAAATTTTTTATGTACGGTCTTGACGTTTAATTACTTTAAAATAACTTTGATTTAAAAAATTACAAACACTATAAAATTTAGCTTTAAAAAATACAACGTTGGGACAAGAGTTCTGTCTAAAATCATTAAGGGAACATTTCATAGATGCATCTCAGAATGTACCCTAATAACGAAGATGCATCTGCGGACTATATTTTATTCAAAATGGAGTGAATTTCAAAATAGTGCTTCCTAATATGATTTTGGATGCGCGAAAAGATTAATCTCCAAATACTTGAATTTTTTTTTTGAATTTTGAAAAGTGTAAAATGCACACTTAAGGTAAAAAAAGAACATCCCCAAATTAAATTGCAAGAAACAAAAGGCCCAATAGCCCCCACTTAAAGCAAGTACATTAGCACGAGTTACATGGAATTAATCATGCAATATACCCTGACAAAAAAAATTAAGAGATAATTATGCAAAATGCTGTATCCATCAATTACAAGTCCCATTTTAAGTCCACTAACTACAATCATACAATCTAATATGTTACACCCGTGCATTTCTTGAAAAAGCTAAAAGAAAAAGAAGAGAAAAGAGAGTAATAATTTATATATAATATGTAAATTATGCTTGGAGTGGAAGAGGACACAAACATCAAATACCAAAAATGTATGATGAGGTCTTCACTTTTGGTCACAAGTGCGGTTGGATTTCAGAGACTAAAATGCTAGAATTCAGGGATCTCTTTAAACCTTTCATCATTAATATTTAATAAAGAGACCATTTCATGGAGATGATAACTTTTTTATTATATCATTTTTTTTTTCTTTTTAAAAGGCAAAGATATAATAAATACATACTCTTTTGGCTCGCCAATAAATATATTTTTCTTTGTGATACCAAATATGCATTATCTATACAAGATATTTTTTATTTTGAAATGTATTGTTTTAATCCAAAATTTAGATATTAAATAATATTTAAATGGTTGATTCAAATGTCCTTAAGTATAAATATTTGTTGTGGGAAGTCAACTAATGGTACAAGAGTGTTAACGGTTCAGAGATACTATTGTAAATTGAATTAATATTATATATAAGATATATAATAATGCAATCTTAATTTTATCATAAAAATAAAATAAAATTATAATTGTTCTATAATCACATAAATATACACATTTAATTGGATTGCGTTAACAATTACTAGTCATCTTTTACTTTTATTTATTTAATCTTGTATATTGGTAATTGATGTAACATATGATTATATTTATATTGTATTTATTCTTAGTTGAACTTTGATATGAACTATGATGTTATTTCCTTTAAAAATAGGAGGATTAAGACAAAATACCAAAATTGTAACTACATAAATAATTGAGATATTAAAAAATAATGAATCTTGATTAAAATCCTTTGAAGATAATGTTTAGCTAAGACATCGACGAGTTTCACAATTCCGGTTGAAACATATTCCCTAACCATCTGTTAGAAAATTAATTTAAATTGTCGTGAACAAAATCATTTTTTTATAAATATTTTAAATACTCTTAAATATTTTAGAGTTGAAATGTATGAATATTCATGATAATTCAGTCTATACTCGAGTTTGTATAAGATTGATGAAAACTCAAATATAGGGAAGATAAAATCTGAAATTTTGTGTGAAGAGGTTAGACTTTTGTGTTGTTTTTCTATTTTACGAATCCAGAATGCTCAATTTATATGCCAAGTAGTGTTGTTTCACAAGGTTGCAAACTTTGATAAAACACACACTTTCAGCAACACTTTTATCAAAAATTGCACTGTTTCGCATACCACAACACTTTTACCAAATGTTTCATTGTTTCGTCTACAAGAATACTTTTACCAAATGTTGCATTGTTTCGCCTACAACAACACTTTTACTAAATATTGCATTGTTTCGCTTACAACAACAGTTTTCAAAAACTGTATTGTTTCACATTCTACAACACTTCACGAAGTGTTACTTATTTATGAATTCAAAATATAAATTGCCTACTGCAACACTTCACAAGTGTTGTCAGTTTCTGAATTAAAAATTAACCCTCACTTGTATATTTTCTCGCCATTTTGAAACACATTCAAAATTATTAATTGTTAATAATTTACAACAATCCTCCACTTGTTCTAATAATGACAAGATCAATTTCAGAAAAAGAGAGAAAAAGAATGTTAATACAGTTAAGTATCTTTCAATTTGAACTTTATCCTTAGTAAGGAAAACACAACGTTTAATCAGAATGTTAGGTAGCTATGATTTGAACCATTATCCTTTGTGATTATACTGACGTTACCTTACACACATTCTTTAATGATTCTTCGCATACATCTCTCGCCTAGCATTATTCATGGTCATGTGTTTTTCCTATTTTTCTGAATTTTTCATGAGAGAAACTCCAACTCTCAGTTTGAGATGGAACCAACTTGAAATCTGTATAGGTGAAGTTCATTTTGTATCTATTTTTTGAGATGCATATCCTCGATATATAACTCCATTAAGAGTTTGAAAAAAAAAACTCAACTCTCAATCTGTAATAGTCAACATTGTCACAAAATGTTGCACAAACATCCAAATCAACGACTTGTTGTTACCCATTGAATCTTAGATTAAGGTCTGTTAACTTCAGATTGGGTTGCTACCGTTGTCGGAATCCTTATCCAAGGAGTTTCAATCTTACATCTCTCGAGGTAATCTTTACTAAATCTTTGGCCAATGGTTTAGTAAATGGATCAAGAAAATCATAGCTCGATCATGTTTTAATTGTGATAAAATTTTTATCACAGAACATAAATGCTCAAGGATTATGTTTTAATTGTGATAAATTTTTTATCACCAGACATAAATGCTCATCTAGTAGGTTTCTACTACTTTTGGCTGAAGACGACTCTATGGAAATATAACATTTTGTCGAAGCCAACATTTAATCAGAAATTGAGACACACATTGGGGATACTTACTTTTAGTTGTCAACTCAAGCATTGACTGGTCAATTTTCCCCTCAAACACTCAAGTTCAAAGGACTCATTGGTGGCTTATCTGTAATGGTCCTAGTTTATACCGACAACACACATAACATCATGCAACCTTTAAGTTCACATCATATAAACCTCAAAGCAACCCCAATACTTCAATAATGTTCAAATTATCCTCCAAGACAAACCCTTTAACCTACCTTTTTACTTACTTCAAATTGAAGGGGTCGATGTTGTCCTCGGCATGGTATGGTTACACACTCTAGGTACAATTCAGGATGATTTGTCCATTCCCTCCATCACTTTTAACCATAATGACACATCAATGAATTTGTGGGGAGATACCACGTCACAACCAATTCATACCACTTTTCACCAACTCAGACAACTTATCCACACAAACTCCATTTCCTCACTACACCTAATGATTTTCTAACCAATCAATCCTACCGCAAACACCATGAAACCCAACCCTTATGTTTTGGCAGATTTACACCCTGACATTAACCCAAAACTTTCTATCCACATACATAATTACTCAGCAAATTTTTAGACACAAAGTGGACTTCCCCCAACCAGACCCCACGACCATCACATTAACTTTCTACCCAACACACCACATATTAATGAATCCATATCGTTATCCACACTCACAAAAATAAGCTATGACATCCAATATATAGGACATGTCAAGAGAGGGCGCCATTATACCTAGTAGTAGTCCTTTTTTCTCTCCGGTATTACTAGTAAAGAAAAAATATGACACATGGCGATTTTGTGTGGATTGTCGCGATCTAAATGCGGTTACAATCAAAGACAAATTTCCAATCCCCACTATATATGAACTGTTAGATGAAATTCGCTCAGCCAATGTTTTTACCAAATTAGACTTACACTCAGGCTATCCCCAAATCCCAGTTGCATTGGAAGATACGCATCAGACAACTTTTCGGACTTTCGACAGACATTATGAGTTTCTCGTAATGCCTCTTAGGTTGACAAACGCTTATTTTACTTTTCAATCAGTAATGAATGACCTTTTAAGAACTTACTTAAGAAAATATGTTTTAGTGTTTTTTGATGACATTATGATTTATAGTGCTAATTTCAGTGAACATTTAACTCATTTGCAGGTTATTTTTGAATTATTAAAGTCCAATGTTTTTGTTGTGAAATTATCAAAATGTATTTTTGTAGTGGATAAAGTTCATTAGTCAGGCCATGTGATTTCTGTGGGTAGTGTTGTACCTGGTCCAGAAAAAGTGAAGGCCATTTTAGACTGGCCATAACCACATTCTCTCACGACACTCCGGAGATTTTTGGGACTTACTGGGTTTTATCGTCGCTTTGTGCGACAATACACCTCTCTCACCGCTCCTCTCACTGATTTGTTGCGTTCCACTAAATTTGTTTGCGGTACAGATGCGGCTGCAACCTTTACAGAATTACAAAAAAGAATGACCGATATGTCGGGTACTAGATTTCCCTGACTTTACAAAGAAATTTATCATCGAAAGAGATGCTTAAGGAGTGTCCATTGCTTCCGTCCTGTCACAAGGTCACCTCATCGCCTTTTTCAGCAAGAAAATGTGTCCATAGATGCAAGCAACTTCTGTTTATGTCAGTGAGATGTTTGCGGTAACATAAGTAGTAAAAAATGGTGTCAGTATCTTATAGGTCAATAATTTCATATTTACACAGATCAAAAGAGTCTCTAAAATCTATTGCTCCAGAAAATCCAAACTCTAGAACAACAGAAATGGGCAGCCAAATTGCAAGGTTTCAATTTTGAGATATTTTACAAGCCTGGAAAATCTATTATGGTAGCTGATGTGCTAAGTAGGAAATATTACTCTGACGATTCCTTGTTGTTCTCCTTATCCTCCCCAATTCCATATCTCTTGTCCACACTACGTGAGTTTTATGCTAAAGACAGAGTAGGTCAAAAATTAGTTACTCAAATTGTGCAAAACAACACTGAATATAAGTTTTCAAAAGGGTTATTGTATTACAAAGATAGACTTTTGGTACATGACATTTAAGGGCTTCACAAAAGCGTTTTACATGAGTACCATGACACCCCAATGAGGATGAAAAACCTTCATGGTTTGGTTATCAAACTTGTCACATTTGAAAAAAAGAAGTAAATACTCTTCAAGCTAAGTTGGATAAGGCATTGCAATCAAATGTTACTTTTGCTATTGATACTTCTTAATATAACATGCCTTCTCATAATCCTTATAGAAGGTATAACTTTATTGAAAAGGGTTCATATAGAAAAAACACATCTTTTCACAACTTATATTGTCATTATTGTTGCAAAAAAGTTACACTATTGCAAAGTGCAAGTTTAGGAGACTCTTTGTTTCTAAAGGTGTTTTTTTAATTGTTTCCTAAATGTAACCAAAGTTTCACTAATCCTCAAGAATCCAATGAATATTGGGTACCTAACACTTTTAGTTGATCTTGCAGGATAAATGTCTTGGATCTATGAATAGAGTATGGGATATCGTTTGTGGAGACTCAAGACATGATACAGGTGACATCTCCTTATTTCTTTGACTTTGTGGCAAGGAAAAAGGGTTGTGTTACCAAGGAGGTTAACATCTAGTGCTCTTTTAATTGGTAAAAGTGTGTTGATTACTACTAATATTTCGTATCCAAGAAATGTCGAAAAAGGTATTTTATTTTGTAATGTAGGTTTATCTTCAATAAGACATACTCAAGTACATGAAATAAGGGATTGATCAACCTAAGTCGATGAAAACCCGAAGAGGAGCAAGATAACTATCATGATTTGAACAAGAATGAAAATCCAATCTTAAAGGATGACCATCAAGTCAATAACCTTCTTGGATAAATTATTAATCACACTTTCGAGTACTTTTTCAAAGAGAAAAGTGGTAATAACGTTTGATGTCAAAAGATTTTGTGGTGCGTTTTGCATTTATTTCAACTTTCGTTCGAGAGTCCCTTGTGAAATGCAAGTGCATCCTCCATCATTCGTACGCTGAGGTAATATCATTTCAATTTTCGTTTTATAAGTAAGTTCTTTCTTTTACTTATTTATTTTTCAAAAGGTATGTGATATATTGTGTGTATGATATATTGTTTGTAGTGACCTCATTCTAAATATCTTCACATGCATTCTATATCTTTTAATATTTCATGCTTACATTTGTGTGTTTGCATGTCATTGACTATCAAATCATGAAAAACAATTATTTGCATGTGTCGCTCATAAACTAGTTATGCATGTGTCAAGTTGAGTCCTTAAAAGTCAACCCAAAATCATTTATGTCAAAAATTTTAATTTTTGGACCTCATGTGTCGACTCATGTTTCGTATAGGTCGGCACATGATTTTTTTTTTAATTTTTCAAATTTGGTTCAATATGTGTTGACTCATGTTTGCATAGGTCGGCTCATACAGTTAATTTCTCAGAAATTTTCAAATTTGTTTCGATATGTGTCGACTTATGACCTTTTCAAGTCGGCACATAAGACAATTTTGGGTCATTTCACTTCATTTCTTATTTCCTCTCATACATGCACCAAAATATCCAAATCTCTTCATTTCATCTTGAGTCTTGTAACAAATCAATATGCATTAACTCTTGTTAGATTCATTCACCATCTATCATCCACATTCAAATCTCCAACAAATCATTAGTTCATCTCATTCATTATCCTCATTTCATTTTCTAAAACCCTCATTCACCTAAATTCTCAAAAACTCTAAATTTGAACTCATTTTTGGTTTTTCTTCATATCTTTATGTGTTTTTGTGTTTGTTTATCTTATTTGAGTTTGTGGGTAATCATTTACCTCTCAAGCATCTCCACTTCTCGTTCACACATTTCATCAAATAGTTGGTGTGCGAACTTTGTTAGAATACTTCTCCATGGTACCTAATCTTTCAAAAACCAATGGTGATTCTAAAGGTAACGGTAAGGCAACCACATCTTCTATAGTTTCGAAAACTCCATTTTCATTGGTTTCAACTAGATGTGTTGAAGAATTTGAGCAAAAACATCAACACCGACTTGCGGTTAGCTGTTTGGGTATTCCAGATGTTGTTAGTCTTGTTGCGCATCAACAAATTGATTAATTTTTAAAGCTTTCACACGACTATAATGACAACTGTCATACCCCGATTTTGGTCCTGAATTTTTTTCATTTTTTCATTTTTTGTTTGGCACTTGGCCTAAGGTTCATTTGCATACATTCATATTTTTGTTACACATTGGTCATTGTCTATGCCTTTTTTATCATGGTGCTTTTGATTATAAAATGGATTTTAATCATTTGACTTCTTAATTTTTCAATTTGATTTTAATTTCAAATTAAGTTTAATTCCAAATTTTAATTTAATTTTAATTGTTATTTTTACTAATGATTCAAACTCTAATTGATTTTAATTTTCAAATAAATGTTAGAATTGATATCAAAGTAATTTTAACAAATTATGAATTAATTTGATTTTAATTTGGTTTTTACTGATTTGTTATTATTATTTAAATTGATATTTAAATTAGTCTTGGATTATTTCTAAAAATCCATTTTATAACCAAACATGATCAATTTTTCATCCATAGTTCATCCCAAATCAAAATAGCACATACACACATTTCATAACATTCAATAATATTTAGCTTTCAAGCATTTCCAAACTCATTTTCATACACATATTTTCATGTCCAATTACATTTGATTAGCATTGCATATCCATTTCCATTTCCAAATTCATTACACAACCAAGACACTTGAACTTTACAGCCACCTAAACCATACATTGAACTGATAGATCTGTGTCCTATCTCCCAATTTGTTCATACTCTATTATTTTATCTTGTGCCTCAAGTCACACTCAAACTCAATTATTCAAAAAGCCATTGTTACAACAGTTCAAAATCAACGTGCACCCCATTCCAATTCTTAATTTTTCTCTTTGATTTTTGGGTTAAATACACTTTACCCCCCTGTAATGTTAGCGAGTTTAGGGTTACCCCCCTGGTAAAGTTATTTTTTCAATACCCCCCTTATGTTATGTAGATTCCTTCATAGAACCCCCTAATATCCAGGTGGCATGGAATCTTGGTTTTTTATTTCAGACGTGGCTTTTTAATTTTTTTATTTTCACATGTGAATCTTCATTAGGTCTCCAGCATGGCATAAACTAGAAATTAGGGTTCCAAATCCATCCCTCTCTCTCTTCGTGAAATCCATCCCTATCCCAAATCCATCCCTCTCTCTCTTCGTGAAATCCATCCCTATCCCAAATCCATCCCTCTCTCTCTTCGTGAAATCCATCCCTACCCCAAATCCATCCCTCTCTTCATCTTCGTCCGTGTCCCCTTCATCTGGGTTATGGGTGGCAGCAAGGCATCTTCCACGAGTGAAGTTGGAAACGGCTTACCAAGATGTGGATGCAATGAAACCATGAAGTTGTGGGTCTCCAAGTCAATTGAAAACCCCAGTCGCAAATTTTGGAAATGCAGGAATTATATGGTGAGCAATTTTGAAGCATTTTATTATTTTGAGTTTGATTTCGAAATTAATTGTTGGTGGTGTTTGTCTCAAATTGCAGAATGGGTGCGGTTTATTTTTGTGGGATGATTTGGTCAGTGAGTTTGCAGTGAAAGAAACCAATCCGTCCGGATGCCGCCAATGTGAAGTCAACAAGGCTTATTTGATTGAATTTGCTAAAGAGATTGTTGAGGAGATAGATTGCAGAGTCGGAAAGCTTAACAAGTTAGAAAAACTGAAGAAAAAGATTGCAATGGAAAAGAGGAAAAATTTATGGTTAATGTTTGTAATTGGTCTGTCATGGATGTTGATAGCAGCTATGGTTAAGTTAGTCTAATGAGTCTGTCATGTAATTGTTATGTCATTAGTGTTTTTCAGCAATGTAATGTTGAACTTGTAATGTGTTCATCAATGAAATGTAATCTGTTCATCAATCTTAAACTGTCAGTGCAGCATCATTATTTGATTAAACTTTCAGCATTCAATCTACCAATAATGACAGAAAAAAATTATATCATAATGAAAGAGCAAAATTGCAAAATCATCAGAAAACTACAGAACAATTTTATAGTCAGTAATTCTAAAGAAAATATGACATAGTAAACATATAAAGTCAGTAATTCTAAAGAAATATTGAATTTGCTACAGAACAATTTTATATGCAGGTGGTAGAGGTGGTTCCATCTCAACTTGTAATGGAGCTTTAGATCTCTCAAAATCAATTTTGGAAGCAGTTAAACATGCAATTTTAGCTTGTCTCTATGTCTCTGAGAGGAATATCAACCAAATTTTGCAATGCTTGTACCTACTTAATGAGGCATATGCCTACAGTCATGATGCAAACTCCACTCACACTAGCAAACTAGAACTTAGAATTGGCGTTCTAGATATATGCAGAATGTGAGAGAATTCTTTACCTTGAATTAATTTTTAATGATAGCAAATTGTGTGATCATCATCCAAATGTTGGTTGTGCATTGCATTACATGATACATGTGTGTTTATTATGTTTTTCATCCCACTATATTGTTGCATAACTGTACATATAAACCTACATTGATATTTCCCTTTAAATATCAATTAAAATGCATTTTATGTCAGTAAGCATCGATACATAAAGCCTCTGCATCGATACATACAGCATGAAATAAATCACAAAACCTTTCTGTTCAGTATGCATCGATGCATACGAGCCATGCATCAATACATGGAAGACAAAATACTCTATGCATCGATACACACGATCCCTGCATCGATACATGACAAATTGAAACAGCCTGTGTATCAATACATACGCACCAGGCATCGATACATACTAGTGTAATAAGCACTTGCATCGATACACACGACTTTTGCATCGATACATGAATAATAAATTTCACCAAAATTTACATTACTTACAGTATGCATCGATGCACACTATCATGTATCAATACATAAAGCTGTTTTGTGGTATAACAGCAACTGTTTTTGCAGCATATAAAAGACAGGTTACAACAGCAGTGCAAAAACACGAATTCATTGAGGGAAAACAATTGAACACAGATCAAAAAGCAGTGTTGGAGCAATTGTTTTGAGAGCACATAGTAACCAAACTGTAAATGTACAGACACTTGCAAAGTTAGCATCCATTGAAGAGTTAGCATCCAATGGCAAATGGCATCCATTGAAGGTGAGTAACTGAATTTCAATTATGCATGTTACATCCCATTTTGATATACTAAAAGGATTACAAAATACATGTCTTCAAAGATCAGTTGGCATTACAAAAGAGTTTTCCAAAAGGATTACAAAATACATAGCAGAAACATAATAATCAGTCCCTCATTTTGAAGTGGGTATGTCTTCATTTTCTGGTAGGGTAATTGGTTTGTCACTAGATATTCCTTCACCTGTTATGGGTCTTTTAAACCAACTCAACTTGATCCTCTCACTTTGCCTTCTTTTGATGATAGGTTTTTTTTCAACCCTTTTTCTGGATTGTTTTGTGATTGAGGCAGCCACACTAGATCCTGTTTGACTCATAATAGTTGGAACAGGCATATCAGTTGGAGGCTGTGGATCAGTTGGAACAGGCACATTTGTTGGAACAGTCATATCAGTTGCAGTTGGCATATCATTTGCAGTTGGCATATCATTTGCAGTTGGCACATCATTTGCAGTTGGCATATCATTTGCAGTTGGCATATCAGTTGCAGTTGGGGCAGGCATATCAGATGCAGTTGGCATATCATTTGCAGTTGGCATATCAGTTGCAGTTGGCACATGTCCTTTTTTAGGTTTTCTCTACAATGTAAGACACAATGTATGGTTGTCATCACAATGCATATCACAATGAAGAATGTAAGACAGAATGTAGAATGTAAGACAAAATGTATATCACAATGAATTACCTTTCTTTTAAGTGCATTGGGATCCTGAGTGGTAGCCTTACAAGTCATAGCATTGTGACCAAAATTATCACATTTGGTGCACTTATATGCAACAC
Organism: Lathyrus oleraceus; assembly: GCF_024323335.1. Lineage (NCBI taxonomy): Eukaryota > Viridiplantae > Streptophyta > Magnoliopsida > Fabales > Fabaceae > Lathyrus > Lathyrus oleraceus. The sequence continues at coordinate 454,872,860 of NC_066579.1, forward strand.
CAGATCTTCTCTTCCTTGCACCATCCTCTCCACTTTCTCTTATCCTAATCTTCTTAGGTCTACCAGGACCATTTTTATATGCAGGTGGTAGAGGTGGTTCCATCTCAACTTCTGGCCACATATCTTGACCATTGATTGGACTTACTGAAAATCCATAACATAGTGCAAACTTTTCTCTTGTGTAACAAGCATCAACAAATTCATCAGGGTTTTGCTTTCTATAACTCAGAGCAGCTACAGCATGCCTACATGGAATTCCTACTAATTCCCAAAAATTACAACTACATGACCTTTTAGCAATGTCAACAATAAATTCATGTGTGTTGTAACTATGTGTAACCTGAAAAGTCTCAGCAATTGACCATGTTGGCAACCAATGACCACTCCTGAACACCTCATTATCTAACCTTCTCCTAGGTATTGGCATCACCTTATGTGGCCAATTTTCTAGTTTACTTGCAGAGGTGGATAACCTATTCATCAGATATTTTCTTATCCACTCACACATTGTGAGTATAGGTTTGTCCCTAGCAGCTAGAATGGTAGCATTAAAAGACTCTGAGATATTATTCATCAATGTATCACATTTAGGGTAAAAAGAAAAGGCATGCTTACACCAGCTTTTGGTAGGAACAGCCATCAACCAAGTCCAAGCATTGGGATCTGCATTCTTCAATTCATTCATCTTTTGGACCCATGCCTGATAGTATGTGGCTTTAACAGCTCCCATCATTAAATCTCTAATAAGGGCTCCTCCACCAAACCTTTTCTTGAAATTAGCATACAAGTGCCTAAGACATAATCTATGCTCAATAGTATCAGACAATTCTTCAAATACAGCCACAAGTCCCTGATACAAAATAGAATTTTTTTCAACATTTAGAGAATAGAATAATTTGCAACAGAAAGATAGAGTTAAATACATACCTTCTGTTGATCAGAGATAAATACATATCTTCTATCCTGACCAATGTCCTCCATTAGTAGTTGTATAAACCATCTCCAACTCTCCTTTGTTTCATTTTCAACCACACCAAATGCCAAAGGGAAGTATTGATCATTAGCATCCCTGCCTACAGCAATAAGTAACTGTCCACCATACTTGGTCTTTAAGTGACATCCATCAACCCCCACAAATGGTCTGCATCCATGAATAAAGCCTTTCTTACAGCCATCAAAACAGAAATAAAATGACCCAAACCTTGGTTGTATGGATGGACTAGGTCTTTCTACATTTATCTTCACAGTGTTGCCATGGTTTACCCTTCTTAGTTCTTCTGCATACCTCCATATGGAAGCATACTGATTGTCAGCATCACCTTCAATTATCTTCTTCGCAATTAGCTTAGCCCTCCATGCTTTTGCAACAGTAATACCCACAGAATATGTTTGCCTCATATCTTGGATGATGTCTCTTATCCTGACTGTATCAGAAGTTTGCATCCTCTTTACCACATGCTTGGCCACCCACTTTGAGCTAGCAGACTTGTTGTTCAAAACCCTAGCACATGTGTGCTTATGTACAAGTGTTTTTATAGCAAAAGTCTCCTTGTGGCCCACCTTAGAGCATAAGACTAAAAACCCACATTTATGCTTACACACCACCCTTACCCTATCTCCCTCATTTTTCACAAAAGAAATTTCCCTCCCATTAAGCACTGACCACTCACGGATAGCTGCCCTAAAGTCATCAAGTGTGTTGAATTCCATACCCCACTTGAATATAAAGTCTTTGTTTAGATGCTCTTTCCTAAACCTAGCATACTTGGGCCTTTCTTCATCACAAGAATCATCTGGGTCAGAACTATTCAACTCATCACTATAGTATACATCATCTGAATCCATACTCTTATTGGGCTCCTCCATACTGTTATTGGGCTCCCACCTAATAGGCTTAGTAACATCTATTCCTTCAAAACCATCAAAGTAAGCAGTAGCTCTTTCATCTTCACTGTCATCTAACCCCTCTACCTTCTCCTCATCTAACCCATCAATTCCATTATCAGGGGGGTGGTCATCATCATTCACACATTTAGGTTCCCTATCAGCAGGGTCCATGTTCCCAGTACTATGTTCAACATACAAATCTCCTTTCACATTCATTGCACTAAAGTATAGAGCAAAATCATCAACAGCATCATCTTTCCTAATCAGAAAAAAACCATCTTGAATTTCTAAAACTTTTGTCCATACCCTAACACAATCAGCCTTATACCCTAACCTACTCAACAACTTCTCAATGTTATCCATGTTCCAATTTGAAACATGTATCCCATTAACTGTCGTATCCGTACCCCCTCTGTATATAATTTCTTCTTCAAAAACCCTGTAAAATTCACCCCCATGGTGGAGTGTAACACTAAAGTGTTGTGAATCCTGTCAATATATTATACCCACATGTCAAAGATTGTTGATTTCAAAATTTTACCCTACGACATTGATGAACTTCAAATTTTTACTAACCTCGGACTTTGGACACTTCACTGAGCTCGTCTTCACTGAGCTGGATCGCTTCTTCGTATTCGCTGAGGTTGTCTTCATCTTCGTCTTCACTGCGGTCGTCTTTCTCGTTTGCTTCGTTCCTTGCATTCTTCTTCTTCGTCTTCGTCTTCCCCTGGAAATTTCGTCTTCGTCTTCCCTGCTATGTTCAGAACCCTAATTTTCTAAGGGGGTATTTGAAATTAAAAAGTGTAAAATGACACATAATCACTTTAACAAAATTAAAAATATGCCAGGTGTAGGACCTCTTATTAGATTCCATGCCACCTGGATATTAGGGGGTTCTATGAAGGAATCTACATAACATAAGGGGGGGTTTACAAAAAATATTTTTACAGGGGGGTAATCCTAAACTCGCTAACATTACAGGGGGGAAAAGTGTATTTAACCCTTGATTTTTCTATTGTAGTTTTCCGCTCTTGTTTGACCAGTTATCTGTTTGCACTTTACTGCTTACCTCTTCCTCTTCCACCTCATTTATTCACACAAATTGGAGACAGTGTCACCTCATAAGCAAAAAGATAATCTTTTGATTATTTATTTACCTTGGAGGATGAGAAAAAGTTGATTCATTTATTGGTATTACAGTACTTTGGAGATGAGTGGTAGCTAAAAGTCCTTCCAGATAGACTTTCCAGGAAAAGAACTAGCTGCTAATTTCTGAACCAAGGGGGTTCGCAAGATACCAATTAACAATGGATGAATTTGTTAATAAAGTTGAAGATGGATTTTACACCGGGGATGCTGTTTTAGAAAAACTCTACTCGCTCAAGGAATTCTCAACTAAACAAGAACTCGAGATATCCCTTCAAGCCTTAACAGAAATAGATCATCGAAATCTTATTTGAGAAGTCCATGGAATTTGATCTGTTGTCTGGCATTTTAGATTCCGAAACATTTGACAGAGGTTTTCTTTATTATGGATGAAAAATTGCAAGATTTCCAAGAGTCTGCAAAGCGAGTTCGACAGTAGTTATTAGAGTTAAAGATTTAGGCGCTGTAGCTACAGAAAAGTCTTGCGGCTTTTCAAGATGAGAATTCGTATACGGGGAAGGCGTCGAGTTTATCAGAAAACAGTCAACTGTTAGATGTGAAAGTGAAATCGAAAGATCAGATAGCAAAACCTGCGTTTCACCTTCTTCAACATTGATTCGCCTCTCGTGGACCTTATTCCAAACTGGAAGAATCTTTCAAACTTCACAACAATCCACAGCAGTAATGAATGTTCATGTCTGAGTTTTGGCACGTACAGGCTAGTGCTGATCCATGTTTTGTCGACGACCTGGGGGAATCTCCACATGTCCTCCTGCAAAACTGTAACAAACACAGTTGCAGCCTTGTGATAACCATAAGCCAATCAAAAAATGAAATGACTTGTGTATAATTATGACAGAATTGTATGAAGCTGTTATTTTACATGATGATGAAAAAGCCGGCAAACTATTTGCTAATCACAACGTGGAACCTCCTCCAAATGTTGTTCCCTGCATCTCAAAGCTATGACAATTCTGCATTTCTTCTAGCCGCCGCAGCCCGAAGTTCAGGCTGGAGTATTTCTGCTACAATGCTACCTGAAACAGGTGAAGGGACTCAAGTTTTAAACTCATAAAAGCAAGCTTGCAATATACGATATAAGCCATGAAGGTTTTGGTCCAACCATGTGCATACTCACGCCATTGAAGCAAGTCAAATCTCATATCAATACTAACCTTGCAAAAGAGTCTGTTCATTAGCCAGCGCACCGGGAAACCAACCTGCCAAATCGATCAAAGAAGCGAAATGTCAAAATAAATATTCAAGCAAGGCTTACTTCAAGAGTTTTCAAGTCAAGTTTCAGATGAAATAGATCGGTTAGATACCTTGTGCAAAACACTTAGGCATGCATTGCAATTTGGTTTGCTTTTTGTGCAGAAGGCCTGCATTTACAGTTCATTCCCAAGTCACAATAGGCTTCAAATAAATAGTGCTGGTTTCTCATAAGAAAATGCAACTTACCTTTCCAAATCTTGCACAATCGAGACCAGAGATACTTTTGTATGGACTCCAACACTGGGTACCTATAACGGACAATGATATCAGCTTTTCTCATCCAGTGTTAACAGGCGCACATACTCCACACTTTTCAATCCCAGTCCTCTTACGCTCAGCAAATACTCTCTGTGGAACGTCTCTCAGCCACTCGAGGTCAATGCTTCCATGATCATCAACCAGTCTCTTCAGGAATTTCTGCATAACAAATCATGTAAAGTGTGTTGCATTACTAAGTTCTTTCTGTTCCGAAGGTGATCAATAGCATTTCATTGAAGTTTCATTTTACCTGAATACGCTCGGCAAGCCTGTTGTTCATGCCCCGTTCTTTGATGGTATTAGCAATGTCACCGACATCTGCACATCTCACGGCATCCCAGTGCTTGTAGTGAGCAACTCGAACGGTCATCTGAACCATCTAAGAACAGCAAGAAGAGGGCTAGACCCGGAGAAAGTTGCAGACCTCGGCCAAGAGACAGGCAACTGATCCAAGATCGAATTAAGGAGCTGAGAGATTTGGTTCCAAAATGGTGCAAAATAAGACGGTGGCTGGTTCGTCTAATTTGATAACTCTGCCGGTACATATGTATTTTACAGCATGATGCATGTGTGGAATTTCATTGGTGCCGCTGGCTTAACAAGGTCTTGGTCATCTTGCAGCGAGATGTACCCGTCCTGTTTCAATTGTGCCCCTGGTCCATAACCGTTCACACCAGCCATAACCTGCAAAGATCAAACCAAATCACGACAGTCAATACCCCAAAGCCAAAGGAAAAATCAAAAGGAGAATTCAGACAACATTCAAGATCTATTAGAGTCTGTGAGGATGGCGCTCATCATAATAGCCGCAGTTATGATAGTTTTGACATTCTTGGATTTCTGTTCTCAGTTTTCGGAATGCAGGTCCTTGTGTATATCCTGGCAATCGCGGGATGGTTTCTTGTTACTGGCACGCTTATACTATGTGGCTAGTTCCTCATTCTCCACAATGCAACGGCAGAACCTTCTGCAACCAAACCCTGTGAATAACAAACCAAACCGTACAACATTTATGCCCAATTCAATAGTTACACGCAGATGGTAATGCAGACAATACTCACCTTGAACCTCAACCTCATCCACAACTTCCCTGTTACAAGAAATTCACTGCAGTAAAAAGAATAAAGTAATTAGCAAAGGCAGTAAAATCCAAGAAAATACCCAAAATAGAGTTAAGACAAAACAATTGAAGAAAACTTGATTTCAGAATACCTTTTCGAATCTAGCATAAACAGGACAACCCAATTTCTGAGCATCAAAAGGGTTTTACAGAGATACTCTTTTGGAACCCAAGGTACCAATTCGAAACCCTAATCAGCAGAACATAAATAAAAAAAGAGTGAATCATTCGGAGGAGGAAAAATTTGAGGAAAAAGGGAGCGGCGAAAAACTTCAAAAGCGAAATCCCTAATCCCCCAAACCAGAGAAGAAATCGATTGAAAGGAGGCGAAGGAAGGAGATTCGGTCTTTACCTGAGCTACCGATTCACCGAAGGTGAGCTTCCTTTCAAACTTTCATGCTGTTTGGGCGAGAGAGAGAGACATTGAGAGCGATGGAGTGAGCGATTGAGTGAGATTGGAGATTGAGAGAGCGATGAGGGAGAGATTTCATTGAGGGCGATGGAGAGAGCTTGCTGGTAGAGATTGAGAGAAGAGAGATTTCGTGCGTGAGGTTTTGAGAACTGAGTTTCGTTGTCCTTACCTTTTCCTTTTCTTTTTTTATTTTATTATTATTTATTTGCTTTTTATTAGGCAGACCATTGAATCTCCACTAAGTGAACGTTACTTCTCATTTGGTCATTAAATTTGGTTTATTGGTATTAGTTGTAATTAATTGTTATTTTTGTGTACTCAATCCCTAATCTTTTGAACCCAACAGCCAGGCGGCTAGGGTCACCTTTTGGGATTCCTCCTTTTTGTTTTAATTAACCGTCCAATAAATAAACCACCCCACTTTTATTTTTATTTTTATTTTAATTCATACTTTAATCTGTTTTGATTTTTATATCTAAGTTGTCATTTAGCTTATAACTAATCATAGATGGCCTAGTGGAGAGGGGGTGGTTTTTATGGTCTTTAGTGGAGTGGGTTCGATACCTATGTGTAGTATTTTTATTTCTTTTAGCATTTTCTTTTATGTTTATGCTTTATTATATTCATAGTTCCATTATCATAACATAGATTTGTTTTCTTTTAATTTCATCATTCATTCAAAACTATTTTAAACTATAAAAATCACATTTTTTTCTCGATTCAATATCGAGCCCATTTTCACACCCTTGTAAGTCGATTGCTTTTTAAGCATCGCCATCAACCTCACATAGCTTACTCTTGGGCTTTCTTACAATGAGCCGGTTCTCTTGCACTTACACTCATGCATTACATTATTTGTTGTTTGGGCCCGATTTAATTATTTCATGATTTTTTAATCCCCATTTGACAAAATGTACCCCACTTCCCCAATGTATATATGATTTTGTATTGTTTTATTTCTCTATTTGTTTTAGATACTAACACAAGAATAAAATCCACCATTTCCAAAAAAATACAAAAAATATGACTCGATCCAACGTCGAGTATTTTCCCAATAAACAAATCAATTCATTTCTCCCTCCTATTCTATTCCATTTCTTTCAAAAACTTCATCAAATGCTTGATCCAACGTCAAGCTATTTTTCATAATCAAAAACTCAAAAATATTAATTCCTATCTAAACACTTTTCAATAAAGATGGAAATGGAACGTGGTGTATACCGCGCACTCCTGAGACTAGGATTCGAGATGTATATCTCGCCAATCCTAGTTCTCGCCATCATCCAAACTTATCCACTTTGTTCTCTCAAACACTTATCCAAATTTCTCTTAAACGTCCATCAACACTTGATCTAGGGTCAAGTCATTTTCACAACAAAAAACCAAAATACCTAATTCCTACTTAACACTTTTCCAATAAAGGTGGAAATGGAACATGGTGTATACCATGCACTCCTGAGGATAAGATTCGAGACGTATGCCTCGCCAATCTTAACTCTCGCCATCGTCTAAAATTGTCAATGTGGTTTCGTCAAACCCTTTCTCAATCAAATCTAAGATACTTAAATCTTATTTAACACTTTTTCAATAAAGGTGGAAATGGAACATGGTGTATACCATGCACTCCTGAGACTAGGATTCGAGATGTATATCTCGCCAATCTTAGCTCTCGCCATCGTCTAAAATTGTCAATGCGGTTTCTTCAAACTCTTTCTCAATCAAAGTTCCAAAATACTTAATTCCTATCTTAAACTCTTTCAATAAAGATGGAAATGGAACATGGTGTATACCACGCACTCCTGAGGCTAGGATTCGGGATGTATATCTCGCTCATCCAAGTTCTCGCCATCACTCAAAATACATCCAACCAATCAAACCCTTTTCTCGCCGCCGTGCGACTAATCAAAAATCTTTTTCATAAATGAAAGGTATATTGTCTTAAGATGATACAAAACAATGTTTCGGCCACGATTGTTGAGTAGAGATAAATGACGCTTTTCCGAATGTAGATTTATAAATCCGTTCGATGTGTGGTATGCGTTCACTCCTCATTTGTTTTGGGTAAAATAATGTTTTCGTTGATTAATACAGTATGACTTTCGCTAAAATCGACCAACAAATAAACATTTTCTACCCAGAACTACGTAAGCCTTGATTTCTCTTTTGAGATACGTAGGAGCAGGATTTGTAAATCTTGTCAGGCCCACTAATAAAAAAACTTAGGTTTAGTCCTTCGTTAAAAAATCCAAAAACATTTTCCTCTCTTCTATTCTTTCTTTCCCACCTAATAAATTGAAAAGCCTAATATTTCAAACTAACATTAACGCACACAACTGACCTAATGGTTCCCGTTGAGTACAACGGACGTGAGGGGTGCTAATACCTTCCCCTTGCGTAATCGACTCCCGAACCCTGATATTGGTTGCGATGACCATATCTTATCCTTTCATTTGTCTTGGGTTTTATCGATATTTCCCCTTTCCTTTTTAGGAATAAATAAAATTCGGTGGCGACTCTGTTCAGTCCATCATTGCGAGCGTGCGATCGCGCTTCGCTTTGAAGTCGTATCCCCATTTTTCCGAGGTGCGACAACAACCTTATTTGTGTGTTATTCGGGGCTACATGATAGGTGTGGTTCTTCATTCAAGTTTACCATAATCAAAATTGTTTATGAGTTCACTAATGATCTTTAGAAGTCTTTATTTGGTATTACTATTGTTGATGCTGATGTTGAACTGTTGGTGACGGATACCAACCTTCATCAACATTTTAAGTGGAACATACATCTGAATCAGTTACTTAGGGCTCCTCATTTCGACGATTGCTATGATCCTGTTACAACTGGTCAATTGAAGATGGTTCCTAGGACTTTGTTGTGGCTGGTTTCTCATGTCTTGCGCCCAAAGAATGGTGGGTTCCCAAGAATAGAGGGTGCTGCAGTTCTTCTGGTCTATATCCTTTTGAACAAGATTAGGATTAATTGGGATAATTACTTTGTGTCTCAAATGTTCTCAATCAAGGACTGCACAAAGGAACATCATTCTGCTATGTTTCCATGATTGCCAAGATTTTGAACTATTTCAACATTGGGATGTCGAATCTTCAGTATAGATCTTCAGGCCAGGCTCAAGAGTTCTCTCAACATACCCTAACCAACATGGGTTACTTTTGGGACGTAAACTGTTGGGTGTACTACTTCCGTATGTGTAAGAATGGTAGGAAGATATATAATTTCGATGATCATGCAGAGTTTGGTGATGATGTTGTTGAGACACATGGTTGATGATCAACCAATTAGTACTTCTCATGGTGTTTCTGAGGATGGTAATGTTATGCAAGATGCTAATCATGAGAATGCTCATGGTAATAGCTTTGGTGCTGGATTTGGTGATCCGTCTTCCATCATGACTATGCTACAAAACATGCAGCTTAGGCTAGATGAGTGTTATGAGGAAGATTGTAGGAGGCGAGATGCCTTTGAGGCTGCTTAAGTGGAGATATTGTGTCTAATGCAAGAGCACATGACTGCACAATATGCCAATTTTGAAGCCTTTACTTCTTGTGTGACAGAAAGTCTTGTGTCTATACAGTATGAGATGGTTTCAAATCATGCAACTACGATTTCTAGGATTAATCATATGATCTCGGCCCAAAATGAGAATCATTATCATTATGCTCAATTTTACCAAGAAATGTGTGATTTCTTCGATCATCATTTAGGTAATGATGGGAAAGGTTGGCATCGGGGAGTAAGGCCAATGCCTAGGGGGCGCGGAGGACGATGAAGTGTTGTGTTTTGTATCTTTGAGTCTCATGTCTTGTGGAGTATTTCGTTCATGAAGTTCATACCTTGAGTCATCATGCATTGTTTCTTGTTGGTTTTTTTTGCTTTTAGTTATGTCTTGACAATGTTACTATTTGCTTTAAATATGAGACAATGGTGTTACTATGTGTATTACCTTAGATGACAATTGTGTAATGTTGTTATATTGCCATTCTATTTATGTTATGTTAATTTCTATTGTGTATCTTCATGTATGTAGCATATATGTGAGTGCACGTTCTTATCCTTACAAACGCCTTTGTATGGTATATTGTATATATTGTATCCATGTGATACTGTTAATAGCTTGCTTTGTCTCTTTTTGGTGTTAACAAAGGGGGAGAAGCATATACAGCTATGAAGCTATGATGCATACATTTAGGGGGAACTTTCAAGAAGACATGAAACACATCGTTTCAAGTTTTGTTATCATCAAAAAGGGGGAGTATGTGAGTGCAATTTTTCGATAGATGTATCTAGTATGATGTCAAAACAAGGATACTTTAGCGTTTGTGTATATTGAAGGTATCCTCTAAGTCTAAATGTGCATCTTAGTAAGAGGAAGCATAACAACATGTTGAAGATTTTTAGAAAAGGTTTATGCATCAAAGAAAAGGTTTCATGCATCAAAAATTGATTTTTTTTTGTGAAAAACAGCTATGTGTCGATACATACGCATTATAGGTCGACACATAGAAGGAAGTTTTCTCTATAGGTCAACACATCCGATTTTTAGGTCAGCTCGTGTACTCCATTTTTAAAGCATGTAGGCTCTGTTTGATGTTCCACCTCTATAGGTCGACACATGCATCGTATGTGCTGACACATGACTTACATAGGTCGACACATACATTGAAAATCTTAAAAATTTGCATTGCTTTCTATTCCTTTTGCATTCCCTTTGCTTCATACATGCATGCATATAAATACTTCATACATGCATCATTTCTAGTAAGATTCTAGAGTAAACCTACATGAAACCAGTATTTCAAAGTATTCTCATCATCTTCAACCTTATTCTATGCATACACACAAACAAACTACACATAATCATTCTTTATTTTGGTGCCATCTAGAATTAGGATTAATAACGTCGAATTTAGGTTGATTGAACTGTAAATTGGGTTGAGATCTTTGAGGGTTTCAAATTAGAAAATTGAGTTGGGGTTTTCCTTCAAGATCAATTTGGGATTTGAAGGTTTTGGACAAGATGCCACAATTTGGATCCGATCGAGTGAAGGCTTTGAAGAACGAAAGGTTCTTGCAAAGGAGTGGTGTGGGACGGTGGATCATATTGGTAATTATTGGGTTACAATAATTCACAATTTGGATTCGATCGAGTGAAAGTTTTGAAGAACAAGGGATTTCTTACAAAGAAGTAACGTGAGACGGTGAATCAAATTGCCATTGTTGGGTTACTTGATCAATGGAAGAGAAATTGTCACAATCAACATCAAACTTAGGGTTTGTAGGGTTGGATTGCTACATTTCTATTTTATACATACTTTTGTAAAGTAAGGTTAATTTCATTATCTCAATTCGAGGGCAGACGTATCCATAGCGAGGTCGATTGGGGAACTGCCTAAATAAATCCTTATGTACTCTTTCTCCCTCTCTATCTCTTTTATTTTCCGTTTGCAAATTGTTGAATTCATCGATCGTGCAATCAATTTGTTTGGATAATATTTTTTATTATCTTTTGAAAGAGGTGTTGTTGAGTTGATCACAAACTTTAAGATTGTGATTGGATTTTAAGATCAACAAAATCATATAAATTTTCAAACAAAATCAACTGCACACAAGGTGTTCGATGATTTGTCTAAATAGTTTTTTATGCGATTGATCATTGGAAATAGACTATCCTTGTAGCTTAGCATTCAATTGGTAGTGATCCAAAGTCTTTGATCAATTTGTGTTCATTATCATATATTGATAGTATTTACTCATATTTGAGTTTTTCGATAGAGGTTCGGTTAGACGATTCGATCCGAGTTACTTCCGCTTGCCATAAACTTTTCAAAACTATTTTTTATTCAAAAAATTTAACTAGTGATCTATTCGCCCCCTCCCCTAGATCGAAGCCTATTATCTAAATAAAAAAAAAGTGTATGTCCAACTAGATCTCCCTTCACTCAAAGAAGGAACATACAAGAAGCATGAGAATAGATCACATCACCACACCAACCTATCACAATTGGTTATGTGAAAGTTACATCAGTTAATTAGGTGATCCATTCAATAAGTTCACACATGAACAATTAACTTATAATGCAATAAGTTATTTTGACATTGCTCTTTTCCAAACCGCTTGTAAAATAACTTCATAAAAATATTGTGGCTTAGAGGAGCGAACTTGAAGAACAAAGTCTCTATAAGTGTTATATAAACTGGCATAAAGAAAGGTGATTTTTGAATAGTCTATTTGATGGATCAAACATAGTCTAGAAAATAAACAAAAGCCTTTATGATTCTTGTGGATCTTGTAAGAGCATGAGTTGAATTAGGTCAATAATTTACACTCTTGTGATCCTCATTATTGTCATAATCATTCTCTCTAGATTAAGGTGGATTGAATTCTTGTAAAGGTTTATGCATAAATTGATTCCTTCAATAAATAAATAAAAGAAAAAGCATCCAGATCAGATGAGGGAAGATTGTAAAATGGGAATAGGGTTTCATAGGAAACCAAATCTCATGAGGTTTGTAAATGCATGAGGATCGGTTCTTGATAGTTTTTAATAAATAATATCATTACGTGAATATTTTTTAAGGGTATCAAAATTAAATATGAGTTTTGTCTATCATATTATTTTACTTGAGAGATTAGTTTTAATTAGAGATAACAACAAAGAACAGAAACTGACTGCTAATTTACAAATTATATGAAATTTAATAATGTGGAAATGTATGTTTGAATATTTCAAAACTTCATACAAGTTTGAGAGCAGAAACTCACAGAATCAAACTGACTCAATCCATGCATATCACAATGACTTATGCTTGCACCCCTTGAGATTGTTTTGGTACATCACAAATCGACTTTCAAATTTCAAAATCGTGCTCAACAAGTTTTTATCTAATAAATTATAAGTAATGTGTAGGTAATACACATTTTAAGAATCGTTATTAATCTTCCATAAAAAGAAATTGTTATGAAAGTTGGACTTCATTTAATCCTAATGATATGGTTAGATTCATAAGTCTTTTATTTAAATGTATTAAAATAAGTGCTTATGAATAAATTTGTATAAGTTATTTTTATAATAAAAGATAAAATAAATTTAATTTGTTTATATATTGTAAGTTATTTTCATCAACTAAAAGTTCAAAAATATATATATATATATATATATATATATATATATATATATATATATATATATATATATATATATATATATATATATATATATTATTTTGATTAAGTTTTTCAAACAATGTCAACAAAACTTATGGTAGTAGGTAAAGTCAAATAATCCCATCCAAACAGGTTCAAAATATTAATGCAATAAAGTTAGATTTTTTTACAAAAATAACCCATTTTTTCAAGGAAAATTCCAAAATACTCATGATTTCAAAAAAATTCTCAAACTACCTGTAATACCTCAAAATTTACCCCCCTCATTCATGCATTCATTTTTAGGTCATTTAAAATTTCATATTGCATTTCATCATGTCAATCGGAATTAGATCCAAGAAGCTTGAATATCATTCAAGACACTTTGTGGATCCTATCTGGGTGATCAGTCAACACAAGGGAATGACTTGAGATACTTCCAACATGTTCAAATGGGGTCTATTCATCAGTCAAAATATTAATCTTGAATGAGCAAAAGTTTGTTCATGAGCTGTCATGCTCACTAGGCGAGCAGAATGGGTCACCTAGCGAGTCCCAAGAAAAGCCACCAGAATCACCTACGCTCAGAGGAATTTCTTGAACTGTCATGCTCGCTAGGCGAAGCCCACGCGTTTTGAAAATAAAAAATAAAAAATAAATAAATAAAAAAAATAAAAAAAACGAAAAAAAAAAATAAAAAAAAATAAAAATAAAAAAACGAAAAAACGAAAAATAAAAAAAAAGAAAACGAAAAACGAAATAAATAAATAAATAAATAAAATATAACAGAAAAATCTTGGACTTGGACCTCTCTCATTTGAGCCCACAAAGCCACGAAACTCAGGTTATAAATTCTGAAATTTCAGTAAAGGAAAAAGAAAGAGAGAGAGAGGGAGAATTGGTGAAAGCTGAAAACACTCTGAAGTTTCCTTGGAACAAAACCCTAGAGAGATTCTAACTAATTCAGAGCAACCTCCAGAGACTGAAGGGAACTCATCTGCAAAGAACCAATTCTCTCTCATATAAACCCTAAGATTGTTCTGCAAAGCCAACGGTGCAATTCAATTTCAATCGATCCTCCCCAATCAGGTATGCCCTATTTCCACTACTTTATACTTTCAACCTGAAATTTCTGAATGTATGAGGTATTATGAGTGAATTTGGAAGAGTGGGTATCGTTAAGTTTTGCATATGGGCACATGTATGTATGTCATGCCTTGATGTGTGGATCCTTGCCCCCTGACTTTGAATTTTGATACCCTTTTGATGCATGTGTTTGACAAGAGGTTTAGGTCTCCTACACTTGGTTGCTTTCTGTGAGCTCTTTTTGTGAATTTTAATGGCATGATTCATGTGGTTACATTTTGATTTGGGGCAACTCTTGATTGCACCCCATCTTGTCACTCTAACCTGTTTGTTGAGTTTTTTGTAAGGGCTCACATGACTCCTGAAAGGATAGCTTGCTTGGCATTCCACTTTATTTGTGGGATACCATTTGGAGATTTATTCCGATTACCTGTATTGACTTGCTTTCTTTGATGGTGCCAGCTCGAGAGATCTCTGGGTTTCTTATTTCTTTAGCTATTATTACTTCGGATCTTTATCCGTGTGGTAGACCTCTTGATCCCTTTATCTTTTCCGCATTTTACCGCTTTCTTAGCCGGAAGACCTCGATAGGAGGCAATGTTTTCTTTTGTTTGTTTACTTTTGTGCCCAAAGACCTCCAAAAGGAGGCACCAGTGCTAAAGACCTCCACGAAGAGGCAATTGACGGATAAAAGGGATTAGTAATCAATCCCCCATTATTCAGTGTGTCGTTCTTTATGCTCGCACTACGTGTCGATGCTTCAAAACAAAAGCCCAAGATCTTTTGTCCGGTCAGTCAGTGGAGAGGGTTCCACCTTTCTGAATCCCCACTTTTTGTCATGAGCTCACCCTGTCCAGGGTTAAGAGCTATGAGGTCTTATCCTCATTACCCTTTTGATCTGCTCACCCTGACGTTCAATGTCAGTGGTTAAGAGCCCATTTGATTACCTAATCCATGGCTTGTTTGTCGAGGTTGATATGACCCCTCTTGACTAAAGCCCTACCCATATATGTTTGAACCCCCTTGTTGGCATTTTACTTTATGCATGTTTGTTTTGTATGGTGTAATCGTCTCCCCATAGGATTGCTAGGCTTCGTATAGTCCCTCGTATGCATGTCAATTAAGGTAGCATTGTTCCTTCGTCTAGGACTTCCTTTTTTGCATGAGCATTCCTAAAACACAAACAAACTCATTGATTTTTCTTCTCCTAAGAACACGTTAACTCCTTCTACTACAGGCGAGTAAGTCTCCAAAGGTCGAGCATCCGGTAGATTGCGTAGTAACGTCGTTCATCTAAAAAACACAACCCTTAACCCGTAGTTAGCCGAACTACGGTTTGCTCTGATTCTCATTCCAGATGAGATACGTAGGCATAAGACGCGATGTCTTAGCGAGCACACTCCTCTTTAACCCATAGGTAGCCGAACTACGAAGACTCTGATTCTCATATTCAGATGAGATACGTATGCAGTGGATGCGACATCCGTGCGAGTCATTTTCTTTTGACCCCTCTTTTAGTAGATAGTACATTAGATAAACCCACACCCTTTAGACAAGAACAACAAAAGTGGATCCCGTATAGTACTACGAATGCGTAGGGATGCTAATACCTTCCCTTCGCATAATCGACTCCCGAACCCAAGATTTGGTTGCGAGACCTTGTCTTTTCCTTTCCCTTTTCCAGGTTTACTTCGAGCGTTTTCTTTCCCTCCTTTGGGATAAATAACGCACGGTGGCGACTCTTCTGTCATTTCTTTCTCGCCGGTTGTTTTTTCGCATCTCCTTTTTCAGGTTGCGACACTACCCCACTTTTAGGAGGAAGCGCCAATTCAATTGGCGACTCCTCTTAAAGATTGAATGGAGGCGCCAATTGGAATGGCTATGGCACATGCCCTAGCCAATCCAATTGGCGCCCATGTGTATTACATGAGAGGAGGCGCCAATTGGATTGACGTCTCAGTGTAAAATGCAATTTTTTTTATTATAAATAGATGTGTTTTGTGAGTCATTGTTCCACATCTCATTTAATCATTTGACAATCATGTTTGGTGTTCGTCGCCGATACGAAAAGGTGATTTATGTGAGAGACAAACCTCAGATGCTGATGTTGTTCTGGAACATCACTACATTCGATCAACTGAAGAGGGAGTTGGTTTGTTGGTTAGATGGGAAAATACTAGAAGGAAAAAAATTAGAAGTATATTGAGAGACTCGACAATATCTTTGGTTGGATGCGAATGAAGACTGATAAAGATGCTAGGGAAATGATGTTCGGTCGAGATGACATCAATTTGATTGTTGTAATCAGTTAGAAATATTTCTGTTTTCAGATAGCTTATTTTGTACTGATGTTTGTTGTGAACCTCGTTGTAATAAAAACTTAATGATATATAATGATTGAAGGTTACAGATATACAATGTTACAAAAAGCTTAAGACCTAGATGATGCTCCTCGATTGGGACAGTTGTTCTTGTTGTGTCCTGGTTGACGACAGATACTACCTAATCTTATCATTTTATCTGTGCAATCCATTTATGTCCTGATACGTGTGCTGTTTGGCATTCCTTTTTTCTTTCTAAGCATCTCGTCATTGTGCCAAACTATATCACCTTCCTATGGAGGCCAATATTCCTCCATTGGTAGTACCGAGAAGCTTTGATCATATACATTCATGACGGTGACGGCCTTGAACTCACCGATTTTGGTCATATAAGCAAGATTTTGTCTTGGTCCGTAGATAACAAATTCATTCTTGCTTTATGCGAAAGATGGCGTCCAGAGACACACACATTTTGGTTCCCAACCGGTGAGTGTACCGTGACGTTAGAAGACGTCTACATGCTTTTGGGACTATTCATTGAAGGTAAGGTTGTTAATGGTAAAACCAACTATGCAAATTCAATTTGCATGGACCTTGTAACACCCTTCTAAATACCCCAAAATATTTAATTAAAATAATAACATATCAATCAGAGTAATTATGCCCCGAAGGGTGTCACACAATCATTTCACAACAATTATCAAAATATCCTGTCATGCTCATTTATTAAATCAAAATAAGACTCTTTTGCATAATTCGCAGCGGGTACAAAACATCGACATTCAAATCATGTACTACATTACATGTAAAGTTGAATCAACAACTAAATTAAAACATAGTCAAACATTCCCTCCCGATGTTACATCTACCAGAGCATGACCCACTAAGGACGACACTAGACTCCATAGCACTAGCTTCTACTCAACTCACTGCTCGTTACCTGAAAAATAGATGTAAGGGTGAGTTCCTCAATCAATATAATAAGCATTATAGAACAACATGTAATGCTAAGTAAATAACACATCAATTCACCCTAATCAGACTACGCACTCAGCAACGGCAATATCCGTTCAAACATCATATTCAACAGTAACATATAGCATATGTATAATCTCAACCATACTCAACATCAACAACACAACACATAACACACATATAATACTGGAATACATCCATTCATATTATATGCCATACATTCATTATGAATTGAGACTCCACACATGCGGTACCGACTATTCTTGAACATACAGTTCAAGCTCACCGATCAAATCCAGATACGGCTACTAAGCTCACTAGTCCCACTCATTTGAGATCTAATGACTCACTCACCAATTCCTCACCATGGGAATTAGCTACAGCCCCGAAGGCTAGACTATGCACACTAATCATCTAGCATGCAAACATCAACAACAAACCCACCATGGTTCACTCACTAATTCCTCACCATGGGAATTAGCTACAGCCCCAAAGGCTAGAATAAGCATGCTAATCACCTAGCAATGCAACAACAACAGCAACAATTCAAGAATAGACATAAGCTCACACTCTAAGCCATAAAACAGTCTATTCACAAATGCATACATAACTGGTACATTCACAGCATCATGCTTATCATCACACATCATTAATACATTTTATCACA
This sequence comes from Lathyrus oleraceus, assembly GCF_024323335.1. Lineage (NCBI taxonomy): Eukaryota > Viridiplantae > Streptophyta > Magnoliopsida > Fabales > Fabaceae > Lathyrus > Lathyrus oleraceus. The sequence continues at coordinate 454,891,167 of NC_066579.1, forward strand.
AAAGCATATCACATCATGCCACATAATCAAATACAGTATTAGCACCTTCTACTAATATCTATACTACTCAAAACAACGGGAAATGATCCCTGCTACATCATACATCAGCTAAGTACATCACTCAGCCTAAACAACCAAAAACTGCACAACAACAGCACAGAAAAATCACAATTCTGCCCATACGCGTATTGCCTATGCCCATACGCGTATTGCCCACGCCTGACCAAATCCATACGCGTAATGCCCACGCCCATACGCGTATGCTACGCGTATCACATTCCCATACGCGTACCAACAGAGACCAAAATACGTTCAAAACATCATCTTCCTCATCCATACGCGTATTGCCTAGTGCCATACGCGTACCAGCCATCTCATACGCGTATTGCCTAGTGCCATACGCGTATGACCAGAAACCAGAACTCTCAGATCTGCAATGGCTTTCTCTGCTACGAGATCTATCCAATGCACCCTTCCACAGTCCAAATTTTACACAATATTACTCATATCATCTAACCCGAATCATCCCCTATTCGATTTCACAAATCCTAACATCACTACATATAATTTCCACGAATTCCTTCGATTAAAAATCCCAATTTCGCTCATCCAATATTTCACCATTTTCAGCATACATCAATCTAATCAGAGGTAAAACAATAGTTTATTACTACCCAGTACATATCATCCCATAATACCCGTTAATCGATGATAAACCCCCCTTACCTGAGTTAATCCGGCACTTCCGTTAGCTTCAAGCTTTTCCTCTTCTCTTGCTCTGCCTCTTTGCCTTTTTCCACTTTCAGCCGCTTCTCTGTTCCTTTTCACGTGAAAAACCCTTTTTACCACAAATGGGACTTTTTTATTATTCCAACTTATTTTATTCCAATAAAATAATAACCCAATAATGATTATTCCAAAATAATAATAATAATCCAACTTCCAATTATTCAATTAAATTAATAAATAAAATATTAATTTAAATTAAATAATTATCTTATTTTAATTGGGGTGTTACAACTCTCCCCCACTAAAAGAGTTTTCGTCCTCGAAAACATACCTCAAGCGAACAACTCCGGATAAGATTCCTTCATCTGGCTCTCAAGTTCCCAAGTCACATTGCCACCTGCTGGTCCTCCCCAAGCTACCTTCACCAAGGCAATCTCTTTACCCCGCAACTGCTTCAATTCTCGATCCTCGATCCTCATAGGTGATGTTTCCACAGTCAGGTTATCTCTCACCTGTACATCATCTATTTGAACTACATGCGACGGATCATGAATGTACCTCCTCAACTGAGACACATGAAAAACCTCATGCAAATTTGCAAGCGATGGCGGTAAAGCGATACGATAGGCTACCTCTCCTATCCTCTCCAAAATCTGATAAGGACCAATAAATCGAGGTGTCAACTTCTTCGACTTCAAAGCTCGACCAACACCAGTTATCGGAGTAACACGAAGAAACACATGATCTCCCTCTTGGAACTCAAGTGACTTCCTCCTCTTATCATGATAACTCTTCTGACGACTCTGAGCAATTCTCATCTTCTCCTGAATCATCTTAATCTTTTCTGTAGTCTGTTGAACAATCTCCGGTCCAGCCACAGCACTCTCACCGGCCTCATACCAACATAACGGTGTCCGACATCTCCTACCATACAAGGCTTCAAACGGTGCCATACCAATACTCGAATGAAAACTATTGTTGTAGGTAAACTCAATCAAAGGTAAATAACAATCCCAAGCACCTCCCTTTTCCAAAACACAAGCTCTCAGAAGATCCTCTAATGACTGAATCGTCCTCTCAGTCTGACCATCAGTCTGCGGATGATATGCAGAACTCAATCTCAGCTTAGTTCCCAAAGCCCTCTGCAAACCTTCCCAGAACTTCGATGTAAATCTAGGATCTCTGTCCGAAACAATACTGGACGGAATACCATGCAAGCTTACAATCTTCTCAATATACAACTCGGCTAATCTCTCTAACGGATAATCCATTCTGATCGGAATGAAATGAGCCGACTTCGTCAATCTATCAACAATTACCCATATAGCCTCAAAATTCTTACTTGTCCTCGGCAAACCAGAAACAAAATCCATACTGATACTATCTTACTTCCACTCTGGAATAGCCAACGGTTGCATTAGCCCAGACGGCTTCTGATGCTCAATCTTTGACTTCTGACAAGTCAAACAGGAATAAACAAAACTCGCAATTTCTTTCTTCATTCCCGGCCACCAAAATAACTTTTTCAAATCATGATACATCTTCGTAGCTCCAGGATGAATACTCAAACCACTACGATGTCCTTCTTCAAGAATGCTCTTCTTAAGCTCAGTAACATCCGGAATACACACCCGATTACCAAATCTCAAAACACCATTCTCATCAACTCTAAATTCACCACCTTGACCTTGATTCACTAGAGTCAACTTATCAACCAAAAGCATATCGGATTTCTGACCCTCTCTGATCTCTTCCAAAATATTACTCGTTAACTTCAACATTCCCAATTTAACACTATTGTGAGTACTTTCACACACCAAACTCAAATCTCTAAACTGCTCAATTAAATCCAATTCTTTAACCATTAACATAGACATATGCAATGATTTCCTACTCAACGCATCAGCCACTACATTTGCTTTACCCGGATGGTAATTCAAACCAAAGTCATAATCCTTCAGAAATTCTAACCATCTCCTCTGTCTCATATTCAGCTCTTTCTGATCAAACAAATACTTTAAACTCTTATGGTCACTGAAAACCTCAAATCTTGACCCATACAAATAGTGCCTCCACAACTTCAGAACAAACACCACAGCTGCCAACTCTAAATCGTGCGTCGGATAGTTCCTCTCATGAACCCTTAGCTGTCTCGAAGCATAAGCTATAACCTGCTTATTCTGCATCAACACACCACCTAAACCCAACAATGAAGCATCACAATAAACCTCGAATAGTTCCGACGAACTCGGTAATATCAGGATAGGAGCAGTAGTCAACCTTCTCTTTAACTCTTGGAAACCTTCTTCACATTTCGAATCCCAAACAAACGCTTGCCCCTTTCTAGTCAACATCGTCAACGGTAACGCCAACTTAGAAAATCCCTCAATGAACTTCCTATAATAACCAGCCAAACCAAGAAAACTTCGAATCTCAGCAACAGACTTCGGAGCTTCCCACTTAGATACCGCTTCTATCTTAGAAGGATCAACAGCAACACCACCTCTTGAAATCACATGACCAAGAAAACTAACCTCTTCTAACCAAAATTCACATTTAGACAGTTTAGCAAATAACTTCTTTTCTCGTAGAACTTCTAAAACCACCCTCAAATGCTCAGCATGCTCTTCTTCAGATTTCGAGTACACCAAAATGTCATCAATAAACACTACCACAAACTTGTCTAGGTACGGATGGAAAATCCTATTCATATACTCCATAAATACTCCAGGCGCATTAGTCACACCAAAAGGCATTACAGAATACTCATAATGTCCATACCTTGTTCTGAAAGCAGTCTTCTGAATATCTTCAGTTTTCACACGTATCTGATGATACCCAAATCTCAAATCTATTTTGCTGAACACACTCGCACCAACCAATTGATCCATCAAATCATCAATCCTCGGCAAAGGATACCGATTCTTGATCGTCACTTTGTTCAGTTGCCTGTAGTCCACACACAACCTCATAGTACCTTCTTTCTTCTTAACCAACAACACTGGTGCACCCCACGGTGACACACTCGGACGAATAAATTTCTTATCCAACAGATCTTCCAGCTGACTCTTCAATTCAGCTAACTCAACAGCAGACATACGGTACGGAGCCATCGATATCGGTCTAGTACCAGGTACCAAATCAATCGAGAACTCAACTTCACGCTCTGGCGGCAATTCATTCACTTCTTCAGGAAACACATCAGGAAAATCACACACCACAGCCAGATCACAGATCACCAGTTTATCTTTAGCTTCCAAAGTCGCTAACAGCATAAACAACTCTGCCCCATCTGCTACTTCCTCATTCACCTGCCTCGCTGATAGAAACAAATCCTTTCCTTCTTCAATCTCAGGGAATATCACAGTCTTATCAAAACAGTTGATAGAAACTCGGTTAAACACCAACCAATTCATACCCAGGATAACATCAATCTGCACTAGTGGAAGACACACAAGGTCTATCCCAAAGTCTCTACCAAAAATACTCAAAGGACAACTCAAACAAACTGAAGTAGTAGTCACTGAACCCTTCGCAGGAGTATCAATCACCATACTTCCAAGCATCTTAGATATCTCTAACTTAAGTTTCACAGCACAATCCAAAGATATAAAGGAATGAGTAGCGCCTGTGTCAATAATAGCTACAAGAGGAAAGCCATTAATATAACACGTACCTCGGATCAAACGATCATCTGCAGAAGTCTCAGAACCCGATAAAGCAAAGACCTTGCCTCCTGACTGATTCTCTTTCTTCGGCTTAGGACACTGTGGACTGATATGACCCACTTCTCCACAGTTGAAACAAGTCACAGTCTTCAACCGACACTCTGCAGCCAAATGACCACCTTTTCCACACTTGAAACACTTCATCTCAGCACTGGTACACTCATGAACACGATGTCCAGCCCGACCACATCTATAACACTTAACAGGAGCACTAGAGTCTCCCCCACTAGGCCTCTTCATCCCACTCTGCCGCTGGAAACCTTTGCCAGCTGCATACGGTTTTCCACGATCAATCTGATTCTTACCTTTCCTATCAACCCTTTGCTGATAGCTCTCTGCTCTAGCCTTGGAATCCTGTTCGAAAATCCTGCAACAGTCAACCAAATCAGAAAACACCCTGATCCGCTGATATCCAATCGCCTGCTTGATCTCGGGACGCAACCCGTTCTCAAACTTCACACATTTGGAAAATTCCCCAGTAGCCTCACTATAGGGAGTATAATACTTTGACAGCTCTGTGAACTTAGCAGCATACTCAGTAACAGACCGGTTACCCTGCTTCAATTCCAAGAATTCTATTTCTTTCTTTCCTCTGACATCCTCTGGAAAGTACTTCCTCAGAAATCTCTCTCTGAACACAGCCCAAGTGATCTCAGCATTTCCAGCAGATTCCAACTCAGTGCGGGTAGCAACCCACCAATCATCAGCTTCCTCTGACAGCATATGCGTACCGAACCTGACCTTCTGGTTATCGGCACACTCAGTTACTCGGAAGATTCTCTCGATCTCCTTCAACCACTTCTGAGCGCCATCTGGATCGTATGCTCCCTTAAACATTGGAGGATTGTTCTTCTGGAACTCACTCAGTTGACGAGCAGCTCCCATTCCCACAACATTCGGATTTCCTCCAAGTACTCCAGCTAGCATACCCAGAGCCTCAGCAATTGCAGCATCATCTCTACCTCTTCCAGCCATCTCTATTCTGAAAACCCAACAAACTGAAACAATGAGTACTGATAGGTTACACAACACCTATACCGTACAGGGGAAACAGAATAATTACGACTCGACTCGACCGACTATGCTCTGATACCACTAATGTAACACCCTTCTAAATACCCCAAAATATTTAATTAAAATAATAACATATCAATCAGAGTAATTATGCCCCGAAGGGTGTCACACAATCATTTCACAACAATTATCAAAATATCCTGTCATGCTCATTTATTAAATCAAAATAAGACTCTTTTGCATAATTCGCAGCGGGTACAAAACATCGACATTCAAATCATGTACTACATTACATGTAAAGTTGAATCAACAACTAAATTAAAACATAGTCAAACATTCCCTCCCGATGTTACATCTACCAGAGCATGACCCACTAAGGACGACACTAGACTCCATAGCACTAGCTTCTACTCAACTCACTGCTCGTTACCTGAAAAATAGATGTAAGGGTGAGTTCCTCAATCAATATAATAAGCATTATAGAACAACATGTAATGCTAAGTAAATAACACATCAATTCACCCTAATCAGACTACGCACTCAGCAACGGCAATATCCGTTCAAACATCATATTCAACAGTAACATATAGCATATGTATAATCTCAACCATACTCAACATCAACAACACAACACATAACACACATATAATACTGGAATACATCCATTCATATTATATGCCATACATTCATTATGAATTGAGACTCCACACATGCGGTACCGACTATTCTTGAACATACAGTTCAAGCTCACCGATCAAATCCAGATACGGCTACTAAGCTCACTAGTCCCACTCATTTGAGATCTAATGACTCACTCACCAATTCCTCACCATGGGAATTAGCTACAGCCCCGAAGGCTAGACTATGCACACTAATCATCTAGCATGCAAACATCAACAACAAACCCACCATGGTTCACTCACTAATTCCTCACCATGGGAATTAGCTACAGCCCCAAAGGCTAGAATAAGCATGCTAATCACCTAGCAATGCAACAACAACAGCAACAATTCAAGAATAGACATAAGCTCACACTCTAAGCCATAAAACAGTCTATTCACAAATGCATACATAACTGGTACATTCACAGCATCATGCTTATCATCACACATCATTAATACATTTTATCACAAAAGCATATCACATCATGCCACATAATCAAATACAGTATTAGCACCTTCTACTAATACCTATACTACTCAAAACAACGGGAAATGATCCCTGCTACATCATACATCAGCTAAGTACATCACTCAGCCTAAACAACCAAAAACTGCACAACAACAGCACAGAAAAATCACAATTCTGCCCATACGTGTATTGCCTATGCCCATACGCGTATTGCCCACGCCTGACCAAATCCATACGCGTAATGCCCACGCCCATACGCGTATGCTACGCGTATCACATTCCCATACGCGTACCAACAGAGACCAAAATACGTTCAAAACATCATCTTCCTCATCCATACGCGTATTGCCTAGTGCCATACGCGTACCAGCCATCTCATACGCGTATTGCCTAGTGCCATACGCGTATGACCAGAAACCAGAACTCTCAGATCTGCAATGGCTTTCTCTGCTACGAGATCTATCCAATGCACCCTTCCACAGTCCAAATTTTACACAATATTACTCATATCATCTAACCCGAATCATCCCCTATTCGATTTCACAAATCCTAACATCACTACATATAATTTCCACGAATTCCTTCGATTAAAAATCCCAATTTCGCTCATCCAATATTTCACCATTTTCAGCATACATCAATCTAATCAGAGGTAAAACAATAGTTTATTACTACCCAGTACATATCATCCCATAATACCCGTTAATCGATGATAAACCCCCCTTACCTGAGTTAATCCGGCACTTCCGTTAGCTTCAAGCTTTTCCTCTTCTCTTGCTCTGCCTCTTTGCCTTTTTCCACTTTCAGCCGCTTCTCTGTTCCTTTTCACGTGAAAACCCTTTTTACCACAAATGGGACTTTTTTATTATTCCAACTTATTTTATTCCAATAAAATAATAACCCAATAATGATTATTCCAAAATAATAATAATAATCCAACTTTCAATTATTCAATTAAATTAATAAATAAAATATTAATTTAAATTAAATGATTATCTTATTTTAATTGGGGTGTTACAGACCTCTTGGAGACTGATTTGTTAGATGATAACTCAAGAGGTTAAGGTATACTACTTTCACGCCTTAAGTCATACTATAATAGTTTATACTTAGATGAGCATTCTACCGAAGATGCTCGAATAATAAAAACTAGGTGTTACATTATGTTGTTAATTGGTCGCTTTTATTTCCCGAAGGTAGTGGTTCTAGCATGCATATTATGTATTTACCTTTACTTAGACATGTAGATAGAATAGGAAGTTACAGTTGGGGATCTGCTTGTCTAGCCTATCTCTATAGTTCCTTGTGCAAAAACTTACACAAAGACATATCTACATTTTCTGGATGTGCTGTTTTGCTACAAGCATGAGGTTGGTCAAGACTATCATCCCTAGCACCCGTCAACAACAACCCTTTCACATTCCCGTATGCACAAAAGTAAGTTGTTTAAATTGCTATATCTTTACTTACTTCTTTAAAGATTATTATCTCTAACTAATATTCTTACCTTTTTGGTGTAGATAGTCTGCACGTGGTATCAGTTATAACAGATGTCTTAGACACTGTATTACTCAGTATCGCAATCTGTTGGATCACCTTTGACCGACAGACGTAAGGATAATAACTTAATTTATTTCGTTATAATTTGTTAACTTCTTCTACCTAGATTATAATCCTATCTTCTTTCACATTTCAGTTCATTTGGCGTCCATACCTTAATTTGGATCATGACCATGTGGTCAACGCTGAAGACGCGGTCGTATGGACTGCATGCACACCGATAATACGGTTCATAACTGTGGAGATGCACAACAGTGATCGTGTGAAGTTGCAGTTCAGTATGCCCCAAAATATCTCAGATCCCCCAGCAAGCCTATGAGAATGGCATATGCGCAAAGTTAACGACCAATGGAACTTCAATCCATGGCAAAGCTTCGCAAGATTGGAGTGTCGCAAATGGAAGCACCGTCATGACCATGTCTTAACTGACGGAATCATGCCAAATGAAGAAAAACTAAGTCGTACTTATATGGCTTGGTACATATCGGTTGGTTTTCAGTTCATCGCCGAGGATATGTACCTCTATGACCCACACCAGATGACTTACACACCTGACACCTCAACATCACACCCCCAACAACAATGTCAGACCGGATACACATAACCCCCTGTCCGTCGCACGTTCCGTTCAACCAACACACAAACATACAACCAAAACATGTCATACATCCAACCCCAATACCAAGAGTATACCATATACCACCACCAACAAATTAACCATCAACCTGAGACCCAACATCGCTTCGCACCCACCCAATCACCCTACCAAAGTCGCCTTAGCCAGAACACTCAACGATCATTCAACACCAACCGCCCTCCTCCTACCATATCCAAAAAGCTCAAACCTCACAAAACCAAAACATCCAACAACCTTATCTCTACCAAACACCCCAACAATCTTTCTAACCTTTCCTCGACGCATCATTCACACCCATGTCTCCCTTCAACCGTCTCGGTCGCCCACCAATGAGTCAACCACAACCCAACTACTTTGGAATGGGTCATGAACTCAGCTACGGCGATACACCCTCGATGCATACGGAAGACTATGCCGACTTGTCTGACTACCTCAACAGACCATCTCATGTAGTTGGTAGTGACGCTCCTGGCCCCTCAAATGCTCAAACACCAGTGGTGAATCATCAACATGAGTTAGGGCCACGGGTTAGGGTAGCTAGGGGATGTGGGACCGGCGGTCGATTAGGTGATCTCGGTCATCACCATTAGACTTTTTTGTGTAAACGGAAAATTTTATTAATGTCAATTGGTCTTATTTCAAATTTATGTATCACGTAGACCATTTACCAAAAAAATTGCATTTTACACTGAGGTGTCAATCCAATTGGCGCCTCCTCTCAAGTAATACACATGGGCGCCAATTGGATTGGCTAGGGCGTGTGCCCTAGCCTATCCAATTGGCGCCTCCATTCAATCTTTAAGAGGAGTCGCTAATTGAATTGACGTCTCCTCCTAAAAATTGAGTAGTTTGAGATTTTTTTTGAAACCGGAAATATTTTGAAAATTTCAATGAAAAAGTGGATTATTTTTGTAAAAAATTCACAAAGTTAATTGAATAATATCTGTAGGCTAAATAAAATTATAAATAAATTATAAAATTTGATAATTACAACTATTATGTGTTGACTAAGGTAAGAGATTCCTAAAATTTGTGTACAATTTGCATCACCAAAACAAAAGTTGATTTTTGATTCTGATACAAAACTTCAACATCCACCTTATACTCATAATTACAAAATGTATATTTCAACAAAAGAAAATAATGGGAAAAAAAATATAGCCACTTCCATTGATCTTTTGAAAAGCTATCTTCTAAATAAAATATATTGTAGTTAAACTATTTTTCTTTCTTTATTTTTATTACAATTCGTTTTCTCCTTCAGTATTAAAAAACTTTGTCAAGGATATGGCAAGTGGACAAGACTCATCCATTTGTACTACTATAGACGTTGCACCACAGTAAGTTATTATACATTTTTTCAATGGTACTCACACACTCACTTATATAAAGGCATGCACTAATGCACACAAGCTTATAAGAACCATGATGCATTTATGCACACCATTAGTCCACTTTTTAAAATTTCAATAATAATATTTTGTGGTAGCTAGACAAATATGGATAATATTATATCATTTTATTTTTTTACCAATCTAGTAATAATATGAAATTTATTTATGTACGTTGAAGGGTCACATATTCGATTGATTTGAACAATCTTCCAAATAATAAAACATGTGATAATTCACGTATAAAATAATTGATTTGAGTAATATTGATCAAGAAGTGGTTTGTTTTGAACCTTTTATTGGGCAATGTTTTTTAAGTGAGAAAAAAGCTTTTGGATTTTATGAGAATTATACCAAAATAAGTGGGTTCTCAATCCGGAAAGGTCGGTTTATTAAAAAAAGGGATGCATCTAAAGAACATAGAAATAGACCATCTTCAAGATGTGAATGCATAGCGGACATGACAATTAAATTGAAATCGACAATCTTCAAGATGTGGATGCAAAGCGGGCATGACAATCTAATTGAAATTGAAATTGACAATCTTCAAGATGTGGATGCAAAGCGGGCATGACAATTTGAAGAAATTCTTTGATATTTTTCCAAAAGAAAGGCAGGTTATTGAATTTATATCCAACCACAATCATGATTTACTACCTCCAGATCAAGTGCACTTCCTTGCATCTTACCGCAACATATCCAAGGAAGATGAAAAGCGAATTTTGTTATTAAAAAAGCAGATCTTTCAGTCAGGCAAATAACACGTGTTATGGAGCTTGAGAAGATCTTCCATTTCTTCGGAAAGATATTCATAATTTCTTCAATAAGATTCACCAAGATAAGTTGGATGGTGATGCTAATGATCTTTTACAATTTTGTAAGTGTGACAGGGATGAAAACTCTTGCTTCCAATTTGCATTCATTGTTAGTGGTTGGGTTACTTCAATTCTTCGAAATCGATATTCATCATGGCGTGCTGATTTTTATAAGCTTGACAATATTGATGATTTTGAAGAAGAATAGTTTATAATTGTTTTCAAGTACAATCTAGAAGCAAACAAGCACATAAAAAACTTGTACGAAGTTAAGCAACATTGGATACCAACTTATCTTCGTGGACATTTCTTCGGGGGTATGACAGTAATGGGAAGATCCAAGAGTATAAATGGATTTGTGAAAGGATTTACTTCATCTTGTTCGTGTTTATTTCAACTTTTCAAGCAAGTAAATATTTATATGTTAATTTAGCTTAGTCATCTTGTTAATGTTTTCACACACGTAGATTTGATTATTTTCATAATGATACTATTTAATAGATAGTGGCACTAAAATTCTAAAAAAAAATATTATCTAATATTTTAGGTTGATCTTGCCATTGAGGACGTTGGGCAACAACAATTACATCACACCATGTTGGATACATGTATGGGATATTCACTTAGATCTTTATCCCTTTTAGAGGAGCAAGTTCATAATATTTTCACAAAATTTATTTTTAAGAAGTTTTAGAAGGAATTTAAGAGAGTAACTCAATACAAGATTTGTGAAGAAAATCGTGTAGAATTTATTATGAAATATTACAATGAACAACATTCACAAAAGCATAAAGTCTTTTGGGATGGTGATGTGGTTGGTTGTAGTCGTAAGCATTTTGAGTTTTTGGGCATTCTTTGTCGTTATGTATTGACAATATTCCTTCATAAAGATTGCTTTCAGATTTCAATAAGGTAATTGCCGTTACGTTGGTGTCTAGATGAATTTCAAAGATCAATCGAAGTAAATACGATGCTTAGTGAAGAAGGACATAAAGGTAAGGGTCCATCAATTGAGAATTTGGAAAATGTGGAGAATGTGGTAGACTTTATTAAAAATCCAACACGTTCAATAATAAAAGGTTGTCCCAAAACAAAACGATTAAAAAGTGGAATCGAAGTGTCAACAAAAGTAAGAAGTTGTACCCTTTGCAAGAGAATTGACCACAATATTACAACTTATCCGGACAAAGAAGGTTATGTTTAGTCATCAAATACCAAGAAGAGGAAGAATGAATCTCAAGCACAATAAAATTTGAATCCTATTTTTTATTTAAAGTCTTATTTAAATTTTTGGAGTCTTGTTTAAAGTCTTAGTTTGAACCGAAGTTTCTAATCTACAGTGGTAATTTAAATTCAGGTTCAATGTTGTTTCTAATTTACTTGTGTTTGATCGTATGATGCTTGAAATTATTTTTATTTGTTTTTATTCATAAATATATTTTTTTTTTGGTTGATAAAAGATAAAAAAAAATACCTCTGAGCCACTTTCTTTAATTTATGGTGGTCTATTAATTGGGTGAGAAGATAGAAAAAAAAATATTTAAAATAAATAAATTAATATGATAGTTTATATTAAAGAAAGTGGTGAGTTAATTGTTTTATCCTATACAATGTTGCATAGGTTAGAAAAACATTGTTATATCTTTTCTCAAAATCTTTAATTTCCTCCGTATTTTTATTAGTCATCACTCTACTTCTATTCTAAGCATTAGTAATGAAAATTAGATATGTATATGATTGTAATTGGAAAAAGAAATTTAAATTAATAATCAAGGGGTTAAACACCTTATTATCTTACTAAAACTAAGATGATATAAACAAATATAATGTACCAGTCGCAGGCTGAATTATTGAATTCTTGATAATTAATATAAGAAAGTAATTTTCTTGATCTCTTTTTTAAATAATATACAAGATTTCACTTATTAATTTAAAAAATTAATAATATATAATTACAACAAATCAATATACTAATATATAATTATAATAAATTAATATACACTAAATATAAACAGGTTTGTTTTTATTCTATTAATTAAAAACAACGGATAATCCAATCTTAATTGAGTAGTGAGTTTAAGAAAATATCTAGTATAATTCTTCCATAATTTGTACGTTAGTAACATTCCACTGCAAAATAATTTTGTTGAATCAATTCAATTGATAGCTATTGTGGTGTGAATTCCAACAAGGTGATATTTTAAATGATGAAATCTAATTGGAAAAAAAATGTTCACTCCAAAATAAAGTGTAAACTTGTCAGAAATAAATAACCAATGAAAATCTTAAAAAGCATTGAAGTAACTGATATTAAGTCTGACATAAGAAAGCATTGAAGTAAACAAAAATCTTAAAAAGAAACAAAAGCATGTAATCGTGTTTAAAAGTATAAAAATATATAATTAAACAAAACAAAACATTGTGGAACTAACATAACAAGTTTGTTATAAGAAAGAAAAATAAGTTAACATAAACACTTGAAAACAAGAATACCACAATGTTGGACATGTGATTTCATATAAGAGAGGGAGTTGAATTGTGAGTTTTAAGAAGAAAAAAAATTGAAAAAAATTGAAAAATATTTTTAATGTTCGAAATTATTTTAAAAATGTTTTATAAATAAGCAGCGAAAATTAAGAACGCGGAAAAAAAAGAGTTAAGGATAGAGAAATAACACCATAAGTTATAGAGGTTATGTCAAAAAGAAAATACTTAATCTTCTATCCAAGATTTTTTCTCGAGAGTATCTAGTAAATCCTAAGAAGGTTTTAGTAGGTTGAACTTTCGAATCCCCTTATATAAGAAAAACTGAAATTTATGGCTAACTTCCAATCAAATAATGTACATCAGAGTGAAGTGGTTAGTCTTCATTTCAAACGACAGATTGAAGCGGTTAGTATTCTTTTCAAATAACAACTTTAAAATTCGTGTCCTCAAGTTAAAGCAAGATTTTATACGGGTTTATCTCAAACCTATGTGAGCTTTTAAACCTTCTTGAATTCACAAACCGAACTGTGATTTTGACGGGCTGATCAAGAACCTATGAGATTTTATATCGGGCTTATCTTGAACCTAAGCAAGTTTTTAATCGAGAAGAGCTTATGAACCGATGAGATTTTATACAGGGTTTATCTCGAACCAAATCGGTGTTTTTACATGATAACCACAAACTAATGAGATTTTATACCAAACTGATCTCGAATCGAATAAAACTTTTGAAAGGACTGAGCTTTCGAACTAAAATGGCGAATTAGTATCTAAATCTCCAAACCAAAGCTTTTAAAGATTTTCGATTCGAATCCAAACAACAATCCTTAATGGATAAATTATTCAATAAAGATAAAAATATTTCTTGGTGAGTTTACAATAATACCCAGAATACAAAAGATTCATCGCTACACAAAAGGACTTTCTCGGAAGTGCTACGACTAAAATATGTGAGAGAAAGTTGAAAAACATTGTAGAGAGTGAGATAGTGAACTCACGTTTCTGGATGTGAAAATGAGAAGGGAAAAGTCTCTATTTATAAACTAAAATGTGACGCAAAAAAGAAAAGTTAATTGCCAAATCAATTGACACCTTATTCCAATCGATTGGATGACATAAAAATAATCGATTAGAAAAGTAAAAAAGGAAAGAAAAAATAGATCCATAGATGTTTATGTTCATTAAGAGACTATCACAAATAATTAAGGACAATTTTTGCACTGACCCAATCAATTAGGTATAAGTGTCAATCGGTTGAACAATACAAAATTTTGTCTAAAATCATTCAGATAGTTCCTGATTCAACTGGAACGTCTCTTAAATATTTTTATGGATATTTTCTTAAGATATAGAGGCTTGAAAACTCATATGTATGTGTGTGTGTGCGCGCGCGTGCATGTGTATGTGTACATGCGAGTGTGTGTGTGTGCGCACGTGTCTGCGCATGCGTGTGTGTAGAAGAAAAAGAAGAAGAAGAAAAAGTGATGTGATGAATGATATAAATGGTGTGAATAGTGCATGGCAAAGGAGACAATAAGTGAAAATACCAAAGTATCTTTATTTTTAGTTGTGTTAAATTTTAAAAGAAGGGTAAAATGATAATGTTGGTGGACATTGATTTTCATAGGTTGGATATTTGATTTTTTTTTGTGCTCTAATATGATATTTCCAACACCCTTACTCATGTCTAAAACTAAATATTTGGAGTATAACACTAAAGATCTGATAGTATGTAATTTGATAGATCTTAAATAAATTATAATAGTATATTAGAATTAGAGTTTTGTTCCATTCAACTCTATAGAACAAATTGTAAAGTAAAAGAAATATCTCTTACCATATATCATCAAATATGAACATTCTCAACAACATAAATTAAATATTATGAAATTTTTTTGTATCAATAAAGATGAATGCTTTGCAAGAATGATAAAAAAACAATTTTATTAAAAATAGTTATGTATTATAATATTCATTTGCACCAACATCAAGTGGCTGTAGTTTAGTGGTAAGAATTCCACGTTGTGGCCGTGGAGACCTGGGCTCGAATCCCAGCAGCCACAGTTTAATATTATTTTATATTTTTTTCCAAATTCAGCATAAACCCTAAAGCCTAAGTTCAATGTTTTTATATCTTTTTTTTAGATTCAGCATAAAATAAAACGACATCATTTAAGAGTTTCGCTGAATGCTTTCTTGAATGAAAAACTCGCTACTTGATTTCGACCTCACATAAGACCAGTTTCATACTTTCTCCATCATATCAATTTATTATTTTACGTACTTTATTCAAGCTATTGTTATGTATGTATGTATGACACCACTTGGCAATACATGTATCCATCATTTTGCTCTTCTCGTAGTGATGAGCATGATAAATCTTAGTTTAATCTGATTCTAAATTACTTTATTTTAACAACATAGAGAACAAGTTTTTTGGAATTTGCTCACATATGGATCCATAACTCGTCTTTTATCAAATTGTGTATCTCGTAAACTTGTAAGAACATAATTTATTTTTATATCAAAGGCGACTGGATTCGTTGGGTGGAATATTTGAGTGATTTGTTCTCTGTTGGTTCCTCTGTCAAAATGTTTTTGGGTACACTTAGGTTTCCCTTGTGGAGGTCTTGCATGACTTTCAGAATGCACATAATATCTTCTTTAATGTAGAGAAGGTTGTGGTGAATGCACATTCTTGTTATCTCAATCCGATAATTTTTCTTTTTATGCTGCTTTTTTTTTGCTAATGATTGATTTTTAATTTACCTTTGCACTCTTCTCAATTTCTAAATCAAAAAATAGTTTATCTAATACTTTACCTTGCATACACAAAAACAATGAAAATACATCATAAACACTGTAGACTTAAACAAAAAACAAATAAAGGAAAGATTAAAATTTAAAATACAAAAAAAAAACTTAGTGATATAGAGATTTGCCTTGTTAAAATTACTCAACAATCCCCAACATCATAAAAAAATTGCGGATTAAATTCACCAAGTGTACTAAATATCGTCAACAATAAAATTTATAAAGATTTGTCGGAGATTGTATAATTTCTACCCAACAATTATCAATTTTACTCCGATTGTGCAACACTAACAAAGGAGTGGGCGTATGGATATCACATTAATTGGTAAAGATAAATTGAAAATTACTAGAAATAAAAAAACTATCAATTTAAACACGCTTAGACCTTTTTTTAGTTCTTTATTTTTTATTACTCAGTAGTTTCGTCTCATTTCTGTAATTGCTTATTGTTGACTATGGCTCATATTATGGAAATTATTATGGGTATTATTGAGTATGACTCATATTGTGGAGATTATTATGGGTAGAATATTGGGGATGTTGAGGCTTCAAGGGTATTATTTTAAATTGAGCCCTATCATTATATATATTACATGTAACGATGTAACCCTAATGAATCATAATTATTAGACAAAAATAAAAGGAATTATAATTGCTCTATAGTCGCAGAGGTAGGCACCATTGACAGAATTTCATTCACAAAGATCAATCGTGTTCATTTTCTTTTACTTTTGTTCGCTTTATTCTTTTTTACTGGTTTTTTTTCTAACATTTGGTATTAGATGACGGTTAACCATGCTGCAAAATTCAAAGTAGCAAGGTTTGATGGGACAAGTAATTTCAAATTATGGAAATTGAGGATTAATGATATGTTAGCTCAGCAAAGTTTATAAAAGGCGTTGTGTGAGACGAAACTGAATGACATTGAGGATACTAATTAGATAGAGATAAAGGAGAAGGTCGCAAGATTGTTCACCTAAGTGTTTCAGACGAGATGATGTATCATATCCTGAAGCTGATGACGTCGAAGCAAGTTTGGGATAAATTTGAGAGTCAGTATATGTCGAAGACACAGGTGAATAAATTATTCGCGAAGCAATAACTATATATTCTAAAGATGCGGGAAGGATCAAATTGAAAACATGTTAATGTACTCAATAATATAATTATCTTGTTGTACTCGTTACTAGCTTCTTATGACTACTTGGTGACTACTCTTGTCTACGGGAAAGACAATATTAGTTTTGATGTGATTACTACTGCATTTTTGTCCCATTCTCAAAGGAGACAAAGTTTAGAGAAAGAAACTTAAGGCAACGGTCTGTATGTGAAAGAGTTTCAAAATCGTGGGTGGAACAAGAGTAATGGAGGCTATGGAAATAAGAGGTCTTAATCTAAGAATCGGGAACCAGTTTAGTGTTATAGTTGCAAATAGATTAGCCATTGGAAGAGGGGAATATCCAAACAAAAAGAAGGACTCATTTAGTTCTGCAAATGTGGTTCAAACCGATGATTCTAGCATTAAAGCAGAGATATTATATGTTGCACCAGTAAATGCACAAATGTGTGGATTATTTCTCTGGTTGTTCTTACCACATGATGCCATACCGAGAATGGTTCATTATATTCAGTTCAGGTAATTTTGAATTTGTTTATCTAGGTGATGATAAAGTATGTACTACCATTAGAATAGGACAAATAAAAATTTCCATGGACGATGGTGACGTGTGAACACTGAACGATGTTAGAGATATTCCAGAATTTAGGAAGAACTTTATTTCCCTAGATACTCTATGGGAAAATGGTTTCTCCTACAAGTTTGATGGAGATAGGGATATTATTAAGGTTAACAAAGGTGAATTATTTGTGATAAATGAAAGGAGGATTGTGGGTAACATCTACAAACTATTTGGAAACAGTGTTGCAGGTGATGTTGCATCAGTTATGTCTGATAATTATGCACTCAAACTTTGTCATATGCGCTAGGGTCATCTCAGTGAGCATGGGATGATGGAACTTCATAAGAGAAATCTATTGAAGGATATTCATAGTTGCAAGATGAATTTGTGAAAGTATTGTGTACTTGGGAAACAATGTCATGTTTGGTTCAATACCATAAAGCACAAAATAAAGGGAATTTCATACTATGTGCACTCAGATGTGTAGGGGCCTACTAAAGAGGTTTCCATGGATGGTTCCAAGTATTTTTTTATTTTCGCAGAAGATTTTTCTCGCAAGGTTTTGGTGTATTTCTTGACGCATGGATCTAAAGTCTTTACCAAGTTCAAGTTATGGAAGGAAAAGATAGAGAATCAAACAGGCTGAAAAATCAAGTATTTCGGTTAGATAATGGGATAAAGTACACTTATTCAAATTTAAAGAGGTTTTTTGAAGAACACGATATTCAAAGGTATTTCTCAATTATTAAGACACTACAATAAAATGATATGGTAAACATAATGGATAAGTCTCTAACTTAAAAGGAAGGTGTCACTTGTTAAATTATAGACTATCAAAAGGTTTCTAGGAAAAAACAGTTAACATGGTGTGTTATCTTATCAACACATGTCATGGCGGGTTTCATTGAAGAGGAAGGTTGCATATGATGTATGAACATGTAATTCTATTGATATTGGCAACTTAATAATTTTTTGGTGTCCAGCTTATGTGCATATATCCTGTGAAGATCAGTCCAAACTTGACCCAAAGTTGAAGAAGTGTGTCTTTGTTGGTTACACAAAAGGTATGAAGGGGTTCAAGTTATGGGATATGGTTAAAAAGAACATGGTGAAGTAGTCAATTACAACAGATATGTCAGCATTTGAAGGAGAAAGTTTCAACAAAAAGGTGATTCAAATGGATGTTGATCCACCACTAGTATGCAGTAGTTTCTGAACCATAAGAGGAATCAGATGGTGATTCTGAAATTGACCATAAATCTGAAGTTTTAGGTGGATTAGAGGATTATATTCTTGTACATGACATAAATCACTATTCAACCAAACCACCAGAAATATATGGGTATGAAGACTTGACAGTCTATGCACTTCTTACTAATTCTGGAGATTCTTCTAGCTTTCGATAGACTATAACTATCTTGGAGAGAGATAAGTGGATGGATGAAATGGTGGAGTAGATGGAGTCCTTGAAGAAAAAGCATACATGGGAGTTTGTTCTACTTCTTAAAGGGAAAATGGTCATCATTTGTAAGTGGGTCTTCAAGAGAAAATTATCAATAACAAAAAAAGAGAAAAAGTTCAAGACCCGTCTTATAGAAAAGGGGTATTCACAACAGAAAGAGGGTTGACTATAATTAGATTTTCTCTCCGATCATTATATGTACTTCTATCAGGGTCCTGTTAGCCTTGGTAGTCAGCCAAGAAATGTATTTAAAGCAGATGGATTTGAAGACAACATTTCTTCATAGTAATTTATATGAGAAAGTTCACATGGATCAGTCATATGGGTTCAGTGACATTGGACATGGCATACTAGTTTGTAGTTTGAAGAGGTCTTTGTATGGTTTGAATCAGTCTCCAAGGTAACGGTACAAGCGATTTGATTTATACATGCATCAGATTGGCTACATAAGGTGTGAGTATGACTATTGTGTTTATGTTATGAGCCTTGATGACGACTCTTTTATTTTCTGTTAAGTAAGTTGATGATATGTTGATAGTTACTAATCATTTACATGACATAAATAAACTAAAAATTAAGTTGGGAAAAGACTTTGACATGAAAGACTTAGATTATACTAAGAATATTATTGAAAATTATGACTCTTTCAAAAAAATCTATGTTGAAAATGCGTTAGACAAGTTTGACATGAGTAATTTGAAGGTTATAAGTACTTCATTGGGGAATCACTTTAAGCTTTCATTGAATTAGTGTCCAAAGATAGATGCATAACATGAGTATATGTCAAAGGTTTCTTATGCCAATGTTGTTGGTTGTTTAATGTATGTTATTGTATGCCAACTTTGTAAGTTTATGTCCAAAATGAAAAAGGCTTCATTATGATGCAGTCAAGTGGATTTTTAGGTACTTGAAGGGTACAACGAATCATGGTATCACGTTTAGCAGTGAACAAGGTGATTCCTTTGCTGTAAGATATGTTGATTTAGATTATGCTTATGATATTGATGATAAGAGGTCAAAAGATGAAGTAGAGTACATGGAGGTTGGTGAAGTTATCAAATAAGCATTATAGCTTACAAGATTGATGAGAAAATTGGGTGTTGAGAAAGGTGGAGCTCGATTGCACTGTGATACAAAGTGACATTTATTTGGAAAACAATCAGGTGTATCATGCCATGACAAATCATATTGATGTATGGTTTCACAAGATCAGAGAGTTGCTTGCATCTGGACATATATTACTTGAAAATGTTCATACTTCATAAAATATCGCTAAGATGTTGACAAAGCCAGCCTTCAATGATAAGTTTAGGCATTGCTTAAACTTGTTACATGTTTCTCAATGTTAAGTAAGAGGTTTAGATTCCTATTTGCCAAAATGTGATCGTCTTTCAGAAAATCTTCATAAGAGTTTGACATTCGCCAAGATGGAGATTATTGAATATGGCTCATATTGTGGAGATTATTATGGGTACTATTTAGTATGGTTGATATTGTGGAAATTATTATAAGTAGGAAACTTCAAGAGTATTATTATAAATTGAGCCCTGATGAAACCCTAATAAATGTAACCCTAACTAATCTTAATTATTAGACAAAAATAAAAGAAACTATAGCTACTACAAGCATCATTGGCCAAACAATATTAACAAAGATCGGTTGTGTTCATTGCCTTTTACTTTCATTTTTATTTATTCTTCTAGTTGTTCTAACACTTATGTAATATCACGATGAATAAACAAAATAGTGACGCTCATATTTTGGGTGAGTAACTCTCTTCTTTAATTACAATTCCACAGGCGTCTTAGGTCAATTTTCAATTAAAGAAGGTTTGTTAATTTATTAGTTCCTAGTATCATAAATCAACTAATAATCTATGTGCATGACTATTAGATGTCTAACAATATAGTTAGGCTCCGAGTTGTAAAAGTTAGGATTAGTAATCATTCAAAACTTGTGATCAATCAAAACATTCATTAGTGTATGAAAGCATTAAGAACCAACTTTATTGAATAGTATTAGAAAGACAATTGCATAAATTAGTACAAAGCAAACTATATTGTTCAAGCTACTCAACATAAATTCATCTCTAAAAGCTTAATCTAAAGAAACATAACTACTCATGAAATCAACATTCATATCCAAAAAATTAGATAAGGAATGTGTGAATTAGAAGGGAAGAAATGAACTCCAATAATGAATCATGGACCTCTAAAATCCGATAATAGTCTCTCGATGATTATAATTTAGAGCCTCGTCAAATAGAATCATATTTTACTTAAATATGGTTTTGAAACCGCGGAAATTGCGCGAAGGTATCCCATCACTCCATGATTAAATCAGATTACACTTCTTCGACGTTTTTATCATATGATTGCATCATGATGCCTTCTCATCGTGCCACGATTTAAATAAGATCAAAATTATTTGTTTTCCTCTAAGGATCGTGTCCCAATCCTCTCTGGTTGTGACACGTTTTTTACAATGATTTTCTTCCATTTTTTGTGTCTTTGTGTGTCGCCTTTGGCTCACTTCTTGTCCCGACAACTTCCACTGTAAACATCGTAGATTTGTCTTATTAGCATGATTTTAATGTGAATAGAAACATACTACAATGATCTTGATTTATATATAATTTATTACAAGATATGTGAAGTTAATAGAAAAAGTAATTGAAATATTGTAAAAATCTACTAAAAATGACATTATGGTTGAGTGTCAGATAAAATCAAATTTGTCTCAACTAGTTAGAGCCATAGTCAATGACATTGTGTCATGAATTATAATTTTCACTTGTGAGAATATGAGTGACCAAGACAAATTAAGGGTCACCACTACCAGACATGAAAAACTTTTATTCTTTATAATTTCTTTCATAGTTGAGGAACAAACAAAAAAGAATAAAATGTTTTCTTAAAAGAGTGAAAAATTAAAATTAAGTTGATATCATTTTAAGAAATGAAATTATTTGATTATATCTAAATTATTATGATGATCAATAAGAAATATGTAATTACGTTTAACGATTTTTACATAGAAACATCAACGGTATGAAATGTTTTTGAATGCAACATTTTAAAGGTTAAGTCGCGTCAGACTATTCTTCTTTTTCATTTCACATTTTACATTTATTCAACTTCAACCACTCTCAAATTTCTTTTATACACCAAGTCAAATTTCATTCAATAAGGCTCAAGGAAACTCAAGGAAACATCATTCTTCATCTGTAACACCATCCAACTTCATCAAAATCATCAATTTCTTATAAGTTTTTTGAGTTTTTGATAAATGTTTGAGTTTTTATGTAAATGAGTAAAAATCAATTATTAGGGTTAAAAATGAGTAGAAATCACATTTAAGATAGTTTAGTCATAATGTATTAGTTGTTTGTTGGCTAAAATTGATTATCAAAATAAATTTTTTGAGGTTGCATGTGGTACATTACGCCATTGACGCAACTCCTGAGTTGTAGAAAATTCCGGAGATGCATCTCCAAAAAATTTCAACATTTAATTTTCTGCAGGAGATTTCGAAAATGGATCTCCTGAATTTCCTACAATATATATATATATATATATATATATATATATATATATATATATATATATATATATATATATATATATATATATATATATATATATATATATATATATATATATATATATATATATAATCTTGCTTGTGTGTTATTTGTCTACATTAATGGTTTGTCTTACTATAACTTTCAAACATAATGGCTAATGAACATGATAGACTGAGGGATGACAGGGTTGCTCAGCACGCGTCCGTTTGGCGGGAGAAGAGTCAGCAGGTTCTTGAGGCTCCTGGTCCCTCTGGCCAGACAGAGTCGTCTACTTATGAGGCTCGTGTTTCACCTCATGCCACTCTATCTTCTTCTTCCCTTAGGGGACGTGATTCACCATCTGACGCATCATTCCCTCATCCTCCTGCAGGCGTCAGGTTTCACCAGTGCCACCTTCTACCGATGATGATGTTGATCCGGTCTCACATGTTATCATACCTCTACTGATGATGTTAATGATCCAGTGCCACCTCTGAAGGATGAGGCTAGTGTAGATGATGAGCCAAAGGCTTTTGAAGGTGGTCCAGTTGATTTGTCTTTACTGCCTATGTATTCAGACCATATTATCATACATATCTGGGATGGAGAGGTAGCATTAGTTGGATTCTTTATTAAATTTTACGTTAATTTTAATTTCTGACATTGATTATTTTTGACAAATTTTAGGAGCATGATCCGCAGAAGTTTGTTAACCACGAGAGGAAGATTGATGCATTTCCTCAACCAGATGAGGATTGATGCACTTTTTTCAAAATTACCAGTATTTACTAATACTTTATAAAAACTGATTTCTTTGGACAAGCATAAAGCACGTATATTGTAGAGATTAGATATAAGGCATAATTGGCTGATTAAATCCTCCTAGACATGATTGTGCTAAAAATAAGTTACTTTTAGTACAATTATATTTACAAGAATTTATCCGGCCACCCCACGTCGTACCTGACACTACCATATTATGCGTGCTTTTATTTGAGTTAATTTGAGTTAAAAGAGTCTTTAACTTAATTTGAGTTAAAATATTATTTAACTCTTTTGAATGTATTATTTGAAAGAAACATCATAATAGAAATAACATACAAAAGTTATTTCATTTCAAGCTTGAATCTTATACTCGTCATTACGGGTGTTCAAAATCAAACCAATCCAATAGAAAACTGCAAATCAAACCAGACCAAAACCTCAAAAAATCGCATTTGGTTCGGATGTATTTGGATCATCTTTTAACAAAATCGCATGGTTCGGTTCGGTTCGGTTTGCGGTTTGTATTATGCAAACCGAACCAAATCGGATCAAACGCACTATGTTACAACCTATTTCACTTAACTCAGATCCAACCCAAATCTAAATCTATTATGCCTTAACCTTACGATTAGGAATGATTTTCTATTCCTCACACTCAGGGTTTCAGTTTCAGTTTTCTCAAATCACTCATAGAAATATCACGTCTTCCACACTAAATACATCTTGCATCTTCTTGTCTAATATCTAGTTAGTTATATTCTTTCTTTTTCACCCTCTCATTTTTATGCAATAGTTCTTTCTTCCAATTTTGTTTTTATCGCACATCTTCTTGTCTAATCTCTCCTCTCTTTTGTTCTTTCTTTTTCATCTTCACTGGTCTCTTATCTCCTCTATTTTTTTATTATAATGTTTTTGATATTATTTTATGCTATTGTTTTATGTCTATTATTCAACTTTTGTCTAATCTGATTTTTACATATTAAATGGGAAGTTGTTGTCCAAATATGATGAGTTTTGTTGTTATTTGGTAGTGTATGAATGACTAAATGTGAAGTTATCTAGTCATCTATATGTGTATTTATGGCTCAATAGTTTTTTTATAAAAAACCAAACCAACTGAACCGAATCAAACCGCATTAGTTTAATTTGGTTCGGTTTTATTTCTAAAAGTCAACCGAACCAAACCAAACCGCATGTTTTTTTCTCTTGCGGGTCGGATGACTTTTTGCGTCAAAACCGTTCAAAATGCACCGAGAACACCCCCACTCCTCACAAACATGTCTTGTACTTAATGTTTACTTTCTAGATGGTTGAAAACCATAGAAAAAGTTGATGTAAGGAAAAAAAATCACAGATATAATACCCAATGTCTTGCACTTAATATTTACTTTCTAGATGGTTAAAAATCATAGAAAAATATCTTGGACTTAATGTTTACTTTCTAGATTATTGAATATCATAGAAAAAACTTGATGTAACGAAAAAAAATCACAACTCTAATACCCAACGTTGTTTCTCAAAATCTATACAACACTATATTTGAATACTAGAGGCCAGGAGCAAGGTGCTTTTGAGAGCTTTCGTACAACAATAAGCCCATACTAAAAGAGCTTATTTAGAGCCTTATTCCAAGAACCTTTCAATAGCTTATACAGAACCTTTCAAGAAAAAAAGAAGTTTTCACATTAGAGTTTCTAGAAGAAAAAAAGTTTTTTATAATCTCGTAAAAAAAGTCTATCTTGGCCGTTTGGTTGCTGAGGACATGTACTTCAACAGTTATGTTGATCACCATCAGACGCAGTCATTTTACGAGATTGTGTTATACTCTGGATGGTTGGCATGCGTGTTGCGTATCCCTGCTCCTCATCTGCTCGAGCACGTCATGCGGCAATTCGGCTACACTTAGACCATTCTCAGACACCTTATTGTCTCTGCACCTCTTCCTTTGACACGTAGACAGATAGAGGACATGTTTAATGATAATGAGAGTCATCTGATACTGGAGGAGGCACGAGTTACCATAGCTCCGAGCGACTGGAGCTACGTGGACGGGTACATCACGTGGTTCTTCAAGGTGTCACAATCGTACATGGTGCATGCTGCTTCATGAGATCCTTCGAGATCAGTTCATCAAGAGATACTAGAGGATGAGCAGGCACAGTTAGATCATGATGAGGATGTCTTGCCTAGGAGTCGTCGCATTGTGGAGATTGCGCATGCAGGCATTGACAGAGGTATCTTCTCTGATGGATTTGATGTGAGGCATGTCCTAGATGTCATCATGACGGAGGCGTAGAGGATATTGTTGTACCGAAGACAGCGCCGGAGGACAGGCAAATTGATGGCCAGGAGGTGAACGAGGCACAGGAGGTAGGGGATAGCTTGTCAGACACACACAGTAGTCTCTTATTATATAGTTGTAGTACTATGATATGCACTTTATTTTGACGGTCTTACTACTTTATTGATCCTCGATTGTACGATATTTTTTACATTTATTGGTATTTTATTTTTGTATGACATTTTTTGTTCATATGAAATTATGTACGTCTATTTTTGTATGACATTTGTACGGCATATTTTAAATCTTCATTTGAACACAGATAAACAACATATACCATGAAATACCTGTTCTAATACGTTTCGGAGATGCATCTCCGAAATATACCTGAGATGCATCTCTGATACAATTCAAATGTAAATGACTTCTAAGTGGGATGTATTATATGTTTTAAATTGTTTCAGAGATGCAACTACGAAATATTTCAATGTTTATTCAGAAATTGGTGCATCATATATGCATCTTCGCAAATTATATGCATTTAAAAAAAATTGTGTGGTGGTTAAGAAGTATTAAGGTTGCATTAAAAAAAAATTAATGATATAAACTCTAAAATATTTACTTATAAAAATAATTAAACAATTAACTAAATTACCCATAAATAAATAAAAATTATGCTATAAATCCCAGTTATTTATTTATAATGATAATTGTATTTATATTTAAAAATAAAAAATTATTAAATATTATTCAAGTTTTATAAATTGCATAGAACATTTGTGAGATTATATATTTTCTTTTTAAAATAAATTATTGCACATACTTAATGCTACAAAATATATATCCGTCCCTGATTCCAAAGATGGATTCCAAAGATAAAAATAACATATGGTTTGAGTTAAATTATTTCTTTTAATTTTTACCAATACATGATTATATATTTATAGTATGTCACAAAATCAAAATATATAACATGTAGTGTGCTTATTTTAAGATTACAAAATAGTAATATTTAATTAAGTGTGATAAATATGAAATAAAAAATAGCATTATATTAAACTAATATAAGTTTTAGTAAAAAATATAAAAATAATAATATAACACCTCACACTATTAATAAAATAAGTTTTAAAACTGCATATTTCAATAAAAATAAAAGTAAATAAGAATATATATTAAACAAGAAATATCACCTGAATTTTTTATCCAAATAATCTATTTTTTTAAATAAATATCTAAAATAATCTCAATTTTCACATATTTCAAAATTATGCATGGATAAAATTGGGTCGAAAAAGAGAACTAAAATTTTTGAATTTTAAAATTATAGGTACTAAATTATATCAATTTTTTAAGAATTATGTATCTTTGAACTAATACCAGTATTTCAAAAAAAAAATCATGTTATAAATACTGAAATTTTCAATATCCTTAATAAAAACTTATATTTATATCGAGAATTTCAAAATTTTCAATAAAAATCTAACTAGAAATTTCAAAATTTTCAATAAAAATCTAACTAGAAATTTCAAATTTTCTGATAAAAATTCATAAAGTTATAATTTTTTTACCAAAAATTTTAAATTTTCCAATATTTTTGCACTTTTTTCAAAATTACCGGTATCTACTCATACTTTATAAAAACCTATTTCTTTGGGGATCAAGTATAACACGGGGTTGGCCGGTTAAATTCTCCTAGACATGATTGTGCTAAAAATAAGTTTTTTGAGTTAATTTGAGTTAAAAGAGTCTTTAACTCTTTTGAATGTATTATTTGAAAGAAACATACAAAAGAATTAATTCATTTCTAGCTTGAATCTTATACTCTTAGCGCAACCATGTCTTGTACTTAATGTTTACTTTCTAGATGGTTGAAAATCATAGAAAAAAGTTGATGTAACCAAAAAAAATCCCAGCTCTAATACCCAATATTGTTTCTCAAAATCTATACAACAGTATTTTTGAATACAGGAGGCCAGAAGCAAGGTGCTTCTGAGAGCTTTCCTGCAACAATAAGAGCTTATTTAGAGCCTTATTCCAGGAACCTTTCAATAGCTTACACAGAACCTTTCAAGAAAAAAAAAAAGTTTTCACATTAGAGTTTCTAGAAGAAAAAACAGTTTCTCTTATAATCTCATAAAATAACCTTTATCCAAAGATGACCTCTACAACAATCCTATACGATATAAATCCTTTGACAAATATGTGGACCAACTAAATTCATGTAAAAAAATTTCTGGATCCACAAAAACCATCTCAAGACTTTCACACGGAAGCAGAAAGCCAGAAACAGATACCATAAGCTATTATCTAATTGATAAAGAAATAGGAGGATATAGTAAAAAAGCTAGCAAATATTAATACTGAAGAGTTTCACATCAGTGGAGTCTTATTTAGTATTCAAGTTCAACAACTCAACCACTGTAAATATCATTCATAGTGCAAGGACACCATTAAACATGTCTGATGAAATAGAGGATCCTCAACTCATACTAATAATTTACCATATGAAAGACTAAAAAGGTTTTCATTGTGCACTTAAGACCTCAATTTCAAACTCCAAGACAGAGTTGGGCTTTATTCCCCAGGCAGGAAAACCACCGGCACCATAAGCATAATCAGGAGAGCACTGCAAGATTATAAACAAGGTGAATAACAGTCGGATTATTCAAATTGATAACTATTTGACAAAGTACTAAAGTCTTTTTATTTGCAAAAAATTATAAACATGATATACTCAATAAGAGCATTTGATTGATCAATTGGAATCAGGTTGATAAAGTTTAGCGTATGTTTGATGCTGCAGTGAGAAAAAAATTGATTTTAAGTGAACTGATTATGGTTAAAAGTGAGTTGAATGTAAAGTGATTTTTGTTTGGATAACTTTATGCAAAATTGAATTGAACAGTAAATTTCATTGTAAAATTCACTTTTATACTCAAAAGCAACAAATTCTAACCAAGTAGAATCAATTCTGAGGGCAGACTCAATTCTATTTCAGAAGAACCAAACACCTCAAAATCATTTCAAAATCAATTCTACACCTCTAGAATTGCTTTTGCCTCGTCCAAAATTTAAACCAAACATTCACTTAATATATACAAATCAAAGTGGATCTCCATCTTGTGTGAGTAAAAACAAACATCTTAATTAAGCACTTGTAGCATATAACCCTTATCATAGAAGTGCTTACATTATAAATAAGATCAAAATATTTTCATATAAACTATAAATTGTCTTCTTAACCGTAATTATGAACATATAAGCAATTTCTATAAGCTCTCTAAAACAATATCACAATTCACAAGTGCTTATTTCAATAAATAAGCTCAAAAATAAGTAAATCCAACCGAACATAAGCAACAACAAGTTGTTGTAAGTAAATAACTAGGAATAGATAATATACCCGAAGACGAGCAACTTCGCCGAGTTGCATGCCAAGGACACCTTCATCCCATCCTACAAACACAAATAGTTTGAACAAATCATATAGGGAATAAGTTTTGAATACTTTAGAACAAAAGTGCTAATACCTCTGAAAGTTCATGTGTCTCCGTGTCCAAAACCAACCCTTCTGTGATTATGTTTACTTTATTCAAAATTTTAAATTATTATTGATGTAGGGTTTGAATAATACCTTTGATGACAGAACCTTGGCCGATTTTGAAAGTGAATGGTGTCTGGCCAGGATCCTTTGTGCTCCAGAACTTCTGAGATAGATCACCGTCTTTACCTGTTGATTAATCATCATCATCACAAACAATTAGGGCATCAATCAATCAAACAAAGGGTGGATCTAGGGTTTGGAGATAAAATTGAAAGGAAGAGTGAGATAAGAGTGAGTGGTTACCGTAACCGGTGCAGTGAACGGTGACGTTTTGACCGGAGCGTGGGTTGGGACCGGTTCCTGGTCTTATGATTTGCTTCTCAACTCCCATTTTTCTTCTTCGCCGGAATTCTACTCTTCTCACTTACTCGACCTCTGTAGTTCGTACCGAATCACGCTTCTGCTTTTATTTTAGAAAAAATAAAATACCCAAAAGAATGTTAATAATTAATAATAATTTATAAGAATACTTGAAAATACTTTATTATAAGGGTCTTGCTAACTTGTGCCCCTAGGGCACAAGTTAAGGTTACTACTATTAAAAAGTTTGTGTGGAAGAAAACAAAATTTTAAATTTTAAGAAATTAAATGCACGCGCTTCAAGAGAATATTTTTATAAGTGTATCATTAACTTGTGCCCTTGGGGCACATGTTAGCATTAGCCATAAACATAAGCTCTTTACAAATTTTACTCATAAATTGTATTATTATATTAATATATAAAATATATATAGTCATGTCTGTGTCCTATGATTTTTACATTAGCGGGGTCCTCGTGTCCGTGTCGTGTCCTATATCCGTGTCCGAGTCCGGGCTTCATACCTCTTAACCAATGAAAGAAAAGCATAACTTTATCTTATCCCATGGGATGAAAAAGTATTTTATAGAAAATATAGAATGTCTTTCAAATTCCGGAGATATATCTTCGAACGTACTTTATCTCAAATCAAAACGTTAACTAATTCGGGAAAATTTTACCTTGTACCCCTACAGTTAGCCTCATACCCCTACAATTTTTTAAAAATTCTCATTCTATCCTTTTTAACATTTTAAAAAAATTATTAAAAATTATATAAAAAAAAACGCACCAGAACACTTCAAAGAAGAGTTCCGGTGAATTAAAAAAAAAGGATGACTACCGGAACACTTTTTAAAAGAGTTCCGGTTTAGACCATCCAAACCGGAAGTCTTTAAGAAAGACTTTCGGTATACAACAAACCAAACCGGAAGACTTTCTAAAAAACTTCCGGTTCAGTGCCCCTAAAAGGCAACAAACCGGAACTCTTTAGACATGTGTTCCGGTATACATTACGTGAACCGGAAGACTTACTCTGAGTGTTCCGGTTTACAATGCCAAAAAGTGAAAAATTTGTTTTCCGGAAGTCTTCAGACGAAAATGGTAAAAAAAATTAGAAATGAAAAATATACCCTATTTATATGAGGGTATTTTGGTCAAAAAAATTTAAATGTAGGGGTGTGGGTACAATTGTAGGGGTACGGGGTAAAGTTTTTCTAATTCGGATATACATATCCGTAATATTTTAAAACCAGGCCCAATCATATCGGAGGCCCCATTCTAATTTTAAAAGTAGGCTCAATTTTTTTTAAAAATACAATTATAATAATAATAAAAAATATCAAAAATACAATTATGTATTAATTAAAAATAAATTTAATTATAATTATTTTGAGTTTTGATGAATCTTAATTTTTGTATGTATTAAATTTTTATCATAATACTTTTTTTTATTATTAAGTTTTTTTATTAACATTTTATTTATTTTTATTAATATTTATAAAAAAATGAAATTTTCAAATTTTGGGGCCTCCTAAAATATGAGGCCCTGTGCTGCAGCACATGCTGCACATGCACAAGGTCGACCCTGTTTAAAACATACATCATGTATCCATTCTGAAAGACATGTAACACGTTTATTATTCCGGAGATATATCTCCGTAACCTAAGAGAACAATGCATGTATATTTTGTTTATGTTTATTTAGATGAAAAATTATAAATGTTATGTATCATGTTATGTGACGAGATTTAAATCATACAATTGATATGAAAAAATGACATATATAAATCAGATGGTCCAAAAATAACATACATAAATAAAGTCAAAATACACGATAAAGTAGCATGAAGTGAAAATAAAATATAATTTATAATGAATCCAAAGTACAACTATTATATACTAATCCACCACTGCATATGTCGAACTACATCTCCTCTGGCTCCTCGGCCTTCAATATCCCATGTCCTCCGGTGATGTCTCTGGTACATTAATACCTTGCGTGCCTCAGTCATGATGGTGTCATACCCCAAAATTTGCCCCTTAATCTTACAAGACATTTTTCAAGGCACTCCAACTCATTTTTCAAGACATTAATCTTAAAGGAACAAAGACCCAGCGCACAGGTGGCCAAATCCAGAAAATGACTTAAACTGGCTTGCTCGCTAGGCGAGCAAAATCCTTCGCCTAGCGAATTCTTCGCTGCACCACTCGCCTAGCGAAGCTTGCGAATACCAGAATTTTTGGGCTTCATTCTGAGCCCATTAGGTCACAAAAACTATTATAAATACCAAGACCTCATTCAGAAAAAAAACACAGAGGGAGGGAACAAGCAAACCCTAACAGAGGCAACCGGAAAAACCCTAGAGGCTAACCAAGAGAATTCAGAACAACCCTAAAGGAAACCCTGAAGTAAACTCATCTGCACAAAGGTTACCTCCGCCCAACTCAATCCGACACCAACCCTAAGAGGGATCTGCCAATTCAACGTTGCAATTCAATTGCAAACAGGTTTGCACTACCACTACCGCTTTATGCTCCCAATTTACATGTGACATTACGATTGAATTTATAAATATATCTTAGGTTTTGCATGTGGATTTAAGTATGCATGGATGTCTTGAATGTTTAACCATGTAATTTCTGTAATGGATGCCATAGGGTTTGGAGCTTGCTGAAATCGTACTGTTATTAAACTCAAAACCCGCAGCCGTTCGCTAGCACATCGCTAAGCGAACATGTAGCGAGTGTTCGCCAAGCCTTCGCTAGGCGAGGCAGTAGCGAACATGATAGTCGCTGATTTTTTTTCCGTTCTGTTCTGTGCTTATCTGACATGTTCTATCATAGCTATGTATTATTTGCCTGACATTATTACTGCTGCGATTCCTTTGTTCGGTGCAACTATTGATCGCACCCCATTTGGTATTCTGACCTGTTTGCTGAATTTTGTGAGGGCTCACATACTCCCGAAGAAGGTAGCTTGCTAGGTATTCCACTTTATTTGTGGGATACCCTTGTGGAGATTCATCCTAATTACCTAACTGATTACAAATGTTGCCTTTGAATATATTATCTTGGCCCTCTCTTTGTTGCCTTACGGTATTACGGTCATGTCCCGTGAATGTGGGGATACACTTAGCAAAGACCCTTCGATTAAATCATCATGTCACTATAAGATAAATCATAGTCCCTCGGATGTTGCCTGCGAATATATGATTTTGTCCCTCGATGGCCCGTCGTTGTAGCCTACGGTTAAATGATGATCGTCCCTTCGAATGCTAAGGTATCCTTACAAATGTTTCCTTCAATGACCCTACGATGTCCCTTACATCCAAAGGACAAGACTACTTACTTCTCAATAGTAAGGACAGTTTTACCTTCATAAGGATAGGAAATACCCATAAAGACCTTGGGTAGGTATAACTCTTAAATGCTGACTCCCAACTTAAAATACTTTTCACACCTCACACTTTGCAAAATATCTATTAGAAAATCACCATTTGGTATACATTCGTACTAGAATCATTGCCAAGTTATATTTTTCTAAACAGCTTTCAAAATTAAACGAGATAAATACTTTGTATACATTCATACAAGAATCATTACAATGTTAAACTCTCTTTTCAAAACATTTTCTAAATAGTTCTCAAACACTTTTTCAGACAAGAAAAACATAAGTGATTAAGCAATTAAGAGCCCATGGATAACCATGGATACAAAGGGTGCTAACACCTTCCCTTTGTATAATGTACCTCCCGAACCCAAAATCTAATCAAGGTATTTCCTGTTCTTTTCCGCCTTTCCTTATTGGATAAAAGAAAAGTCGGTGGCGACTCTTGTTATCCGCGACATTTGCTTTCCAAAGCAAAAACACACAAAGTCAGTTCACCGTATGACAGAACTGGCGACTCTGCTGGGGATTATTTAAAAAGAGAGGTTGCCTTAAAAAAATAAAAAAATAAGGTCATTTATGTTTTCAAATTGTTCCTTCGTCTGATTTACTTTTAAGGGATTGTTTGGGTATTCTATGCTTGAGTGAAAGATCCTACACCCGGATCTAGTGTACCTTAGGTAAGTAGCAAAAGATCATCGCGACTGTCCGGCGTATACTGGAATGGTTAAAATGATGGCTACGGTTAATGTGACACTTTGGATGTCCTGATGTTCCTCATGTTTACTTGAGGAAAAATTTGGCGTCTGCGTGGTGTCATCAAAGCATTAACCAGACCTTTAGAACCATAATTGACTCATCCTAGCCATTAGAAAGTAGTGAGATAACTGACTTCGGTTCCGACTGGGGTTGGTTGATACTCGATACTACACTCTTTGAGATTGGACTTTAGGGAAATTTTGGTCAACCGCTTGGTGTTGCACTGAAGTGGACTTAAGGAAAGGTCGATGATTTGAGATCCTTCTAGAACCCGATTACTATTCTAGGACAGGTGGAACCAACCAAACTTCAGTGGGGAGGGTACTTACCTATGGAACTCATGCAAGCCTTAAAAACCCAGGAATGATTGCGGTGTGACTTGTTTGTGTTTGTTACTTACATAACATCATAACATCATAACATCATAACATCATAACATCATAACATCATGACATTGTACTAACCATTTTAAGGACTTAGGGGTTTAACTTTGCTCTGTTAAACAGGCTATGGCTTCCAAGAAGACCATCCGGATCAATCTTGTAGCGATCTCTCCTCAACTCAAGGATTTAGTGTCAGAACTGCCCGATCATGCTCAATTCATCAAGAAACATGGTTCTCTCCTCAATTTAGTTACCACTGGTTTCAAAGAAGATATGATGAGAGTTATATTCCAGTTCTTCGATCCTAAACATCATTGCTTCACCTTCCCAGAGTATCAGTTGGTACCCACATTAGAAGAGTTTTCCAGGCTGCTTGGGATACCTATCCTTGATCAAACACCTTTCAATGGTTTAGAAAAGATTCCAAAGTCTGAAGAAGTTGTCGCGGCTTTACACATGACAAAGTCCGACATTGAAACTAATTGGGTAACAAGAAGTGGAGTTAAGGGTTTACTTGCCAAATTTCTGATAAATAAGGCCCGAGAATTCCTAAAAGTTATGAATGTCCATGCTTTCGAAGAGGTTCTAGCCCTACTAATCTATGGTTTGGTGCTATTTCCTAATCCGGATCAATTCATAGACATGAATGCTGTTAAGATATTTCTCACTCATAACCCTGTGCCCACCTTGCTTGGAGACATTTTGCATTCCCTTCACACTCGTACTATGAAAAGGCAAGGGACTCTCATGTGCTGCGTACCTTTATTATCTAGGTGGTTTATTTCGCACCTTCCTCAATCAGTCTTAAAGAATGAGCAAAATTTGAAATGGTCTCAAAGGATAATGTCGCTCTCCCATTCTGACATCCATTGGTGTCCCCAACCCAAAGAAAATGTTATCATCATTGACCGTTGCGGAGAATTCTCTAACGTACCACTCCCGGGGATAAGAGGAGGTAATACTTATAACCTAGCTTTAGCCCTACGTCAGTTTGGTTATGCTCGAAGAGACGGTCCACATGAAATAATTATTCAAGGCACTGTGTTTGACTATGACAACGACTCTCAAGGTCTCCGTCAAAGGTTTGTACGAGCTTGCGGCATGGTGAAAAGAAGTACTTTATGACAGAAAAACTCTATTCCTATGGAACCTTATCTCAGATGGGTACGCGCCAGAGCTCGTGAGCTTATCATGCCATATCTTGCGATCGGACCTCTGATTGTTGAACCAAAAGTAGAAGGAGGTACCCCTCAGATCATTCCTTATCCAGATATGCCTACCAATGTTGAAGAATTGAAGAAATCCTGGACCCAGTTGAGAGAGGAAAGGGACACTTTTGAAACTCAGTTCGGTGCAGAAAGGAAGAAAGTATTAGAGCTCACCAGCCAGCTTAATGAGGAACGAAGACTCAATGCATATCTCCGCCCAAAAAGAAGCCGTCCCTGGGAGACTTGAGCTTTCATTGTATTTTTATTATTTTTTTGTAATGAACATTGATTAAAAGAAATTATTAATAAAAGTTTCCCTCTTTTGGTGGTTTACGCAAAGTTAAATTCCAAAAGTCCTTGAAAACATTTCATACATTGCATAGCATAACATAACATTGCATAACAGGTACTCTAAAAGATCAATGTTCTCACGGTCTTCCTTCTAAACAGAAAGATGGCTCTCGAACAAACTGTCAGAGATCTCCAGACTCATAATGCTCAATTCCAGGAGATGATCTTGAACTTATCCAAGGGGCAGGATGAGCTGAAGGCTCTCTTGCTCGAGAAGAAGAAAGACAAGAAAGTTGTGAGTTACATTAACCCGGGAAGAAGGCTTAAAGGACAGGTCGCAGGAGTTAAGATTAGAATTCTGAAGGATAAAGAAGATGAGACAGAAAATGATTCGGAAGATGAGAATTTTGATCCCTTCGACCCTGAGGACGACGATGAAGACTATGAAAATGAACAGTACTCTCCAAAAGATGATAAGTATAAGTTGTTGGAAGAACGCATGCTAGCTATGGAGGGTCAGAAGGCGCCCGATCTGGATTTCGAAGGCTTAGGTCTGGTCTCTGACGTGGTCATTCCCCACAAATTCAAGGTCCCCACTTTCACTAAGTATGACGGTGTGTCTTGTCCTCAGATGCATCTGAGAGCTTATGTGAGAAAGATCCAGCCGTATACCACTGATAGGAAGCTATGGATCCATTTCTTCCAAGAGAGTCTGTCTGGCACACAGTTAGAGTGGTATTATCAGCTCGAGAGCTCTAACATCCGCACCTGGACTAATTTAGCGACAACTTTCTACAAGTACTACCAGTATAATTCTAAATTAGCGCCTACTCGGCTACAATTGCAGAATATGACTATGGGATCTAAAGAAAGCTTCAAAGAATATGCTCAAAAAATGGAGAGATTTGGCTGGCAGAGTCAAACCCCCTACGACTGATCGAGAATTAGTGGACATGTTCATGGGTACATTGACTGGCCCATTCTACAGCCATCTATTGGGAAGTTCCTCATCGGGTTTCATTGAACTTATATTAACGGGTGAATGTGTTGAGAGTGGCATTCGAAGTGGAAAGATACAGGTGGCTACCTCTGCAAGCACCAAAAAGTCCTATCAGGGGAGGAACGAATCAAATGCTGTGTACGGTCAAAGGGGTCATAACAAGAAAAATCGTGACCATACTGTTGGAGCAGTTACGATTACAGCACCGTCATCTCAAAACTTCCAACACAGACAAGACAGGCCAAGAAGACAGTTTACGAAGATCAATATGACTTTAGCACAAGTACTGCCGGGTATGCTAAAAGCAAATTTAATTACCCTCAGAGATCCTCCTGCAAATCCCAACACTACTTCTCCTCGTTATAATCCCAATGCCAGGTGTGCATATCACTCTGATAGCCCCGGGCATGATACAAACGATTGTTGGTTGTTGAAGAATAAGATTCAGGATATGATCGACACTGGAGAAATTGAATTTGATCCTCCGGAGACTCCTAATGTCATCACTGCTCCTACGCCTAATCATGACAAGACTGTTAATGTTGTGGATGACAATTCTCACATTTCTAATATAGCTGACTTAGCGTCTCCTCTCATGATCATCAAGAAGAATTTATTGCAAGCTAGTTTATTTCCAGGTTGTGCTGAAAATTGCGATCTCTGTATACCCCGACCCAATGATTGCTTAAAATTGAGGAATGGTATTCAACAACTGATGGATGATCGTACAATTCTCTTTGAAAAGATTCCTAAGGTGGAAGACCCTATTGAAGAAACATATGTGATTGCCAGATCCAAAGTTCCAGTGAAGATTACCGCTACTAGAGTGCCTGTGAAGATTACTGTTGAGCCCAAGGTAGCTCCCCTAATTATTACTGCACCTGGCCCAGTACCATATTCCTCAAGCAAAGCCATTCCGTGGAATTATGGAGGTGATGTTTACATCCACGGCATAAAGCAAGATGATAATTCTGCTAATCCTAATGACGTTGACATTGTTGGGACTAGTAAAATTACTCGAAGCGGAAGGATCTTTTCTCCAGAAATCTCACCTCCCGTCCCTGAAACTCGAGGAAAAGAACCAGTAATCAATCCTTCTCAGTCAAGGACACCAGTCGAAGTTACTACCGAAGATGTTGCTAAACAGGAAATGGAAGAAATGCTGAAAATCATCCGCAAGAGTGATTTTGATGTGGTAGAACAGTTGGGGCATACTCCGTCTAAAATTTCGATGTTATCCTTGTTGCTATCTTCTGAATCTCATGCCAATGCATTGATAAAATTCTTGAAGACCGCTCATATACCTCAGGAGACATCTGTCGATCAGTTCGAAAATTATGTTGCTCACTTGGCTGTTGACAATGGCCTAGGCTTTTCCGATGCTGACCTGACACCAGCAGGAAAGAATCACAATAAAGCTCTACATATCTCCATTGAGTGTAAGGAGGGGGTCACCTTGTCTCATGTGTTGATCGATAATGGCTCTTCTTTGAATGTGCTACCGAAAGCTGTGCTCGATAAACTTGACTGTAAAAGCATTGAGCTGAAGCCTAGTGACGTTGTGGTGCATGCTTATGATGGTGCGAAGAGTGTTGTCCATGGTGAAGTGGTTCTCCCTATCAAGATAGGACCTCAAGTCTTCAACACTACCTTTCATGTAATGAACATTCGTCCTGCCTATTCCTGCTTGCTGGGACGCCCCTGGATTCATGGGGCAAGTGCTGTAGCTTCGTCTCTCCATCAAAAGCTGAGGTATCCAATAGAGGGTAAGATTGTCACTGTGTGCGGAGAAGAAGAGTATATTGTCAGTAGTGTGCATACCTTCAGATACGTCGAGATGGATGGTGAGTTCTTTGAGGCTCCTTCTCAGTCATTTGAAGTAGTTCCTCCGACCAGTCTTGTCCTTAAGCCAACCGCCCGTATGCCTAAGGTTATTCGTGCTCCTCCTGCTATGACTTCTCTGAAAGACGCTCAAGCCGTGGTCGAAGATGGTGGTCGTACTGGCTGGGGTCAACTGATCGATGTACCGTACAAGTCTGATAGATTTGGCCTGGGATTTAGCTCTGAAAAGGTAGTCAAAGATCATATTAATGCTGTAGAAGATGTTGATAGTGATTGCGACTTGGATAGCTGGATTTTCCCAACAATTGGTGACAGACTCAATAATTGGAAAGCTGAAGACACTATCCCGATTTCCTTTAGTCCGGAGTAATTGTTATTGCCTATTTTAGTGTTGCAAATTTTTAATTTTTACAATTGAACTTCTTAAAGCATTGTGTCTATGCCCGGGGCACAAATAGCTAATTTGTTAAGGGTTTTGTCATTTTCATAAGCATATCCACATTCAATAAATCAATGGACTTTTGGCATTCAAATATTGCGCTCTTTATCTTTCCTGTCATCTTTTAAACAAGCTATGCTTTCTTACACACACTCACGTAACAAATTGCAGATCCATATCCACTTTGGATCCTGTTGATAATAATTCTGCTACTGTTCATTATGACTTTGAAAATCCGATCTACCAAGCCGAGGATGGAAGTGAGGAAGATTGTGAAGTACCTGGAGAGCTTGTCAGACTGTTACTGCAAGAAGAAAAGACTATACAGCCGCATGAGGAATCAATTGAAACTGTAAATCTGGGTACCGAAGTAGACAAAAAAGAAGTCAAAATAGGAGCAGGCTTGGAAAACAGTGTCAAAGAAAGATTGATTCAGATGTTACATGACTATATAGAGATTTTTGCTTGGCCTTATGAAGACATGCCAGGACTGGATACTGATATAGTAGTGCATCGTTTGCCAATGAAGGAAGATTGTCGTCCTGTTAAGCAAAAGGTTCGTCGCATGCGTCCTGAAATGTCTGAGAAAATCAAAGCCGAGGTTATGAAACAATTTGATGCAGGTTTTCTGGCTGTTACTTCTTATCCTCAATGGGTTGCTAATGTGGTACCAGTGCCAAAGAAGGATGGTAAGGTGTGAATGTGTGTAGATTACAGAGATTTGAATAAAGCGAGTCCCAAAGATGACTTTCCACTTCCGCACATTGATGTTCTGGTAGATAACACCGCTCAACACAAGGTATTCTCATTCATGGATGGATTCTCAGGTTATAACCAGATTAAGATGGCACCTGAGGACATGGAGAAAACTACATTTGTGACGCAATGGGGCACTTTCTATTACAAAGTAATGCCATTCGGTTTAAAGAATGCAGGGGCAACATACCAGCGTGCTATGGTGGTTTTGTTCCATGATATGATCCATCATGAAATAGAGGTATATGTGGATGACATGATAGCCAGATCTCATACTGAAGAAGAACATCTCGATCATTTATACAAACTGTTTGAGAGGTTGAAGAAATACAAGTTGAGATTGAACCCGAACAAGTGCACCTTTGGAGTAAGATCCGGTAAACTCTTGGGCTTTATTGTCAGTGGTAAAGGAATTGAGGTTGACCCGGCTAAGGTGAGAGCTATTCAAGAAATGCTAGTTCCCCGTACAGATAAAGAAGTCAGAGGTTTCTTGGGACGCTTGAATTACATTGCCCGATTTATCTCCCATTTGACTGCTACCTGCATACCCATCTTCAAATTACTGAGAAAAAATCAAGAGATGGTATGGAATGATGAATGTCAAGAAGCTTTTGACAAAATCAAGAAGTATCTCCAAGAACTTCCAATTCTGATGCCACCAGTTGAAGGAAGACCTCTAATCATGTATTTGACCGTGTTAGAAAATTCAATGGGGTGTGTGTTGGGGCAACATGACGAGTCTGGTCGAAAAGAGCATGCCATATACTACCTTAGCAAAAAGTTTACCGACTGTGAAACAAGATACTCATTGCTCGAGAAAACTTGCTGTGCTTTGGCTTGGGCTGCTCGCCGACTAAGACAATATATGTTGAATCATACCACTTTATTGAATTCTAAGATGGATCCTATCAAATATATATTTGAGAAACCTGCCCTCTCCGGAAGAATAGCAAGATGGCAGATGATTTTAACAGAGTATGATATCCAATATACTACTCAGAAAGCAATCAAAGGAAGCGTGTTAGCTGATCATTTGGCTCATCAAGCAGTTGATGATTACCAATCTATGAATTTTGAGTTCCCAGATGAGGATGTCATGCTTGTTACTGAATATGAAGAACCTGGACCGGATGAAGGACCCGAACTGGGATCCCGATGGACTATGGTTTTTGACGGATCTTCTAATGCATTGGGCAATGGTGTTGGTGTTGTAATTATTTCTCCCAGGGGTTGTCATACGCCTTTCACTGCTAGACTATGTTTTGACTGTACCAACAATATGGCTGAGTATGAAGCATGTATTTTGGGACTCAGAGCTGCTATAGACCTGAGAATCAAGTTTTTGAGTGTGTACGGGGACTCAGCCTTAGTAATCAGTCAGATCAAAGGAGAATGGGACACTAAACATCCGAATCTCATCCCTTATCGAGAGCGGGTGTTAACATTAATCCCATGCTTTGAAGAGATTACATTTGAACATATTCCACGAGAAGAGAATCAGTTGGCAGACGCATTGGCTACCATGTCATCTATGTTCAGAGTCAGATGGGACAATGAAGCTCCCATGATCACCATTGAACGATTAGATGAACCAACATATTGTTATGAACTTGAAGCAGAAGAGAAACCTTGGTTCCACGAAGTAAAAAGATATCTAGAAACTCAAGAATACCCTGAAGGGGCATCCATAAATGACAGAAAATTTCTGAGAAAGTTCTCCACTAAATTCTTTTTGAGTAATGGAGTATTATATAAACGTAATCATGATTCGACTTTGCTTCGCTGTATGGATAAAAGGGACGCAGAAAAGATTATGGAAGACATACACGACGGTACTTTTGGGACTCATTCTAGTGGACATACGATGGCCAAGAAGATTCTGAGATCAGGGTATTATTGGTCTACCATGGAAGCTGATTGCCACCATCACTCCAGAACTTGCCACAAGTGCCAGATCTATGCGGACAAAGTACATGTACCTCCTACTCCATTGAACGTGTTGACAGCACCTTGGCCCTTTGCAATGTGGGGCATTGATATGATTGGAGAGATTAAACCTACTGCTTCTAATGGACATCATTTCATTCTTGTTGCTATTGATTATTTTACGAAGTGGGTAGAGGCAGCCTCATTTGCTTCTGTCACCAAGAATGTGGTGGCACGGTTCATCAAGAATAGTCTTATTTGTCGGTATGGCATCCCTGAAAGAATTATCACTGACAATGGTACTAATTTGAACAACAAGATGATTACTGAACTCTGCACGCAGTTCAAAATAAAACACCATAACTCTTCTCCGTACCGGCCAAAGATGAATGGCGTCGTAGAAGCTGCTAATAAGAATATTAAGAAGATCATACAAAAGATGACAGTAACATACAAAGACTGGCATGAGATATTACCCTTTGCTCTTCATGGTTATCGCACTTCAGTGCGCACTTCGATAGGGGCAACTCCTTTCTCTTTAGTCTACGGAATGGAAGCCATTTTACCAGTGGAAGTTCAGATTCCCTCTTTAAGAATTATGAAAGATACAGGCTTAGATGAAGATGAATGGATTCAGACTCGACTCGATCAGATAAATTTGATTGATGAAAAGAGACTCGCGGTTGTTTGTCATGGACAGATATATCAGAAGCGCATGACCCAGGCGTTTAATAAGGAAGTCAAGAGACAGGTATATCAAATTGGCGACTTGGTAATAAAGCGTATCATTCTACCACAAGGTGATTCTAGAGGCAAATGGACTCCCACATACGAAGGGCCGTTTGTAGTTAAGAAGGTATTCTCTGGTGGAGGCATGATGCTTACTACAATGGATGGCGAAGACTTCCCACATCCCGTGAACGCAGACATAGTTAAAAAATACTACGCATAAAAGAGACCCGCTAGGTCGACGTATCTAGGCAAAAGTAAGGGCATCCCGGCGAACCAAAAGGGTTCGGGCAAAAATTAGGGATAAACATATAAAAATGTACACCCGGCAAGTCGAAAACCTGAAAAGGCGGCTTGGGCAAAAAATGGTATCCTGGTGGACTGAAAACCTGAAAAGGCGGTCCAGGCAAAAATTAGGGATTAAAGCGTATGACTATGTCCCGTTCTCGGTCAGCTTCACCCAAGTCAAAGGGACTAAACAAGCCAATCACTTCTATCCGACAGCAGGAGATGAGAGGCTTGAAGACATAATGACAGTAGTGGAATTAAAATCAATAAGACTTTTTCTGCATAGCTTTTTCTTTGTTTTCTTGACAATTTCCTCTTACTAGGATTTCTGTCTCCTTGTACTCAAATTGCCTGTTTATAGGCCATCTTCCAAAATCAATACAATTTTATTTCCAAAAGATGCTTTTGTTTTACTTTTCTGTTTTGTTTGCGTAAACGTCCATTGATTTAATTTGAATTAATATATGCATTTGAATATGATCGAAGTTTATCAAAAATACATGCATAAAACAGAAATAACAATTACTAAAAGACTTCAGGACCGAGGAGAAGGTCTGACCATGCTTTCCGATGAATCCGGTTGCTAATCCTATGCCCCAGCAAAAACCAGTTATTCCCCAGAAGAAATTGGCATTACTAGACAGACTGGTCATCTCTTTTATCCCCCAACCAGGTCCTGTTGAATATTTCTACCATCAGACAAGAAATCAAATATCCCCAGCTAAGAAAGGGTCATCAATACAAATATCTCCAATCAGAATATGGGGATTTATTTTCCCCTGGCAAAATTTTCAGACGCATAATTCATTCATGCGTCATTTCGCATCATATACATGCATGCAATATTCACATTTATTTTCACAAGCATGCATCATGACATGGCATGAGGCTAACCTTTTTCAGGTTAATTATCCTCCCGATACAGTCAAAATAAAGGTTCATTCAGACGGACACCCTCATCGGTTATATTTTAGATTCAGATGCATCTTTCAGATATAATCCATATGGATGTTCATTCTGATGAGCATTCTGACATCCTCCTAATGATGGCATCTTTAAGCCCATCCCAGACATTTATTGCAAATACAACATATACAAATATTATCAGAATATAGCCTAACGTACGGTTCATT
This sequence comes from Lathyrus oleraceus, assembly GCF_024323335.1. Classification (NCBI taxonomy): domain Eukaryota; kingdom Viridiplantae; phylum Streptophyta; class Magnoliopsida; order Fabales; family Fabaceae; genus Lathyrus; species Lathyrus oleraceus. The sequence continues at coordinate 454,935,272 of NC_066579.1, forward strand.
CTGATTCAGCCTAACGTATGGTTCCTTCAACTGTTCCAATACGGTCTAGCGTACGGCCCATTTGGATGTTCATCCCCTCATATACTACCTAGCGTACGGTACATTCTGAAGTGTAGTCTAGCGTATGACTACCTTTTATCATCAGATACAGCCAAACGGACGGCTCATTCTGCTACTCAGATACAATCTAGCGTACGATCCATGTTGACCTTTATTTCTCCAGATACAGCCTAACGGACGGCTCATTCTGCTACTCAGATACGATCTAGCGTATGATTCGGTCTGATCTTCCATCCCCAGTGAAGTCACCCGCCTAACGGACGACTCATTCTGCTATTCAGATACGATCTAGTGTATGATCCATTCTGATCTTTATTCCTCAGATACTACCTAGCGTACGGTACATTCTGAAGTGTAGTCTAGCGTACGACTACCTTTTATCATCAGATACAGCCAAATGGACGACTCATTCTGCTACTCAGATACGATTTAGCGTACGATCCATTCTGATCTTTACCTCTCCAGATGCAGCCGAACGGACGGTTCATTCTGCAATTCAGATACGATCTAGCGTATGATCCATTCTGATCCTTTATCCCCAGCAGCGTATGACCCATTCGGATCCTTATCTCATCAGACTCAGCTCACCCTAACAACACCTAATGGATGACTCATTATACGGTCTAGCGTAAGACCCAGTATGACACCCATGTCTTCAGATATGGTCTAATGTACGACGCACTCTAAAGCCCCCATCATCATACTTTCTGGATGACATCTCTAAGCCCACCTCCATCAAGACTAACTTTTAATTAACAAACGCAAATTTTTGGGGCATTCTAAGTGTTCAATAATCTTCTACCTCCAGATCACGAATGGCATACATACCATTCTAACTCTCTCGGTTTATGAATATTGAACAGGGGTAGCTGTCATACCCCAAAATTTGCCCGTTAATCTTGCAAGACATTTTTCAAGGCACTCCAACTCATTTTTCAAGACATTAATCTTAAAGGAACAAAGACCCAGCGCACAGGTGGCCAAATCCAGAAAATGACTTAAACTGGCTTGCTCGCTAGGCGAGCAAAATCCTTCGCCTAGCGAATTCTTCGCTGCACCACTCGCCTAGCGAAGCTTGCGAATACCAGAAATTCTGGGCTTCATTCTGAGTCCATTAGGTCACAAAAACTATTATAAATACCAAGACCTCATTCAGAAAAAAACACACAGAGGGAAGGAACAAGTAAACCCTAACAGAGGCAACCGGAAAAATCCTGGAGGCTAACCAAGAGAATTTAGAACAACCCTAAAGGAAACCCTAAAGGAAACTCATCTGCACAAAGGTTACCTCCGCCCAACTTAATCCGACACCAACCCTAAGAGGGATCTGCCAATTCAACGTTGCAATTCAATTGCAAACAGGTTTGCACTACCACTACCGCTTTATGCTCCCAATTTACATGTGACATTACGATTGAATTTATAAATATATCTTAGGTTTTGCATGTGGATTTAAGTATGCATGGATGTCTTGAATGTTTAACCATGTAATTTCTGTAATGGATGCCATAGGGTTTGGAGCTTGCTGAAATCGTACTGTTATTAAACTCAAAACCCGCAGCCGTTCGCTAGCACATCGCTAAGCGAACATGTAGCGAGTGTTCGCCAAGCCTTCGCTAGGCGAGGCAGTAGCGAACATGACAGTCGCTGATTTTTTTTTCCGTTCTGTTCTGTGCTTATCTGACATGTTCTATCATAGCTATGTATTATTTGCCTGACATTATTACTGTTGTGATTCCTTTGTTCGGTGCAACTATTAATCGCACCCCATTTGGTATTCTGACCTGTTTGCTGAATTTTGTGAGGGCTCACATACTCCCGAAGAAGGTAGCTTGCTAGGTATTCTACTTTATTTGTGGGATACCCTTGTGGAGATTCATCCTAATTACCTAACTGATTATAAATATTGCCTTTGAATATATGATATTGGCCCTCTCTTTGTTGCCTTACGGTATTACGGTCATGTCCTGTGAATGTGGGGATACACTTAGCAAAGACCCTTCGATTAAATCATCATGTCACTATAAGATAAATCATAGTCCCTCGGATGTTGCCTGCGGATATATGATTTTGTCCCTCGATGGCCCGTCGTTGTAGCCTACGGTTAAATGATGATCGTCCCTTCGAAAGCTAAGGTATTCTTACAAATGTTGCCTTCAATGACCAATCGATGACCCTACGATGTCCCTTACATCCAAAGGACAAGACTACTTACTTCTCAGTAGTAAGGACAATTTTACCTTCATAAGGATAGGAAATACCCATAAAGACCTTGGGTAGGTATAACTCTTAAATGCTGACTCCCAACTTAAAATACTTTTCACACCTCACACTTTGCAAAACATCTATTAGAAAATCACCATTTGGTATACATTCGTACTAGAATCATTGCCAAGTTATATTTTTCTAAACAACTTTCAAAATTAAACGAGATAAATACTTTGTATACATTCGTACAAGAATCATTACAAAGTTAAACTCTCTTTTCAAAACATTTTCTAAACAGTTCTCAAACACTTTTTCAGACAAGAAAAACATAAGTGATTAAGCAATTAAGAGCCCATGGATAACCATGGATACAAAGGGTGCTAACACCTTCCCTTTGTATAATGTACCTCCCGAACCCAAAATCTAATCAAGGTATTTCCTGTTCTTTTCCGCCTTTCCTTATTGGATAAAAGAAAAGTCGGTGGCGACTCTTGCTATCCGCGACATTTGCTTTCCAAAGCAAAAACACACAAAGTCAGTTCACCGTATGACAGAGTCCTCTTCCTCCAGAATATTGTTGTGGTTTATCCCACCAAGTAGAGTGCTTGTTGGGGTTACTTACCCCTTTTCCCTTCAGCAGAGCAGTGATCTTTCCTCCTCAGCAGATGTGTCCTCTCTGGAAGATTCGGTATTTGGTGGTTGATCCCCAGATTTCCTCTTATATCCCTCAGATGGATTCCCTAGCAGAGTCGCCAGTTCTGTCATACGGTGAACTGACTTTGTGTGTTTTTGCTTTGGAAAGCAAATATCGCGGATAGCAAGAGTCGCCACCGACTTTTCTTTTATCCAATAAGGAAAGGCGAAAAAGAACAGGAAAGACCTTGATTAGATTTTGGGTTCGGGAGGTACATTATACAAAGGGAAGGTGTTAGCACCCTTTGTATCCATGGTTATCCATGGGCTCTTAATTGCTTAATCACTTATGTTTTTCTTGTCTGAAAAAGTGTTTGAGAACTGTTTAGAAAATGTTTTGAAAAGAGAGTTTAATGGTCATCGTATCGTCAAATGGTTGCGTCTTACGGTCATCGACATATGAAACGTGATCCGCAAGCCAACCATCATGAGTATATCATTGTATCGTCAAATGGTTGCGTCTTACGGTCATCGACATAGTTGTTGAAGTGCATGTCCTCGGCAACCAAGCGGTCAAGATACACTCTGAATGCCTATGTCGTCTGGTTCCCTCAAAACGGGGAAAATGCAGAAGCACACGACATATCCTCATGGTAAGTCGGTACACCCGCCCGTCCGAAGATGCGTGGGAAGTGCTGGGGGATCCAAGCCTGAAAAGTGTTAGAATATACGAATCATCGGTAATGGCAGTGCAATGAAATGAAAATGACACAAAAACATTAAAAGACCAATAAATATTATTGTCAGCAGTGTGATGTTGCATGTGACATGCTTCGTCTTTCACCTACAATCCTCTGATAACTTCGAGTATAAGTAGACCAAACAAGTGGCCCGATAGCTGTACTCATGGATCCGGTTGAAGTCCTTGAAGTATCGTAGGTAGACGACATCTATAAAAGTGGCACTCTTGTCCCTAAAAATCGCAATGTCAACCAATCGCTGAATTTTCTACAACTCTTCAGGACCTTCAATGGCGGCAGTGCATGCATGTAAACCTTAAAAAAATGATTTGATTGTGATTTTTGATGTGTTAACCCGTGTGGTAGCTTATCCGTAAGTGCACGAACTTTATCAAAGTAATACAAAAGATATCAAACCCCACATAAACTTTTCGGTCAACTTAACCTATATCTACTATTGCTATGTAAATTTAAGGTTGGTCGACTTTTTCTTGTTTTGAGAAGGGGAAAGAATTAAAGTTTGTTTCAGAAGATAATTAAAAGCGAGACTGGAATGTAATTTTCAATCACTCCTATAGGACTCAATAAATCTTTGGCGTTTATTTTGGTTTTTAAAATATTTTTTGGAAGAAATTATTAACTTAAAAAGACTGCTCACTTTCGCACAACCCATGTTATGTTTCGAAACCGTAAAAGTCATGTTGTCGCTCCACATATTACAATTTCAAAACAATTTTTGAAAACTAATAAATTCTAATTAATAACTAAAGTGCAACCACAGTTTTTTGAAATTAAACCCATATTTTACGATCCGGTGACTAGTCTCACAATGTCGCATTGTTGATCAATACCTGAGTGTTTTCGCTTTCACGCAAAATCTTTTAAGTTAAAACTAAAAATCAGAACTGAAAAAATAAGTTAATATTGAAATTATACACCAATTTGATTTGTTGAGTCCCATCGGAACGACGGTCCTCACATCCAGACTCTTAAGAATTTTAACAAGACATAATTTAAACAAAGCTCATAATATTATTATTATTATTATTATTATTATTATTATTGCAAAATAGAAACATGAACATAATAAATTGATGTTTATTCAAGATAATATCACAAACTAGCATGCAAAGTTATATATATATATATATATATATATATATATATATATATATATATATATATATATTAAATAAGTGATACCAAAACTGATGATAATAAGTAAAGTTTAGAAACAAAAACAGTAATAATTGGAAATGATTAAAAATAATATTTAAAGCTTGAAGTAAATAAGTGCATGAAATTTAAGAAGAAAATACTTAGGGGAAATAAATGCAGTGCATGAAATTAAAGCGAAAAAATTTGAATAAAATCGAATGCAATTGAATTAAAAGAAATGCTTAAACAGTAATTGATCCAAGTACAAACTCAAAACTCTGAAAACTATGGTGTGCTAACTATCCGGGATGAGCAATTTAGCATTTTACAAACTAAATTTTTCTGCCTACTTAACTCTAAAATAAAACTTGGATCCTTTAAAGTCTAAAAGGTAAAACTATATATAATGTTATAAATGCTGAAGTGATGAAGAATTCGTGTAGAGATCAGTTAAGAAAAAAGTGGGTGAATGGGAGAAACTCAGTCATGCAACAACTAAAAAAAATGGCCATGGCCTCATGGCGTTCGCCATAAGTTCAATATGGGTGACGTGGTAAGTGAGGGGGCTATGGCGAGCGCCATGCCCCTGTGGTGAACGCCACATTTAGTAAACATCACTTTTGAAGTGTTTCATGCTTATGTGCTATTTTTCTCCACTTTTGGGTCAATTTTTCTTCACTTTATCTTATGTCAACTTCAAATGGAGAATCTCTGCAACACAATCAAAATACAAATACAATACTACATATAAACGCAAAATGGATATAAAACAGGTAATAATGCATGTGATTCGAGTCAGAAAATGCTATAAGTTTTATGGTTATTAAACTCCCATATACTTAAACCTTTGCTTGTCCTCAAGCAATGTTGTTATACATATAAAAAAAACTTTGAAAACCGCAACATCTATTGTCAAGGCTTATGAAAAGAAATTGCATTCAAATTTTCATATTGGGCCACAAACTCTACTTCGATTAGGATTTATATTGATAGGTACTAACTCGTACACCAATGGTATCGTAAGAACACAAGTCTGCAATTGTGCGGTCACAACCTCTCTCTTATGCAAACCAATTTGAATCATATTATTATGCTTACGCCTAACTTACTTATCCTCTTTTTCGTCATTTTTCATTCAGCGCAATCATATTAAGCTTGTTATTCTTTCACAGTCATATCAAGATAATTTATTAGTGACTATGATCTCATTGTTATTTTATTTTATTTTATTTTTCTTGCAGTTTGGCTCAAATATCAACAACTAAAGAGGTTTGCATCATTGGGTTAAATGACCGGGTGAGGGTCACCTAACTTAGAAGGAACACTCATTTTCATTCATTGTTTTCTTTCTTTTTTTAGGTTAAGATCATACACTTATTTGCATTGACTTCTTGTGTAGTGTGTGTTTAGGATGATGTTGACTGCTAAATAAACTACTTAAGGACTATTAAAGGATGAGAATTTAAGACTATTACATAATAAGTACTCAAATCGACTTCCATATTCAGGAGACTTAAGGTGCTAAAACGATACCGATTTTATGGGGTTTTCTCAAGTCTCTACAATCTATCCTCAATTTCATATGTGGCCTAATACTTTATAAACATGCAATGATTTTCAAAGTGATTTTTTTTATGGCTCAAGAAAATGGGAGAATCAATAAACATCAATAAATCATGCATAAAGACTGGACAACACATGCATTGACTTTACTAACAACAACTAACAACAATTGACTAAAAATGCAAAGTCCTAATAAATTGGAAAAAGAAAATTCTAACTAAAAAGCAATAAATTCAAAAGCAATAAAATTCCTCCCCCATACTTAAACCAAACATTTTCCACAATCTTTTGATCAAATTAGAAAAAGGAAGAAAGAATCGGGGATAAGGTGGCTCAGTGGCGGCCACAACCTAGATTCCAACCATGCCTTCCACGACCATGAATCTGAGGAGGTGGCACTCCTACATGATGCGTATATTGTATCATATCGTCCATCATCACCAGTAATGTCGGAATCTGTTCGATCAGATCCCCTATATTGTGCTCAGGCCGCCCTGCATAGTCATGTTGTTGGGTCTGGATATCCTGAATATGTGTCATCATGTCAAGCTTATGTTGTTGTATAGCTTGGAACTTCACATCACGTTCTGCATCAATATCATTTTAGCGTTAGAGCTCTTGGAGAGTCTCATCAAGGGCTATCCGGATAGCAAAGTAGTTATATTCTTGTGGAGATTGATTAGTGGGTGTCTGATGCATTTGATGCATATATTGCATCATTTATGTTTGTTGTTACATCATGGTACAAATCATGATATCTTTCTCGACATCTATAATGTTCCAGGCACACATCTCACCGAGTATACCATCAAGTGAAATTGTGTGGCTCCGAAAGAGGTACCTGCAAAATGGTCAAAAAATGTGTGGTGTGTGCAGGTGAATCAGGTATATATGGGGAGTGGTATGGTGGATGCTCTTGTACAAGAGAGGCTCGCTCTCTATAGTCAAACTCATCATCGGTATCACCATTAGCAGTAACATTTTCAAGAATTTCCATGGGCACCAATCTGACATCAGCAACGGAATTCAGGTTATAAATCCAATTGGCCCTCACCTACACATCAGTGCGGTTTGGGCAAGGTAAAACAATACTAGGCACCTATTTGTTTCCTATCATCAAAGAATATATCTCATCTCTCATATTCTTAATTAACTACATATAACGGCGTGCATCTATATCTAGGGAGAGCATGGGTAGTGGGTCGAACGAAGAAAGCTTCATATCTAAGCCAAGGGAGCGAGCTATGGAGGTAATTACTCCTCTAAATGAAATGGATCCCTTCTTTGTGGTGCAAACTGCTTGCATGTGGGCCAACATGAACAAGGTTGAATTAACCCGTGTATGCTCAAAGTAGAATATATGTAAAACAACTCCTTACAATTAATTCTACTTTCATTATCCCGACCATAAATAGTGTGTGCCAAAATTTGGCGAAAATAGCATACGGTCAGGTTATGGATTTGAGTTGTGTTGTTGCCCTCAAAACTAGCAGCCCAGTTTTCGATTAATTGTTCCCATAATGGACCAACTTCATGTACCCAGTCCTTATCTAAGCGTGTTTCACAAATAACACCCTCTCCATGAGGAAATTGTAACAAGTCAGTCATTTGATCAAGGTTAAAGTCATATTCTTTATTAAACATACAAAGTTTTACGGTGCCTATTGTGCTAGCAGTCCAACTCTGTGTGGTGTAAACTAGAGAGATAAGAAACTCTTCATGGGTTTGGAAGTATCTGGTGATTGGTCTTCGACATCTTCTTCTGCCGCTAGAGGTGGCTGGTTGGTCTGATTGCGTTTCTTGGGAGTGGGAGGAGGTTTTTTGCTAACCTGAAAATGATAAAGGTATTAGAAAATATATATATTATATATGGAGTAAAAACTCTTCAAGTTAAGTTTAAAACCTTTGTTCCTACCTTTTTGAGAGTTGCGTTTACACCCTGAGTGTCACTTTTGGCTGAAGCAATAGTCTTTGTAGCAGCAACCGCTTCCTTCACCACAACAGCATCCCTAGCAGCGATAACTTTATCCTTTATTTGCTTCTTTCGATCAACAACTAAAAGGAAATAAGATACTAATACATTTGTTAAAGTTAGAAGTATGTCGAAAGAGTTTTGAGAAGAGCAGGTCGAAAAAATCCCCCCATTTTTGCACCTTCATGTATCAGAAAAAGTATGCGAACATGTTCTATGTTAACATGAAGGTGACCTTTGAAATTTTCCATAGTGTTCTTAGTCGGAACCACAGGTTTGATAAGCTTTTGTGATTTTTTTTAGAAGAGCTAGATCAGACCCACAGACGAACCATTATGGGAATGAAGGTCGAAACGCCAAGCCAAAATTAGCACTTGGCAGTCGTGGGAACTTTGTTGGTAGAAGTTTGAAAGCTAACTCATACTTGTCTTCGTGTTTGACACACAAAGGGATTTTTAAATCAGGGAGTTTCTTCATAAAAAATTCTTTTAAGGTAATTGTTGCTTCACAAATGGTTTGACTAAGATCATCAAGTATGTATGCAGTTTCAAAGTATTTATGGAATGCTTGGATTTCCTTTATGTGAGTTGTTGTACCTTTCTTGAATCTCTCTTGTATGGAAGAAAAAACGTTGGTTAGATTTCGAGAAAGGGAAGGGACGTTAAGGATTTCTGTAGTATAATAATCCTTCCACCACGTATCAAACTCTTGAGTACAATAAAAGGATGGTCGAAATGAGATAGGAATCAGCTGGGCAACTTTTCAGAGGCATGTTGAGTCAGACGTTCATTGCATTCAGCTTCAGAGAAATTCATGTTGTAAAGGTAGAGAGCGCATTTCTTGTTGTAGAGTGGTTTGGGAAGCAATTGGTTAAGGCCAAATTGTCGAGAGACAAGGTTAGGTTGGTAACTAAGAAAGTTGAACTGGTCCTTTGAGGGCCTAAGTCTAGTCGCAATTAACCTAGGGATGAGAAATGTTTCCCATATGGCCAAAGATTTTTATTCTTGATATGTCGAAGGAGAGGGGAATTCTATGGTGAACCATTCGGGACCATGAGTTCTGTTGGCGAAATGAGCCATAGATGGAGTGAATTTTTGGCTTTTGGCGAACATCATCACGTACCCAGTAAAGGCTTCCTTTAAACTTAGTCCCTCATCAGTAGGATTCAATAGGGCCAGTCGAGTTCCTTCGATTCTCCTATTTCTAATGGATTCATCATCTTTGTTGAATGTGTTATGGGTTTTAAGCAAAGGTTCAAAAGTAGCATTGAGCCACAATTGAAGCAACCAATATGGACCATCCAACAATAGGTTCGTACCTAGTTGATATTTCTTTAAGAATTTGGTAGCATATCCCAAGGATTTATAAAGCCAGCCCAGTATTAGCTGACTAAGGCATATGTTGTGTCTAGCATGAAACTGATTCTCCAGAGTTAAAAACCTTTTTGCCACCTTCAACGACTTGCAGCAGAAGATGCAACGAGATAACCAGATTGCCAAGAAGGCAATATGTTCTTCGTCAGAAACGTCATTGCTTTCGGTGTTATGGTGATCAGTTATATAGTTGATGAAGTTGATTGTCGTAACCAATGGTATCTTTGCTCATCTCATAGGGGTCAAATGTTTCTCCAGTTGGTCGAAGACCAGTAATCGAAGCAATGTCGAACAGGGTTGGGGTAATCATCCCACAAGGGAGATGAAAGGTATTTATGGCACTATCCCAAAAATACAAAG